>NC_085998.1:14881895-15544395 GCF_030014385.1 Trichomycterus rosablanca | reverse complement strand
CACTGCTGGACTGAGAATAGTCCACCAACCAAAAATATATCCAGCCTACAGCACCCCGTGGGCAGCGTTCTGTGACCACTGATGAAGGTCTAGAAGATGACCAACTCAAACAGCAACAATAGATGAGCGATCGTCTCTGACTTTACATCTACAAGGTGGACCAACTAGGTAGAAGTTTCTAATAAAGTGGACAGTGAGTGGACACTGTATTTAAAAACTCCAGCAGCCCTGCTGTGTCTGATCCACTCATACCAGCACAACACACACTAACACACCACCACCATGTCAGTCACTGCAGGGCTGAGAATGATCCACCACCTAAATAATACCTGCTCTGTGGGGGTCCTGACCATTGAAGAACAGGGTGAAAGCAGGCTAAAAAGTATGTAGAGAAACAGATGGACTACAGTCAGTAATTGTAGAACTTCAAAGTGCTTCTATATGGTAAGTGGAGCTGATAAAATGGACCGTGAGTGCAGAAACAAGGAGGTGGTTTTAATGTTATGGCTGATCAGTGTATATGTAGTATAAATAAGAGCATAAGAGTCTGGTCTCATAATCAGAACAACTTTTTCATGCTGATGGAGGCTTTTATAGTCTATGGCTTTGGAATGGGATTTGCAACAAGCCTATGAAGAGATGTCCACATACTTTTGGTCACTTAGTGTACCCAACCTTAATGTAAATTTACGTTGCAAATACACTTTTGGGGCCCTGGATTTTACATTCTGATGAGACACAGTGCAGTGTCAAACACAGTCACGGACAATTTTGTATCTCCAATTTACCTCATTTGCATGTCTTTGGACTCAAACTCCAAACAAAAAGGACCCAGACTGCTCCATCTGAGTATCCAACCCAGGGCCTTCCTGCTGTGAGGAGACAGTGCTACCCACTGAGCCACTGTGCCTCCCATCTTAAAGTTTATGTTTAAATTATTATGAATGACCACAAATTAAAGAAAACAAATACATAATTTATATATAAATTCATTAAAAAATATTTTAAAGTCATCACTTTGTTTGTACTGTATATAGAAAACCATGCTGTTATTGTTGCATGAGTGTGCATCCAAACACACATACGCCGTTCTGCTGTGTCTGCCATTCTTTCTTGGACGAAGGAGAGGAGATGGCCGGTGCTGAGATGCCTGCAATGTGGACATAATTAGCAAAGTGGAATTAAGCCTGCATGTTGTCGGCTAAATTTAGCACGGCTTGATAACTCGGCCATTTAAAACGGATGCCTCCGCTGGGTTAGGAAGCTCGCAGTGAGAGAAAATAGATAAAGCCATAACGGATGACCCCTCTCAGAACAGGAACTAAATGTGTTATAGGATGTGAGCCTATTAATTGTAAAATGCCTAAGTTATTGCAAAAAAAAATCAATACAAATGTAAAATATAAAATGTACATAGACGATAAAATTGTAATGATGAGGGTGAAGCAAAAGTCACAATTTTATCACTCTACAAATATACACTATGTGACCAAAAGTATTTGGACATATGACTATGACCTTGTTGGATATCCTATTTAATATGAATGAATGAATAAATAAATAAATAAATAATAAAATAATTATAAAATAATGCATTGCTTATTTATTTATATATAAAAAAAATTAATTAATAAATTTTTTATAAATAAACAAATAGATAAATCAATCAATAAATAGATAAATAGAAAAATAAATAAATGCATTTTTATTTAATTATTTATAAATAAATAGATAAATCAATAAATGAATAGATAAAAAATATAAAAATAAATAAAAGCATTGTTTGTTTATTTATATGTACATATTTACAAAAATAAATAAATTAATAAATGCTTTTTTATTTAATTATTTATAAATAAATAAATAGATAAATAAATAGATACATAAAAATAGATAATTAAATAAATAAATAAATACAAATATAAAGAAAGAAATACATGAATAAACAAATTACTTGTTTATTTATTATATTTATGTATTTATAAAATAATAGATGAATAAATGCATTTTTATTTCATTATTTATAAATAAATAGATAAATAAATAGATAAATATAGAATAAAAAAATAAATAAATGCATTCTTTATTTATTTATACTTGTGTATTTATAAAAATAAATAAATAAATGCATTTTTATTTAATTATTCATAAATAAATAAATCAACTATAGAGATTTAAGTGGATATTTTCTTCACTGTGCCTTAAATTAAGGTACATGTCAAAGATACAGAAGAGGTACCCTTAAGGGTGCCACCCCAGCAGCAAGCAAAGATATGTTCCTATATGTGTATCGTCCATTATTTTTCTGCATCATTAAAATAAAACATCTTCACGAGCACCAATAAACACTCCAGGGATTCGTGAGCTGACCGTACTGTACCTCACTGCACCGCATGGATATCTATATTTTTAACCTTAAAGCCTGGCCACGGTGTCTTCACCCGCACTGCTATTAATAGACGCTACGCCTCCATCTCTGGTTTCCTTCGCCCAGAGCAAGGGGAGGATAGAGGGAGAGATGAGGAGAGAGGAAAACACAGCTTGAATGGGTCACACTGTCCCGGGACACAAAGAAAAATACACAAACCTTTAATGAAGGTGTCCTGCATGTCCACAAGAGTTGCAGGTAACCAGCAATATTTTTAGTAAATGGGCAATGTGAGAAATTCTATTTGTCTGCATTTGAACATCATACATGATGACATACACAATATGGTCAAGTACTTCCCATTTCAAAACCATTAGCATTATTATGGAATTGAGCCTGCTTCAGTCTTGCTATTATAAGAGCCTCTGCTCTTCTGGGAAGACTTGAAATCATAATGGCTTTCATGAGATTTGGACCATGTCTGTGGAAACCTGTGCCAGGTTTCAGATCGGATAGGGTTTGCACTGTCTAGTTAATGCAATAACCCAAGCAGTGAAGAAAAACACAAGGCATAGTATGACTCGGAGTGTCAGAAAGGGGTTGGTGCTAGTCTGCAGCCCTTCTCCTAGCAAGTGTAGGGGGGATGCAAGTGGCAGAGGGATTGTACTAGGAAACTGGACATGACTTACAAGGGGAAGAAAAAAGAGAATAATGTGAAAAACAAATGCTGAAACAAATTATTAAAATGACAAATAAATCAACAACTTATCTCCTTAGGTCTTTTTTGTTTGTATTTATATTTCAGTGAATGCAGCAAGGTCGTATCTTGTACAATGGCTCACCCTGCGCCCTGATGTGTATATGTATATAAGACAGGTAAAGCCTTTCATTCTATTCACTGCAAAACTGCCAGTACAGACCTGCACCAAGACAAGTGTCAATTCATTTCCCCACGGCCTGAAATCCATCAGAAATGGACAGAATGTGGACATGATTCCATGAACATCCTTTAGTGCCATTAAAATATGTCAGGAGTGAACACTGTAGCTTCCACTCAAGAAAAAGATGGAAAAATAACAAAAATAAAATACTCTGTTAATATAATTAATTAATTAATTCTTTTATTTTACTGTTTTACTGCTTTATTGCTTTATTCTGGTCAGGGTTGCAATGGGTTCTTATTCACTGGGCAAAAGGGCCAACATGTAATTATGGATAGTAACTACTTACTTATACATATTATATAAATAATATAAACACAAATTATAGATAAATATAAACTTATATGTATTTATTATTTCTAATATTTTAATTCTAATATTCTGTATACAAATACAAAAATAAAAATGAGATTTTGTAATCTTAAAAACAATGACAGAATATACTAATCAAAACTTAAAAAAAAAAAAAAAAAAAAAAAAAGATAAAGATAAATAAATAAATAAATAAATAAATAAATAAATAAATAAATAAATAAATAAATAAATAAATAAATAATAAAAAAATATTAATTAAATGAGTCCACTTACATTTTTTACTTAATTTGTTTTTTCACTCTAATGGGCTTTTTCCACAGTAAATAATAATAATAATAAAAAAGTATGATAATTAAATAATTAAATAAATTATTGTTATTATTGGTATTATTACTATTATTATTAGTAATAGTATTATTAATATTATTATTGGTATTATTATTGGTATTAATATTATTATTATTATTAATATTGGTATTAATACTATTATTTTTTTATTGTTATTATTAATATTATTATTGTTATTATTATTATTATTCTTATTATTATTGGTATTATTACTATTATTGTTGTTATTATTATTATTATTATTATTATTATTGGTATTATTATTATTGGTATTATTATTGTTATTATTATTATTATTTTACTATTGGTATTATTACTATTACTATTGGTATTATTATTATTATTGGTATTATTACTATTATTATTATTATTATTGGTATTATTATTATTATAACACAACAATACTACTTCTACTACTACTACTACTACTACTACTACTAATAATAATAATAATAATAATAATAATAATAATACCAACAACAACAACAAAACAACAACAGTAATAATAATAATAAACAATTTACAAATAACATGTGGTACCTTGCAATTTTTTAAATGCCATTTAATATTGCAGTCATTTGCTTTTCACAATGAATACTTAAGGAATGAGTAAATAGTGCAAGCCATAAACGGGTGGCACAGACTAAAGGTTCAGGGAGTTTGACTAGTTGGATGATATTGTACTAGGAAAAAGAATGTTTCCCTGGATTCTAAGGTTATATGTGTTGAATCACAGTCGTGATAAAGTACTTAGAAAGCAAGTCACTGTGAACCGAAGACGGCAATGTTCAGGACCTCTGCCTGCAAGTGGACTTTGTGCCAGTGTGCAAACACAATATAAATGATTAGGAACACTTAGCACTATCTTCAGTTCATGTACTGCTTCTATATTCAGATCACACTCACGTGAAAGAGGATCAGATCTATGAACATTTTATTTAGACTTAAAACACGCTAAGATACTTATTCTAATTAGAATGATTAATAATAATAAAACAAACATTTAAAATGAGTCCGTGCACAGCTGTACATAATGCTAAAATCAGTGGAGGAATTTGAATCTGGAACTCAGCTGTTCTATCTGCCGGCCGGGCGTCTACACAGACATGACTGGGTATTTTTGGGTGCATGAAAAATGTGCCCTGTCCAAATTCAAATGGACTAAAAATAGCAGCAACAAATATAAAGCCTTATGTTATTTTATGCCATGTAACAATAGCATGCAGTTTATTTTATTTACTTTAGCAGTGCATTATGTGTATTTGAAGGGTATAAATGCTATAAATAAAGCCATATTAACAAATCTAACAGCCAATGAGCCAATGCAGTAGTTTTAAACTAAACTAATGAATCACTCATAGTAAGGAACCAAATACACATACACAGTAAAATTATATTTAAATTTTTGCAAAAACTATAATAATAATAATAATAATAATAATAATAATAAGCTTGGCTTTTATGTCAATACAAGTAATTACATTAAGAAAGGGAAAATGAACTATGAGTCAATTGTGAGTAGAGCTCACACACTGACACACAGCGTAAAAAAACCAAAGCAGCCAGAGGAGACACAGGGAGAACATGCAAACTCCACACAGAAACAACCCTGGCCTCCTGGCCGGGGAATTTAACCCAGGACCTTGTTGCAAAAGTGCTACCCACTGCACCTCCATGCAGCCCTATTAATGACATTTTTTTAATTATTATTTTAAAAGAACATGTAATTACTGATATTAAGTAAAATTAGCCTATGAATTACTTATCTATACATTCTAAAGTGTCAAATATAAAATAAATAAATAAATAAATAAAGTTAATGATAAAAACAGGGAAAAGGAACTTTTACTGCAAAATTTCTTAGCATAGGCTTCTTTAGCAGAAAATAAATAGGATTAAACAAACATAATAATAACAATAATAATAATAATAACAATAATAATAATAATAAGAGTAATAATAATAATAATAACAATAATAATAACAATAACAATAATAGTAATAATAATAGTAATATTAATAATAACAACAATAATATTAACAATAACAATAATAATAATAATAACAGTAATAACAATAATAATAATAATAATAACAACAATAATAATAATAGTAATTAATTATTAAATAATAATAATAATAATTATTATTATTCTAACTTACAAATAACATTTGGTACTAAGTTTGTACAAAATTAAATTATATCATCTTTGTAATTTTATTTATTTAATTATTTATTTTGAAGTTGTTAGGCTCTCTGTAAAATAAAAGACACGCACTACATATTTTTAAAATAAGCTCAATAATGTACGCTGTTATTGTATTAATTTTAAGAAATGTACATTTTCTTACTGTGAATAACAGAGTAATATATATATTTTTTTATACCTCTTGACTGGTATGGCTGGCAGTTGGAGGATGCAGAAGTGGCGGTTGAGGTGTGAGGCTGGTTGTATCATCGCATCAGCGACTTTGACCACCAGCAAAAAAGACAACAGTTACAGTGTTAACTGTCAGTCACACTTCACCCTGTCCTGCCCTTCTCGGTCAATACCACAAGTGTGTGTGTGTGTGTTTGTGTGTGTATGCACAAACATGTGCGTGTCTGTGTATGTGTGCATCACTTTGTATGTTTATATGTGTGTGTCCAAGGGGATAAAGTATATGTGTGTATTTGATGTGTGCGTGTGTGTATGTGTGTGTTAAACCACTCTCTCTCTCTCTCTTTCTTTCACACTCTCATGGTCAGGGTGCTGCTGCAGTTTATCTTTGGCTCAGCACTTTCTCTGCCCTTCTGTCCACCTCCAGCCTCCAGTGTGAGAACTACAGCCTTGTCCAGGACAAAGCAGCCCTGGGGCACCAACCCGTACCTTCCACCCCACTAATGCACACACAGCCAATCTTTTGTGCTCACATGTGCGGACACACACACACACACACACACACACACACACGAACACACAGACATATCTACACATGGACATATCTACCTACATGTCTAACTTTAAATAATTAATTAATTTATTTATTATTATAATTTGGGCTCTTGTGGGAATACTTGTGGGATATGTTAAGGTGTTTTGAAGTGCTTTTATGCCAAAACTGAATATATACACTTATGTGTATATACAGTTTCCTCCCTTTGGCTCTCTGGAGTAAATTTAAGGCTTAGTAAGTCTTGTAACCCTTTTCAGATCAATACTTTTTTGACAGCTTTTTACCAGCTCATCGGAAATCCTTTTGTGCCATAGTAAAATTTATTTGTGTCTGTCTACCTATCTGTCTGTCTACCTACCTACCATTCTATCTATCTACCTACCAACCATTATTTCTATCTACCTACCTACCATTCTATCTATCTACCTACCTACCTACCATTCCATCCATCCAACTATCCATCCATCCAACTATCCATCCATCCATCCATTCCTCCAACTATCTATCTGTCCATCCATACATCCATTCCTCCAACTATCAATCCATCCACCCATCCATCCAACCATCCATTCATCCGTTCCTCCAACTATCCATCCGTCCATCCATCCATCCATACATTCCTCCAACTATCAATCCATCCATCCATCCATCCATTCCTCCAACTATCATTCCATCCATCCATCCATCCATTCATCCAACTATCCCATCCATTCCTCCAACCATCCATCCATCCATCCAACTATCCATCCATCCATCCAACCATCCATCCATCCATTCATCCAACTATCCATCCATCCATCCAACTATCCCATCCATTCCTCCAACCATCCATCCATCCATCCATCCAACTATCCCATCCATTCCTCCAACCATCCATCCATCCATTGAATTCTTACATCAGGTATTTGTAAGCATTTGTGAGGTCAGGCAGTAATGTTGAGCACAAGAATGTAGGGCAACTGTAGGGCAGTTGTAGCTTAGTGGTTAAAGCACTGGACTAGTAATCAGGAGTTTGCCAGTTCAAGCCCCACCACTGCTGTACCCTTGTGAAAACCCTTAATTGCTTAGATTATATACTGCCACAACTGTAAGTTGCCTTAGATACAAGCGTTCGCTAAATGCTGAAAATGTAAATGCAAATGAAAAGGTCTGATTCGCCTCCAATGACTCAAAGTTCTAATTTATCTAATTTTTCATGTTTCTGTGCATGGACAGAATAGGAAACATACGTCATCCATGGCATTGTTTGGTGACTGATGAAAGGATGGCACTAAAACACTTTACTGGACACTGATTTGTTCCTGCCACCACTGATGAGCGTGTTCCACTTTCCTTTACTGAAGCTGGAGGAAAGCCAGCTCTTGATCGTGTTCCACTTAAAGACAACGGTGCAAAGGATACAGAGCTATAGGAGGCACATAGGAGCTATAGACCTGCATAATGTAAAGTATTTCATTTTTGAAAATGTAGACAATATAGCCAAAAGTATGTAGACACCACTCCTAATTACTGAGTTCATATGTTTAGTTCCACTCATTGCTAAACTGAAAAGTAACATATTACATAAAATGGACCAATGGTTTGGGAAAGGCCTTTTCCTGTTCCAGCATGATTGTGCCCCTGTGTCCAAAGCGAGATCTATACCAACATGGTTTCATGAGTTTGGTGTGGAGAAGCTGACAGACACCTGATCTCACAGAACTTCTGGCATGAGTCAGGCATTCTGGCCAACATTAATTCCCAACCTCATAAATTTTGGGCAAAACCTTTTCAGAGTAGTGGAGGCTGTTATAGCCCATGGTTTTGGAATAGGAGGTTCAATGGTCAAGTCTCCACATGCTTTTAGCCATATAGTGTAAATGCTCATGTTCAGCCCTGAGATGCCCAGTCTAAGCTGTGTTGATTCTAATTTGGAAATAAAAGAAACTAAAACTTGAGATTTTCCATGCAAACCTGAAAAGGTTTAAACTGCTCAACCACAGCCTAGCATTATTCCTAGTATTAGGAATATTAAAACTTGGAATATTTGTGTGTGTTAAATATTTGGAAAATGACAAATTACTGTTGGTAAAAATAAATAAATAATAAAAGTAATAATACTAATAATAACAGTAATAAACATTAAATTAATTAAGTAATATTAAATACAAAAGTTATTAATAATAGTAATAATAATAATAATAATAAAAGTAATAAAAATTTAATTATTTAAATAATATTAAATACAAAATCTAATAATAATACTTATAATAATAACAATAATAATAATTACAATAATAATAACAACAACAACAACAACAACAACAATAATAATAATAATAAGAAGAAGAAGAAGAAGAAGAAGAAAAAGAAGAAGAAGAAGAAGAAGAAGAACAATAACAATATTAATAAATGTAGGTGCTTGGGTGGCACAGAGGGATCTGGAGTTTAAATGTCCAGCAGTGCTATTGGCTGGGTCAGATGTCTACATACGGGTAGACTGGCATCCTGTCCGAGGTGTGTTTCTGCACTGTGGCCAGTGATTTTTAAGAAACCGGACCCACCGAAACCATAACCAAAATAGAGTAGTTGTAAAATATGAAATTGAATTTTAAAAATTATATTGCACTTTATTGCAATGCTAATATGCTAATACATAATGTGATTTTTTTGTCAATGTTTATTTAGCAACCATATGCATTTTTTATATCTAATCCCTACTGTAATGAGCTCAAACGCTAAAATGCACAGTCTTACTTAAGTACTGCTTCATGTTTTAAAAATCACCAGACCTTTATTTAATACTACTCTACTTACCTCTAAGCATAAACCTATGCCTCCAGTGTCAGGACTTGATACCCATCCTGCAAAAGGATCACTTCACCTCCACTTTGTTCCAGAAAGTGCAGCATATAGAATCAATCTTGCTTGCTTGAAGTGCTAGCTAAAAGCCCTTTTCATGCTTCAATAGTATTACAGCTAACAGCCTCAATCCTTCACCGAGAGCACGACTCAGATCCAGGGATAGAAATCTGAGTGAGATGTTATCCTTAAGGCCCCACAAAAGCACACAAGCCCTGAGGAAGATGGACTCTCACCGCTCCGCTACGAGGCTTTCGGAAATCCATCACCCCCTTCCCGAGAGCTCGGCCTAGGGGAAGGTGATTTTACACTGCCTGCTGTTAGTCAGGTGCAGGGGGATGAAAAATGGAAAGCGCACCATGTGGAGCGGTGAAAAAAGCTGAAGCCACCGTTACAGTAGTGCTATTCTTTGTATTTGGTCATGGGGCTTACAAGCTTTATTGGAAGAATAAAATAAATATGTGATATTTTTATTAATACAGAGATGTTTACATGGAAATAAATACATTCTTTATTGGATACTAGTTAATTAGTTTGTTACTTTTAATAATATAAATACAAAAAGAAAAAGAACTACATGGTCAACTTTATGTAGACACCCCTGCTAATTACTGCATCCAGAAATGGTTAAGTAAAACTATTGATATAAAACCAACGATATGTTTCTCACTTTGGTCATGGAACTTCAGTGGCTTGCAATCCTACTGAAATTAACCCTTGTGTGGTGTTCAGGTCTGTGGGACCCGTTTTCAATGTTTACCCAAAGAAAAATGATGCTATTTATTATTATTTTAACCTCAGACTCCTTGCCTTTGGCTCTTTTTGTGTAAAGAACATATAAAATAACACGTTTTTAATGAGTTCATACTGTACCCCCCCCCCCCCCCACATGTGGTGACTCGCAGGTATAAAAGTGTATCCCTTTACTCTGTCCTACTACAACATGTCCTGCTGTGAGTGTGTGTCTGTCTGTCTTTCTCTCTGTGTGTTTCTGTCTGTTTCTCTCTATCTGTCTGTCTGTCTGTCTGTCTGGCACTCTGTATGTCTCTCTCTCTCAAACACAGAGACACAAACAGAGAGAAAGACAGACAGACACAGACGGACAGACAGAGAGAAAAGTAGAGACAGAGAGAGAAATAGACAGACAGACAGAGACACACAGAGAGAGACACACACAGAGAGAAAGACAGACAGACAAAAACAGATGGACAGACAGAGAGAAACAGAGAGACAGACAGAGAGAGAAATAGACAAACAGGCAGAGACAGACAGAGACACAGAGAGAGAGAGACACAGACAGACAGAGAGAAACAGAGAGACAGGCAGAGAGACAGAGAGAGAAACAGACAAACAGACAGACAGACAGACAGAAAAAACAGACAGAGATACACACACAGAGAAAGACAGACAGGCAGAGAGACAGAGAGAGAAATAGACAAACAGGCAGACAGACAGAGAGAGACACACAGAGAGAGACACACACAGAGAAAGACAGACGGACAGAAACAGACGGACAGACAGAGAGAAACGGAGAGACAGAGAGAGAAATAGACAAACAGACAGAGACAGACAGACAAATAGATAAAACAGACAGACAGGCAGATACAGGCAGTCAGAGAGAGAGACAGACATACAGAGAGACATACTGATACAAAAAGACAGACAGAGAGAAAGAAACAGAAAGACAGAGACACAGACAGAGAGACAGACAGACACAGCATACATGCATCAAAATGAATGTATGTAGCACACACACACACACACACAGTAAAGCTGACCCTTATGTGTTGTATAGGTGAGCATGAATAGACTGTGTTGAATGGGACTGATGTGTAGACTGATACAGATGCTGTATCTGTTCAGGCTGCTGTTTCTTACACTGACAAATGTTTTACATTTCTTAAGGTTGTTTCATTTAGATTTGTTCAAAGTAAACACGTTTTTTTCAGCCATATTTTGATATTGATTTTTCCTTTTCATATTTTACCACATCAAACGGATGGCACTGTTATTTATAAATATGATCCAGCATAGGTAAATAGTAAATAGACAGTAAAATTGACGCATCCTTTACTTTTCAATGTTGAATTACTTAAACATTTATATGGAATGTGTAGCTTCTTGAGCAGAATAACCCAGTGAAAGAAAGGCAAAGACGCAGATTTATAGGAAAGAACAGAGAAATGTACCTCAGTCCTCAAGGCCAGGGGTGGAAGAGTCACAGTCACAGGTGAAGAAACTTTCTGGAAGACCTGGTACAGAAGAAAAGTGTAATATAACATATAGATATAGATATAGATATTGAACCTTTACAGAATGCTATGTGTCATCATTAACAGGTTTTCATTTTAATTGGCTGTTAATGAAATTTTACTAGATGATATTTAAATATATTTAATTAATGAATGGGTTCATAATTTTTTGCATTGATGGCTACGTTATAAACACCGATCAGCCATAACAATAAAACCACCTCCTTGTTTCTACACACATTGTCAATTTTATCGGCTTCACTTACCATATAGAAGCACTTTGTACATCTACAGTTACTTACTGTAGTCCATCTGTTTCTCTCCATGCTTTGTTAGCCCCCTTTCATGCTGTTCTTTAATGGTCAGGACTCTCACAGGACCACTACAAAGTAGTATTATTTGGGAAGTGGGTCATTCTCAGCACTGCAGTGACACTGACATGGTGGTGGTGTGTTAGTGTGTGTTGTGCTGGTATGAGTGGATAAGACACAGCAGCTCTGCTGGAGGAGTTTTTACACACCTCACTGTCACTGCTGGACTGAGAATAGTCCACCAACCAAAAATATCCAGCCAACAGCGCTCCGTGGGCAACGTCCTGTGACCACTCATGAAGGTCTAGAAGATGACCAGCTCAAACAGCAGCAATAGATGAGTGATCATCTCTGACTTTACATCTACAAGGTGGACCAACTAGTTAGGAGTGTCTAATAGAGTGGACAGTGAGTGGACACGGTATTTAAAAACTCCGGCAGCGCTGCTGTGTCAGTGCTGAGAATGATCCACCACCCAAATAATACCTGCTCTGTGGTGGTCCTAGGAGAGTCCTGACCATTGAGGAACAGCTTGAAAGGGGGTTAACAAAGCATGCAGAGAAACACATGTAGAAGTATAAAACCAGAAATTTACTTTGATAGAAGTGACTTAGAATATTATTTGAGTAAAACTATTGAAGTATATGATGTTTAATGCACTTAAGTATCAAAAGTAATTTTCTACAATTAAATGCACTTAAGTATTTAAAGTAGTAAAAGTAAATGCTTTTAAAACTTGTACTTGTATGCTTTATACACCACTGTAAATACTAATTTGTAAAATCTGCCAGACAGTCCTGATGAACCTTTGTTGTTGACAATTAGTTGATTTTAATTATCCATACTCATATTCATACATATTCATTTACTCAACATGTGTTGAAGCTTAAATCTGCATTCAGCATTTACGTATCTAAAGAGAACAAGCTGCGTTGACCTTAAAAAATTAGGTGAAGTCTAAAAACAACCAGTTAAATAAGTTAGGACAATAAGTAAAAAGTCAGTTAAAGCTGTATTTTTGCCCTTGTGCTCACAGTCTTAGAATCTACTATTAGATGCCACCTACAGTTCATGCCAACAAACTATTTGGGAAACGAACCACAAACTAAAGCTCTTGGAATTTTTCTGGACATTACTGGAACTGTATTCTATGTGAGGATGAGACAAAGATAGAGCTTTTGGGGAAAAAATGAACTCTGTTGGTTTGGCATAAAAAAGTGTGGTTATACAGAAAAGAAATACCATTAAGTATGATAAAGCATCTGGGATTTTTTAGGGTGTTTTAAGGTTTATTTTTCCAAACGTTCTGGGAATCTTGTTATGGACTGCATAGTATACTAGTATCCAGTCTGGCTTCAAGGCAGCGCATTCTACGGAAACAGCACTTGTAGCTGTTACTGAGAAGCTTCATGCAGCCAAAGCAGCCAAACTTTCATCGGTCCTCATTCTTCTTGACCTCTCTGCAGCCTTCGACACAGTGAATCACAGCATTCTCCTGACCACTCTCTCCAACCTTGGAGTAACAGGTTCAGCATGGCAATGGATGGCCTCCTACTTGGAAGGGCGCTCCTACCAAGTGTCATGGAGGGGATCCATAACTCCCCCATGCACTCTCTCAACCGGTGTTCCTCAGGGCTCTGTACTTGGCCCACTTCTTTTCTCTATCTACACCCGCTCTCTGGGTAAGGTCATAGCCTCCCATGGCTTCTCCTACCACTCCTATGCAGATGACACTCAGCTTGTTCTGTCATTTCCTCCTTCAGACACGCAAGTCTCAGCTCGCATCTCAGCATGTCTGCGAGATATCTCACAATGGATGTCAGCTCATCATCTGAAACTTAAACCCAGCAAGACAGAGATGTTGCTCATTCCCGGAGATCAGTCTCCAACCCAGGACCTTCTCATTTCTCTTGATGACTCCCAGATCAGACCATCTGATAAGGTAAGAAGCCTTGGTATTGTCCTGGATAACCAGCTGACCTTCTCTCCTTACATAGACAAGATCGTGCCGGTTCCTCCTGTACAATATCAGGAAGATTCGACCATTTCTCTCCAGGGAAGCTACCCAGATTCTGGTCCAATCACTTGTAATCTCACGGTTGGACTACTGCAACTCCCTCCTGGCAGGAACTCCCATGTCCACTATTAAACCCTTGCAGCTCATTCAAAATGCAGCTGCCCGTCTGGTTTTTAACCAGCCCAAACACTGCCACATCACCCCACTGCTGCGTTCTCTTCACTGGCTTCCTGTAGCTGCACGCATTCAGTTTAAAACACTGATGCTCGCCTACAAAGCCAAAAATGGACCAGCCCCAAGCTACCTTCGTGGTCTAATCAAACCCCGCTCTGTACCACGCAACCTCCGAGCCACTAGTCTCGCTCGACTTGAGCCTCCACCCAGGACTAAAGGAAGACAAGCATCAAGGCTCTTCTCTGTTCTAGCACCCAAGTGGTGGAATGAACTTCCTCTGTCTGTCCGAACATCTGAGTCTCTTGCTGTCTTTAAAAAACGATTAAAAACCCACCTTTTTACTAAACACTTAAGCTGACCTATACCTATTTACTAAAAAATTTTTCCCATTTCATTAATAAAAAAAAGAAAAAAAAAGAAAAAAACACTTTGGTTCTAACAGGTTTCAGCAGATTCGTGTTCTTTGACTGTTGTTTACTAAAACTTGAGAAATGAAATGTTTACTATGGAAGCACTTCTGTAAGTCTGCTAAATGCAGAAAATGTAAATGTAAAATGTATACTAGAAGATGACATGGTAAGCTCCTCCAGCAGGACAGTGATCCAAAGTATATGTACATATTTACACATAACACTTTGATAAGCACAAATTTAAGTTTTTGAGACGTCCATCTAAGTCCCTGCAATACATTTCATTTAAAAGCTGTGTGTGCCAAAGAGAATGATTTGTAAAAGAGGATCTAGAAGCTATTGAGGAGTCCTATCAGATTATTTGTTGTGGGTTCTTTAATCCAATCAAACTTTCCAGGAGAACAATCTGCTGTTATGTTAGCAAACTGAGTTTGCACGAAGGACTGACCATGACTAAGGAAATAAAGGGTTTAATTCTGGCTTAACTGGCAGGGGGATGAAGTGAGCATCAGGTTGCTTCTATACTTAAAATAAGGTCAAACAAGGTCAGACAGCAGACATTAAGAAATAAAAAAGATACAGACTAGTAGAGGGCAAAAAAGACTCATTCGAGTGTCACTCAACAACCGTAGGATGAAATCAAAATTTATGGAAAGTGCAACCCTATACCAAGACTTAAACCTAACTGAAATAATGCCCCAAGTTGAAGCCCCACACCAGCAAATTTGTGTTAAGACACAACTGCAGGATGTTTTGCAATTTACAACAATATTGTGGCTAAAGAGTCTTAATCTAATTAACCAATGGCCAAAATAATGGAAACTAGAAAAAAAGGAACTCAAATAAAATCTGCAGCCTGAAGCGGAAACGTGTAAGAACAAATAGACAAGCTTGTTAGTCAAAGAAGAGGACACTGCACTCCTTGTGCTTACCCAGAAGGATGGTTGCCCCTTAGGGAGATAAAAGTACACTAACGCAGCTACCTTTGTCAGAAAAATCATGTGGCCATGTACTCACGTTATAGAGGCATTAATTATAAATCTCCAGCACAAAACCATACAAGAAAGTGTAAAAAAAAATCTGATATTATTCTAACTCTAATTTCCTTCCTGTCCTCTCTCTCTGCTATTGGCTGCTGATGTCTGATTCTACAGTATATTTTTTCCATATTTTATTAGTTTATTATTTTGGCCACTGATTACCTTTGCCACTTTTAGCATGTGACTCTTTTAGTGACAGTATTCTCCTGCATACTGGCTTCATCCTTCAAATCATCACGGTGCGGGGCTCTATCTTTTGCCACCGCAACAAGGCCAGGAGTGGCTGTTAGTGGCTCTAAGAGAAATGTGAAAAACTGGTGGCAATATGCCAAGACACATGGATGCTGTGATTAAAAATAAGGGTTACTCAATCGAATATAGATTTCTGATCTTTTCCTAAGTTAAAACATTAGTATTGTGTTCTTCAAAATAGAAATACATTTAATGGATGGATGGATCAATGGACAAACAGACAGACAGATAAATAAATACAGTCAGACAGATAGATAGATAAAGATAGGTAGACAGAAAGACAGACAGATAGAGAGACATTGCATATGTATATAGACACATATAAATACATATAAATAAGACAGACAGGCAGATAGGCAGATAGGCAGATAGATAGATAGATAGATAGATAGATAGATAGATAGATAGATAGATAGATAGATAGATAGATAGATAGATAGATAGATAGATAGATAGATAGATAGACAGACAGACAAACAGGCAGACACACTGTATATGTATATAGACAGATGAACAGACAGATAGATAAATACAGACAGATAGAGATAGACAGACAGACAGACACTGTATATGTATATAGACAGATAGATAGGCAGACTAGCCAAGTGTTCTTACAATGTCAAGACAGTCATGCAGTCTTATTGTCCGGGGGACATTTAGTCTCCATTAGAGGATAAACATGTGCTCTCTTTACACACACAGGAAATTTAGGTGGTCCTTATCCTCTCATATTGCTCTCAGGTCTCAATTAGATGCCTAATAGCTCAGATTAGAGTGTAAAGTACCTGCAAAGTAGTCTGAACACTTCATCATAGACATATGAGACGCGTCATACAGACTTACTCTGCAAGTGTCAAGTCAAACAACCTGACTGGTGCATGCTATATAATGTATGTTTAAATGATTTTATTTATTTGTTTTTATTTATTTTAACCCCTAAGGAGCAATTAAAACACTTTATTTTTGGCACTCTAGGAAAAATAAAATAAAAGTTAATTCATTTAATTAAATACTTTGTGAGTGAGTTGTAAAAATGCAAACCTGAACCTGTGATACTTAACATTTAGCCCAAAGAATACCAGGAACCATGATGCAAAAAAATCATTAATTTATCTTTAATAACACATGGGTACATGGTCAATGGTACAATTGTACTCTTAATGCAATAAATACATTTTCTTTATTTAACAGCGCTCCAGTATTTAGATTTAACTTTATTCCCAGCTTGTACGCTGTGTTTACAGGTAATGCAGAACTAACCAGTACCTTGAAATTTGCAAAACTGAGGGCAATTTGTATAATGCAATTTATTAAATATTTCTGTGTACTTGACTGGTTAAAAAATATTCATTAAATATAAAAAAAAAAAATGTAATAAATATAATTTATTTAAATATTTATTTATTTATTTATTTATTTGATACCACTACTTTACCTTAAGTAAAAAAAATCTATTTTGTCTTTCTCATTACTCAATTAGGGTCTATTTGTATTTTTTTATTTATTTATTATGTTGATACCACTACTTTAACTTAAGTAAAATAATCTATTCTGTCTTTCCCATTACTCAACTAGGGCCCATTTGTATTTTTTATTTATCTATTTATGTATTTATTTATTTTACTTTTCTGGGCTAAAACTTGAACACCGTTTGAAGCAGATATGTTGATCACATTTACTTCCATTAACACCAATGTCCTTGAGAGTGGTTGGGTCTGACTCTGATAATGAGACGTACAGTACACTCTGGGGTAATTTTAAACGGCAGAGAGTGAACCCTAAGTGAAGGCGCAGTGGAGTGTATGAATATAATACTTATTCCCCAGTCGATCTGACCTCGTACGGAGCCGCTCACTCTCTCGATGAAGCAAATATTTGCTTGGCACAGTGTCACAACATTCATTCATTCATTTAAATTCAAGCAGACTAAGTAACTACTTTAATGTCAACATTAAGTCACTATATATTTATTTAATTAATTTACTTACCTATGAATTTTTGTAAGATATTATCAATACAAAGAAAAATTCTTTACTATCAGAATCAGAATCACAATCAGAATCAGAATGTATTCTGAGTAGCCTAATAACCGGCTGCATTCCTTTTTGAAGCAAAATGTGCAACTTAACACATAAGTCAATTCCTGTTTTTTAATGCTTTAACTGCATGTTTAAGTTCTCACTACAGATTATCTTTTAGGTTCAAAAAGGCCTTAAAGACCTTAAAGAATAAATTATTATTTATTTATTTATTTATTGTTTCATGGGTTCTTGCTTATTATATTTGCTGTATTTACCTGTATAGTCCAACTTATAATCCAAATATTTTAGATTCAGTTCACAAACAGATGACCTTAAATCCTTGTCAAGAATGTTCTAATAGAAAGAAAAAAAAGGGTTACTCTTTCACAAAACCATGTTCATTTTTATTTAAACCAGTGTGTATTTTTTAACATTCTATATGTTTTCTATATTTTATCCAAGGCTTATATAAGTTTAGCCAAGCCCTGTGGTGGACTGGCGACCTGTCTGGGGTGTCTTTTAAAAGACATTTTGGCACCGAGGAGACCAAGTGATTTAGTGTTTCAGCTTTTATTTTGTCCCTTTCTTCCTGCAAACACATCTTAAGATGTGCAACAGTACAGGTTCATCGTTGTCGCAATTTTTGTTTTAAACTTCTCCACACATTCTCTATAGGGGACAGGTCAGGACTGCAGGCAGGCCAGTCCAGTACCCGTACCCTCTTCTTCCGCAGCCATGCCTTTGTAATGTGTGCAGCATGTGGTTTTGCATTGCCTTGTTGAAAAATACATGGACGTCCCTGGAAAAGATGATGTCTTGAAGGCAGCATGTGTTGCTCTAAGATCTCAATGTACTTTTTGTCTGTGGGATAGTCTTAGTATTTAGTATTGTAATTTCCCTGTTAATATGTATAATTAATCCCTTATAATAACGTGTATCTCTCTTGTTTTCATTTCATATTCTCTAGATTGTAGGGTATATTTTACTATATTTTCTTTTAGTTTTCATGTTCTTAATTGCTTATCTCTCTTGTTTTAATTTCATATTCTCTAAATTGTAGGGTATATTTTACTATATTTTCTTTTAGTTTTCATGTTCTTAATTGCTTATCTCTCTTGTTTTAATTTCATATTCTCTAAATTGTAGGGTATATTTTACTATATTTTCTTTTAGTTTTTCATGTTCTTAATTTTTCGTCTCTCTTGTTTTAATTTCATATTCCCTAAATTGTAGGGTATATTTTACTATATTTTCTTTTAGTTTTTCATGTTCTTAATTTTGTATCTCTCTTGTTTGAATTTCATGTTCTCTTAATTGTAACGAAATGTTTGCAAGAAGTCTTTCTGAGGTTCTAGATCTTAGGACTGTTTTAATGCTTTTAATTAATTTTTTTTCCTTATGTAAAGCACTTTGAATTGCCAATGTGTATTAAAGGTGCTATACAAATAAACTTGCCTTGCCTTGCCTTAACAAATGAAATGAAGTTAAACAGACAAAACATGAAAGATCTCAGGTTCAAACTGTCTGCAATCAAATATAGGTCAAAGTAAATGTAAGGAAAACTATATATACATGTATACATACAATGCAGTAACAGTCTATAACGCCAGACGACTACGGCAGAGTTTTCAGCGGTGCTATTAACAGTCAATACAGACATGATTGGCTATGTCTAAGAAAGGCAAATGGCCTTAGCCCTGTGATGGACTGACACACTTAAAATGTAAATGTAGTTCTAGTATAAATCTTATTTATTTTTGTTGGAATGGATATGTTTAATCAGGTGTATTGATTTTAAATTCTTCAACATTATAACTGTGTTAAAGTTGATTTACTTCAAGAATCATGCCAGCCAATCAGAAACTACGACATATCAGAATGCACATCATGTCATCCAACCCTAATGACACGTGCTGTCACGAATGAACACACGGGTTTGCGGTTCATCTATTCTTGTTTCTAAAGCCTGAAAAATATTCTGAAACTTGTAGCAGATAAAAAATGCCCACGCTTTCACGAAAACACGAACAAGGGGACAGCATTTATTTCTTCATCTCACATGTACACATGTGAACACACCCACACACCACACCCGTGTCCAGGCATTGTGGAAAAACCCCGTAAAGCATGACACATCCAGTTTCAGAGTGTGTACATCATTTTCCAAGTTCTTTCCTCCACACCTCACTCATGATTCTTGAAAATCTTACCTCATCTTACCTTGGTTTTGCCCCTTTTTTTCCTTATTCGTAGGATAGCGGGTTTGCCTGTGCATGCGCGCTAAAAGGCCGGTGTGTGTTTATGCGCGGGTTATAAATGGCAGCACGGCCCTTGTGCAAACACGGGCTCTTTAGCCAGAGGACAGATTAGGGACGCGACGTTAGCGCCTCGCTGCAACACCGCTCAGCAAACAAGCAGCATAAGGCCATTAACGAGTCCAGACGAGATTTACACACAGTGTGAAGCTGCAGTATTCGTACTACACTGACAGAGCATCCAAGTGGACTAAATCAAGCCGGGAAAGGAAACGTTCTCAATATTTCCATACACTGGAATGTTAGAATAAGTACGCTGTGCAGACACGTTATTGTATCTGTGTCTAATATTCTAATTTTAAATGATGTATAATTTTAACACATATTAATACATCATTAATAGATTTAATAGATGAATAGATTACATAATCTTTTTTTAATGCATCAACATAAAATTTGCCTTTTACATTAAGAGCAAATTATTATTATTATTTTTATTTTCTATTTTATTTATGCGTTTTTCTCCTATTTTCTCCCAATTTAGTGTAGTCAATCTGTCTTCCGCTGCTGGGGGATCCCTGAATGCAGTCGAGGTTGATATATTGCTGCTTACACCTCCTGCGACCCATGTGCAGCCCTTAGTGGAACCCTTTTCCACCCATGCACTCTGCACAGGCGCCCCTCTATCTGCTAATCAGGGTCCTTACACAGCATTTGAAAACCCCACCCAAATAGTCCGGTCAAATAGGCACTGCCAATTATGCCCCCTAGATGGCGCCCAGATGACCGGTGGTAACGCCGAGTTTTGAACTGAGGAGTTCAGAATCTCTGCACTGGTGTGCTAGTGGAATATCCCGCTGTGCCACCTGGGTGCCGAACAAATTATTTTAACTGATTTTGATTTTGCGGAATGGTGGCTCGGTGGGTAGCACTGTCGCCTCGCAGCAAGAAGGTCCTGGGTTCAGTTTCCAGATGGAGCAGTCTGGGACCTTTCTGTGTGGAGTTTGCATGTTCTTCCCGTGTCTCCGGTTTCCTAACACAGTCCAAAGACATGCAGGCAGGTTAATTAGAGCTACTAAAATTGCCCCTAGGTGTGTGTGTGTGTGTGAGAGAGAATCTGTGTGTGTCTGTGTGTTTGCCCTGTGATGACTGGCAACCTGTCCAGGGTGTTTCCTATCCTTCTTCCAGTGAATCGAACAAAAAGGAGGTAAAACAAACAATGAATGAATGAATGAGTGAATTATTTTATTTTCCCACATCATGCAGCGCAACTATACTGTGACTATACAAGGCAAACAATTAAGAGTTAAGGGCCTTGCTCAGGAGCCCAGCAGTGGCAACCTTGCAAATATGGGACCTGAATGAGTGACTCTCAGATCACTAGTCTAGTACCAGAACCACTAAGCTACCACAACCAATTGGCATTTATGCCATTTAGCAGAAGCTTTTATCCAAAGCAGCTTACAACTGTGACTATACAAAGCAAACAGTTAAGTGTTAAGGGCCTTGCTCAGGGGCCTAACAGCGCCAACCTGGCAGTGGTGGTGTTTGAACCAGAAGCTTTCTGAATGCTAGTTCAGAACCTTATCCACTAAGCTACCACTGTCCATATATTAAATTCGCATTCATTCATTCATTGTCTGTTTTACCACCACTTTATCCTGGTCAGGGTCGTGGTGGGTGCAACTCATGGAGCGAAAGGTAAAAACCACCCTGGATACACACACACACACACACACACAAACACACACACACACACACACACACACACACCTAGGAAAATTTAGTATCTCCAGTTAGCCTGACTGCTTGTCTTTGGGCTCTGGGAGGAAACCGGAGCACCCGGAGGAAACCCACACAAACATGGGGAGAACATTTAAACTCCACACAGAAAGGACCCAGATTGCTCCACCTGGGAATCGAACCCAGGACCTTCTTGCTGTGAGCCAATGTGTTGCCCATATATTAAATTCTTCATTATTAGATGTACATTTTATAAACATTACAATATTTATATATAGTTACTAAAAAAAATATCCATGCACCCCCACATGACAAAAAACAATGTCTATAATCAAGCAAGCTTTATGTTGCCTTGGGTAACAAGCTGCTGTGTAAAAGATTGTGTGTGTGTGTGTGTGTGTGTGTGTATACAGTACATATTTACTGTATGACTAAAGGTGATTACGAACTGGATAGACACACACACACACACACACACACACATACACACACACACACACACACACTGCAAGTGGAGTGTATCTTATGGGACTACCAACTGGGACTGTTCTACCAACACTTTGTCCTGAACTACATTTTATCCTTCCTTGTTTTTCTCAGAGGGCAGCATAGTGGCAGAACGGGCAGCGTGAGCATGACATAGCCCCATTGTTCTGAAAACCACTGGGTTCTGGGTTTAAACCTGGCCTCTAGTCAAGGTCTTTAAGCAGTTTGGCATGTTGTCCTTGTTTCGTTTGGCATCCACTTTTCTGAGAAAGCACTCCAATAGATTTTGAAGTGCATCTGTGAGAGTTTGTGCCAATTTAGCTTAAAATAAAATGAAAGTATTTGTGAGGTCAGGTGTCGATGTTGGACACGTAGGCCTGGCTCACAATGAATGCTCCAATTTATCCCAGAGGTTTTCAGTGGGGTGGAGGTCAAGGCTCTGGAGCAAACTCGTCCAAGCACGTATTTATGGACCAGTGGGCATAGGAAGAGAATGGACCGGGTACAGACTTAACAATTTATTTACTTACACACACCAGGGTCATTAATAGCTAATAATTGTTTCCAATTTAGCACATTGACCAAAAGCCAGGTTAGGTTTGAACCCAGGTTCTTAGAACAACAGGGCTATGCTAAACTCACACTGCACACTGTGCCGCTATGCTGCCCTCTGAGAAAAACAATAAAGGATAAAATGATAAAATAAGGATAACAAAACAGGGAAATGTTGGTAGAACATCAGCCTCTTAAGATACACTCCTCCTGCAATGTGTGTGTGTGTGTGTGTGTGTGTGCGTGGGTGTGTGTGTGTGTGTGTGTGTGTGTGTGTGTGTGTGTGAGTGTGTGTGCAGGACTGGTGCAGGAAATGAACGTGGTCTCCCTGGAGGAAACGGATCATTGTAATGACTCTGAGTCCTGTTCCTGCACTGACCTCCCTGCATCCTCTCTGCAAATCTCACACACTCACTCACACACACACACACACACACACATACACACACACACACACACACACACACTGCTCAAACCACAAGAATTCCTGTCACAACTGGATGCCCATAATGCACAGCTTTATGCACATCGATATACACATTTCTCCCCTCTGATTACTTCCTGTGAGGAGTTTTGCATGTTCTTCATCTATCTGCATGAATATTCTTTATGCAGATGGTGGATCGGCTGCTATTAATTCTCCCTGGTTGTAAGCGAGTAAGTGGTTGTGTGAGTGTGTGTTGCTCCGATGTAAACTGGCACCTCTTCAGGGTGTATCCTAAGCGACTTACAGTACTGTGATAGTATAATGTCTAAGCAATTGAGGGTTAAGGACCTTGCTGAACGGCCCAACTGTTGCAATCTGGCAGAAGTGGGGCTTGAACCAGTGACCTTTTGATTACCAGTCCAGTACCTTAACCACTAGGCTACAACCCTCTGTTCATTTGTTTGTTTTACCACCTCTATATCCTATTCACCAGACCAAAGACAGGAAACACCCCAGACAGGTTGCCAGTCAATCACAGGGCACACACGCACACACACACACACACTGTTAGGACAAAATCTAGTAGCTCCATTGGCCTGACTGCATGTCTTTGGACTCGTAGGAGGAAACTCATGGAGACACAGGGAGAACATGCCAACTCCAATAATAATCATGAAGTTATTACGATATATAAATAATTCATTTATTCATTCATTCATTATCTGATTTACTACTGCTTTATCGTGGTCAGGGTAGCTGTGGGCTGGAAACACACCGAACAGGTCGCCAGTCCACTACAGGGCAAACACACACACACACACACACACTCTCTCTCTTTTTAGGACAATATCTAGACACAGGGAGAACATGTAAATTCCAATAATAACACCCCAGACAGGTTGCCAGACCATCACAGGGCAAACACACACACATGCACACACACACTCTCTCTCTCTTAGGACAAAATCCAGTAGCTCCACTGGCTTGACTGCATGTCTTTGGACTTGTAGGAGGAAACCCACACAGACATGAAGAGAACATGCAAATTCCAATAATAAATATGATGTTAATATATGTGTATATATATATATATATATATATAAATTATTCCTTAATCAATTAGTTAATTCATTATCTGATTCACCACAGCTTTATCCTGTTATCCTGGTCAGGGTCACTGTGGGTCAATAATAAATTCCAATTCCAATAATAACTATGATGTTAATATATATATATATTATTCCTTCATCAATTAGTTAATTCATTATCTGATTCACCACAGCTTTATCCTGGTCAGGCTCACCGTGGGTCTGATTCACAGGGCGTAAGGTAGGAAACACCCCGGACAGGTCCCCAATCCATCACAGGGCACACACACACACACACTTATACCTAGGGTGAATTTTAGTATCAATAATTGATTTGACTCCATGTTTTTAAACAGGACAAAACCCACACAGACACACGGAGAGCATGCAAACTGCAATAACTGCAGTAATCATAATGTTAATATGATACATAAATCATGCGTAATAATAATTAAATTATCATTTTTAATTGTAGTTCATATTCAGTCGTATACTTCATTCTGTATTTTGGACATTCTGATTAAAAACTGAGTAAACAATATCTCAGCTGTCATGTGTATGGTACCAGGGTTCTATAAACACACTCTGTATTCGTAAAAAACAACACTTCACTGCTGGTATAGCCAGTTACACAGCACTGCTGGTATAGCCAGTTACACAGCAAACGGTGAGGGAAAAAAGCCAAATCCTTGTTCTTTATTTGAGCACTGCATGATCTCTGATTTAAAGTTTATTTTAACAGCACCTTTTACACTAAATCTGATGAATTAGAACAGCAATTTAACTTTAGCTTTTTATTCCTTCATGCAAACTCGGTACATACTGTAAATGCTGAAGTAGCATCCAAGTCAGAGAGAAGGTGGATGAGAGAGATTGTTATAAATAACATCGTTACATGCACGCATGCCGTCTCCAGACTTCAACCCTGCTGTGGAATCATGATTTATCTGTATTTTTGCAACGCAGAAAATTGTATCGTTTGGTGATTAATCATCAGAAAAATTCATTCAGAGTCTTGGAATTATCATGCACCTCCGTGCTATCAGACTAGATCAAAGATGTACAGCGTAGAGTCCAAACTGAAGTACAGAAATATGCATGTGTGTGTGTGTGTGTGTATGTATATAACATTGTAGGGGACCAAATCTACTGGGATGGGGAGGTTTTCTAAAACATACCTGGCATATCACCAATTGATTGAAACAAAGCAAATCCATTTCAGATCAGTATATTGAGGGGGAGGGGGGGCATTTTGAGCTTATCTGAATGTTGACTTGACATGCCCTCCCTCCCCATATTTTAACTTTTTTTACCTATTCCGGATAGGCTAGAGGGCGCTCGGGTGGCGTAGCGTAACAAAAACCCATCACGGCTAAGAATCAGGTTTAGGATTCAGACCTGCTGACCGGGCGCCTACACAGACATTGCTGTCTATGAATGAAGATGGTTGATGAAAATGAATAGACTGGTTTGTTTAAACCTAGTGTGTTTAACCCTGGGTGGCACGATAGCTCGGTGGGTAGCACTGTCGCCTCACAGCAAGAAGGTCCTTTCTGTGCGGAGTTTGCATGTTCTCCCTGTGTCTGTGTGGGTTTCCTCAAGGAGCTCCGGTTTCCTCCCACAGCCCAAAAACATACAGTCATGTTAATTGGAGACACTGAATTGCCCTATAGGTTAATGGGTGTGTGTGTCTGCCCTGCAATGGACTGGTGCCCCGTCCAGGGTGTTACTGTGTGCCTTGCGCCCATTGAAAAGCTGGGATAGCCTCCAGCACCCCCTGCGACCCTAATTGGATAAGCGGTTAAGAAAGTGAGTGAGTGAGTGAGTGTTTAACCCTAATAGTGATTGTGGCCTTATGTAAAACAACCTGCAATAGGTGCTAATAATGAAGTAAGCAGTAATACCTAATACTGTTTTATAAAAGCTATTTGGCCAAAAGTATACGTTCACTCGATCATAAGCTTTTTGAACATCCACTTCCAATATCATGAGAATTAATATATGGCCCCCCAGCGCTGTTGAAAAGACTTTCCACAAAAGTCTATTTGATGTTGAGTGTATCTTTTGGACTTGTGCCCAGTGAGTCAGAAAAGCTTTTGTGAGGTCAGGCACTAATGCTGGATGAAAAGGCCTGGCATACAATCAATGTTCCGATTCATTCCAAACTTTTCAATGAAGAGATCAGGGCTCTGTGCATGAGTTTCTCTGCACACCAAACATTTGCACCCATACATGTGATGCATATGATTATTTTATATAATTTATTTTATACACCTGTTAGCAATGGGTGTGACTAAAACACCCGAAATCAGTCATTACTTTTGGTTTTATAGTTTGCAGCTCTCTGAAAATACATAGTTTGAGTTCATTGGAGACAAACACAGATAACAGGAGTGTCTGCTCCAATCTAGCGCATCCAAATTGCTTTATGCATATTTTATGTTTCACTTAAACTCACTTTGCATATATTTGCGATCGTATTTTTTCCTGTTTGATATTTTTAAATCAAACATTTTAATGAGCTACAATAATCTAATGTGTTACGATCCCATCTGCTCCAGTCATGAATAACAATTTAGCTTTTCATACCATGTGTTCAAATTGTTCATGTCAATTGATATTTACAGTATATAAATGAAAAAGTCGCATCCAAGTAAAAGACAAATAGCATAAACAGAGTGCCATAGCATTGTTATATCCTGACCTCTTCATCTCCTGGCCTCGGCCCTACTGTGAAATCATGGTTAATCATTTTATGCACATGTAATCATTGAAATAAAAGAATTCTGCTTTATTCTACTAATATTTTTCATGCAGAAATAGATTCTGTATTACATTATGTCTGTATTCATATCAGAGCCTTCACCTCCCTACCCCATTTAGTTTTCCCAGAACATCTGTATTAGGTAAGCTGTGTGTGTTTAATTATTTTCATTAACTGAATATACACAGACTTACACACACACTGGATTGCATGGATATACTGTACACTTACACACAAGATTTGCTGATCAGTTAGACTTGCACAAACACAAATGCATGCAAACACAAGCCAGAGGTGAAAGTAAAGCAGAATGAGCTTAATTTAAAGGCTCAGCAGTGTAAACAACATAACTTTTACTATTAGGGAAGTTCACACTGCTGAGAAAGATTTGGCCTGAATTAAATGAGGGTGCAGATATAGGATGCCCTTCCTGACGTAACCCTTCTATTTTTTTTTATCTGAGCTTTGGACTGGTACTGAGACCTTCCAATGGCTAGGCTGTTTTGACCATCATCCCCCTTCGGACATTAGCCAAACATGTCCGTATATGTCCATCTGGCTGACATTACAGCGAGATTCGAACCCCATGATCACCAGGTTGTAGCAGTGATGGGCCAGTGCGTTTTACTGCCGAGCCACCCGAGAAGTAAAATGCACGGAATTGGAGTCAAAAGCAGGTGAAAAATAACACAGTAATAATTAAACTAGTGACGAACACCATTGCAACCAAAACCCACAAGCGATGGGAAAAATGAGCACAACCATCACATTTAATTTTATATATATATATACAGGGGTTGGACAATGAAACTGAAACACCTGTCATTTTAGTGTGGGAGGTTTCATGGCTAAATTGGACCAGTCTGGTGGCCAATCTTCATTAATTGCACATTGCACCAGTAAGAGCAGAGTGTGAAGGTTCAATTAGCAGGGTAAGAGCACAGTTTTGCTCAAAATATTGTGGCAGAATTAAATGTGCACCTCAACTCTCCTGTTTCCACCAGAACTGTCCGTCGGGAGCTCCACAGGGTCAATATACACGGCCGGGCTGCTATAGCCAAACCTTTGGTCACTCGTGCCAATGCCAAACGTTGGTTTCAATGGTGCAAGGAGAGCAAATCTTGGGCTGTGGACAATGTGAAACATGTATTGTTCTCTGATGAGTCCACCTTTACTGTTTTCTCCACATCCGGGAGAGTTACAGTGTGGAGAAGCCCCAAAGAAGCGTACCACCCAGACTGTTGCATGCCCAGAGTGAAGCATGGGGGTGGATCAGTGATGGTTTGGGTTGCCATATCATGGCATTCCCTTGGCCCAATACTTGTGCTAGATGGGCGCATCACTGCCAAGGACTACCGAACCATTCTGGAGGACCATGTGCATCCAATGGTTCAAACATTGTATCCTGAAGGCGGTGCCGTGTATCAGGATGACAATGCACCAATACACACAGCAAGACTGGTGAAAGATTGGTTTGATGAACATGAAAGTGAAGTTGAACATCTCCCATGGCCTGCACAGTCACCAGATCTAAATATTATTGAGCCACTTTGGGGTGTTTTGGAGAAGCGAGTCAGGAAACGTTTTCCTCCACCAGCATCACGTAGTGACCTGGCCACTATCCTGCAAGAAGAATGGCTTAAAATCCCTCTGACCACTGTGCAGGACTTGTATATGTCATTTCCAAGACGAATTGACGCTGTATTGGCCGCAAATACATACTAATGAATTATTGTGGTCTAAAACCAGGTGTTTCAGTTTCATTGTCCAACCCCTGTATATACATATACCATTATTTATATATACAGTATATACACACACACACACACACACACACACACACACATCTATATATATACAGGGGTTGGACAAAATAACTGAAACACCTGGTTTTAGACCACAATAATGTATTAGTATGGTGTAGGGCCTCCTTTTGGGGCCAATACAGCGTCAATTCGTCTTGGAAATGACATATACAAGTCCTGCACAGTGGTCAGAGGGATTTTAAGCCATTCTTCTTGCAGGATAGTGGCCAGGTCACTACGTGATGCTGGTGGAGGAAAACGTTTCTCCAAAACACCCCAAAGTGGCTCAATAATATTTAGATCTGGTGACTGTGCAGGCCATGGGACTTCACTTTCATGTTCATCAAACCAATCTTTCACCAGTCTTGCTGTGTGTATTGGTGCATTGTCATCCTGATACACGGCACCGCCATTGGATGCACATGGTCCTCCAGAATGGTTCGGTAGTCCTTGGCAGTGACGCGCCCATCTAGCACAAGTATTGGGCCAAGGGAATGCCATGATATGGCAGCCCAAACCATCACTGATCCACCCCCATGCTTCACTCTGTGCATGCAACAGTCTGGGTGGTACGCTTCTTTGGGGCTTCTCCACACTGTAACTCTCCCGGATGTGGGGAAAACAGTAAAGGTGGACTCATCAGAGAACAATACATGTTTCACATTGTCCACAGCCCAAGATTTGCGCTCCTTGTACCATTGAAACCGACGTTTGGCATTGGCACGAGTGACCAAAGGTTTGGCTATAGCAGCCCGGCCGTGTATATCGACCCTGTGGAGCTCCCGACGGACAGTTCTGGTGGAAACAGGAGAGTCGAGGTGCACATTTAATTCTGCCGTGATTTGGGCAGCCGTGGTTTTATGTTTTTTGGATACAATCCGGGTTAGCACCCGAACATCCCTTTCAGACAGCTTCCTCTTGCGTCCACAGTTAATCCTGTTGGATGTGGTTTGTCCTTCTTGGTGGTATGCTGACATTACCCTGGATACCGTGGCTCTTGATACATCACAAAGACTTGCTGTCTTGGTCTCAGATGCGCCAGCAAGACGTGCACCAACAATTTGTCCTCTTTTGAACTCTGGTATGTCACCCATAATGTTGTGTGCATTGCAATATTTTGAGCAAAACTGTGCTCTTACCCTGCTAATTGAACCTTCACACTCTGCTCTTACTGGTGCAATGTGCAATTAATGAAGATTGGCCACCAGACTGGTCCAATTTAGCCATGAAACCTACCACACTAAAATGACAGGTGTTTCAGTTATTTTGTCCAACACCTGTATATATATATATATATATATATACTGTATATATATATATATATCATAATTTATAATATTCAAATAAAAAGATAATAATAATTTAAAAAACACATTAAATGTGAGGGATGTCAACTGAAAATAGCAGCCAATATTTTGCCATAACTGTATGCCAAGTAAAAAAGAAGTAATAATAAAAAAAAGCTTGCTTACAAACAAATAACAATGAAAAAAAAAAAATTCTGTAATTTACAAACAAATAAAGAAGGGAACTGAAAAGTGTGTGATTTGATTAATATATTAATATATAATTCTGCACCAATTGATTTCCGACCTCTTAAAGTACTTGTTTGACATTAAAGCAAAACAGTCCTTTACGGCGGCATAATGCAAAAGCTTCAAGCAAAAGTCTATTACTGTAAGAGATACAATGCCCAAATTACTATATATTTCCTGGACTGCATTGTCAATAATTAAACTTGCAGAGCTCTGATATGAGAATTGTATATAAACCTACGTCTACATTAGAATGGTGCATTTCAACTGTCATCACTTTATTTATATTTTCTGTAAATTGACAATATTGTGATAATAAGTTATCAAAATATATATTAAATATATTTTAAATGTTTTAGTTCCTAACACAGTTATAAAACGTTCAACTAGTGCAGCCGAGTCAATAAACCAAAACAACCGATGATCCTCCAGAAGACGTTTCAATTCTAATAAGAACAAAACAAATCAGTTTTTTAAATGATTAAATGATTAAAAAAGAAGAATTGCAATTTTTCAATTTGTCAAATATGTAAACCTCTGGCATTCATATATTATCAAAACTGAAAAACAGCAAAATAATATGAAGCAGTACAAGCCCACTCAATACTACACTCTCAGAAATGGAAATACTTAATATATTTGCCTTTCACTGGGGCAGTACCGTCAAGGGTATGACTAAACAAGCACATATAAGTCATAGAGATTACGACGTTACATTATGAATGTTAAATACACTTAAGATACTTTACATGTGCTTTTATCATGCAAAGATATACATTTCAAATGTAGATTAGATTCTCTTGACTGGGTACCACTCCAGTATTAAGTAGTTACATTTCAGTACTTCAGATTTTAATAGTGAACTGCAGTCGTTGGCGTGTTTGCTTTGCTTTCTCTTTGCCCGTATATAAATGCCGCAGGAAGCTCTAAAATATAGTAATGTGTGGTTTATAAGGTTTAGACAATCAGAGCATACTGTCATCCTTCCAAACATTTTAAATCCTACATAGGAAACCCAATTATTGCTGTTATAAAATGGACTAGTGGTTACTGATTTGATTAAATGTGCTAATCTATTTAAAAACCCCAAAATCAAGTTATCAACTGATATGTGTAGAACTTTCTAGAAAGCAGCTTTACAAAAAAAACCTGAACCCCAAAACCTTGAATGGACAAACTTAGAGGAAAAGTGGCAGAGAAAAAAAACATTAACATTATACTAAAAATGACTAAATAACCCTTATTCCTTTTTAAGCAGCCTTAGTTGTATTTGGATCAATTATAATTATAATAGATAAATAGTTCATTAATGTGTAGAGACAAAAAATAAATGAAAAAAGAAATTATAGAGATTTTACATGTTTACTCTATTGTTTCTCTACATTAAAGGAATGCGTGTGGTGTCGGCTGACAGTTTTCCTATTTAACTCGATCATAAATATCATACATTTAAATATTATTTATGAAACATTTAAACTATTAGTGAAAAAGCCGATCCCTAAATCCCTTGAATAAAAAAGCTAAAAAAAGAGTAGTGAGTCAAAATTTTCTTCATTAATAAGTTTAAATAATCAGCTGCTTTAAGTATTAGTGGATTGAAAACAGCCAGAACTCATAGATATTGGCGCATAGTTTTGTTTCCTTTACTCACTGACTCTGCGGTTATTCATACATAGATACTAAAATCTTGGAGCTCTTAAAATGATTACGAAATTTCTAACAGTAACTTTCTAACAGTCCGCCAGGCTGCTCTGTCCTAAAGCGGGTCGTGCGGGCAGCACAAACACCTTTGTGAATAGTAATAACAGGCCTAAGGAACAGAAATGTGAACTGCAATGCCAGGTGCCAGGTTTGGAATGCCTGCATAAGGGTACTCAGTGTGTTATGAAGTTTAAATAAGTTAAGGTACACTACCTATAAAACATATAAGACATGCTGTTAAGGGTACCATCCCAGTAATAAGATAAGGTACTTCTAATTTTGAGACGACATGATATCTGCATTAGTTTGTCCATATTTTACACTGTTTAAGCTCCTACAATGATCTTCTAACATAGATTAGAGGCAGATCATCATTTTGAATCCTGAATGTACATGAAATGACTGCTTTAAAATGAAGTAGCTTTTATTTTGTCTATTAAATGTTATGTAAGTAGCTAAACTGAATAAATGTACTAATCAGACCTGAACAGATCTTTTTTTTTTAAGCATTTTTTTAAGAGTTCGCTGATACACTAGATATATAAAAAAAAACTCCTCCATACTGGTTATGCAGCTCCAAACAGGAGCATTCTAATATATTGGAGCTCTTAAAATGATAACAAAATTTCTAACAGCAACTTTCTAACAGTCCGCCGGACAGTTCTAACTATCCTAAAGCGGGTTGTGCGGGCAGCCCAAATGCCTTTGTAAATAGTAATAACAGGCCTAAGGAACAGAAATGTGAACTGCAGTGCCAGGTGTCAGGTGCCAGGTTTGGAACGCCTGCATAAGGGTACTCAGTGTGTTATGAAGCTTAAATAAGTTAAGGTACACTATCTATAAAACATATAAGACATGCTGTTAAGGGTACCATCCCAGTAATAAGATAAGGTGCTTCTATTTTTAAGACTGTACTGATGCGGATGACATGATGTCTACATTAGTTTGTCCTTATTTTGCACTGTTTAACCTACAATGATCTTCTAACATAAATTGGTGGCAAATCATCCCTTAAAATCCTATACGTAAATGAAATAACTGCTTTAAAATGAAGTAGCTTTTATTTTGTCTATTAAATGTTAAAAGACTGTAAGTTATGTAAGTAGCTAAACTAAATAAACGTACTAATCAGACCTGAGCAGATCTTTTTAAGCCTATCTGTTTGCTGATACACCAGATTTAAAGGATAAACTCTTCCATACTGGTTATGCAGCTCCAAACAAAGTTTTCAATTAAGAATCCAGAGGACACAAGATTTTATGAAGCCTGAATTGCATTTTTTATTATTGCATATCATATAATCGTATGAAATGAAAGTAAGCACATATGAACATCACTTATGGTTAGTGAGTGAAATCATTTTGCACAGCAAAATATATATGAAAAGAATTTAATTAACATACTTAAAAAATTTCCATTGATGGTATATCCCATTTTATACAAGCAGGGTGTCAATCCCTGACTATCAAACAATGTCCAGACATTATTGATTATTATATTATTGCCTCGTAAATAATGAATTCATTTACAAAAACAAAAAAGGGGAAAAAATAAACTTAAAAGGAACTAGTCCTGCTCAACAATGTAACTAAGACAAGATCGGATTTACAAACTCTCCAGCCATTCCACATATATGTATTTAACTTTAAATTAGCGTTCTGGTAATTCTCCTGGTGTGATATGCTGTGTGATTAGGCTACATTATAGTGCAACTCGGTCCAGTTTTGAATTGAGGAGAGTGCATAATAATTATAATAATAATAACAATAATAATAATAATAATAATAATAATTCACCATTACCCACACTGACTTTTAATACTTTGGTTTGAGAGTGTAGTCAGTGCTAGGTTTAAAAAGGGGCTACATCAGTCAAACTGCTCTTTTCATGGCAAGCACATGCTGGAAATAATAAAATAGAATAAAAAATAAGCTTGAGTTCTGCATCATAACAATCCTGCTGTATAATACACATTGTGTAGGTCCTTCCAGAACACCTTAACACTACTATCAGGAAAAAGATTAGTGCATAAGGCATGAACCTTAACTTTTATACCAGCCTCTGTAATCCGTAATCAACCTTTAGCACAGCTTTCACCCTTCAGCACACACATTCATGATAACACTGTTCTTAGATTACGCACCCAGCGCTTTATTACACAGCTATTACAAAGCAATAAGTCTGGAGTCTAATAAGAACTCCTAACAGTTTCGGGTACTAGTTTTTAGACTCCTTAGTTTTTTGTTTGTTTGTTTGTTTTTGCAAGAATGAGGTCCTTGTCCCCGAAATATTGCTTCCACTTGGCCAACTCTCAACAGGAATGGGTTCAGTGCATGGACTGCATGGATGGCCGCGCAGGTCAATGCGGTTGAAATAGCGTGGGGAGAAAGAGGGATGGTGCAAGGATGTCCGTTCACTTTTTTGCACGTATTCCAAAAAAGTGACTCAGGAAAAGAGTATGGATGCCATGCTGGAGTTATCCAAGTAAAAAAGTTCTCAAGCAAAAAGAAAGAAAAACCGTACATGTCCAGCATGCAGGCGATAACATATTGTCTCTTTTTTTATATGCAATGTCTTTAGGCAATGTCTCTCTTTCTATATACGTGTTCTTCTAAGTTCTGTGGTTAAACACAAAAAGGCGAACGGGACACATGAGATGAGAATGTGGCGACGGCTGGGGCTCTGATCCTCCAAGGTTGGCAAAAAAGAAAAAGTAAAAAAAGAAACACTGTAATGGAGGTTGTTTGGGGTAAGCGTTTCATTCTGGTTGTGAAAAACCCCCACATCGCTCAGAGGTCGATGGACAATGGTAATGTGTGCACATCTGGATGCATGCATACGCACGTATACAAAGTATCAAAATAAAACTGGGAGAAAAAATTCGAGAAGACACCACAAGTTGGGTGTACACTGAACAGCGGAAAATAACAGATGGACAGCTTGTTAAGTTTCAAACTCCGAGTCGAAACGAAGGCAACTTTTTAGTTTTTGATTGGAAGTTATCAAAGTGTGCAGTTAACAGCCTGTTCAAAAAGAGACAAGAAAGAAAATGAGGAGGAATCCCGAAGTATAACAGATGGGCAGCTTTTCATGGTTTGGATCTAAGAAGCTGCAGACGAACGGGAAAATGAATAAAACGGAAATGACATAGAAAAATATAAATAAATAAATAAAAGTCTATTTTAATTCGAAAGTTTAAAAAAGTTGAAATAGCAGTCATTAAGCAAAAATCTAGTATATAGAGTAAAAATAGTTTTTGACATGCTTTGAGGTGCATGTCAAAAACTATACACAAGTGCAGAAAAAAGGAGAAAAGAGAATATGATGATTTAGAAAGTTCTTATTTAAATAATATATAAAAATGTATTTAAATGTACATGGCAGTCTCAAAAAAAGTTATTTTATTTAGAGTCCGGAAGTAAAAAAAATAAAAAAATTCAGGTTTCAGGTTTCAGAGTAGAAACTCAGACAAGAGAAAATAAATTGAGAATTAGAAGTATTAGAATGCAAAAGGGCAGCTTTTTAATAATAGTAATAATAATAATAATAATAATAATAATATTAATAATAATAATAATAATGAGGCTGCACAAATTAAGATAAGATTTAAAAAATCAGATCATGTGAGTTTGACTACAAAAAAAATAGTTTCTGAGTAGAGACCCATAGGAAAAAAGCTGCTTGTTTATTGACAAGTTAGAACTCGTCAATTTATACATCTAGGAATATACTTTCAAAAAATATATATTATTAAATAGGAGCTTATTCTTGTAAAGAAAAAAATAGGAAAAAATAAATGTAGAAGCTGTACACAGCTAGAAAACAAACAAAGTTTGAAATGTGTAGGATGAATGTAGGTGGGTTTCAGAACAGAAGCACACAAGGGGAAAGACAGACTGCTTTTCAAGAAGTTTTAAACTTATCAGGCTGCACACTACACATTAAAAAAAAAGGCCACTGAAAATTTTAGGTTTTTTTTTTTAAGTATCAAAAGTTCAAATGGAAGCTTATTATTGGAAATAAAAACTTTGAAACATAAGAAGCTGCACATCCAGAACAAAAATATTAATAAAAATAGTTTTATGTGCACAGACCAAATTGCATTGGCGCTATTCTGCTGGCGGGTTTGCTCGGCTGTATGCTGTTATGGCACTCACATGAAAAACTCTGGGGAAGACGGGTTGTTGTCGCTGCTCGAACCGTTCTCGCGGAATCCGCTGCCCACCAGCTTCTCGTACTTCTCCTTGTAGGCGTCGCGCTCGCGCATCAGGCGCGCGATCTCCTGCTTCAAATGCTCGACCTGCTGCAGCAGATGCGTCTTCTCGCCCTCGAGCACGTGGCGCTGCTGCACGCGCTTGTAGCGGCACGATTGCGCGTAGCCGCGGTTCTTCAGCGTGCGCCGCTTCTGCTTCAGCCGGATCACATCTTCCTTACCGACGCCTCGGAGCTGCCGGTTCAGCTCGCGCACAGACATGCTGACCAGTTGGTCGTCCGAGAAGCGGTCGTCCGCGTGCCCGTGACCGTGCACGTGCTGACTCTGGTTCTGACTCTGGTGTTGGTGCTGATGGTGATGGTGATGATTGGTGCTCACGCTGGACGGCACGCCGGATGGATGCCCGGAGCTGCTGTGATGATGGTGGTGATGGTGGTGGTGAGGCGCGTTCTGTGCGGCCGCTGCCGCGATCACGGCGGACACCACGGCGGCCGCGGGTCCGACCTCGTCTGTAGGGCTGGACGCTTGGAACTGCTGCGAGCGCGCGTAGTTATCGAAGGCGTGCAGCTGGTGCGCGCTGCTGATCAGCGCCTCCATTGCGTCGTCGGTGCCAAACGCGAGCGCTTCGGGGTTGATCGGTTGCTGCTGCTGCTGCTGATGTTGCTGCTGCTGTTGCTGCTGTTGTTGTTGTTGCTGTTGCGCGTAGCCCCCCATCCAGTAAAAGTCATCCAAGTGTGCTTTGGGTTCTCCTCCTGATCCAGGACTCGGGGCTGAGAAGCTTGGTGAAGGTGGCACCGAGCTGCAAGGCGTGCTCATCGGTGTAGAAGACAAGGATCCTCCAGCGAGCAGACGCCCACACTGGGCCAAGCCGAGGCGCTCGCTTTCCGCAGGCTCCTTCTTCACCTCAAACTTCATCAGATCGAAGTCGTTGACGTACTCCATGGCGAGGGGACTAGTTGGCAGCTCGGTGGAACTCAGTGCCAGCTCGGATGCCATGCGCTTTCCCGAAACGCTCTTCCACAGCGGCTGGAGAGCTGCTGTCAACGCGCTTTGAGCCTGCACCGACTGAGCCAGCTTGATTTCTTTAAAGAAGAATTTAAATAACAAAAGAATGCGCAAAAAAAAAAAGTCTCTTCAACCCACTTAGCTCAACTTCTACTCCGATCGCTTAATTTCCAACTTGGCATGCGTCCCGCACCCTCAACGCTTTCTCCTCAGCAAGTTTGATTTCGGACATGCAGCACTTTTGCGCATCGTGACTATTACGTGCGCAGTCGGTCGGGAGCGATCGCAAGCAATGCGGACGGAGCAGAAATCGGTGGTGAAATGAAGTCGTGTCCAGGCTTGTACGAGTTCTTTTAAAAAGCCAACACAGCCGGGTGAGTTGTAAAGCTTTGCTGAGTTTTATAGCCCCTCTGACGTCACGGGAATTGACTCTTAGCGCGCGCCAATCGAAGCGGCGCGTGAACACATCATTAGCATATCAGTGCACGAGCCAAAAGTTTTTTTCTTTCTTTTTTTTCTTTCTCAGCTGACTGTCAGCTGGGATGCTTAACTCCTTCGCACCATGCTGGCCATGTTTTGCACGTTTCTCTCGTCTTTTATTGTTTAAAATAGAAAAGAAGGCTCTTGTGTGTTTTTAATGCATGGCAAGCCGTAGCCTAGTGGTTAAGGCACAGGACTAGTAATCCAAAGGTTGCTGGTTCAAGCCCCACCACTGCTAGGTTGCTGCTGTTGGGCCCTTAAGCAAGGCCCTTAACCCTTAGTTGCGCAGACTGTATACTGTAACTGTAAGTCGCTTTGGATAAAGGCGTCTGCTAAATGCCGAAAATGTAAATGTAACTCTTTTGGCAATGTCACATCATGCTGAAAGGAAGTTGTTTCCCTATGTAATCCAATTTTAAAAAAACACCAAATATTAAGTATGCCCTATATTGCAAGCTCCTTGGAACAGCACACTTACACTGTTTACAGTCAAACAAGTTATACATTATCAGGAGCTTTATAACTGAAATGCCATGTTCCTGAATTTTCTTTGTAAATTTTGTCAAATTTTATAGAGCCCATTTTAAAGCACGGGCTTCTTTCTTGAAAAATGCATGTAGTGTAAAGCATGCTTTTTAAATGGGTGCAGGCAAACTAACCTGATTTCTGTTGGCACAGAGAAGTTCTAGCTATAAACAAGAATAGGGGGGCATGCCACAAAGTTGAATGACTTCTTTATTTTCTTTTTTTTAATAAATACTGTAAAGAAGTAGTGTAAAGCAGTGTAAAGCTAAAGTAGATTAAACCTAGGTCTGTACATAACCTTTCAGGGGAGATTTAGGTTATACAATGCATAGCATTGTTACAATTCTAATTATTTATATGACTTTCTCCTTCAACTGTAAGGTTGTAAGGTCCACCACTACCAGGTTGCTGCTGTTGGGCATTTAGCAGATGCCTTTATCCAAAGCGACTTACATTGCAGTTACAGTATACAGTCTGAGCAACTGATGGTTAAGGGCCTTGCTCAAGGGCCCAACAGCAGCAACCTGGCAGTGGTGGGGCTTGAACCAGCGACCTTTATATTACTAGTCCAGTACCTTAACCACTTTGTTACAGCTTGCATTTAAAGAAGTTAAATGTTGTCCATACAATGAACATTTAAAAAGTACAGTGGTAGGTTAGTACTGGACTAGTGCTCAGTGGGTTGCTGGTTCAAGCCCTACACTTGCATTGTATTCAGTCGCAATTGCAAGTCACTTTGGATAAAAACTAATTGCAGATAAAATGTGCACTTACAGACGTAAAGTCTAACTTTCTGCAACTGTTCTTTGACTCAGCGATTGAAGCATGTTGTTTTTAACAAGTTTCAGTAGGTTTCTAGAAACATATTGAGTCCAAAGTAAACTTAAAACAATCTTAAATGATTAATGTAGTGCTGTGAAAAGTTGCATTTAAAAAAGTGGCATTTAACTTTGTGGCATGCCCCCCTATTTTTGTTCATAGCTAGTACTTCTCTGTGCCAACAGAAATCAGGTTAGTTTGCCTGCACCCATTTAAAAAGCATGCGTTACACTACATGCATTTTGCAAGAAAGAAGCGCGTGCTTTAAAATGGGTTCTATAAAATTTGACAAAATGTACAAAGAAAATGCCGGAACATGGCATATCAGTTATAAAGCTCCTGATGATGTATAGCTTGTTGGACTGTAAACAGTGTAAGTGTGCTGTTCCATGAGCTTGCAATATGTGGCAGACTTATAACATTTGGTGTTTTTTTGTATATTGGATTACATGTTAAAACAACTTCCTTTCAGCATGATATGACATTGGCAAAAGAGTTTAGCCAGACACCCTTATCCAAAGCGACTTACATTACAGTTACAGTATACAGTCTGAGCAATTGAGGGTTAAGGGCCTTGCTCAAGGGTCCAACAGCAGCAACCTTACAATCTTACAGTTGAAGAAAAAAGTCATATAAATAATTAGAATTGTAACAATGCATTGTATAACCTACATCTCCCCTGAAAGGTTATGTACAGACCTAGGTTTAATCTTCTCTTTTGAAGAACTGAGTTGAACAATCTTTCCAGGTGGTGCCTGACACACCAAGACTGAATGAATGATAAAACTACAAAAATATCAGATCATCCCATAAAAACAAGTGGTAGCTCAGTAGTTAAGGAACAGATTGCTGGTTCAAGCCATTTCACTGCCATATTGCCACTGTTGGGCCCCTGAGCAAGGTGCTTAACCCTCAGTTGTTTTGATTGTTGATTTGGATAACAGCCTTAGATAAATGCAACCTAACCTTGGGGTTCTTAACCTGTGACCCTGTGGCAAACTGTATTTGACAAAAACGTTGAGACTCATTTAAAGAATGACTTCATTTAGTCATATATTTGTAAATTAAATATTTAAACACACATTGTGTGTCTATGACAGTTTGGAAAGTACTGCAGTGCTAATTGTAATCTTGCTAAATGATGCTGCTTTGTGGAACAAAAAAATATTTATTTATTTATCTATTTATCTATCTATGGTGCAGTGACAGGGTCAGTGGCCCCTTTACATATATAATACATTGGAATGAAATCTTACAGAGGTGCTCAGCTAGAATGAAATATAGCAACTGTCAGATCACAATAGATGATTTACATTATTTTCAAACATATTAAACAAATCAGGGCCCTGTGGATAGGGTCACTGTCATCCTGAAAGAGAGCAGTCCAGTCAGTATAGAGATGCTTCTTTATATTGATTAGTCAATCATTTATATTTGTATTGATCTGCAGTAACCCACAATCTCCATCCCCATTTTATTTATTTATTTATGTATTTATTTACTTTTGGGAGTCATTTAGTGGTCTAGCCATTTTTTTTTTTATTTGAGTTGCATATTAAATAATTAAATAAAAAAAATCTAAATTATAGCATTTAATATACATTTTAATTTTAAATTAAACATGTAATATATATATATATAAAAAATTTTTTTTAAACTAAATGATGTTTTATACAAATGGACTGTTGTAGTCGTTTGAAATTTGTTACTGTAGGGAGGTTCCACTCTGGGACAACTCAACAGCGCCCCCTTTTGGACATATATGAAGCAGAGTGTTATTACTTTAAATAGCAATTACATTCGATTATTTACACTCAGTTTATAATTTAGTAAACTTTCTTTTTTTGTTGCTATAAAATAAAAAACATAGAACATTTGTAGTCATAAATCAGTTTATTTTACAAACTAAATGTAACTGGACTAATGCCAGTATCCTGCCAGTGCTTTATCCTAATCCGATTCACAGTGGATACACTTTGCAACCATAACAGAACCATAGCAGAACTTCATTTGGACAGGACATCAGTCCTTTAAAGAGCATCACACATTCACCCACTTACTTACAACTAGGGGCAAATTAGATTATGAATATTATACAGAAAGAACACATAGAGAACATGCTTAACTCACCAGCTAATAGCTCCAGGTAATGATCCAGGAATGTTGTGCTAAAATGCAGCTCATGAGCACTTTGTGTATAATTTATAAGTACTGATTTTATTCCCATTCTGTTTGGAAGTTGGGTCAGAGGGCTGTAGCCACTGTTGGGCCCTTGAGCAAGGCCCTTACCCTCAAATGCTTAGATTGTATACTGTCACAGCTGTTAGTCGTTTTGGATAAAAGTGTCTGCTACATGCCAAAAATGTAAATGTAAGTGGAAAGGTCGGCCATTGTACCCCTGGAGCTAAGAAAGTTTAAGGCATTGCTCAAGGGTCCAACAGTGGCTGCATGGCAGAGCCAGGATTCAAACCCACAAAGACAGATACCTTAACTGCAGAGTAAATAAATAGTTTGATAGATAATGCATGAATGAATATTAGTTTGTTGCTTTTCGTTTCGGTTTTGTTTACTAACCTTATTATACTGGTCAGGGTTGCTCAGGGTCCAGTATTACTCAAAAGCATCGCTCACTCACTCACTCACTCACTCACTCACTCACTCACTCACTGACTCATTCACTCACTCACTCTCTCATTCACTCACTCACTCACTCACTCACTCACTCACTCACTCACTCACTCACTCACTCACTCACTTACTTACTTGCAATGGTACAGATTCTAACTGGTTTTCCAAGGTTCTAAGTTGACCAGAGTTTGGAATGTTCTCCCAATACGTACCTTTTATCTTGCCATCCAAATACATTTAAAAGGGGGATTGGCTGGCCTCATTTATACCTTGATGTGAGTTATTAAAGATCAGAACAAATTAAAGTTTATTTGTCACATACATAGTCATAGACAGTACAACTGGCAGTGAAATGCTTTTGAGACTGCTCAGCTACATGAGTAATTATAGAAAAAAAGTTTTTTAAAGATTTAAGTAAATGTAAGCAATTTAAAGTACAATATAGAGACACATGATGCTCAACATGATGGAAATTGAATATTTGTTTCCAACTGGTGCCTGGTGCTGAACCCTGATCAGGAAAAAGCATCAACTGAAGATGAATAACTGAATAATCCGATTGGACATAAAGTCAATTTATCAAAAATGTCCTGACAAAAACGGATTTAGTTTTGCTGCATGTGTCAGCGTGCATACGTCTCGCCGCTCGGTGCAATGTGCATTCGCTCACATTTTGCATCTATAAAACTTTGCTCATCGCTCAGCTGGAAGAAAAGACAAGCACTCAACATTTTGCAGCGCCGAGCGTCAGGCCCACGCGGCTTTCCTGGCCCATTTGGAAGACATGTCAGCGTGTGGCGGCCAGCATTGGCACTCGCCTGACAAATAGCGAATTCATGATGGTGAGAAAAGCCTGTAATCATGTACTCAGTATATCTCCAGCAAGACGGTATGATCTCACCCTCAGCGTGCCTGGTATTTTTAGAGGCCGCGTTAAGCTGAGGGTAATGATAGGTGGCACCAGTTAAGTCTTAGACTGGCAACCAAGGATGCAAAGTGACACAAAATCATGTGAGCGCATGAATACAAATTCAGGTTAATTTATTCATATTAGATTTGAAGCTTCTACCTTATTTGTTTACTATAAGAATTATATGAATTGATTAATGGTGCATTGCAATGCATTTGTGCTCCAGTTTCCTCCCACAGTCCAAAGACATGCAGTCAGGCTAAGTGGAGATACTAAAATGCCCCTAGGTATGTGGTTGTATGTGCACGTCCTAGAAGCCTGTAATCAGGTTCTTTAGGTTCCTTCTAAAAAAACATACGGTAGGTGTATTGGCTGCTCTATATTGGACTGGGTTGTGAGTGAGATAGGGAGTGAGTGAATGTGTAATAAAATAGTTGGTATCCAGGATATATTCTTTCCACTCTCTGTATATATTCAATTCTTGTCAAATAATTATAATAATAATAATAATAATTCTGAGCATGTGGCGGCACGGTGGCTCGGTGGGTAGCACTGTCGCCTCACAGCAAGAAGGTCCTGGGTTCGATCCCCAGGCGCGGCGGTCCGGGTCCTTTCTGTTTTCTGAGTTTGCATGCTCTCCCCGTGTCAGCGTGGGTTTCCTCCCACAATCTAAAAACATGCAGTCAGGTTAATTGGAGACACTGAATTGCCCTATAGGTGAATGTGTGTGTGTGTGTACGTAGGTGTGTCTGCCCTGCAATGGACTGGCGCCCCGTCCAGGGTGTTGCTGTGTGCTGTGTTGCTGTGTGCCTTGCGCCCATTGAAAAGCTGGGATAGGCACCAATTATTACAATTAAAATTTAATAATAAATTAAATGATTTTACAATGCAATATTTTATGTAAACCAGCTTTAAAGAGACTTAAGTCATTTTTTACAAAATAATGTGAAATTATACAATTTTGCTTGTAATTAAGATTCTTTTATATTATATTGTCAAATTATTATTATTATTAATATTACTACTACTACTACTACTAATAATAATAATAATAATAATACTAATAATAACAATAATAATTTATTATTATTATTGTTATTATTATTATTTTATTTATTTATTTTTGTACTTTTAGGATATAAAAATGGAGTGGAAAAATTGATAGTTTACTAACAGTAAAATCATATCATCATTTATTTGCCTGTATTATTATACTATGCAGACTTGGAGAGTGCATGCCAAAGTCCAAACAGATAGTAATAAGAGCTGGGGATTGAACTTGGTTGGTGTTGAGCAGCTCCAACACTGCCTGGTTGCAGGGTAGCCTTACATTGAGAAGGTCCAGGGTTTGATTCCCAGGTGGAGCTGGGTTCTTTCTCTGTTCTTTCTCTGCATGGGTTTTCTCCAGCTCTGGTTTCCTCCCATAGTCCAAAGATATGCAAGTTTTTCAAAACAAAATTGATACAAAATTGACCAGGATGGTGTTTGATATTACACTTGAACTGATGAATCATGTGGAACCTGTAACTACCGTTCCTGTCATGAATATTACCAAAGTTTAAAACATGATAATAACATATTAATAAACAAACAAACTTTTCCAAATACAGAAAGTAAGTCATGTTTAGCATGTTACAGTTTGATATGGTTGGTGACATGAGCCCAAATGTTTAAAAAGTGTAATTAAGAGGAAAGGTAGCACAGTGGTGAACATGTCTCGCTTTTGAATTCTAGAAAATACTATCATGCTGGTCAGCAAAACAATCAACCTCTTTTCTTTGTAATGTTGTTAAAGAAATAAAAAAATAAGCAGTCCTGATGTATTGCATTTAATAATATATCTCAACTTTATTAGCAATAAGGTTTGTATAATACTGATACATACAGAAAAGCCCTTTCCAAAGCCCTTCAGCCTCATTCTGCCTTTAAATACAAAACAAAACAAAAAAAAACGAAAACAAAAAACAAAAACAAAAAAACCACTTTGGTTCTAACAGGTTTCAGCAGATTTGTGTTCTTCGACTGTTGTTTACTAAAACTTGAGAAATGAAATGTTCACTATGGAAGCACTTCTGTAAGTCGCTCTGGATAAGAGCGTCTGCTAAATGCAGAAAAAGTAAATGTAAATGTAAATACTACTAAATGTGAGAGTGGCAACTTCTGTAGATGCAAAAACAGACATTATACACCACAGCTTAGATTCCAGCCTTATCCCTGTCTCTCTATGTGGAGCAGTGATGTTGTAAAGTTGTAATGAGCTCTGTCACTGACACAAGAAAGCAAAGTCTGAAAAAATATGAGCTTTATCTTACGGTCGATGATACTCTACAGCGCTATCAGAGTACAACATTGCTGACATTCTTCAGACTTACATGGAAACTGACATGAAAGTAAAATATTAGTCTGTTTTTCTCAAGTATCTTTGGTTTTAGAACTAATAAAAACACTGTGTTTGGTTTCAGAGCTGTGATTTCATATTGTGTGACCCCCAACGCTCAGAGAGGAGTTTGTTTGTTTATTAGGATTTTAACGTCATGTTTTACACTTTGGTTACATTCATGACAGAAATGATAGTTTAATTACACAAGGTTCATCAGTTCACAAGGTTATATCGAACACAGTCATGGACAATTTAGTGTCTCCAATTCACCTCACTTGCATGTCTTTGGACTGTGGGAGGAAACTGGAGCACCCGGAGGAAACCCACATGGACACGGGGAGAACATGCAAATTCCACACAGAAAGGACCAGGACCACCCCACCTGGGGATCGAACCCAGGACCTTCTTGCTGTGAGGCGACAGTGCTACCCACTTAGCCACCGTGCCACCCAGGCTTACATGACAAATTTAGATACTGTGCATAACTGTTATATTCTATTAATATTTACTATTTATTTATCAACTTCAATATATTTTCCTAACAAGTTGCTATTTTACACCAATACAGTTCCACAGACAACTTTCTTACACAGCTAGTTATTAAACAGTTTATTTTACAGTATATGTTATTGATTTACTTACTGATTGATAATAATAAAAGCAATTGTTTTCTCTCCATTCTGCCTCATCGACAAGGCTGACAAGAAGATGCTGCATCCCAAACACACAGTCCTGCTAGAAAATGCACTTCTACTATTCTGTGACACCAGAATTTGGTTTGGAACGCCGCCCAAAGTGTCAGTGAATCAGTGGATGCTTTGGTCGAAGTGGAACAACTGAGGTAGGACAGTTTGTGTCAGTCAGAAACAGATATTTTTAGAACTTTAACCCACCTGTGAAAAACAAATAACGAGCCAACTTCATGTTTCCAGAATTTTGGTAAATGTGCCCTAATGTATCTTTCAGTCAACAATGCATTAACCTTTTATTGATGCTTATGAACATATTTCACAATCTTTTGCACTTTGGCGTACGTCCTTACTGCTTAGCAGCAGTACACCTATTAGCCAAAACATTAGGACCACTAGGAGCCTAATATGTTGTAAGAACAGCTCTGACCCCCAGAGACATGGGGTGTGTTCGAAAAGCTAGTGTGCTGTCTACATAGGCAGCATTTTACGTCATCCTGTTCGCGCTCCCGAGAAGGAGGCTGTTCGAAATCCTAGATGCCTTAAAATCCTCACTACTGAGGCATCTTATTATTTCAATGTTATTTTGGCTCAAGAACGAGTGAGCATCGGACGCTGCCTTAGTGATCAAGACAATCCCAGCATTCATGGCTGACGGGGCGGAGAAACGAATGGAGTTATTTTCAAACATAAATAAAATATTACTGATTTTTAACTTGTATAAACTTGTACCGAGTGTTTTTATTTGCAAGTTCGGGCTTGTCAGGAAATTTAACCGTTATCGGTACATGAAGGGAGATGTTATTGACGTTAGCGTGCTGTGCTACCTCAGTTTATTGGTTTTAATGGCGAGATGCTAAATGCTAAACGCGAAATGCTAAACCTGATGGAATCGCTATCTAAGCAGTGCGTTCGAATAACCTGACTTATAAGTCACTGACTTATTAGAATCCTCTCTACTAAGTCAGCTTCCTATGTAGACAGTAAGACAGCAAGGCAGCTCCCTAGGTTTTCGAACACACCCATGGTCTCCACAAGACTTCTGAAATAGTCATGTGGTATCTGGTTACAGAACATTACCAGCACGTCCTTCAACTTCAGTACTTTGCTTGATGTATCGTCCTACAGTGCATCCTGGTGCCATCTCTTTCATGAGTAAATGGTACACACTTCCCCGTCTGTCCACATAATCTTGGAGAAAACAAGACTGGTCTAACCAATCAACCTTCTTATTCTTTAGATGTTCAGTTCTGATGCTTGCATGCTTATTGCAGGTGCTTTTAACGATGGACGAGAGTTGGCATACGTTTTTTGACTGGCTTGTGACTACACAGTCCCATTCACAGTAGGGTTTAATGAAACAAGTGTTGTGACATCACTCATCACCAGTACTGAAATTCTAAAAGTGTTTGTTTGGTGTCATGAATTAAAGTATGTGAATATTCAGAAAAAAACACTGCCTGGCCCTTTCAGAGGATCTGAATGGATTACACTACTAACCATCCCACCAGTACTATGTAGTGTTTATTATATTGCAGGGTAGTGTCAGTCTAGCAATTAATCTGAAGGTTGCTGGTTCAAGTCCCACCACTGCCAGGCTGCCAAAGTTGGGCTTGTTTGGAAGCTGGGGTCAGTGGCTGCATAGCAGAGCCTTAATTTTAACCGACAATCTTCTGATAGCCCAAAGCTCTACCCACTAGGCTACCACTGTCTCACTGTTGATTTTAACCCTCAATTGCTCAGATTGTACACTGTCACAATTTTAAGTCGCTTTGGATCAAAGTGTCTGCTAAAGACTGCAAATGCAAATATAGAGAAGCTGTGATAAGCAACTAATCTATTTCACTCGCCATGCTATGTACTGGTCAAATGATTTAGCTATTACAATAACCTTTGGCCCTGGATTTTATCATGAATAAACAAATCAGATGTCAGCTGTTGAATGATGATTGATTTATTCTTTATCTGCATTATTCAGTAAGCGCATTGCAAAATCCACACTGATCACTGGCTTCTAATTCAATGATCAGGGCTTGTTTTGTTTCTGCTCATTGATCAAGTTTGGGTGTGTTGATACAGCACAGACATGTCTAGTCTTACCCCAGGGAGAATCTCATACAGGGTAGGTGAATGAGTGAGTGTGTAAGTGAGTAAGAACCACGGCAAAAATAAAAACAGGCTGAACGTTCTGCTACATGACAGAAGGCAGCACACCAGTTCACCCAGTGACATGACTGTGTTTTCAAATTTACACTGCCAAACATCAGTCTGGTTAATCTAACGTGTATAATTCCTGACTGGCAATTAGGTTGAAGTGTTCTTAACAAGTAATTGCACCATTCAGATCAAGCATCGCTGAGACTTGGTTTTGAGTCTCAGTGGTGCTGTCAGCCTGGTTGGGCAGTTTACAGACATAATTGCTGGTGTCTAAGGGAGAAAAGGCCAGATTGGGTATCACCTTGTTGCTGCAACAAGAGTAACTCCTAATGTTGGATTTTGGCACTGCCACAAGAAGCTTAGAAATACACCGATCAGCCATAACATTAAAACCACCTCCTTGTTTCTACACTCACTGTCCATTTTATCAGCTCCACTAGAAGCACTTTGTAGTTCTACAATGACTGTAGTCCATCTGTTTTTCTGCATGCTTTGTTACCCCCTTTCATGCTGTTCTTCAATGGTCAGGACTCTCCCAGGACCACTACAGAGTAGGTATTATTTGGGTGGTGGATCATTCTCAGCACTGCAGTGAAACTGACATGGTGATGGTGTGTTAGTGTGTGTTGTGCTGGTATGAGTGGATCAGACACAGCAATGCTGACTGAGTTTTTAAACACCTCACTGTCACTGCTGGACTGAGAATAGTCCACCAACCAAAAATATCCAGCCAACAGCGCCCCGTGGGCAGCGTCCATGTGACCACTGATGAAGGTCTAGAAGATGTCCAACTCAAACAACAGCAATAGATGAGCGATCATCTCCGACCTTACATCTACAAGGTGGACCAACTAGATAGGAGTGTCTAATAGAGTGGACAGTGAGTGGACACAGTATTTAAAAACTCCAGCATCGCTGCTGTGTCTGATCCACTCATACCAGAACAACACCTTCCTAGGTGTAAACCTGTCTCTGTATTTTTAATCATTTTTCTTCTGCATAAATACACTAATTACACCTCAGATTTAGCTCACATACAGATGGCCTCACTGTTTCCAATTTTCTTTATTTTTAAGTAATGACTTTCACTGTGGTTCGGTGGAGCCTTGGAAATGTTCTTGGAACTTTTCCATTCTTTTTCTATTTTTACAGCATTGTCCATGCAATGTTTTAAGGTAACTAATTGACTTTGATGGTAAGGTTTAAGAAGTGTGAGATTTATATTTGACAAGGCTGGCTGATTTTAGCCTGTTTAACTGGTTGAATCAGTAACCAGTGAGGCTGTTCCACATGAAGAATGAGTTCTTGTTATGATTTCTTCCTAAACTATTGTAGAAATTTTTCCTTGCCTCTGTTGACTTGCTTACTGGGGGTAAGACGTAGATTTCTATAAAGCTTCATTGTGACAATATCAAATATCAAATGAAATGAAATAATCAGAACTGGATTAAAGGTAACCTAACTCTTTAAACTTGGGCCAGTGCTTTGGATCTATAGCATATCATGAACCATCTAAGTCCTAGATAGGTCTATCTTGAGAGATATTTAAAGTTTCCATCAACAGATTAGTGAGAGACGCTTTTGGAATCTCAATTTTCACCCAGCTTACAGAATGTGGGCAGAGCTGTGGGGTAATTACATTAAGTCATTTATCATCAAGAGCCTGCACGCAATGGGGTCAAAGCCTGAGAGAATAGGTGTGATTCAGATCTCAGCATGATCTAGCCATCCCCCCATTCTGGGTACAGACTTCTTTTTGGGCTCAGCTTGAACTCTAGGATCTACTGTGTCATTTTCGTGTGTCATGTTGGCAGTATCGAGCGAATTGAATATATACAGTGGTTTGAAAAAATATTTACCCCCTTTTATAAGTCAACCCTCCCTATACCCTCTTCTATGTCCAGTTTTGATGCCTTCTAATGCTTTCAACACTGGATAAGAGTTTTTTTTTTACTGCACAGCCTCATACACAGTAGAGTTAAATGAAATGTGTGTTGTGAAATCACTAATTACCAGTACTGAATATTAAAAGTGTCTGTTTAGCACCATTAATGTAAATTCGTACATATTCAAAGAAAAAAAATGTCTGGCCCTCTAGGTCTAGGTCCGAATGGATAACACTATACACTATTAACCATCAGTACTAGGTAATGTTTATGATATGGCAGGGTAGTGTCAGTCTAGAGAATACAGTAGAATACTACACTATTAATCTAAAGTCCCACCACTGGCAGGTTGCCAAAGTTGGGCCCCTGAGCAACCCTTAACCCTGGATTGCATAGATTGTATACTGTCACAATTATACCCTGATACACAAAGCAAAGTTTATTAAAGACTTGGTTTAACAATCCTGGTGTAAAGAAACTCCAGTGGCCTAATAAACACCTTTAGGATTCAATTGTGAATCCTTGTGCCAAACCTGACAAATACCGTTTTAATTGAATAGGCATTAATTTTTAAAGACACTCCAAAATCTTGTGGAAATCCTCTTACTAATAAAAAGACTGTTTAAGCGAATTAATTAGAAGGCAACTTCATAATAATGCATGTGTTTTTGTAATATGATGTCAAACAACGGGTCAAGTGTGAGATGTCCACATACTTTTGGCCATATGGTGTACATATTGGGTTGGTGACTTTGTATTTGCCATCATAGTTTAAGCATGATACAGCCTCTCCAGCAGTAAACAAATGAATACATCACAGCTGTGTGAACATATCATTGAGACATAAGGCTATTAAGGACACAAGTGTTCAGATGTTGAAGGGTTAGATAGGGTAATGGTACCTCTTCTACAGTACCTATAGACTACATCCCCCTTTGCTAAAAATTAATGTAAAATCCATTATTTTAAAAAGCATGTAAATGTGTCAGGTGCAACAGTGTTGTTGTGATTTTTATACCCAGTGGGAGGAGATGTAAAGCCAACACCATCTTGTGATCAGAAAGTGTCCACTCTTAGACACTAGAGCTGTTTTCTTCTTATTATTATTTTTTATTTTATTTTAATTCTCTTAAAGCTTTATTTAACTGATAAACGTGAATTAAAAACAAGATTTCCTCTGATCATTTGCACAGATCATTGCATTTTGTGTATATAAACACATTTAGGATTTGATGCCTCCAACACATTCCAAAAAAGTTGGGACAGAGACGTGTTTACCCTTGTGTTGTAATGGTTTAAGAATGCCTTTATTTGTCATATATCCATATACATATGTACAGTACAATGAAATTCTTTCCTCACATATCCCAGCTTGTTTTTTGGCTGGGATCAGAGCACAGGGTCAACCATTGTACAGCACCCCTGGAGCACAGAGGGCCTTGCTCAAGGGCCCAACAGTGGCTGCATGGCAGAGCTGGGATTCAAACTCTCAACCTTTCAGTTGATAGCTCAAAGCTCTACCCACTAGGCTACCACTGTCCCATAGGGTCATGTTTAAGGACTTGATGACATTAATTGTTACAGTTTTGGAATTTTGGAATTAAATGTTTGTCCATTATTGTTTGATATGAGACTTCAGCTGGTCAACAGTCCGTGGTCGTGTGTCTAATTCTCTTATTGCTGCACCACACATTTTCAATAAGAGACAAATTTAGACTGCAGGCGTGCCAGTCAAGCACATGCATTAAATTCTATATTTTATTTTTTTAATAGTTGTGAAAACTAGTTTTAATAGTAAATTTACTAATGCTTTATTCTGGTTAGGGTGCCAGTGTGTTTTTTCCTGGAATCACACCCTGGACTGGACACTCAACTACCTCCCCCTCAGACATAGCCATTCATGTCAGTATGTAGACACCCAACCAGGTGAAAGCACCGCTGGGGATTCAAACCATTGAACTTACATTAACATAAGATTAAAATGAATTACACTTTATATTGTGTGATTTCATTGTGAAATTGTGTGGTGAAAATAAGTTAATTGGTGACATTTAACCATTTTTCATTACCCTTTTAAACCCATTTTCACCAAAGGAAAGTTAAAACAATGGAACGAGGCGAGTCAATATTGAGTGGAGCGCTGGTGAGTGGCTCAGTTTTACATGTAATTGCTCACACTACAGCATGATTAATAGGGTTCCCAGTTTTCAAGAGTTAATATGTCTAGCACCAGTATAATACATCACCCATTTAACGTTTCCTAATTGCCTTTCCTTATGCTTCAGTGGCATCTGAGTCAACATCTGTGCTGCTTTGCTGAAATCTGCATCATGCATTTTCCTATGATCAGAGGAGAAGATCTCTTCCACTTCTCATAAAGGTTTTTTTTGCGGATTTAACGTTTGAGCATCCGTTAAATGTAGGTAACCCAGAAGAGAGATCTGACACAGATTAGATAAGCAAACAATGTAGGAGTTTTCCAGCTTAACCACGAGTAGTATACCTTTGATTCATTCATGACATGCCCACAGGATGTGTATCGGTGCACTGTCAGTAAATCCGATTTGAAGAGCTGATAAAGAGCAGAGGATGTAGCTAACAGTGAAGTGATCTACGGCAAATCTACAGTAAATGTATTTACAATGTATGTGCATAGCAGTTTATTTAACCAAGATCACTGAACTACCACATTGAACGTTTAAATTTGTTTGTTTATTAGAATTTTAACATCATGTTCTACACACTTTGATTTGTCAGTTCACAAGGTTATATCGAACACAGTCATGGACAATTTAGTATCCCCCATTCACCTCACTTGCATGTCTTTGGACTGTGGGAGGAAACCGGAGCAGCCGGAGGAAACCCACGCAGACACAGGGAGAACATGCAAACTCCACACAGAAAGGACTTGGACCTCCCCACCTGGGGATCGAACCCAGGACCTTCTTGCTGTGAGGTGACAGTGCTACCCACTTAGCTATTGTGCCGCCCCGAACGTTTAAGTAATCAAAATCATCTCATGCCTAAAATACTTACTGTATATCTGTGTTTTTATCCTAATTTAAAATACAGAGGTACCTTGTAACTCGACGTCCCCTAAACTCGAAATCTCTAAAACTTGACTCCCTTTCAATGGGGAAATTTGTACCCTTAAACTCGATGTTTCCCTTAAACTCAACTTGTGTGCGACTGTCGCTTTGTTTAGCTTTTTATTTATTTATTTATTTATTTATTTATTTATTTATTTATTTATTTATTTATTTATTTATTCATTTAATTTCAAATTAACAATGAACAGCCACTTGTTCAGCGCTCTGCTTGAGCGGTGCAGTAAAACGTCATTAAAGTGCCCATATGAGATAAATCTGTGTGTGCATTTATGGGGAATAACCGTCAAATTCACTCTGAAAGTGTCCATATGTATCTGTGTTTAGCTCCTGTTTCACTTTTAAACTTGTGTTATAGCTCGGGGTGCTGAGAAATTGTGAGAATCAGCTTTTCTGAGAGAGTTTAAAACACTTATCGTAAAAAAAAAAGCTTAATATGACTTAATGTATTTAAAAAACGATATAGAAACACTGAACTTCATAAGTTCTCTTCACTAATGAAACTTCTCACTCGTTGTTTTAGTGCAATAAGTCACGTTAAGTTTGGTGCACATGCCATAGGAAATAACGGCACAGCCAGTGAAAAAGCAGTTTTGTCACTTCTCATGTGAATTACTAAGCTCGCTAAGGAATACAGTATTCCAAGATAAAGCTTCTCTACGATTAAGAAGCATAAGGAAACAATAAAGAAGTAAAGGTACAGTGCAGATTTTAATGTAATTTATATTGATTTCAATTGTATTTCAGTGTTTTTTATAATATTTGTGGTATTTTCAGTGTATAAGTGTCAGAAACAACCTCATTATTTTACATTAGCCTAAAATATATGCAGTTCAACGGGACCATGGAACACATTAACAGGTTTCCCATACATCGTTATGGGAAAAAATACCTTGAAACTCAACGACTTTAAAACTCAGTGCCCCTCCCAGAACCAGCTGACGTCGAGTTTCAAGGTACCACTGTATTATGACATAATTATACAGTTAAATTCAAATGTTCAGTTTTGAGACAAATATTGCTTGTAGGAGGATCGGCTGATTCCCACACTTGATTACTGCTAGTGTAGGAAGCCACTTCCTTGCATTTATCTTCATCGTCATCATTAGAACTTGTGTTCCTGCTGCTATTAGCTTTTTGCCTAAATTCTGCTACTGATGAATCACTTACCACCAACATCATGCTCGGTATTATTTCCGTTACACTCAGTGTCTATGTCAGGGTTCGATTTTTATCGTTTCACACAGAGAAAATTGACGCTGCATTTTATTTATGCCGTGATGGCCTTGTTTTAAGCATATTGCTAGAGAATGACATTGTACCAGAGTTAAGCAATATTTCACATAGATTTTTAACCAGAGGTCAGGGGAGGTCAGAACTGAATGAGCAGACAGTTCTATTTAACCTAAATATGACCACGGAATAGAGCATAAAATCTGAGAACAAAACACAGCTGACAACACTGGGTTCCACTTTTTATAGCTAAGAACAGACTTTTAAGGACACAGTGGGCACAGGCTCACCAAAAATTAGCCTGGATTAGCCCAGATTTTTGCTGTAACGCACAAGTCACCACACTGCCTAGGTCAGGCCACCCCGCTAGGGAAACTAAGATTTCTCTGGTTAAACTTGGTTCAGTGACACTGTCAATATAAGCTAGCTATAGAAGTTAAACGACGTGGCTGAAGGTGACATTCATGGATCTGAGATCCTTTATGGAAGTGTTGTAAGACGACGCCCTTGCTGAAATAAAGCATGTCATTACAGGGGCAGTTTTAGCCTAATGGTTAAGGTGCTGGTCCAGTAATCAGAAGGTTGCCGGTTGCTGCTGTTGGGCCCTTGAGCAAGGCCCTTAACCCTCAATTGCTTAGATTGTATACTGTTAAAGCTGTAAGTCGCTTTGGATAAAAGTGTCTGCGAAATGCCGAAAATGTAAATTACTTAGTGGCGGGGGGCACGGTGGCTTAGTGGGTTGCACTGTCACCTCACAGCAAGAAGGTCCTGGGTTCGATCCCCAGGAGGGGCGATCCGGGTCCTTTCTGTGTGGAGTTAGCATGTTCTCCCCGTGTCTGTGTGGGTTTTCTCCGGGAGCTCCGGTTTCCTCCCACAGTCCAAAAACATGCACCCGCGACCCTAATTGGTTAAGAAAATGAATTAATGAATTACTTAGTGGCTAAAAGCATACAGCATGAATGCCATTATCTAACATCTGATCTAAAAAAAAAAAGGATTTCAGGCACCCTAGAGGTCACGATAAGTTCATCAGTCCATAATGTGTCACTTCCGAGGCCTTACAATAGTTTCGTGTCAGCGTGTTTCTAAGAATCCAGCCTCTGTCTACAGTATATGTGTCTAACACAGACACACATACAGACGTACACACTTATACACATAGAGCACTCGGTCACACTATTGTTTAGCAGAAAGCACTAATGCTCTTCATGGCTTTACAGCAAGGCCCTCATATTAGGCAGCTTCCGTACCCTCACTCTGGCCCCAGATTACACAAACAAGACTGGGAAAGTCAGGACGTGGCTGTCTGTGTCTGAGCACTGTCATACATAATGGGTATTAATCACTAACTATTTGTCAATACACTGAGCCAATGTGACTATATTTATCACAGTAAATCAAAGTATTTAAATGAATACTAATGTGCAGGTTACATGTGGGTGTTGAAAAAATGACTTCTTTATCTGATACATAAATGTGTAAGATACAGTATGTTTAGCACCATAATCAAGAATGACCCATTTGTTGACCTATTTAAAAACTTGATGCAATCTGATGACAAATTGTGTTACTGGGTATGAAACCTGATTCACTAATAATTTTTTAAGTATTGTGTAATTATACACTGATCAGCCATAACATTAAAACCACCTCCTTGTTTCTATACTCACTGTCCATTTTATCAGCTCCACTTACCATACAGAAGCACTTTGTAGTTCTACAATTACTGACTGTAGTCCATCTGTTTCTCTGCATGCTTTGTTAGCCCCCTTTCATGTTGTTCTTCAATGGTCAGGACTCTCTTAGGACAACTACAGAGCAGGTATTATTTGAATGGATCATTCTAAGCACTGCATTGACACTGACATGGTGGTGGTGTGTTAGTGTGTGTTGTGCTGGTATGAGTGGATAAGACACAGCAATGCTGATGGAGTTTTTAAACACCTCACTGTCACTGCTGGACTGAGAATAGTCCACCAACCAAAAATATATCCAGCCAACAGCGCCCCGTAAGCAGCGTCCTGTGACCACTGAAGAAGGTCTAGAAGATGACCAACTCAAACAGCAGCAATAGATAAGCGATCGTCTCTGACTTTACATCTACAAGGTGGACCAACTAGGTAGGTGTGTCTAATAGAGTGGACAGTGAGTGGACACGGTATTTAAAAACTCCAGCAGCGCTGCTGTGTCTGATCCACTCATACCAGCACAGCACACACTGTCACACACTAACACACCACCACCATGTCAGTGTCACTGCAGTGCTGAGAATGATCCACCACCCAAATAATACCTGCTCTGTGGTGGTCCTGTGGGGGTCCTGACCATTAAAGAACAGAGTGAAAGCAGGCTAAAAAAGTATGCAGAGAAACAGATGGACTACAGTCAGTAATTGTAGAACTTCAAGGTGCTTCTATATGGTAAGTGGAGCTGATAAAATGGACAGTGAGTGTAGAAACAAGGAGGTGTTTTTAATGTTATGGCTAATCAGTGTATCTCTGATGACATATTTTCCCACGTTTCTGAGATGATAATGCAAGTTCTGCTAGGACTGGGCCTGCTTTTCACCTCACTGGTGTTTTTGTTATGTGTGTGATCAGATAGGACAGGAAGCTGAGTAGATGGATTCACCTCTGGCTTGGCTGAGTGAGCAGACAGATAAAAAGATGTTCTGTAACTAGGCCGACGTTTCGGATAAACCCATATGAAAACTGAAGGGTGAGTAATGGTGTGATAAGGTGATTGAGTGTAGACAATAATGTAAATGTTCAGACAGGTTTCATCACACAGTTTACTTTATTTAAAACCAAAAAGAGACCGGTTAATCTCACAGAATGGTTACAGAAGGTCCATTGGACCTCTGAGTAGTGCTCTATAGTTACAGCTTGAGTGATACACTGTTCAGAAACGTTGTTGTGTGTATACTGTAACAGACCCAGTCCTCCCAGTGCCATGCACATGGACTCAACGTTTTTTGTTTTCACCCTGTACTCACTCTAGCCACCGCTCCTTTCCTCTGAATCATTCATTGGTTCATCATGCCCAGCTGCTCCACATTTCTCCCCTGATTGGTTTGTTTATATATTACCCTCTCAGGTTTGTTCCTTTTCTCTGGTATTAATGGTTCTTTGTGTTCTGATCTTTTGATGAGTTGGTGTTCATTTAGTTTGTGTTTCTTGTTTTTATGTTTCTTGAAGTTTCCCAGTGTTTTTCATAATCCTAGGTTAAGGTACAGGGTTAGCATTAGCATAGAGTCTAGTATTTCATGTTTGATCCTAGTTTAGCAATTAGCTTAGCCTAGCTTAGGGATTAGGTTCATGTTCTCAATGTTTAGCATAAGTGGTTTGCATTAGCTTAGTGTAAGAATTAGTTCCTTTGTTCTCATTGTTTAACATCAGCGGTTAGCATGGGCAGTTGACTTAATATAGGGATTAGTGTCTGGTCTTTCCCAGCTAAGCATTAGCAGTTAATGTAGCTTAGCATAGGGTTTAGTATATTCATGTTTGCTGTGTAGTGTTCCTTGATCTGTGTTTGTGTTCATAGTTCCTGTTATGCCCATCCATAGTCCCCTTATGTTTTATTTTAATAAATATTTCATGATAATCATATCTGTGCACTTGTCTTGCATCAAGTCAGTTGTTACAAATCAGTTAAGTCACTGCTATTAAAAAAGTAATGATCTGGAGCTCACATTTTGAATAAACAAAATCAGTTTTTATAAGAACCCTTTATAAGGCCTGTGGACATCTGGACACCTTGTTTGTTCTTTTTTTTATGTTTCTATTTAAAAATAAAAGAATTACTCTAAAGTAAAATCAACTGTAAAATAAAGAAAAAAAGATAATAATTATTTCACACACAGCTTTTTATATTGTTACTGAATTTATTAATTTTTTTTTATTCTTATTTTTTGTAGTCTATTTGTACAATTGTATTTTACTGTCTCTTGGTAGTGTATGGTCAAAAGACACCTGACCTATGGCAATTCAGTTAGCAATCGCTTAGTCAGGAAGTCCAAGATGTTGTAGCCTAAAGCAGCTAAAAACACTAGTCGGGTAACTAAGTTTGGAAAACTCCCAACCAATTCTGTGGATGCTGGGAAGGGGGTGTCAACACACGGACGGGTATTTTTGTATTTGAGACAGAGTCTTGCAACGTCGCTGGATGTTCTAGGTTTACATTTTAACCATTGGGTGGCACAGTGGCTAAGTGGGTAGCACTGTTGCCTCACAGCAAGAAGGTCCTGGGTTCGAACCCCAGGTGGGGCGGTCTGGGTCCTTTCTGTGTGGAGTTTGCATGTCCGTGTTCGCGTGGGTTTCCTCCGAGTGCTCCGGTTTCCTCCCACAGTCCAAAGACATGCAAGTGAGGTGAATTGGAGAGACTAAATTGTCCATGACTGTGTTCGATATAACCTTGTGAACTGATGAACCTTGTGTAATGAGTAACTACTGTTCCTGTCATGAATCCTAATAAAACAAAAAACAAAACGTTCAACCATTAGGTAGGTTTAATGCTGGGGATGTGCTGGCAACATGATTGGGGGTTTTTCTGCTAACAATCATGTACAGACTGGCAAACAAAGCAAAACTCATGTATTAGTATTAATAGTTAAAAGCACAAACATAAAACACACATCATAAAATGTCCTTTGACCATACAAGTTCAACACTGGGAATTTTCTGGCTTTTAACTTGCACACAATTATGTACAGGCCTGCAAACAAAGTAAAACTAACTCAACACCTACGAATAGTAGGTTCATGTAGCTTCAGGATTTTTGTCCACTTAATTAATTTTTTTTATGTGACTGTTCCTAGGAAGGGTGGCACAGTGGCTCGGTGGGTAGCATTGGCGCCTCACAGCGAGAAGGTCCTGGGTTTGATCCCAAGGCGGGGCGGTCCGGGTCCTTTCTGTGAGGAGTTTGCATGTTCTCCCCGTGTCTGCGTGGGTTTCCTCCGGGAGCTCCGGTTTCCTCCCACAGTCCAAAAGCATGCAGTCAGGTTAATTGGAGACACTGAATTGCCCTATAGGTGAATGGGTGAGTGTATAAGTGTGTGTGTGTGTGTCTGCCCTGCAATAGACTGGCGCCCCGTTCAGGGTATTACTATGTGCCCATTGAAAAGCTGGGATAGGCTCCAGCACCCCCCTGCTGATTGGATAAGCGGTTAAGAAAGTGAGTGAGCGTTCTCAGGAATTAACTTCGACTTTTGCTCATTGCTCACGTGGTCAAGCTCTGTCCCTTAATTTCTTCATGGACTAAATGAGTTAAGACGGACAGGGATGAGGACTGGCTGGAACAATGCCTGTAATGGCCACAGCTATGTACTGTTAACAGAGGGGCATTCCTGACCACAATTACAGAACCGGGCCAGACGATCCAGTCCCAAACACCTACACATAAAGAACAAGGGAATAGTCTGTTCACAAACAAGGCATCTCTCATGCTGGCCTCATTGCCCTGCACTGTTCTCCCAGAGAAGTGTTCAAATAGTATTATTAAAGCTAATTCAATAAATGCTAAAGACACTGGCACTTGTTAGCAATGGTAATGAAATAACCATGATGGGAGAAAGCAGGGCATGATACAGTCATAAAAGCTTCTGAGCATGTAGCATCGCTTTTGACTTGGGCTTAATATATTATGTGCCATAATATATCTGAGCTATTTATTTTGAGTGGGGACGAATTATAAAAACAATTTTTTTTTCATAAATTGGTAACATTTTGGCATCAGGCTCAGTAGTTAAGGTAGTTATTTAAACATGTTGGACATACAGTAAGAAAGTAAATAGTAATTATACTCACAACTGCTCTTTCATGTAATCATCCAAGCAGCCAGTCATGTGGCAGCAAAACAATGTACAGTATAAAGCATGTGACCCTCAGAGTCAAGTAAGCTTTATTTATTTATTTATTGTATTTTATTTATTGTAATTTATTTTTATGTATTTATTTTTATGTACTTAATTATTTTTATTTATTATTTACTTTTTTTTTTTTATTCATTTATTTATTCATTAATTTATTCATTGTATTTTATTTATTATTTATTTATTGTAATTTATTTTTATTTATTTACTTTGATGTACTTAATTATTTTTATTTATTATTTACTTAATTATTTTATTATTCATTTATTTATTCATTTATTCATTGTATTTTATTTATTATTTATTTATTGTAATTTATTTTTATTTATTTATTTTTATTTTTTAAACCAGGGACTAGAACACATTTTTCTACATATTTCCTCATAGTTGGCACAAAGATATTTATTTATTTAATGTATTTATTGTATTTTTTTTTTTTAAACCAGTGCTGCTCAACTTTTTTTTAGACCCCCCCTGTGTTTGGAAAAAAAAAAATAATACATTGGGACCCCTTGACATGGTTTATGATATTCTTACGCTTTCAGCAAGGATCACGAAAGGTTTTGTGTTCATACTCATGGGAAATGGGGAATTCAATGAATCTATGATAAAGGTAAATATCTTGGTATTTTCTGATTTTGGTTGACTTCCTCACCTGGGTCGGCTTTAGCAGGATCTGCATCAGCAACTGAATCTGAATCATTTGTAGTCGTCGTCCATTGACCTTTGCACTTTTGTGGTTGGCTCACTGAGGCCCACAGATGATGATCACACTTTTGGTGTGAACACAGGGTGATGAGGTGAAACATCCCAGCCTGTCTGAACGTAGAGTAGAACACCAGTGGGAACAGGTTCATCAAAGCTAAACATTATTAAAATGTTCTGATGAATCTTGATTCCTGCTGTTATATACAGATTGTACAGTCAGAATTTGGCATAAATGTCTCCACCCAGCATGCCAAGGTGTAATAATGTTGTTAAGCTGTTCTTGGTACACACTGGGCACCCTACTACCACTTAAACGTTGTTAAAAGGCCTTTGTCATTTGTGGATTATTGTTTACCATGTACACTTCTTTGACCACAATGTAACCATCTTGACTACTTTTAACATCATAATACACCATATCACAAAGCACAATATATCTCAATCTGGCATGAATATGACACCAAATATTAGTTTAGTGTACTTTAATGGCCTCTTCAGTCGCTAGATCTGAATCCAATAGCGCACTTTTGGTATGTGGTAGAAGTGAGAATTCTGGGTTAGATCATTTTCCCTAGTCACAATGGCAGTGACAGCTCAGTGATTAAGGTACTGGACTAGTAATCAGAGCATTGCTGGTTCAAGTCCTACTACTGCCAACTTGCCACTGTTGGGCCCCTGAGCAAATCCCTTAACCTCTCAATTGCTCAAAATTGTGTTCAGTCATAATTGTAAGTCGCTTTGGATAAAAGTGTCTGCTAAATGCTGAAAATATAGTCACTTCTTTTTGACGTTTGACTGTTTACCCTGTGTGTTTGTGGATTGGTGATTTACCCAGGGTGTACTCCCGTCGTCCGCCCAATGTTGCCAGATCCATCACAAGCCTGACCAGGATAAAGTGGTAAGTAAAAAAAATGCACAAATAGACAAATATAACATGAATTCATTCATTCATTGTCTGTTTTACCAACGCTTTATGCTATTAAGGGTCGCAGTGGGTCTAATTCACTGGGTGAAAGGCAGGAAACATCCCAGTCAGGTCACAAGTCCACACACAGTTATGGATAATTTAGTAGCTCCAGTTGACCTGACTGCATGTCTTTGGACTGTGGGAGGAAACTGACACTGGGAAAACATACTTAAACGACTCGGACCACTTCAACAGTGCTACCCACCAATCCACCAAATAAAAATAACATTTACCCATTTATATAGTTGCTTTTGTTTGATAAACAGAAAATGCATGAAAAAAACAGCATGTTTTCAAGAGATAAAGCATTAGAACCACTTTATAAATCTTGAAAAAGAAGAAAGCATTGATGGTTTTGCTGTAATCAGTCACGGTTTTCATCCTCACGTATGCACACATGGACTGCTCACATTGGCCTGAAAGCGAAAACATGTTTAGAGAATCTGCATTTGTTCACCATCTGAAGTATTGACTCCCACTCAATAACATGTGATTAAGCAAGAAGAGTGCTCCACAATTGCCAAATGTTTTACCCCTGTCCCCCTCCCAGCTGTCCACTCTGAAGAGATCTGCAGCACACTCAGGGAAAAAATCCACACAAACAGCCATAAATCCATGGCATAAATCTCCTCTTTCCAGCACCAGAAGAGTCAGTGTGCTGGTGGCACATTTTTTCCTGTCTTTTTCTTTTAGTTGGTTGTCAAAACTGTGAACAGAGGCTGGAAAGCACCAGGTACATATCTCAAACAATAATCTGAGCAAAAATCCAGAAAGGAAAGCTGTGTCACATGGACATTTTTGGTATTTGTCAAAAATAAATGAATTGATATTTGTTGCTGGAGAGTTTGTGGGGGGAGTTTATTTCCCTCTATCCAGGTGAAACTTGTGACTCAAATCTGAAAAGACTGAAAACTAAAAAAAGGTATCATGAACGAACCTGGTGGATCCTCATTTTATACCCAGTCTATGCAAGCAAAGATGTATCATGTCTCACCACTTGTTAATCAGTTCAAAAAGAACATTAATCAAAGGAAGATTTCAGATAATTAAGGCTTTTCACCATCTACTGTTCTTAAAACTGTAAAAAGGTTCACAATAGATTCGGAGTACTCGGTCCTTATACTGTAAGGCAAGGCTAGAAACCACTGTTGAATGTATGTGACGTTCAAGCCCTCAGATATATATATGTATGTATATATATATATATATATATATATATATATATATATATATATATATATATATATATATACAGTATATATATATTTAATTTAACATATATACTGGTGGTTGATTCGAGACCAGTTGTGCTTGATTATAGCATTGGTAATTACAGTCCTAAGGGGCTACAGGTTCAGGTGTGTATTCTGACAATGGTGATTTGTACATGGTATAAAGATCCACCAGTCACAGCTCTGAGCACTGATCTCTGCTTCACACTGATACACAAGCAGTGATTAGTACTATGAATCACACTAGCATTTTATGAGAGGGTTACGGGTAATGGGGTTTGCAGATTTACCATTTTAGATAAAAGTGTAGTCTTGTAGCCTGTGTAGCTGTGTGTTAGCTTATAAATGTAACCAAAAATCTCTATGCTTACCAAGACTTTGTGAGTTATTTAAAATAAACCACATATTACGTTTTATAGGGGGGAAAAAATTCATGGTACATATGTATTTTTTTCTTTTTGATTTATATGATAGATAAATAATGAAATAAATTACAACATAAAAAATCAGCATGCCTACAAAATAAAATAATAATAAAAAATTAAATTAAATAATAAAAAAACAGCTTATTAATTATTTATAAAAAAATTAAATAATAATTGAAATAAAATAGAAATAAAAATACACAAATATAAGTCTACAAAACTACAAAAAAGACAGTAAATATGTGTAAAGCTATGATGTAAGTAATGTAATTATATAAATAAAGAAAGAAAGTGTAAAAATGTACCAAATACATTAGGAAACCAAAGTAAAATAATAATAATGTAAATGTTTAATTTAATTCTGTTAAGGAGTCTGACGACCCACACAGTAGACGTCTTGGAGAAACACTATCCATATGGTCTCCAGGAGTTGGAATTGACTTGATGGCTTGATAATAATAACGTTTTGCCTGGTCCACTGACATCATCCAGCAGGTAATGTGTATCATAATTTCTTTCTAAGATTAGATACCAAAATAGTGGGTAAATGTTGTAACTGCATTTTATGATAGAAATAAAACAAACCAACATAATTAATAATAATATAAAATCAAACTGCAATTATTTGTTCTGTTTTCATCCATGAGTAATGTGTAAATACAATTTTATAAAGCTGTTTAATTAAACGTGGTACACGTGGTAAAGGACCTGGGTTTAACCAGAGGTAAAGTTTCATGTCACTCTGTTGAGGACTGACACCAAGAGGCCTGAGGGAAATGCAGTTTCTATAATGAGAGGTCAGAGGTCATGAAAGGTCAAGCACCCTACCCACAGGATTACATGTATAACACTTCCCCAGGGATCAGAGAGTCAAGCTCGTCCCCCTACCCTGGCTTAAATTAACGTGAACATGAGCATGATGGGGGGATTCCTAGAGATCAACTGGGGAAATGTTCTGATATTGTTGATACATTTGGGATCTGCAACAAATTCAAATAAAAATACTTCACAGATATAAACACAGCTTTCTGGAACTCAGTCTGTCCATACAGCACTCATTTGACATTATGGAATGTGTTCATGTAGTTCATTTGTGGGTAAAGCTGATAGATGGAGTGCTGTAAAGCAACATGTGTTTCAAAGACATCGGTTTGAACCTCACCTCTGATCTCTTTCTGTGAGTAGTTTAATAATAAATAATAATAATAAATCCTGCAGGCACTCCCACCTTTCAAAAACTTGCAAAATGTGAACTAGCAGCTTTAAATTGCCTGTAGGGCATGTGTGTGAAGCAATGCGACTGACACCCTGTCCATGTTGTATTATTGTTATTATTATTATTAATTCATTATTTGTTTTAGCATCGTTTTATTCAATTCAGGGTCGCAGTGTATGACTTTGAACTATGAGAGAAAACCTCAGCACCCAGAGGAAACCCACACGGACATGGGAAGAACATGCAAACTACACAAAGAAAGGACCCCGATCACTCCACTTTGGAATTGAAACCAAGACCTTCTTGCTGTGAGGTGACAGTGCTACACATCGAACCACCATGCCGACCAATTGTTATTATTATTATTATTATTGGAACAAGTAGAACAATAAAAATTTGTCAGTTTTGTGGACATCATCGAAACAATTTGCTAATACAAATGACAGAAACTTGACCTCATAATAATACCTCCTAACCCGCAGTTTGCTGCCAAAACAGCCCTGCAACTGCAATGCACTGTGTATTCTGACACCTTTCTATCAGGACCAGTATTAACTTCTTCAGCAATTTGAGCTACAGTAGCTCGTCTGTTGGATCACACGGGCCAACCTTTGCTCCCCACATGCATCAATGAGCCTTGGCTGCTCATGACCCTGTCGCCGGTTTACCACTCTTCCTTCCTTGGACCACTTTTAAAAAATACTGACCACTGCAGACCGGGAACACCCCACAAGAGCTGCAGTTTTGGAGATGCTCTAGCCATCACAATTTGGCACCTTGTCAAACTCGCTCAAATCCTTATGCTTGCCCATTTTTCCTGCTTTTAACACATCAACTCTGATGATAAAATGTTCACCTGCTGCCTAATATATCCCACCCACTAAAAGGTGCCGTGATGAAGAGATAAACAGTGCAGAAGGGTGCATGAGGGAGGATTCATAGAGCGAACTGAACAATCAAGGTGGTCCCACAGATGCTCAATTGGATTCAAGTCTGGGGAATTAGGGGGCCACGGTAGTACATGGAAAACTTGGTCATGCTCTTCCAACCAGTGCCTTGCTGGAAAATCCCATCCACCCCAGGGAAGACAATCAGGGTGTATCTGATCTGCAGGGACAGATTCATACCCAATCGGAGAGTGCCTTCCACATGGATGCATGGGCCCAGAGAATGCCAAGAAAACATTCCCCAGACCATAATGGTGCCATAGCCGGTTCTCATAATAATGTGACTCGACAGTGTAGTTGATTTATGCATTTTCTCCCTTTTTCTTCCAAATTAGAGTAGCCAATTAATCTTCCACTGCTGGCAACCAAATGCTCCCTTTAATGCGTGCAGTCTACCGACCCCATACTTTGGTGGTTTTGCATGTGAGGCCAGTCTTGCGCACGGAGAGTCACGCACTGATCTCCATGTTCCTTCTCTTCTGCCTCGGGATACTAAACAGGGTCCATAGACAGCTTCAAAGTCCCCACCCCCTTTTTAGTCCGGTCTTTTCCCACATAGCTTTAAATCGTCCAGTTTTGTCTGTCACAGGCACTGCCAGTTGGATGCCCTGAATACAATATTAAGAAGGGATGTGTGCATTTTTAATGAAGTGGAGGGTTATGCCAATATCCATATAATTGGGCATAGTTTTGAAATTTCAATAACTCATGGTCAAGTGTCCATAAACTTTCAGCCATGCAGTGTATAATGATTCAGATTTTTAAAACAACTATTTTTGAGTATTTTTCCATTAAAAAAAAAAACAAAAAAAAAAAAACTTTGGTTCTAACAGGTTTCAGCAGATTCGTGTTCTTTGACTGTTGTTTACTAAAACTTGAGAAATGAAATGTTTACTATGGAAGCTCTTCTGTAAGTCGCTCTGGATAAGAGCTTCTGATAGATGCAGAAAATGTAAATGTAAATGAAAATGAGTATTTAAAATAAAAGTCTAAATTTTGAACTTGGTTTTCCTTCAGTGTTAATTAACCACAATACAGACTGAGGACTGCTATTTAAATGTTTGCATTCCGTGTGATGGGACATTGATTACCTTGATTTACAGCAGCACACAGTTTCTTGCTTGCCTCATGTATATATAAAGCTCTGCTTCATTCACCCTGGGTTAATAACACAACTGTCTTACACAGCACCTTGTCCTCAATACACTTCAGCCCCCAGTCCGAAGTAAAAAGCTCTTCTCTCCAGCCCTTTCCTCCAATCCTTCAGAAAAAGTGCTTTAATTGGATGGGCCTAGTAACAAAATTAAAAAGCAATTAGCTCCCAATCCCTCCATCAGTGCAGGAGCAAGCCCACCTGTGGGTCACTTTTTAATTTGGTGAAGTGCTGACTCTTTATCGAAGTGGGTCGACTTTGATATACTGAGCTGATGGCAAATCCTGTTAGCAGTAAACTCGAGAGTCGAGACGAAAGTCCTCTGCCAAACCAATCTTCATCTAGTATCTTCTTAGCAGAAAGGCTCAGTGCATAACAAATTATTAAGGGTGTCATCTGGCCTCGCTTTACTGAAATATGTCATAGAAGCAAGAGAAGGGGGGAATTGTTTTTAAAAAAAGGATTTTTAAATTAGTATCTTTGTTATTATAAGTTGTTATAGTGTCTTTACTTTTAGGACTTCATTAGAAAAGGCCAAAGATGAGACATGACATCCTGCCTTTATTATTATTAGAATCAGAATCAGGCTTTATCAGCCAAGTCTGCTCATACATACAATGAATCTGACTTTGGTTACACGGATGCTCACAGTGCTTGAAAAATACAATAAAAACGTGTCTTATCACACACAGCTTACTCTCTCTCTAACACACACATTCACACATTTATACCTGTAAATATTAGCATGTGCAATTCACATTATGGGTTAAAAGGTGCAGTGTTTTTGTGCAATATGAAAAAAAATGGAAATATACAAAAACATATGAATAAGAAATGAAAAGTGAATGTGATCTTTCGCTCTTTTCACAGATGTCTGATGAGGTTTAAGTCTGAGCTTTGGCTGGGCCCTTTAAGAATAATCAATCACGACGGCCGCTCAGGTGGCGCAGCGGTAAAAACATACGCTGGAACCAGATCTGGGATCTCGAATACATCGTATCGAATACATCGTATCGAATACATCGTATCAAATCTCAGCTCTGCCTGCCTAAGGCACATGAACAACAATTGGCCTGTTGTTCAGATGGGCGGGACTAAGCCGGATGGGGTCTCTCTCCCATGACTGGTGCAATTACGACCTCTGATGGCTGATTGATGGCGCCTGCACAGAGATGAGAAAAGAGTGCTCTCAGGGTGTGTCTCTCCATACACAACGCTGAGCTGCACTGCACTCGTCACAGTGCAGGTGATAAGATGCATACCCGCTGCACTTGTGTCGGAGGGAGCGTGAGTTAGCTTCGTTCTCCTCAATCAAAGCAGGGATCGGCATTGGTGGAGAGGAAGCGTGACGCAATCTGGCAATTGGACGTGCTAAAAGGGAGAAAAAGGGAAGAAAATGCATAAATAACTTTATGTATAAATAACTTTAAATATATATATATAAAGAATAATCAAACACTTCCCCCAAGACCAAAGTTCTTCATGTCAGATACCCAAATTTAGAAAGGTTTAGGAAAGGTTTTAGAAAGGTTTTGGCCTGATCTATCTTGCCACAATTTGATCATGAAGATCCACAGTTTGGAAAGGCACACACCTGGGTCATTAAGGGCTTACAATTTTCAGAGCATTGTCTGGTAAAACACCAAGCAGTTAAGTCTAAAGAGCTATGTCCAGTCAATTAAAATTGCAACAGGTGGACTTAAATTTAGTTCTGCACACATTTCACATTACATTTTGGCCTTTGGCACCTAAGTACAGCACAAGACTCAAGTCTCTGGTCCCTGGTCTCAATAGCTTATTAAAGTGTTGCTCCACTCGATTGTCCAAATGTCTTCTAAATGTGTCCGTGTACTTACTACACCTTCCATTGAGCATCTGGTCAAAACTGTGAGGTCATAACCTGCAGGAAAGCACCTCTCACAGTTCAGATCAAACACTTTTGGCATTACCTTAGCATCTAAGAGCAGCGGAGGAAACTAAAACACAAGATGAAAGTACTGACTAACTCAGAAGAAAAGAAAGTGATGCTTGAGCACACTGAAACCAGAGAGGAAGTGACTTATAAAGAGAAAACACCTCTGTACATTCCCGACTAAAAAGTGTGAACCAGCATGCAGAGGAAAGGCTTTCAAACGAAACACTTAAAAAATTCAAGAGCGTGGACTGCTTCTGCTAGATACTGCAATGTTTCCCGTACAGGATGTGAAGGTCCGAAGCTTTTCACACCTTTATCTCGTCTGTAATCATGATATCACTATACAGTAAAGGAAGCTGCATTACAGTTACCCAATTGCATCAGCAGTGCTAGCAAGATACACTATTAGGCCAAAAGTATGTGGACACTCCTACTAATTTTTGAGTTTGGTTGTTTCAGCAACACAAAGTCAGCTCTATACAAATTGAATTTTGTGCATCCTGGGTTTGAGAAAGGCCCTTAATAGTCATATGACTGTCCCTGTGCTAACCTCAACTGGTCTTAACCCCACTAAAGACTTTTGGAATGAACATCAATGGCAAGTCACACTTTTTGCCCAACATGTGCATATACAATCAAAAAGTCAGAATGGATCATATTAAAGACCGTTCTCATAGAAGTCATAATCAGTGTTATTCACTTCATCTGTCAGTGGTCATAATGTTATGCCTCGTCGATGTACATTTTATTTAACACAACCTATTTCCAGAAATAATTTTTTGTTTTAATTTGATGTTTTGGCTGACCAACTAATAAGCTGACCTACTGAGCCTTTCGTTAAAGCTTCGTTTACACTTAATCGTGATTGTTTTACCAGTTTTAATTGTTGTGCTTAACAGCCACTGACCTGTTTGTTTCACAGCTAGATGCAGAAATTAAATTAGTTGCATATCCCTTACTAATATATATTAAAGTTTATAAACCTCTTCGTATTTTATCAACTGTCCCAACTTTTTTGGAATAGGGATTGTATTATATAATTTAATAGTTATGTTATTACAGTCTTGTTATACAAGAAGGCCGAATACATTTTTATTTTCATTCTTTCTGTATGAACTGTATCAGATCTGATTGTATTCCACAGTCCACACTGGTCCTTCAAAGATGCTACTGGATTATCTGGCTCAATGTCTGTATCTTTGATGCAGCCATGCTGAGTGCCTTTTATTACCAGCCTCTATCTCCTGCTTATCTGGAAGATAGCCAGAAATCCACTAAAGTCTGGACGCAATCCCTCATCCTTTTCTTCAGACCAGCAGTCTCACGCAACAATGTGGGAAAAATTGCTGATCTTTTCTTTTCAGGACGTCATTATATGGCACCACGATTGATCAAACCATGTAATGAAGAAGTTCCAGAGGATTTATCAGTCTGGATACAGCTCTGACATGCTTCTAAAGGTGCAGAGATGATTGTTTGCTCTGATACTGAAATGTAAGAGAATATCAGTGTTTATGTATCTTATTGAGGAGTCAATCAGGCTACGTGAGGATCAATATCAAGTAGACTTTTAAGTCACTGTGATTCTTACTGGCTTGTGTAACAAACTGCTGCCTCAAATCAGGTTTCTGGGTTAACAAGGCTGTAGATAAGTGCTCAGTATCTGAAGAAACTCTTTTATGTGTCAACATGTCATGTTAGTCCATAAGCTTACATATTAGCTGACTTCAAAGCAAGACTTCAATGCTTATTTCTAGATTTATTGAGCATTGTTCCCAAAAAAACACTGCTCAGGTTCCAGAATGTGCACCACTGGTACATGGATATCATGAATCAATAAAATGCTTGGTGGAATTGTCATTGGTGTTTTGCCATCATTACAGTACTGCTCATTCTTATATAGCCATGATTTGCTTATTACGTGTCTTGCTCTAGCCTCTCTATTGGGTACATATTATGACCTGTTAATTTTATTCATTTAGATGAGAGCTTGTATTTGTGTTTTTGATTGTTATGCTACATTGCCAGTAATTCCTCAGCTTAAGCTAACCAACAGATTACCTTAAATTCTTGTATATAGTATATAATGTTAGAGTGTTAGGTCAATGATTAAAGTACTGGACTAGTATTTAGAAGGTTGTCAGTTCAAGCCCCACCACCATTAAGTTGCCACTGTGGCCCTTAACCATCAGTTGCTCAAATTGTATTATATTTAGTCATGATTGTAAGTCGCTTTAGATCAAAGTGTCTGCTAAATGTTGCAAATGTAAACTTGCTCATGATAAAAAATACACATTTGAATTTCTTTTAAGGTTTATTTTAATTAGAAGTATTTTCTATAGTATGTTTAGTGTATTTCATAGTATTAAGACTTAATTTTATTATTAGTAGTATTATTAGTAGTATTATTACTATTATTATTACTATTATTATTCTTATCATCATAATATCATTATCTTGTTAATAATAATAATAATAATAATCTAATTTTCTTTTGTGAGGGCGGCACGGTGGCTTAGTGGGTAGCACTGTCGCCTCACAGCAGGAAGGTCCTTGGTTCGATCCCCAGGCGGGGCGGTCCGGGTCCTTTCTGTGCAGAGTTTGCATGTTCTCTTCTTGTCTGCGTGGGTTTCCTCTGGGAGCTTCGGTTTCCTCCCACAGTCCAAAAACATTCAGTCAGGTTAATTGGAGACACTGAATTACCCTATAAGTGAATGGGTGTATGTGTGTGTGTATATGTGTCTGCCCTGCAATGGACTGGCGTCCTGTCCAGGGCGCCCATTGAAAAGCTGGCATAGGCTCCCCAAACCTGCGACCCTAATTGGATAAGCGGATAAGAAAATGAATGAATGAATGAATTTTCTTTTGTGACTTTCTTGATGTGTTGTTAAGCTGGGAAACGTTAGCAAACCTGCAATATCTGTGTAGATTTACCAGTTCCAGGTTTCCACCATTTCCAATTCATGGCTCTTATTATTAGTGGAGCACTATGACATTAAATGGCTTTAAAAACCCTTTACAAATTTTACAGTATTTGTATCAGTAGCTGTCATTTTAACTATTCTATACTAATTTTGCCCATGTGTACTGTACTTAATATAAATACATGGCAACCCAATTGCTTCACATTACTTATACTGTATATTTTACTTTATAACAATGACCATGGTTTAGAAATGGGGAAAGCGCTGGATAGTCCTGGACTAAGAACTAAGCGTGGACAGGAAAATGCAATATAGACCATTGCAGGCAAGCAGATAACAAAACTGCCTACGTTTATTAATTCAACATGTTTCTACAAAGTTCTACAAAGCTAGTAAGAATAAGAGTCAAGAATAAGATGTCTACACACCATGCAGCATGCAGATGAGACCTAGGCAACACAAGTGCTGTTAGGCCTATTTATGCTTTGGAAACATAATGGGTTTTTTAATAAGAGAGTAACTGTATAGTGTACTGCTGGTGTTTGAATTATTTAATAATATTGGACTTTGGGCCACTCAGGTGGCGCAGCGGTAAAGTACGCTAGCTCACCAGAGTTGGGGTTTCGAATACATCGTATCGAACCTCAGCTCTGCCTTTCCGACTAGGCTGGACGGCAGCATGAACAACGATTGGCTGTTGTTCAGGGTTGTTAGTCGGATCATAGGTCCTCATAACTGGTGCGACTGCGGCCCCTGCTGGCTGACTGATGGCGCCTGCACAGGGCTGAGGAATAATGCTGAGGGGGGTGTGGCCCTCCGTGCACAGTGCCTGTCAAGTATATGAACTCGACTCGTGCAGGTGAAAAATGCACTATTTTTACTGACTGTGCGTACCGGAGGGGGCGCATGTCAGTTGAGAGGCATCCTCAGTCAGCGGTGAAGGGTCGAATCAGTATAGAGGACACAATCAGGGTAATTGGACACGACTGGACTGGGGGATAAAAATTGCAGAAAAAAGAGGGGAAAAAATAATAATAATAAAAAAATATATATTGGACTTTGGATTGTGTCTGTAGAAATTTGGGCTCATTCAATCAATAGCATCAGTGTGATCAGGCACTGATATTGGAATAGAAGGTCTTGTTTGCAAGTTTAATTCACCGCAAAAGTGTTTGCTTGGGTTAAGACCAGGGCACATATAATTGAAATTATGTCTTTATAGACCTTGTTTTGTGCTCAGGGGCATAATCATGCTGCAACAAAGTCATTGCTTATGTTGGTAATGAGTAATAAAGTTAATCTGTTAAGTATTTCAAGTACTGCTCCATCTTAAATAGGTCATTTTGCAGTACACATATCATACCAAGTGATAAGTGCAGACAAACAGACATTCCAGCCCCACAGCAATGATTGATACTGACGTCAAAATTCAAATTATATATACATGTGTGTGTGTGTGTGTGTTTCTTGAGAAGTGTCTGTTACTCCTTAGTTTCTCTGGTGGAAAAGGGGGTTTTTACTGGTAATACACACCTCTATCGCTGACTCATTCCAATCGGAAAAGACAAAGACAGTATTCTCTGACTAAAGGAGGAGTGTGAGATGAGAACAGAAAACACACCTGCAGTGCTTAAAGAAAACCTGCAACTATATCCATGTAGGCTAAAGCTTTCCTCTAATTACACCCATTTGAATTGAATGATACAGAGAAAGAACTTTATGTTATGAAGATGAGAAATGCACACATTATTCTTTGTGTATGAATTGTATATGTGATATGTCAGTAGTTATAATGATTCTGCCCCCTTGCTTAGTACCTGTACAGTATTTAAGTCAGTAGTTATTTTTTTCAGTAAATGTACATAGATCTATGGTGTGTACAGCAATTCTCAGGTCTGGTCATAAAGGATATCAGTTTTTTTTTATTATTGTAAATCATTCATTTGCAACAATATTCCTAAACCAGTTCAGTTTAGGCTTTCTATCAGAAGAAAGCAAAGATTTATACCATGCACAATGAACCCTGACAAGTGAATTGGGACACATGCTGGATGTTGTTGTTAATCCTTCAAGCACTTTACCAAATCAGATTTAGACTTACAATGTTTTCACAGACCTGTGCTGTCGCCTTCCTCCCCATAGCCTTGGAGCCTAAACAGCCTGCTCTTGTAGCTCTGTAGCCTACCTTCAGAGCTATAGTAGTGCAACACCTCAGCCACTTTGTTTTTCCATTCGTTCTTGGTAAGATGGCAGCTTTGAAACAATCATTTAAAGTAATGCTGAGGGACATTGGCCTATCAGCAGGGATTAAGTATGACACAACAAATCTGGGAAGCTTGTCTTTAAATAAACAGTCAAGCCTGTGGTACAGTTTATAAGATATATATTTATTTGTCATATATACATATACAGTTGTACAGTACAATGAAAATTTTTCTTCGCATATCCCAGCTTGTTTTTGGAAGCTGGGGTTAGAGCGCAGGGTCAGCCACCTTACGGCACCCCTGGAGCAGACAGGGTTAAGGGTCTTGCTCAAGGACCCAACAGTGGCTGCATAGCAGAGCCTGGATTTGAACCGCCAATCTTCTGGTTGATAGCCCAAAGCTCTACCCACTAGGCTACCACTGTCCCTATCATGCTGTGTGGAGCCTTTAAATAAAATATTAAAATGATGGTCATCTTTTCACCAGATGAATTAAACTAAAACATCTTGCTGGCTTTAATATAAGAAGACTTTAATGTAAGTGAGAAGTGATAGCAATAGCACAATAAAATAAAATATACATATATAACTAGGTATAATACAAAATAAGATAAAATATATTAAAATATACAAAAATTTACATGGTATTTACATGGTGATATGTATTTATATACACTGGGTTTGATTAATGGGATGTTGTAGCCTAGTGGTTAAGGTATTGGACTAGTAATCAGAAAGTTGCTGGTTCAAGCCCCACCACTGCCAGGTTGCTGCTGTTGGGCCTTTAGTCCTTAATTGCTTAGACTGTATACTGTCACAGTACTGCAAGTCGCTTTGGATAAAAGCGTCTGCTACTGTAAATGCCAAAAATGTAAATGTAAAGTAATGTAATACCAGTGCAGATCAGTGTAACCTGTATCAAAGTACAAAAAAGACAATGTTAATCAAACCACCTTTGCTGCTATTGCAGTTACATGTATTTTTGGATGTATATTTTTCACCTTGGCCCTTCTGGATTTTAATCTTTCTGTCCATTCTTCTCAGCAAAGGGTGTACAAGCTCTGTAAAATATAATGAAGACAACTGGCAAATCCATTTTCAAGTCATTCTACTGATTCTTGATTGGATAAAGGGCTGGAATTTGGCCATTTCAAAACAAAAAAAAGGTTCTTGGTTTTAAACCACTCCAGTGAAGTGTTGGGAGTAAGCCCTCTTTTAAATTTCTTGCAAACTGGAGAAGAAATGTAATACAGGAAAAGCTGTATGTTTTCTCTATTAACAATGCCTTTAACCCTGATTAGTTTCTTGATCTGTCATTAAAGAAAGAAACATTCCCACAATTACTTCAGTGTGGACATGGCATGGTAAGCATTTTTTTTTAAATGCATTTTTTCCCCCATTTTTCCTCCCGATTTAGCGCACTCTATTTGTCTTCTGCTGCTGAGAGATACCAGATTGCATACGAGGAGAGCACATAGCTGTACACGCCTCTAATGACACGTGCACAGCCCTCCTCTTCTCGCCCCTGCATTCTGCACAGGCGTCTCTTCCGCCAATCAGGGTCCTTACACAGCGTATGAAGACCCACCCACCCACACATAGTCCGGCCCCCACCCTGCAGATATGGTGGCCAATTAGAATCTGCTGCAGGCACTGCCAATTATGCCCGCCAGATGGCGCCCAGCCGACCGGTGGCAACGGCGGGTTTTGAACTGAGGTGTTCAGAAACTCGGTGCTGGTGTACTAGCGGAATATCCCGCTGCTCCACCTGAGTGCGCATGTTTGTGTTTTTGCCCAAAGCACTTTATATCAAGACCAAAACATTTTGGTTTCATGAGACTAGAAAACATTTTTCCACATACGAGGGATCTTCAAAAAGTTTCCGCACTTTTATATTTTGGTTAGAAATGGTGAGAGCGGGAGGAGTAGTAATTGGTCGTGTCTGAGAGACTGAGAGAAGCCTTTTAGAAATGGATTAAGCGCCAACAGATTTCCACCTTTTTGGACTCTCAAAGAAGCTTTAAGGGGAAGAAGATTTTCGTGTGATGATGATGTGAAAGCAGAGGTGCATCAGTGGCTGTTGGCATTGTAAAGTTGGTACAACGCTGGGAATAATGCATCAGAAGGTGACTATGTAGAAAAGTGATGTCATTTGTTTTTGAAATTCTTTAATAAATAGAGTTTTAAAAGTGCGGAAACTTTTTGAAGAAACCTCGTATTTGCTGAGTGTCCAACAAGCCATTTGGCAAATTTTAAATGGGATTTTTATATACTTATTTATTTATTTATTTATTTTGATTTACTTCTTTCTTACATCCTTTATTCTTTCCTGCTTCATGCTTTTTTACCACCACTCCATCAAGCACAGCTTTGTGAAGTGTCCAGTCTATGGTTGTTCTGTAAACAGCTTCCTTATCTAAGCTGTGGATTGCTTCAGGTCCTTTGAAGTTATCTTTGGCCTCTTGGTTGCTACTCTAAAAATGCTCTCTCTTTCCACTCTATGTTTTTTTGTGGACAGTCTTGACTAAGAACCTTAAAATCCATTATTACAAAAGAAAAGAAAATGGCACAGCAGTGACTTTGGTGGATTTAATGAAAACTTAATACTTTTCCAGAACTTTCCAGATGTTCATGTAGAGCATTTGGGTTCCAACAGTGTTTTTTTTCCTTATTATACACTGATCAGCCATAACATTAAAACCACCTACTTGTTTCTACACTTACTGTTCATTTTACCAGCTCCAGTTACCATATAGAAGCACTTTGTAGTTTTACAATTACTGACTGTAGTCCATCTGTTTCTCTACATATCTTTTTAACCTGCTTAATGGTCAGGACCCCCACAGGACCACCACACAGCAGGTATTATTTGGGTGGTGGATGATTCTCAGCACTGCAGTAACAATTACATGGTAGTGGTGTGTTAGTGAGTGTTGTGCTGGTGCTGGAGTTTTTAAATACCGTGTCCACTCACTGTCCACTCTATTAGACACTCCTACCTAGTTGGTCCACTTTGTAGACGTAAAGTCAGAAACAAACACCCATCTATTGCTGCTGTTTGAGTTGGTCATCTTCTAGACCTTCATCAGTGGTCACAGGACACTGCCCACAGGGCGCTGTTGGCTGGATGTTTTTGGTTGGTGGACTGTTCTCAGTCCAGCAGTGACGGTGAGGTGTTTAAAAACTCCAGCAGCGCTGCTGTGTCTTATACACTCATACAGCACAACACACACTAACACACCACCACCATGTCAGTGTCACTGCAGTGCTGAGAATGATCCACCACCCAAATAATACCTGCTCTGTAGTGGTCCTGTGGGGGTCCTGACCATTGAAGAACAGCATGAAAGGGGGATAACAAAGCATGCAGAGAAACAGATGGACTACAGTCAGTAATTGTAGAACTACACAGTGCTTCTATATGGTAAGTGGAGCTGATAAAAATGGACAGTGAGTAGAGAAACAAGGAGCTGGTTTTAATGTTAGGTTGATCGGTGTTCTAGATCTTCACCTCAAAGGACATGGCAGCCTCTATGTTCATGGCATTGTTAAATTTGGCTTAAGTGTGGACAGTGTCACCTTTGTTCCAGCAGTTTCTAATTCGTGGCAGACTTGCTTGGTGTTTGATGGTTCTTGGATTACATCTAACTGTCTTAACAGATTTCTGCTCTTCATAAGGTAAAAAATGTGGGTTCTATTTCTGACCTTGGCAAAAGAACACTGTTCTTTTTGACCCGGCTTAATTTCAGAAAAGCCATAACAGACTTATAATAAAAATGTCATATAAACAGATGTGTTTTAGTCATTTAATCACAGCAAATAAACTTTTTACTTAATTCTGACAGTCACAATGGTTGTTTTGTACAACATTCTATGTTAGTATGTAATTATATCCTTTAAATCTTTGCCTAATATGGATACACCCAGAAGAAACTGCATTTTTATGCAGCGTGTCCATGCAACGTGTTCATCCAGACGAGTGCGTGTACTTGCCACACATGCATGTGTTTTTGTTGGAGGTAGCCCTGGGCCCATTTGGCTGCAAATCTCCAGCTCTGGCAGGCTCACAGTCACAAATGATTAATTAACACGTCTCCTCCTGAGAAGTCAACGTGGGCTCGAGCCAGCATGGCTAAGCTCTCTGACTTAACAAGAACACCTCTGGAGAAGCTTAAGAGTCTCCATTCAAGTGAGATTTTACAGCTTTTGTGCTCTGAAATTTTACAACACCGGTTATTAGCAAAGTTAACAATCATATCAGCTGAAGTGGAGCGATAATTATTGCATTAGCTAACTGGATCATTTAATAGGTGAAAAATTATGAGTAAATTGTGTTATGTAATCAATGTGAGATATATAGGTCAAAGGCAACATTGTTGTCTGCCAAGATGATGTTATTTGTGCAGATGTTTTTTGAAAATGTCGTCACCCTAAAATGATCTGGAAGTTTCCCGGGTAAATGTTTTATTGTAATTATTATTATTACTATTATTATTATTAATTAACTGAAAAAAATTGGTAGTCTGACAAATAAATACATTTAAATAAATAAATAAATGTATTCATATTCATTGTTAATATATAATATACAGTATATGGCAAGACGGTCCTGGGTTCGATTCTTTTTATGTGTGTGTGTGTATATATATATATATATATATATATATATATATATATAATAAGTATTTGATCCCCTGCTGATTTTGTAAGTTTACCCCCTTACAAAGACTTGAACAGTCTATAATTTTTTGGAAGGTTTATTTTAACAGAGAGAGACAGAATATCAACAAAAAATCCAAAAAAAATACAATAAAATAAAAGTTATAAATTAATTTGTATTTAATTAAGGGAAATAAGTATTTGATCCCCTACCAACCAGCAAGAATTCTGACCCCCACAGACCGGTTATGTGCACAAAAGGCACACAAATTAGTCCTGTCCCTGTATAAAAGACTCCTGTCACAGAATCAGTTTCTTCCATTCAAATCTCTCGACACCCATGGGCAAGACCAAAGAGCTATCAAAGGACGTCAGGGACAAGATTGTAGACCTGCACAAGGCTGGAATGGGCTACAAAACCATCAGCAAGAAGCTTGGTGAGAAAGAGACCACTGTTGGTGCGATCATTCAAAAATGGAAGAAATACAAGATCACAGTCAATCACCCTCACTCTGGAGCTCCATGCAAGATCTCACCTGGTGGGGTAAGAATGATTCTGAGAAAGGTGAGGTCAGTCCAGAATTATACGGGAGGAGCTTGACAATGATCTCAAGGGAGCTGGGAGCACAGTCACCAAGAAAACCATTAGTAACACACTTCACCGTAATGGATTGAGATCCTGCAGTGCCTGCAAAGTCCCTTTGCTCAAGAAGGCTCATGTACAGGCCCGTCTGAAGTTTGCCAATGAACACCTGAATGATTCAGAGAAAGCTTGGAAGAATGTGATATGGTCAGATGAGACCAAAATTGAGCTCTTTGACATCAACTCCACTCGCCGTGTTTGGAGGCAGAGAAATGCCCGGTGGGGATGGTGTTCTTGGGGTCATATCCAGCATTTATCTGCTCCTAGCTCCCTTGAGATCATTGACAAGCTCCTCCCGTGTAATTCTGGGCTGACCTTACCTTTCTCAGAATCATTCTTACCCCACCAGGTGAGATCTTGCATGGAGCTCCAGAGTGAGGGTGATTGACTGTGATCTTGTATTTCTTCCATTTTCGAATGATCGCACCAACAGTGGTCTCTTTCTCACCAAGCTTCTTGCTGATGGTCTTGTCCCTGACGTCCTTTGATAGCTCTTTGGTCTTGCCCATGGTGGTCGAGAGATTTGAATGGAAGAAACTGATTCTGTGACAGGAGTCTTTTATACAGGGACAGGACTAATTTGTGTGCCTTTTGTGCACATAACCGGTCTCTGGGGGTCAGAATTCTTGCTGGTTGGTAGGGGATCAAATACTTATTTCCCTTAATTAAATACAAATTAATTTATAACTTTTATTTAATGTTTTTTTTCTGGATTTTTTGTTGATATTCTGTCTCTCTCTGTTAAAATAAACCTTCCATAAAAATTATAGACTGTTCAAGTCTTTGTAAGGGGGTAAACTTACAAAATCAGCAGGGGATCAAATACTTATTTCCCCCACTGTATACCGATCAGCCATAACATTAAAACCACCTCCTTGTTTCTACACTCATTGTCCATTTTATCAGCTCCACTTACCATATAGAAACACTTTGTAGTCCTACAATTACTGACTATAGTCCATCTGTTTCTCTGCATGCTTTATTTCATGCTGTTCCTCAATGGTCAGGACTCTCCCAGGACCACTACAGAGCAGGTATTATTTGGGTACTGGGTCATTTTCAGCACTGCAGTGACACTGACATGGTGGTGGTGTGTTAGTGTGTGTTGTGCTGGTATGAGTGGATAAGACACAGCAGCGCTGCTGGAGTTTTTAAACACCTCACTGTCACTGTTGGACTGAGAATAGTCCACCAACCAAAAATATATCCAGCCAACAGCGCCCCGTGGGCAGCGTCCTGTGACCACTGATGAAGGTCAAGAAGATGACCAACTCAAACAGCAGCAATAGATAAGTGATTGTCTCTGACTTTACATCTACAAGGTGACCAACTAGGTAGGAGTGTCTAATAGAGTGGACAGTAAGTGGACACGGTATTTAAAAACTCCAGCAGCGCTGCTGTGTCTGATCCACTCATACCAGCACAACACACACTAACACACCACCACCATGTCATTGTCACTGCAGTGCTGAGAATGACCCACCACCTAAATAATACCTGATCTGTGGTGGTCCTGTGGGGGTCCTGACCATTAAAGAACAGAGTGAAAGCAGGCTAAAACAGTATGTAGAGAAACAGATGGACTACAGTCAGTAAGTGTAATAATGGTGTAATAATAAGTGGAGCTGATAAAATGGATATATAAGGGTTAATAAAATATAATACATAAGGGTTTCCTGTGGGTGCGCCGGGTTTCCTCCCACAGTCCATATGAGTGTGTGTGTTTGTGTATGTGATGGACTGGTGATCTGTCCAGGGTGTCCCTGTCTTTCTCCCAGTGAATCTTACCCACCATGACCCTTAATAGGATAAAGCGGTGGTAAAACAGACAAGAATGAATGATAACTTTAAAATAAAAGAAAAAACAAAGGTAGTAAGCGCTATGCCAAAGTATTTATAAGAAACATATGAGCACTATATGGAAAACAACTGTCTGCCTTTCTTACTAACCAATTGTCTGCCTTTCTTACTCAGAATGATCTCCACGATCAGTACCAGTCTGGCTTCAAGGCAGCGCATTCTACGGAAACAGCTCTTGTAGCGGTTACTGAGAAGCTTCATGCAGCCAAAGCAGCCAAACTGTCATCTGTCCTTATTCTTCTTGACCTCTCTGCGGCCTTCGACACAGTGAATCACAGCATTCTCCTGACCACTCTCTCCAACCTTGGAGTAACAGGTTCAGCATGGCAATGGATGGCCTCCTACCTAGAAGGGCGCTCCTACCAAGTGTCATGGAGGGGATCCATATCTCCCCCATGCACTCTCTCAACCGGTGTTCCTCAGGGCTCTGTACTCGGCCCACTTTCTCTTTTCTCTATCTACACCCGCTCTCTGGGCAAGGTCATAGCCTCCCATGGCTTCTCCTACCACTCCTATGCAGATGACACTCAGCTCGTTCTGTCATTTCCTCCTTCAGACACGCAAGTCTCAGCTCGCATCTCAGCATGTCTGCGAGACATCTCACAATGGATGTCGGCTCATCATCTAAAACTTAATCCCAGCAAGACAGAGATGTTGCTCATTCCTGGAGATCAGTCTCCAACCCAGGACCTAGTCATTTCTCTGGATGACTCCCAGATCAGACCATCTGATAAGGTAAGAAGTCTTGGTGTTGTTCTTGATAACCAGCTGACATTCTCTCCTTATATAGCCAACATGACAAGAGCGTGTCGGTTCCTCCTGTACAACATCAGGAAGATTCGTCCATTTCTCTCCATGGAAGCTACCCAGATTCTGGTCCAATCACTTGTAATCTCACGGTTGGACTACTGCAACTCCCTTCTGGCTGGAGCTCCCATGTCCACGATTAAACCCTTACAGCTCATTCAAAATGCAGCTGCCCGTCTGGTTTTTAACCAGCCCAAACACTGCCACATCACCCCACTGCTACGTTCTCTTCACTGGCTTCCTGTAGCTGCACGCATTCAGTTTAAAACACTGACGCTCGCCTACAAAGCCAAAAAAGGACCAGCCCCAAGCTACGTTCGGGGTCTAATCAAACCCTGCTCTGTACCACGCAACCTCCGAGCCTCTAGTCTCGCTCGACTTGAGCCTCCATCCAGGACTAAAGGAAGACAAGCATCAACGCTCTTCTCTGTTCTAGCGCCCAAATGGTGGAACGAACTTCCTCTGTCTGTCCGAACATCTGAGTCTCTTGCTGTCTTTAAAAAACGATTAAAAACCCACCTTTTTACTAAACACTTAGGCTGACTTGTACTTATTTACTAACACTGGCAGATTTGTGTTCTTCGACTGTTGTTTACCCAAACTTGAGAAATGAGATGTTCACTATAGAAGCACTTCTGTAAGTCGCTCTGGATAAGAGCGTCTGCTAAATGCTGAAAATGTAAATGTAAATGTAAAACAGCTGCTCTTTGTGTAGCATCACACACCATCTCATTACTCATGATTTACCTTACCAATCTGTCATAAACTGATATTCATTTTGATGGCAACCGACATGACATCCAAAATCGGTGGTGCAGCGATCTATTACTCTAGCCCACCACCACTGAGATCCAGGTTTGAATCTCAGCAGGTGCTAATGGTCGGCTGGGCGCATGCACAGAGACAATTGGTTATGTCTGTATGTCTGATTTGGAATTGTCAAAGCCTAGTGATGGATTGCTGCCCTGTCTGAGATGAATTCATGCCTTGCGCCCTTTGTGTCCGGGTAAAGTGGATCCACCATGACCCTGACCAGGATAAAGCAATGGTTTGTTTGTTTGGTTCTAAAACAAGTTTAAAATGTAACTTTTTTGTCACAATTACTGGATTTTAAATAGTGCATTTACAAATGTGCTTTATTTTTTTTAAATGTGAACGCTTGTATTCTGTTTCTGTCCAAACGTTATTATTATTTTATTTATTTATTTTTTAAATAATTTTTCCCACTTTTTCCCCCAATATTCTCCCCTCATCTAGTCGTGTCCTATTACCCTGATTGCGTCCTCTATACTGATTCGACCCTTCACAGCTGACTGAGAACACCTCTCAACTGACGTACGCTCCCTCTGGCACGTACAGTCAGTACAGACTGCATTTTTCACCTGCACGAGTTGAGTTCATACACTGACGGGTACTGTGTACGGAGGGCCACACCCCCATCAGCATTATTCCTCAGCCCTGTGCAGACGCCATCAGTCAGCCAGCAGGGGCCGCAGTCGCACCAGTTATGAGGACCTATGATCCAACTTTTTACCCCTAACCCTGAACAACAGCCAATTGTTGTTCATGCTGCCGCCCAGCCCAGTCGGAAGGCAGGGCTGAGATTTGATACGATGTATTCAAGACCCCAACTCTGGTGCGCTAGCGTACTTTTACCACTGCGCCACCTGAGCGGCTATTATTATTATTATTATTATTATCTATTTTATTTATGCGTTTTTCTCCCATTTTCTCCCAATTTAGCATAGTCAATTTGTCTTCTGCTGCTGGGGGATCCCAAATTGTAGTCGAGGTAGTCCAGGGTATATTGCTGCTCACTCATCCTCCAACCCGTGTGCAGCCCTTAGCGGAACCCTTTTTCACCCATGCATTCTGCACAGGCGCCTCTGTATCTGCTAATCGGGGTCCTTACACAGCGTTTGAAGACTCCACCCACATGGTGGTGAACCGTGTTGGACAGAAAGGCTTCACACTGGTGATAAAAAGTGTGCTCCTGCAGATGTTTCACTTTAAGGACATAAAACTGTTTAATGGGTCTTCGGCCTGCTAGGTCATGCCTGACTGGCATGAGTACTTTTATCCAGAGCCAAGTGCCGTTACCCCACAACATGTTTCGACTGATTGCATGTGTGGAGCTGCTGGGAGGCCGTTTATGAGGGAGAACATGAAAGTAAACAGGGAGACTGAGTCAGGACGAGCACATCCTTCTCTAACCTGTCTCATTGTAGTACCAAAGGGTGGCCATCCAGCACAATGCACACACTGTGCTCACACTGGGGTTATGACATGATTACGAAACACCCTGCTGTATACATATGGTAACGTCTCATTTTTACTACGAATAAATAGAAACATAATAAATAATTATAAACAGCACTATGGGCCAAACGGTAGAGTGTGTGCCACACAGCAACATGGTTCTGGGTTTGATCCTACGCTCTGGTCATTGTCTCTGATAAATCGAAGCAATTTTAGGTATTCTGGTTTCTTTCTACTTTACAAAAACATGCAGAAGGAGATTTGGCTTCTCTAAAATGCCTCTATGTATAAGTGAACTATTGGGTGACCTGTCTAGTGTTTGTTTCTTGTGCCTAGTGTTTCTGAGTGGTTTATTTTCAATTAATGGAAATAAATAAGAAAAATAATAAATAAGTTTAATTGTATTAATAATGAGTTGATGTAGAAATATTTACAATGTCATTTTTCTTTGTGGCATTGCCTTCTAATTCCTGGGTGGTTCTTGGGACTGACCATAGCTAGTACCTTCTATGTGTCTATTTATATGGGCTAGTTTGGTGGAATTAATTTTTTTCCAGACCTTGGCAGAGAAACCATTCCTCCACATACTTTGTTTTTGTACAACCGTTTCTACAGCTGATCTAAGATTTGTACAAAGCTTTCTAGACATCACCATCGTAATGTTTACTACTATCCAAAGATCTAAATGTAATGTAAATACTTTTCTTTTATTGCATTTGGAGAGTGCCAAGCAGAGTTTCGTTGTATGCAAGTTTAATGACAATAAAAACTCTTCTTAATTTTCTACTAAGTCTAACAAGTGATGTCGCCAGCTGGGTTCATTCTCCAGTCATAATCACTAAGTCTGTGCCGAGGTTTTTCACTTAAAGGTGGGTGGGAACAAAGACTCTTTAGAAGTATGAAAGCCTATCTATTTGCCCCAAATTGCTTACTTTTGTACATAATAGCATGTCTAATCAGTTCATTTTAAATGGTTTAGTTCCATAATATGTAGGACAGCAATAACATTAAACATACCTCCTTGTTTCTACACTCACTGTCCATTTTATCAGCTCCACTTACCATACAGAAGCACTTTGTAGTTCTACTATTACTGACTGTAGTCCGTCTGTTTCTCTGCATGCTTTGTTATCCCCATTTCATGCTGTTCTTCAATGGTCAGGACCCCCACAGGACCACCACAGAGCAGGTATTATTTAGGTGGTGGATCATTCTCAGCACTGCAGTGACAATGACATGGTGGTGGTGTGTTAGTGTGTGTTGTGCTGGTATCAGAGGATCAGACACAGCAGCGCTGCTGGAGTTTTTAAATACTGTGTCCACTCACTGTCCACTCTATTAGACACTCCTACCTAATTGGTCCACCTTGTAGATGTAAAGTCAGAGACAATCGCTCTTTTATTGCTGCTGTTCGAGTTGGTCATCTTCTAGACCTTCTTCAGTGGTCACAGGACGCTGCCCACGGGGCGCTGTTGGCTGGATATATTTTTGGTTGGTGGACTATTCTCAGTCCAGTGAGGTGATTAAAAACTTCATCAGCGCTGCTGTGTCTTAGAAACAAGGAGGTGGTTTTAATGTTATGGCTGATGTAAATCTCTGTACAGAAGGTAAAAGTGAATAACGGTTCTTGGGAGCAAAATGGTGTGCTGTTGCCCGTGAAAAAATGAATCAAACAAGTACAACACCACATCAAACACCTCTGAAGGAAATTAAATATATATGGTAAGTGTATTTATAATTCATTTACTTTCAAATTTTGGAAAACCATGGGCATGGCCAAGCTAGATTCCAAAGCTGTTGAAAGCTTTCCCCAAATGTCAAATCCTAATTTGTAAATTGTGGCTGGCATTGGGAAACTAAAATGTACTAAAAACAACTGTAATTATTCCACTCAAAACACATTAGACTTCTATACAGCAGGTAGGCTGGGTTTCATCTTGCTCACACTTCATAATCTTGTTCATTAATCTGCAGCATATTCCTGTAAATGTGAAGTTTCTCTTGTCTGATGTCCAAAGAACACTCACACTTACCAGGCTGGTCTGTTAATTTCCACTCTGCCATGCCTTTTGTCATGGGATGAAAATAAATGAAATAATCTTATTTAAAGCTAAAAGTTTCCCAGTAAAGCTTGAATAACCGTTTAGTCACACTTCTCCTGTCAAATAAAAACCTTGGGTGAGTGTTTATTTCTCATAACCGAGTTTGTCATTTGATTTTACGTGGCAGTATTTGACTCTTAATGTCTTGCAGTCTCTGGAGGTGTGTAAATAAGGGGAAAATTGTGTAAATTTGTACAAATAAACTTTGTCATGTTATAAATCTTTCAAGAGTGGATTCACTGACAGTATTTCATTGCATGAATCCAGGTTTACATCCATGTAATGTCCATAGATTACAATGATAGACAATGGTAGTGGTGACTTTTATTATTTGCATTGGTCGGTCTGTTGATGAAAAGTGATCATCCAGGTGACTTTTCTGCAAATGCCAGACGCTGTGTCTTTGCTACCCTTTAATGAATTAATTTTGCCTAGTGTCTTTCATAGTGTGTAGACTTAAAAACTGAGCTTAGCTGAGGCTAAAGATCTATTCAGTTCTTTTTTTGTAATATTTTGTCATTTCTTCTATAAGTTGTTTCTTTGCCTTTGTTGAACATTTATCAGGCTTGCAACCTCTCTGAAGATGTACTCTTGTATTAGGTTTCCCCTATGAAGAGATACTAGCTCTTACTGTGGTTTGGTAGAGTTTGGTAGAGCTTTTTTTTTGTTTTTGCATTTTTCCCAATTTTTCTCCCAATCTAGTCGAATCCAATTTTCAATTGCATTACTCTTCCTCTCTACTGATGCTGATCTCTACTTCTGATTGAGGAGAGCAACACGTGTGCAGTAGCTGACTGCATCTTTTCACCTGCACAAGGCGAGTTCATATGCGGATCAGCTTTGTGTACGGAGAGCCACACCCTGATCAACGCATTATTTCTCGACTCTGTGCAGGCGCCATCAAACAGCCAGCAGAGGTCGTAATTGCATCAGTTATGAGGTCCCGTCCAGCTTCCACCCTGTATGAACAACAGCCGGATGGCAGAGCTGAGTTTCGAACCAACGAGTTCAAAATGTCAGCCATGGTGTGCTAGCGTGTTTTACCGCTGCGCCACCTGAGCGGCTGGTAGAGCTTTTGCATTGAATTTGTTTGTAATGTTTTCCAGAATTATCTTTTTCAAGAATGTTTTTCTCAGTTCTTCAATACTTTTCTTAAATTGTAAATTGTTGCTGAAATCAGTTGATGAACTGTTTAGTTAAGTAACCAGAATGCAATTTCTTTTTCACAAGGGTGATGTGTCTTTTCCATTAAATCATTTAAATGTTGTTTTACAACATATGTTGTATTGACTTTAGATACATTTGTAAACTATGATTTTTATATGCAATACCTGAGCCAGCTACAAAGATGTTGTGTGTATATATTTATGAGTATGTGCATGTCGTCCTTACACTCATAAAGTCAACTTGACATACCGTATTTCTGGCCTGCTACAGCCTACACTTGGATCTTCATAGACAAACACTGAAATCTCCAGTGTGACCTATTCTATTACCACTGACTTTCAGCATGGCAAGTTCATCTAAAGCCATATTTGTATTTTTTTCATATTTATGCTTTGCTAGAGTTGCTATTATCACCTGCCTAGGGCTGCCTTGTCAACTGCATATTCTGTTTTTGGTTATTAGAAGCCTCTAGGAACAACAACAGATCAACCACAATGCAGTAGACTATGCTAAAACATGCAGCCATGCAATATTTATGTAGATGCCACATTTCAAGTTCTACCACCAGTACTGGACTATAGTACAATGTAAATATATTCTGTAAAGTTATAATATGTGTCATTTGGAAGCATGACGAATGAATCAGGATTTGAATATGTCTGAAGAACCTACCCCAACTAGTAAGGGATATTTTTTATAGTTTGGGCTGCCACTCTTATAATGGTGCCAAAGCATTTGACTAGGATTCACAGAGCCACAACCTTACCTGCTAAATCCTGAATAAAAGGCATGTCTTACTGCCCAGGTTTGGTGTCTGACCTTACTAACGCCATTGTAGCTAAATTGAAGTGAATCCTTGCAGTCAAATTCCAGATCAAGAGTTATTCCAGAAGAGTGGATGCTGTTCTTCATTCAAAGACCAACCCCACTATACTCGCAAGTTCTAATCATAGCTTTGCTACCGACCGGCCAGGGACCTACATGCAGAAGTGATTGGCTAATGTCTGCTGCAGACACAACTGGCTTATGTCTGCTGGCTGGGAGGGCCGGAGGTTTTTTTTTTCCCTGCTGTAAATATGGTTCCTGCTGGCTGGTCAATAGCGCCAGCACAGAGACAGTAAATGTCAGAGGGGGCTGTTTGTTGGGTACGGCCCTCCTCGACCAAGGTAGGGATCTGCAGCAATGGAAGAGATATACTACCAGGGTTATTGGATACAACAAGATTGTGAGAAAATGTAAAAAAATGCATACATGGATTTGTATAAACCCCATTTTATTATACATATGGTTGATATGTTTATATATTTTCAGTTAAATGGGCAAAAAATAAGCTCATGGTCAGGTGTGTACATACCTTTGTTCACATGGTATATATAGACCAGTGACTAATTAAAATTTTAAAAAGAGCAATCCTTTTTTTTATTATCCATATGTTTGCTATGTCCCCATTTATGGCCATGAACTACATGTTGAATTATGTGGCAAAGTGAAAAATGGTATCAGTGACACCTTCACAATCACCGGAGTTTCTGCAGCAACCTGACTGAGTTCAGCTCAGTTCACACTTGTGTAATAGCTAAACCAGACTGTGTAGTTCCTCTGAAAATGTGGTTTTCTAGTTAAGTCTTTATGGACTCCCTTTATTTATGTTTGTTTACAGACCCCTAAATATAGAAATGCTAGCAATCAAATAGAACTAAGAGTGACTTTAGTTTAGTTTTCAGTCATGCAATGTTGATTATGCTGAAGAGTTTAAGATCTCTGCCCATCTGCGGATGCTTGCTCTCTTTCACTGTTCAATCACTTCCTTCCACAGGAAGTTCCTCTAGCCAATCAGCTACACAGCCACTGCTGGTTTCATATTGGGTTCAGTGTGCTACTTTCTATTCAGAGTAAGACATAGTGCAGGACCTACTTTATTGCTCTTGCTGTGTTGGAGTTACAGAATCCAACAGTGACAGAGAATATAAAAAAATGTTACTCAAAACAGTGGCGCAGTGGGCAGCCAGAGTCTTTTATGTGTGGAGTTTACATGTTCTCCCTGTGTCCATGTGGTTTCCTCCAGATGCTCCAGTTTCTTTGGACTGGCGACCTATCTGAGGTTTTTCTTGTGAATCAGACCCACCAAAACCCTGACCAGGAAAAAGCAGTGGTAGAACAGACAATTAATAAATGAATGAACTTCAAGAGTTTATTTGCTGGTGTAGAGCATTTGATAAAGTCATTTAACTGGAGCATGGCTCACTTATTTCTCATTCTTTGCTCACTACAACCACTACAGCTGGTGACCTCTTTTGGTCCAAAAAAAGACCTGGAATGCTGATTCATCTGACCACAATACATGTTTCCACTGTGTGATGGTCCATCCTAGATGCCTCCGAGCCTAGAGAAGTTGACGTCGCTTCTGGACATGGTTAACATAAGGCTACTTTTTTTTTGCACAGCAAAGTTTTAAGTGGCATTTGTGCATGTAACTCCGTATTGTAGTGCTTGACAAAGGTTTGCCAAAGTAATCCCTCACCCATGTGGTTATATCAGCTATTGTTGAGTGGTGGTTCTTGATGCAGTGCCGTCTGAGGAATCGAAGATCACAGGCGTTCAGCTTAAGCTTGTGCCCTTGGCCTTTACGCACTAAAATTCCTCCCGATTCCTTGATTTGTTTAATGATATTATGCACTGTAGAGGGAGAAATATGCAAATCCCTTCCAATCTTTCTTTTTCTTTCTTTTCTTACACATTTGTTGACAAACTGGAGATCCTCTGATCATCTTTGCTCATCAAAGACTTTCCTGGATGCTGCTTTTGTACCAAACCATGATTACAATCACCTGTTGACATGTTGACCTGTTTCCATACTGTCCCAACTTTTTTCTGATTTGGGGTTGTAGATAGGGGTTGCTTAACTGCAGCCGATTGAGCCAAAAGCAGGTCATTTGTCAGGAATGTCAATTCCAGCAATTTCTAAGCAACAAAATAAGTACAAAGTACATGAAACAGTGGAAAATGAAACTGTTCCAATCATCCACACAGACAATATATACATATGTATATACAGTATGTATGCATATGCTTCATACAAATGTATGTGAATTCTGGACTTAAATGTATTTGTTTAAAATTATTAACAGTATCAGTCTGCTTATGAACTCCATTTGTCAGTCTCAAAAAAAAAGAAAAAAGGATCACAGCAGGGCTACAGATGACCAGATATTATTTGGCCTGTGGAGTTCTTATTAGTGACATAACAGGGTTTTTAATGATGGACCTATTACATTCAAAAAAGCTCCACAAACTGTTGGGTAACAATCAGTTCTGTTGTTCAAATAAATAATATCTGGCTGGTGGTCAGCTGATCATCAAAGACTTTATGGATTGTGTTATCATTACAGACTACCTGAGAGAGAGAGAGAGAGAGAGAGAGAGAGAGAGAGAGAGAGAGAGAGAGAGAGAGAGAGAGAGAGAGAGAGAGAGAGAGAGAGAGAGAGAGAGAGAGAGAGAGAGGATGGATAGGTGAGACACACAAGATTTCACAACATGCTTTCAGACTGATGATAATAAAGATCACTAAAGAAGCCAGATAATAAAGATAATAGAGAAGATAGAAGATAATAAACAAGCCAGCAGTCATTTGGACAGATCGTTTAAAACAAAAATAGAACTTCTCTGAAACATGTATGGAGGTGGGAGCATCATGATATGGGGCTGTATTTGCCAGAAATAACTTGCCAAAAAGTAGCAAACATACACTAATCAGCCATAACATTAAAACCACCTCTTTGTTTTTACACTCACTGTCATTTTATCAGCTCCACTTACCATATAGAAGCACTTTGTAGTTCTACAATTACTGACTGTAGTCCATCTGTTTCTCTGCATGCTTTGTTAGCACCCTTTCATGCTGTTCTTCAATGGTCAGGACTCTCCCAGGACCATTACAGAGTAGGTATTATTTGGGTGGTGGGTCATTCTCAGCACAGCAGTGACACTGACATGGTGGTGGTGTGTTAGTGTGTGTTGTGCTGGTATGAGTGGATCAGACACAGCAGCGATGCTGAATTTTTTAAATACTGTGTCCACTCACTGTCCACTCTATTAAACACTTCTACCTAGTTGGTCCACCTTGCAGATGTACAATCAGAGACGATGGCTCATCTATTGCTGCTGTTTGAGTTTGTCATCTTCTAGATCTTCATCAGGGAACACAGGATGCTGTCCACAGGGTGCTGTTGGCTGGATATATTTGGTTGATGGTCGATTCTAAGTCCAGCAGTGACAGTGAGGTGTTTAAAAACTCCATCAGCGCTGCTGTGTCTTATCCACTCATACCAGCACAACACACACTAACACACCACCACCATATCAGTGTCACTGCAGTGCTGAGAATGATCCACCACCCAAATAATATCTAATCTGTGGTGGTCCTGTGGGGGTCCTGACCATTGAAGAACAGCATGAAAGGGGGCTAACAAAGCATGCAGAGAAACAGATGAACTACAGTCAGTAATTGTAGAACTACAAAGTGCTTCTATATGGTAAGTGGAGCTGATAAAATGGACAGTGAGTGTAGAAACAAGGAGGTGGTTTTAATGGTTATGGTTGATCGGTATATAGTTTATTTGCATGTAAATTTAAAGTGCATTTACAGCGTAATGAACTAAAGGTATGTCAAATGGCACAAACAGAAGTGGTTGAATGGTTGATTTTTTTTGCTGTATAATTACTGTAATTTTAAATAGATTACACAAACAGTAAAGAGACTGTCACACATCTGCATTTAGCATTGCATAGAATTTAAATGACTGGTTTTAACCAGTGGTTTAGGGACGCTTCATTTTAAACTGTAAATTGTGAATAACACACATCTGTTTTTTGGAAAGTGAAAATAAAATTCCTTATTACTTAATCATTACTGACATCAGATTATGCACAGCTTATTATTACAACATTACAATGCTGTTGGGATTGTAAAAACCTGCTGGGAGTGGAACAGTGTCCAAAAAGTGCCCACTTCTCCTGTTGGTGGATTTTGGAAAAGCCTCATCGCAGCTGTGAGATTTTGATCCAAAATTTGTAGTTTTTTGGTCACACCATTTCTAAATTGGCTGCTGGTTTGCATGTCACATGCATTCCCAGTCCATGATTCTTACTTACCAACAAGGAAAATATTTTACTTTGAGCAATTTTGTCTGCTATGAATACTGATATTTGCAAATTTAGCATTACCAGCATTATTTACATTGAAACTCCATACTGGTTCAACATTAATAAGCCAATGAAGAAGCTGGAAAACTTGGTGAAATGGAACGAAGAACCACATTGAGCTATGATTACAGCTTGGGCACTAATGAAAGCTGCTAGATTCCTGTAAAAATGACCTCCACCAAACTGGGTTTTTTAAAACAGGCATCTAATTCCACCCCTTCCTTTCATAAATAATACATTTGCTTAGGGCAGTGTATTAAACCCTCAACCCAAGTAAAATACCACTGATGACAGTCTCAGACACAAAAAAAAAATTAAAAGGAGGAGAAAAGAGAATAACAGAGATACTATACTCTGCACTATACAGCCAGAAGTATTCAGACACCCCTTCCAATGTTTTGAGTTCAGGTATTTCAGCCACACTCTTAGTTAATGTATAAAACATCAATTATTTAAATAATATAGTTTTAACATTGTGTCAACAATTTAAAGGTCCCTCAGTGTTCCAGCATGACTATTAATCTGTGTACAGAGTGAGGTCTATATAGACATAAGGGCAGTGGTAGCTCAGCGGTTAAAATTACAGCTGAAGCCTATTACAGCTTTTCAATGGGTGCAAGGCACACAGTAACACCCTGGATGGGGCGCCAGTCCATTGCAGAGCAGACACACACACACACACACACACACACACACCTATAGGGCAATTCAGTGTCTCTAATTAACCTGACTGCATGTTTTTGGATTGTGGAAGGAAATCCACACAGACACGAAGAGAACCTGCAAACTCCACACAGAAAGGACCCAGACCGCCCCACCTGGGGATCAAACCCTGGACCTTTATGCAGTGAGGCGACAGTGCTACCCACTTAACCGTGCCACCCTATATATAGATCAGTGACAAGTAAATGCTTTCAGAAAGATGAACTGCATATCAAGTTAGAGTCAAACATTTCGATACAATTGGAAGGTCTACACACTTTATGACAGTCTTGGGATTTTAGTGATTTCTGCTGTTTTTATTTATTTATTTTATTTATTTATATTCTACTTGCGAAATTAATTCAAACACATTTACTTATATATTGTATGTATGTATAAAATGTTTGAATTAGAAGCTGTCAGAACAGTAAGCTTTACATGGAGCGGAAAAGGTAGGGACTCAGACTTTCTTGTGTAATAAACCTTTAAGACAATGGCAAACTATAGCTCACTTGATCATGGACAGTAAAACCTGTTCTTTCTGCAACCAGTTATTGGTGGATTAATCATCTGGACAAATTTCTTCACAGCATAAAGATGAGAGTTTGGGTTTTGATCTTGACCTACCTTTAAAAGCAACAAATGTTAAATGTACTTTCTAACAGGCAGGTCAAAGTTAATAAGCACAAAAAAATCCAATTCTTAACAAGTCAGTTAACAGTAACATGGATGTAGGACAGGGGCATAACTACCGGGGGGCAGGTGCACTGGGGCCCATGGCTGGGGGGGGGGGGGGGCATCTGCAACCCCCCACCGCACTGCCTTCCCATTGGCTGCATTTGCCAGGTCGTTATTATTACATTACAATATTGTAGCGGCGATATGCGAGTGACATTCAGCTCAGCCAATCAGAATGCAGCACCTGGTTTATACATGTGTAAGCGGACGTTCTGCAGACGGGTGCACCGGACGAGCAGCACTGGCAGCGACTAGGTGAGCCGACCCTCTACAGTAGCAAGTGGCAAATGCTAGCGGTAAAGTGGTGCAATAATGAAAGTAAAAACACGACAATATGTTTGTTAAGTAAAATATTAGAATAACTAAAAGACAATGAAATATCAGAATACATGTAATCAAAATATACAGTGAGTACACAGCAAGGGATTTTGGGAATCTGTGGAATTTGTGTAACATATATGAAATTTGTTAAGGGGGGCCCAAAATTATTTTTTGCACTGGGGCCCATGAGCTCCTAGTTACGCCACTGATGTAGGAGAAATATTAACACAATTAAATTAAACTACCAAATATGTAACATATAAATTTATTTTTTAGTGACTCAAATAGGTGTGTTTTAATCTTTTAGTTTCCCTCACCAAAAATACATCTGCAGCGATCAAATAATGTGCCACCTGTCTATGTGAAAAGACAAAAAAGAGAGACGGAGATAAACAGAGGCCAAGTGCATCCAAATGTGCTCTTCAGTGTAGGATAATTAAGACTGACGTGATGTTTATCTTAAAAGCAGCGCTCTCTGGGCCAAGGCCAAACTCTGGATCTGGACACAACGACTCTGTCAACCACAGCAGCGCTCATGTTACATCCCCATGCTTTCATTCCCATTTTACCCCAGTCCTCTCTCTGCCTTTGCCAACTCTTTTTAGCACATGGCCAATTTATTGTGGCTGTCCAACATCTCGGCATCTAGATCTTATTACATGAATTTAGGGTTTCAGAGCTGGCTGGGACTGCTAAGTGTTAGTTATAGGATTTTAGTTTTTTTTTAATTAATGACAGATAATGTTGGTTATTATGTGAAGGGATGCCCCTGGGTGAGCTGACTAATCCTTCATAGTTGTTAGAAATAGATGTTCGTAAACACTTTAAATACAGTGAATTTGAAATGACTATTGCTTTCACAAAAAAATATTATAAGACAAGTATTGAAATGTGATATAAGTACCTGCCCATCCATTGCATTAACATTAAGACACAATTGCTGCTCTCAAGGGCGGCATGGTGGCTAAGTGGGTAGCACTGTCGCCTCACATCAAGAAGGTCCTGAGTTCGATCCCCAGGTGGGGCGGTCCGGGTCCTTTCTGTGTGGAGTTTCCTCCGGGTGCTCCAGGTTTCCTCTCACAGTCCAAAGACACGCAAGTGAGGTGAATTGAAGATACAAAATTGTCCATGACTGTGTGTGAACTGATGAATCTTGTGTAACAAAAAACTACCATTTCTGTCATTAATGTAACCAAACAGTGTAAAACATGACGTTAAAATACAAACAAACAAGCTTCTTTCAAAATGTTTATTTGAAATAACATAACCATAAATTTTGCATATATACAATGCCTAAAACTGCAAAATACACCGATTAGGCATAACATTATGACCACCTTCCTAATATTGTGTTGGTCCCCCTTTTGCTGCCCCATATGCAACAAATTGTGATGCACTGTGTGTTCTGACAGCTTTCTATCAGAACCAGCATTAACTTATTCAGCAATTTGAGCTACAGTAGCTCGTCTGCTGGATCAGACCACACAGGCCAGCCTTTGCTCCCCACGTGCATCAGTGAGCCTTGGCTGCCCATGGCCCTGTCGCCAGTTTACCACTGTTCCTTCCTTGGACCACTTTTGATAGATAATGACCACTGCAGACCGAGAACACCCCACAAGCGCTGCAGTTTTGGAGATGCTCTGACTCAGTCGTCTAGCCATCACAATTTGGCTCTTATCAAACAGGCTCAAATCCTCACACTTGCCCATTTTTCCTGCTTCTAACACATCAACTTTGAGGATAAAATGTTCATTTGCTGCCTTAAATATCCCACCCACTAACAGGTGCCATAGCCTGGTCGGTGTATGCACCATTAACAAAACCATGCTATATCTGTAAAACATGGTGAAGGTTGTTCTTTTTTTTATTATTTTTTTTAAGAGGACAGTGAATTTGAAATTATATTTTGCAATTTGACAGAAGAATATCAGAGTATCTGTCAGTAACCCAAAGCTTAATAGAAGTTGGATTGTTCAGCAAGACAGAACACAGAAGTAAATAAACAACAGACTAGTTAATAGAAATGCACATGTTTTGTTTATTTGAAATAACATATATTTAAACCCCAATTAAACCCAGTGTGTGAGTGTATTTAGTTTGAGCTTGTTTCTACACACAAAATCACATAGTAAATCAAGACTTTTCTATTCAATGCTGCATACAAAATACATTCATTTCTTAAAAGTTTGAGTTTCTATGAGGCTAAGGAATATTGAGATAAACGTCTCTATGTGTGTGTGTACTTGTGTCATAAGCATGCATTAATTCTGATAAGGTCACATAATTACCATGCTATTCATACTGCCTTTATCACTGGTATCCAGTCATTTCTAAAGCTACAGAATGAACAGGAGCTGATGACAGAGATCATGGTGAAATCTGAGTTTGGCCTTCACTCACACAACATGGTAGCACACAGATTGCTGTTGCTGATTGATGATGAATCATGGTACAAAAATAAGAGTTCCCTAGAGTAGTTGTAATGCAAATGTGAAGCCTTTCGAATGACCACAAACCCAAGCATTTCTCTAAGTAACTTGCAAAACTCACACCAAGAGCTCTGTGCACCATGCTAATAATAAGTAATAGGGAGTAACACTACTATAGTGGCTAGCCATTGTTGAAGTTTGATGTCTGTACCATGAGAAAAGTCCTTATAAACTTCTAGATTTACTTCTAAGATAGTAGCCTAAGAAAGTATTCACTCCTTGACATTTTGTACACTATTTGCTTTTAAACAGCTATACTTATCGCTCATCTATTGCTGCTGTTTGAGTTGGACATCTTCTAGACCTTCATCAGTGGTCACAGGACGCTGCCCATGGGGCGCTGTTAGGTGGATATTTTTGGTTGGTGGACTATTCTCAGTCCAGCAGTGACAGTGAGGTGTTTAAAGACTCCAGCAGCGCTGCTGTGTCTTATCCACTCATACTAGCACAACACACACTAACACACCACCACCATGTCAGTGTCACTGCAGTGCTGAGAATGATCCACCACCCAAATAATACCTGCTCTGTAGTGGTCATGGGTGAGTCCTGACCATTAAAGAACAGCATGAAAGGGGGTGCAAAAAAACATGCAGAGAAACAGATGGACTACAGTCAGTAATTGTAGAACTACAAAGTGCTTCTATATGGTAAGTGGATCTGATAAAATGGACAGTGGGTGTAGAAACAAAGAGGTGGTTTTAATGTTATGGCTGATCTGTATATATTGTAACACATACATTTGCAAAAGCTTACCTTGATATTCCACAATGCTTGTGGCACAATGTGTAGTTTCATGTTTGGAGGCAAAATATACACTAATATTAACAAACTTATACCTGTAAAACATGGTGAAGGTTGCATTTTTTAAAATTATTTTTTTTATTTTTAAGAGGACAATATATTTGAAATTGTATCTTAACATTTGACAGAAGAATATCAAAGTAACTGTCAGTAACCCAAAGCTTAATAGAAGTTGGATTGTTCAGCAAGACAGAACACAAGTAAATAAACAACAGACTCGTTAATAGAAATGCACGTGTGTTTTGTTAAAGCTCCAAAGGTTAGTCCTAGGGGTCTGGAAATCATAGAAATGTGGTTAACACTTTAGAACTACAGACTACACATTAATAAATTTGTGCAGCCCACAAGTCATTATTTGCTCACAGTTGAGCCGTGATGTGGCCAAGTTAAACAAAACGATTATGACCCCCTTCCTTAACCTATGTAAAACCCCATCCAGCAATAAAACTTGCTCCTCTGAATACATTCACATAATGTTTAAAACTCAAATAAGCGTTTAATGCAAAAACAGTTCCCGAGTGTTTTCTTTCAACAGTGAATTTAACTTGTTAGCTGGTTCACCAAAGATGTGAATCAATGCTACAGTATTTATTTATTTTCTGAAACAATGTATGTGCTCGGACAAGGTACTGTCTTGTGAGAATTCTCTGAGAGCCAGAAATACAGTCTGATCCGAACAGCAAACGTGACTATGAGTTGGCCCTGGTTTCCTCCTACCAAGGGCGTGGGAGACAAGGGCAAAGATGCATGGCAAAAAGCCCCTTTTGAAAGTAAACAGATATGTAATTGAGAAAACAAGGAAGAAGTAGGCATCTATGGTATGTGGGCATTCTGGGAATGTTTTAGCCAGAAGACAAAGGCAAGACATTGATCGCTGTAAGGCTCTCATAGCCGAAAGGGCCACTGAGCTGGAAACAGCACTGAGGGACAGAGGACACAGAAGGCCTTCTTTGGAGCAGTGTTCATTGTGTGGGTGTTGGGAAGAAAGCAATTTGACATTCCCAGCTTTCATTATACATATGTTTTATTATGACGCTAATTCAGTGAGTGACATATGACCAGTTTGTAGGTGTTTAAATAATAACTACTTGGCTTTAACTAATAATGATAGAACTATAAAAAAAACTTAAATTTGTAACAATGAATGTACTGTAATTGTGATGCTGTATAATCTTACACTAGAAGGTAAAGGTATGGAAACTCAAATACCATTCAAGTTCAGAAATGTACTTAATTATAAAACCTATCATACTTATGCAACCATTTTTTCTAACCTTTTTTATTATATTTAAATCAGTAAATGTAAGTATTTTTAGTTTCACAATGCCTGTCCTTGACTCATTTAAGAATTCAATTCAATTCAAAGGTAGCTTTATCAGCATGACATATGGCATGGCAATATGGACAGTTGTATTGTCAAAGCTTAGTAGCAGATTTAGGAAATTTATAATAAAAAATAAAATATTGTGGCATCCGCCACTGTGGATTAGGGAGGTGGAGCGGGTTTTACCCAGCAGGACTCGCGGCTGCGTTTCGTTCTATGTTGTATGATTAGATTACGTTATTTGGAGTTCTGTTTAGCATCGTTAGTTTATACATGAGCATGTTTGTTTATTTATGTGTTAAATCTGAACTTACCGTCACCTTGGAGCGCAGTGATAAGAATGGTGTGGCTACACTAATGGGTGTTGTTAATTGAGTGTATGCGTGTGTCATGAACCGTGCAACCAATAAAAGGGCTGTTCCTGTTGTCATGGAAAGTCGCGACTCTGACTCTTCTTCGCTGATGCCACAATATATAAAAATAGTTGAAATCAGACGGTGCTAAATCCGGACTATAAGCTCTCTCTCAGTCTCTCCGGCACGACCAATCACTACTCCTCCCACCCTCAATGTTTCCAACTAAAATATAAAAGTGCGGAAACTTTTTGAAGATCCCTCATATTTAAAAAATAAAAAAAACAACAATACAAATAGTGACTGACTAATAATATGTAAGTAGTAATAATAATAATAAAAAAAATTTCTTGTTTTGTGTGTGTGTGTGTGGTCATCCACTGTCTCCTACCTGGTGGCAGGTGTGTGTCTATAGTGCTGCTAGTGTGCAGCTTTCTCTTTGCCCCCCCAGTGACTGATTATTGTCACTTCCCATCACTCTTCATTTGCATCAAGTTAAAGGATACTCAATTCTGAATGACCCTAGGTGTAAGTAAGAATGGATGAGTGTAAAGGATTAGCACCTGTACATGCCTTGCCCTCTCAGTGTTGGTTCAGAAGAGTTGCTTTTTGTATGTATTTATTTATCAACAACTTCATCCTGATCATAATCAATGGATTAAACCACTGTGCAACTTTCAGTCAATTTTGCATCGCCGGCAGTGTGTATGCAGGATAAAAATTCCAGTTCTTTGTTAAACTGAAGAATGAAATAACTATAATAATACATTTAAATGGTTACTATTCTTCTCAAGTGTGCTAAAAGGGTGCAACAGTGTAATGTACAAGGTCAACATCACTAACCCACCACTTCAAGACTAAACTGAACGTGAACTGGCCTGGTCAGGCACTGGCAGGACTGGCCATGTCTGAGGGGGAAAAAGAGGCTTCTTGCAGCCACACAAGACTTCTTTTTTTTTGGTTGAAGCACTGACATGAAAGCGATAGAATTGTTGCAGTATAGCATGTTCCTCCTTGCTGGAGTCTGGCACTGGCTGGTAAAAAGAAGAACACACTGGCCTTGAACAACTTAGAAGAAGCATGTGCTGTTTGTTTGTGGTCAAAGTGAGCCAGCATGAGTGTTGTGCATGAAGCGGATGTTAACTGAATATTTTAGGTGTTTTAGTCATGTGGGAACAAATCGGCCATGCAGGTTGCATTCCATTCATCCTTAACAGTACAAAATAAGATAAATCATGTAAATATATAAAACTGTTCTCCTGAGAGTCTGGCTTTCAGTGGGAGTGTATTTATTTAGTAAAATCCCAACACTGAGCACTGCACGGTGAAGTCAAACATGCAAAGACACATGTAGAATGAATGGTATATGGATTAATAAACTCTGACACATCTGTACAAACCCTGGGTGTTCCCTTGAGTTCCTTCAATCTCTCTTTGTCAGAGCATGCGTCCATCATTAACCGTCAGTCACAGAGTTCTGGCCCCTCCTGTCCAGTTTGGAACTCATCAATGTCCACCGACGCTCCGTCCACCTTTGTCAACCCCCTGCTGGCTCCCATTAAACACTTTCTCATTAGCACGGAATGGACTGATGGGAGGCTAGTCAACACCATCAATCTAAAACTAGTCTGATGGGACCTGGCCTAAGACAATACAGTCAATTAGTCTCTCCTTAGGAGGACTGCTGAGATGGGTGATGTTCGGACATTTCTGTCTTGGCATGCAGATTTGGCGAAGATTCCCCCACCGCTCACCCACCCAGCACTGAAATTCAGTCGTTTACTCAACACTATTCTGCTTCTGCAGTCCACATGGTTTAGTTTGCTGCCAGGTAATGTAGATTTAGATGTATAGACTGGGATTTTGTTCCTTAATGTATTCATTAATGGCGGCAAATGTACAACTGTAAATGCTGCTTAAAAATACAATAATAACTAAGGTCATTGCAGGTCATTTAGGTTCAGCTCAGGTCATTGAGTTGGCATGTGAAAATTCCAAGATATTATCCTGTTGTAGGATGGATTTAAGTAGTGATGATATTTCCATCCACTTCAGGAATTCTCTCACCACTATATAATTAATAAAAACAAGTTAACAAGTTCTCCTGGCAAACACGTACGCCCATGGTGTCATGTTTCCCTTATGAGATGATGGCCTGGTTTTGCTTATTAGCAGTACATTTCAGCATCAGTCTGGTACAACTTAATCTTTGTTTGTTTTTGTTTAAAACCTTGACTTATACTTTTGTAGGCTTTTCTATGTCAGGCTGCCTTTTGGATATTCTGTTTTTAAGAACCACTAATGGTTTGTACATTGTGGTAAGTGCTTTAAGTACATTCATGTGTTTTATGCTACACTATATGGCCAAACGTGTTATATATACACTTAAATTAACAACAATCTTTAAACATTATTTGGGTTAGGTTCTTTCCAGCAGGTCCAGCAGGATTATGCCTTTCTATAAAGACATGGCTTGATGAGTTTGGTGTGGAGGATCTTCAGTGGCTAGAGTAGAGCCCTGATATGAACCCCACATAATATCTTTGGGATGAATTGGAATGTGAATTGAAATGTCCACATACTTTTCCCTTTAGAGTGTAGAAAATATTTTTTTATTTGTTTATTAAGAGGGTGTATTATTTGGCAGGCATGGCAAAAGATTTAATAACAAAGGCTGCCTTAGTGACTTGTCTTTTATAGCATGTGGTAATACACCAAAAGTATTGTAGCAATGCAAATGCTTAACCCCTACAGTGATGAGATTTAGTGGCTTTCTTACACTGTGCACCAGCAAATGCTTTTTACCATCTTCAAACTTATAACTAAAGGAATTTTTGTTTTTAAAAGATGTGGTTCCATCTATCCAGTACAGCACATATGCCTTAATCTAATGACATTAAAGACAAGTTTTCACTTTGGATTAAGTTACAAAGCCATTTCTAAGGTTCTTACATACCACTGAATCATAAAAAATAAACTTAAAATGGTGGTGAATCTACACTATATGGCCATAGGAGTTTTGACACCTGACCATGAGCTTGTTGGACAAAGGGCATGGATGATTTGTTATATTTATGTCTACAAACGATCATGTAGACAACACAAAACCTTTACTGTAGACTAAACAAAAACTTTAAAACAGCTGCAGTTGAATTAACACAAATAAAAGCCTTTTCTATAATTTAGACAAGTGGAGTAAAGTGGAAAAATGAAGATGACGCAGTTGGTAGACATTATGGTTTGAATATTAGGGCACAGGTCCAGTGTAACCCTGCCACCAGTCTAACAGCATTCTCAGGTGTTCGTTCCAGACGTGGAACATTGACTTTTGTCTATTATTCTGACAAATAGAAGCAGGAAGTTGGGCACATGCATGTCCCGTCAGCCTGCTACGCTTCATATGCAGGCACGAAGCAGACCACTGTCAAACGTTTCCTGGTTTCCACAAGAACACTCAAGAGAAATGCAGGAAGGAAAGGAAAAGGAGCTTATAAATACAGAAATGGTTCCCATCCATAAGAAAAATACAAACCTCCGTTTAAAGTGAAGGGAAATATTGGGACAAGCTAATAAATACAGTTGTACATGCTCGTTGACCCTGTTTGAATTTTCACCTTATAAAATGTATTATTTTATTGTAAATATTTGCTAATTCCAAATATGATGCCTACAACATGAATCCAAAAAGTTGGTACATTCACTTACTTTGCAAGTCTTTAGCCTATAGAACCTTTATAATGCATTACAGGTTTTTACAGGTGACAGGTATAGACTGCAGGCATGCCACTTTAGCACCCAAACTCTCTGATTACAGAGCAATGCCATTAAAAAAATGCAGTTTGGCATTTTCATCAAAGCATGGTTGGTCAGTAACTGATTTGTTTTTGGGTTTTTGAGGACGGCCCTAATTCATCTTTGCTTGTAAATAGGGCCCTACTAAGGACACACACCTCCAGACTTTTTTTCCAGTTGTCATTGTTGTATTAAATAAATACTGCCCTCCTACTTCCTACTAAATGTGCTTAATTTCAGGACCTTGTTTTTCAAAACCTTTTTGAAAATTTCACAGATTTCACAGATTTTTAAGACAGTCATTAAATTACAGTCATAAATTAAATGATAGAATAAATGAAAACTACAATGCACAGCACAGCTCACCTTAATAGTTGAATGTAGACTTAAAACATCCAGCGACAGTGCGAGGCCCCGCTTGCACATCCACAGAATTGGTTGGCAGTTTTCCAAACTTACCTACTCCAGTAGTGTTTTTAGCTGCTAACTGAATTGCCGTATGATTGCTAAGACCGTCTCTTAAGGGCATTAAATATAAATTACAAGGTCATCCTTAGATTATTCATTTATACCCAAGCATAATGGCATTACTTGCTGAAGATGAATTTTAAAGGCCTAAATTGTAGCTAATTTAATTATTTTTGGAATTTAATTTTATTAAAATTTCATAATTTTATCAGTACATTAACTTATTTAACTTGATAAGGCAAAACTTTAGGATTAAACAGCCAAAATGACTACAAAATCACTGAATTCATTTTCATTTATTTATTGGGCTTGTATGTACCTTCAAGGCCTGGTCCATTAGACACTTTTGGAAGCAGTTCTGCTTTGCATAAATTGTAAAAAAAATTAAATGTTAAATGGTTTGTTTGATTAATTTTTATTTTTATTTATTTTTTTTACATAATTTATTCATATTATCTGCATGCATCTACCATGATAAATCCTGCATCTGGATCATTGAGGGTGGGAGGAGTAGTGATTGGTCGTGCCGGAGAGACTGAGAGAGAGCTTATAGTCCGGATTTAGCACCGTCTGATTTCAACTATTTTTATATATTGTGGCATCAGCGAAGAAGAGTCAGAGTCGCGACTTTCCATGACAACAGGAACAGCCCTTTTATTGGTTGCACGGTTCATGACACACGCATACACTCAATTAACAACACCCATTAGTGTAGCCACACCATTCTTATCACTGCGCTCCAAGGTGACGGTAAGTTCAGATTTAACACATAAATAAACAAACATGCTCATGTATAAACTAACGATGCTAAACAGAACTCCAAATAACGTAATCTAATCATACAACATAGAACGAAACGCAGCCGCGAGTCCTGCTGGGTAAAACCCGCTCCACCTCCCTAATCCACAGTGGCGGATGCCACAATATTTTATTTTTTATTATAAATTTCCTAAATCTGCTACTAAGCTTTGACAATACAACTGTCCATATTGCCATGCCATATGTCATGCTGATAAAGCTACCTTTGAATTGAATTGAATTCTTAAATGAGTCAAGGACAGGCATTGTGAAACTAAAAATACTTACATTTACTGATAGACTGCAGGCATGCCACTTTAGCACCCAAACTCTCTGATTACAGAGCAATGCCATTAAAAAAATGCAGTTTGGCATTTTCATCAAAGCATGGTTGGTCAGTAACTGATTTGTTTTTGGGTTTTTGAGGACGGCCCTAATTCATCTTTGCTTGTAAATAGGGCCCTACTAAGGACACACACCTCCAGACTTTTTTTCCAGTTGTCATTGTTGTATTAAATAAATACTGCCCTCCTACTTCCTACTAAATGTGCTTAATTTCAGGACCTTGTTTTTCAAAACCTTTTTGAAAATTTCACAGATTTCACAGATTTTTAAGACAGTCATTAAATTACAGTCATAAATTAAATGATAGAATAAATGAAAACTACAATGCACAGCACAGCTCACCTTAATAGTTGAATGTAGACTTAAAACATCCAGCGACAGTGCGAGGCCCCGCTTGCACATCCACAGAATTGGTTGGCAGTTTTCCAAACTTACCTACTCCAGTAGTGTTTTTAGCTGCTAACTGAATTGCCGTATGATTGCTAAGACCGTCTCTTAAGGGCATTAAATATAAATTACAAGGTCATCCTTAGATTATTCATTTATACCCAAGCATAATGGCATTACTTGCTGAAGATGAATTTTAAAGGCCTAAATTGTAGCTAATTTAATTATTTTTGGAATTTAATTTTATTAAAATTTCATAATTTTATCAGTACATTAACTTATTTAACTTGATAAGGCAAAACTTTAGGATTAAACAGCCAAAATGACTACAAAATCACTGAATTCATTTTCATTTATTTATTGGGCTTGTATGTACCTTCAAGGCCTGGTCCATTAGACACTTTTGGAAGCAGTTCTGCTTTGCATAAATTGTAAAAAAAATTAAATGTTAAATGGTTTGTTTGATTAATTTTTATTTTTATTTATTTTTTTTACATAATTTATTCATATTATCTGCATGCATCTACCATGATAAATCCTGCATCTGGATGTCTGTGAGGTCATGCAGGACGAGTTAGTTTCCAGTATGTTTCTTTTCCTACAAAACCCATTTTTTCCGTCAGACATGGTAAAAGAACTTCATCATTAGATCATGATTATATCTGTGGAACGTTTTGCCTCTCATTGTGAGTCAGAACAAACTTAAAGTACAGGTTCACAAAAAATATATATTTAAAAATACAGTATTTTATTAAATTTAAATCTAAATAATAATAATAATACAAATATTAATAATTATAATGTTCTCTGGGTACTTTATGCTCTGCTGTGGATTGGTGCCCTGTCTAGAGCCTTTTTTCTCTTCATTATGGCTGGTTTAAGTCAACTAAAAAGCACATTAACCAGTCTCTTACCAAGGACTTGAATAAAAGTCAAACTGTCACCTTATGTTAAAGGTAAAATACTAAATTTAGTGGTTATCATTAGTAAAAATATATTTTATTATTAAAAATGCTATAGGGTAGAGACTGGAAATCTATGCCAAAGCATTAAACAGTTTACTCATGTACACCTACAGCTATAATTTTGTACCAAGAGTCTATGGAAGGTTGATAGGCTGCTATAGAGGTAGATGTACCTACACAGGAAACCCAGGCAGCATATGCATACCTCACAAACATTGACCAGGAATAAGAAACCAATACAGGTCTATAAGAGCCCGATACACACCTTGCCAAGTACGTCACCATTATGTGCAATGGCAAGAATATATATTTTTAAAGACAAATGTTGAAAACTGGTTGTCAACTCACAGAAGGGTGACATGGTGGCACACCTGGTATAGTAAGTGCTGAACAGTAGCATGAGGTCGATCCTTATCTCTTTTTAAGTGTTTTCTATCTTGAGAAGTTTCCTTAAATATAGTCATGTCTTTTTGCAGCCTTTTAGGACACTTTTATTCAGAGTGACTTACAAATGTGACCAGATACAATCCCATCAATTAAGGTGTTGAGTGCCTTGCTCAAAGACCTAATAGTGGCAGTCTGGCTGTAGAAAGACTTGAACCAATTACCTTACAATAACTAGTGCAGTAGTTTAACAGCTAAGCTACCAATGCCAAAATATACAGGTAGGACATTGGTTACTCTAGACTGCCCCTCAGTGATAGTGAGTAAAAGTCGAGTACACAAGTCTACGCTGCAGTACAGACCGATTTAGAAATAGCTTCTACCTGACTGCCATCAGACTCTTGAACAAAATAACCAAATTCTGATGCATATTTATTTAAGGGTAAATCATTTGTGCAATATCTTACTATTCAATATTGTAATGTGCAATAAATTCATGTACAATACTCATAGCTGTAATAACCACTATGTGCATTTTTTCAGCATGTGAATAATAATATGTGTAACTATTAATGAACCTATTTCAGTCCTACATATTTTTATTTTTTTATTCCTATTTTATATATGTTTTCTTTATTTTGACTCTGCAGTGTTATTAGGATGAAAACAATACACGCAATTTCCTTGGTGTACAGTGGAATGACAAAGTTAATCTTGAATTTTGAATCTCTTGTAATACTCTTCAATGAATTGGTGACCAATCCAGGGTGTATTTCTACTTTGTGCTCAGTATTTCTGGGTTGTACCAGACCCATCTTGACCTTAAATAAACTCGTCAAAAATCTCCTCAAGGATGAATAATGAAAACATGACTGATTTAGACAACTGAATAGTGGCATCTGTAAAAGATCAAGTTACCCAGCTTTTTAAACTAACGGCATTCAAGTAGGTCTATAAATATGTTTCTTTGTCTGAAAATAATCCTTAAATACTGCTTTCCCCCATAATTGCCCTTGCTCTGGAGACTGATACACTGTCAGTGATTGAGATAATTCACATGCACATACTCTGTAATACAGCACTGAAAAGGAGAAAAAAGACACTGGCGAAGGAAGAGAAGAATTTGGCAGTGGAGCCAAGGGAAACACATTTTGTTCAACTAGGCTATTTACAACCATCAGAGGAGTATCCATTTCCTGTCATCTCCATCATACATCTCAGGGCCAAGGAGATCGCAGCCCAATTAGGGCCTGATATCTAATCGATACACAGCTCAAGCTGGAAGTAAAGAAATAGGCCCCTGAGAGCTGCAGCTCAAATAACTCTACTGCTAGTGCCATGTGTGGGAGGCAGATAGACACCGACTAAGAGAACATGATGGAAAAAAGAGAGACGGAAGAGCAAACAGTGGAGATCGTATTCATTTTCATTATTAAATGATGTCACATTTCGCACATATATGCACACTAAACGCTTTATAGCCAAAAGTATGTAGACACTTACATGAGCTTGTTGGATTTCCTTTTCGAAACCATAGGCGCTAATGTGGGACGTCCTTTTACAAGTATTTGTAGTGTGTTTGTGGAAATTTGTGCTTATTTAATCAAAAGAGCATCTGTGAGGTCATCCACTCACAATTGCAGTTCCAGTATATGACACTTCACAGTTCGGCTCCTTTTAAGGTTTCTTCTTAGTAATATAGGACATTGCTCAGCTACACAAATAAATTTGACTTGTCATTACTGGCCAGTGAGGTTGATGATAGGGGTCTGTACACGCCAATGGAGAAAACTCCTTGTCCTAAAGAATATCCCTTTGTCCAAATGGGGTACATAAATGTGCCTTTCAGAAACTGGTGCCACAAAGTTGGAAGCATTTAGTGATGGTATACAACAGGTATACAACAACTGAACTTAAAAATAAAAGCTTATACAGGTTAAGTGGGTAAAGCTTTGTGCAATCAGTCGAAAGCTTGTCAATTCAAATCCAGGCTTTGCTATGCAGCCACTGTTAAGCCCTTAAGCAAGGCCCTTACAAAACCATACATTGGCTGACCCTGCGCTCTGACACCAGCTTCCAAACAAGCTGGGATATATGGAAAAATAATTTCATTGTAATGTACATTGATCAGCCATAACATTAAAACCACCTCCTTGTTCTACACACACTGTCCATTTTATCAGCTCCACTTACCATATAGGACCACTTTGTAGTTCTACAATTACTGACTGTAGTTCATCTGTTTCTCTGCATGCTTTGTTAGCCCCCTTTCATGCTGTTCTTCAATGGTCAAGACTCTCCCAGGACCACTACAGAGGAGGTATTATTTGGGTGGTGGATCATTCTCAGCACTGCAGTGACACTGACATGGTGGTGGTGTGTTAGTGTGTGTTGTGCTGGTATGAGTGGATCAGACACAGCAGCACTGATGGAGTTTTTAAACACCTCACTGTCACTGCTGGACTGAGAACAGTCCACCAACCAAAAAAATATCCACCCAACAGCGCCCCATGGGCAGCGTCGTTCTAGAAGATGACCAACTGAAACAGCAGCAATAGATGAGCGATCGTCTTTCACTTTACATCTACAAGGTGGACCAACTAAGTAGGAGTGTCTAATAGAGTGGACAGTGAGTGGACACGGTATATAAAAAACTCTGATCCACTCAAACCAGCACAACACACACTAACACACCACCACCATGTCAGTGTCACTGCAGTGCTGAGAATGATCCACCACCTAAATAATACCTACTCTGTAGTGGTCCTGTGGGGGCCCTGACAATTGAAGAACAGGGTGAAAGCAGGCTAAAAAAGTATGTAGAGAAATAGATTAACTACAGCCAGTAATTGACTTATATGGTAAGTGGAGCTGATAAAATGGACAGTGAGTGTAGAAACAAGGAGGTGGTTTTAATGTTATGGTTTTAAATGTGTACATCCTTCTTGGTCATATTGTGAATTTGTAATAGTAGGAACTGTAAAATGACCAGTGCTTATAAATCCTTGCCTTGTCCTTCTATGACCTTGGTTCTTCACTTCACATCCCTATACAGTTGCTAATGTTATACTACTAAACATGAAGCTGGTGTGGAGGTGAACGATACCTCACAGTATAGGCTGTCAAACCTGGTGATGTCATTAAGTAATTTCACACTCACACTTCTGTTTAAATACTACCCAGGACAAGGCTTTCCAGTGGCCCACACACTGTGCCATAACCAGCAAAGGAAGAGAGGCTCAGGTAGCACTGGAGAGCATGACGAATGTCTTGGCATGATGGGAGTATTTGAGGTGAGTCTTCTAGCTTGGCTTTCCGTTGGTGGATTAACCCTGGATCTAACAGCTTCAAAGCTATTCTCTTTTCTTCTACAGTACCAAGGATATGTGTCTTCTCAGTCATGGAAAACACATTTATTTTTATTATAGGCATTAAACCACAGCAGGCTTGACTACAGTTACAAGTTTTTATTATTATTATGATTATTGTTAGTCAGAATGGTGGTGCAGCAAGATGTTTTAGGAATCCGTGTTGTATTGTTGCTTCAGTTTACTGTCTGTAAGAAATTTGACATGTTCATCCATTTTCCAAGTGGGTCTTTGGAGTTTCCTAAAACATGTGGCTTTATTGGTTCCTGTTAAGGATGTAGTTTTGTGTTGTGCACAGTTTTCAAGTGGCACTGTGACCCAAACATAAATAAACTGTTACTTTATTATTACAGTGGTACCTTGAAACTCAACGTCAATTGGTTCTGGGTGTGGCGCAGAGTTTAAAAGGCATTGAGTATTAAGGTATTAATAGGTATAAGTATGTATGGGAAACCTGTTAATGCCTTCCATGGTCTGTGGAAGCTGATTCTCACAATTTCTAAGAACCCAGCCATAACATTAAAACCACCTCCTTGTTTCTACACTCACTGTCCATTTTATCAGCTACACTTACCATATAGAAGCACTTTGAAGTTCTACAATTACTGACTGCAGTCCATCTGTGTCTCTACATACCTTTTTAGCCTGCTTTTACTCTGTCAGGACCACCACAGAGTAGGTATTATTTGGGTGGTGAATCATTCTCAGCACTGCAGTTACAATGACATGGTGGTGGTGTGTTAGTGTGTGTTGTGCTGGTATGAGTGGACCAGACACAGCAGAGCTGCTGGAGTTTTTAAATACCGTGTCCACTCACTGTCCACTTTACTAGACACTCCTACCTAGTTGGTCCACCTTGTAGATGTAAAGTCAGAGACGATCGCTCATCTATTGCTGCTGTTTGAGTTGGTCATCTTTTAGACCTTCATCAGTGGTCACAGGACGCTGCCCACGGGGCGCTGTTGGCTGCATATTTTTGGTTGGTGGACTATTCTCAGTCCAGCAGTGACAGTGAGGTGTCCATCAGCACTGCTGTGTCCTATCCATCCACTCATACCAGCACAACACACACTAACACACCACCACCATGTCAGTGTCACTGCAGTGCTGAGAATAATCCACCACCCAAATAATACCTGCTCTGTAGTGGTCCTGGGAGAGTCCTGACCATTTTAGAACAGCATAAAAGGGGGCTAACAAAGCACGCAGATAAACAGATGGTCTACAGTCAGTATGTGTAGAACTACAAAGTGCTTCTATATGGTAAGTGAAGCAGATAAAATGGACAATGTGTGTAGGAACAATGAGGTAGTTTTAATGTTTTGGCTGGTCGGTGTATAACACAAGTTTAAAAGTGAAACAGTGAGGAAAATCCAGCTAAACACAGATACATGTGGAGTTATTCCACACAAATGCAGATATGTCCCATATTTGCACTTTGATGACGTTTTACCACACTGCTCAGGCCAAGCGCTGAACAAAACAGCAGTCACACACAAGTTTAAGGGAAACGTTGAGTTTAAGAGTACAAATTTCAATTTTCAAAGATTTCGAGTTTAGGAGATGTCGAGTTACAAGGTACCACTGTATTATTATTAGTATTATTATTATTTTTGATGTGGGGATAGGTCCTTAGTTTATTTTTGTTAGAATATAAAGGTGGGACTCACTAGTGATTCACGCTCCCAGTTGGTAGCTGTCATGCAGTAGGTTGTGCCAGGCCCACTCTGATCAAGTAATGAATAAATAGTGTTTGGATGTAGTCCAGGATGCGCCCTTTCATCACTGTATTAACCAGTTGGACGCAGATTTAGAGCCACTGCATTAAAAACAGCTCCAGTATTGCACAAATGCTTCTACCTAGTCAGCTCCCTTTTCTTCCTCTAACAAAAATAAAACTGGATAACAGTTATTTACCTTTTCTTTTTTTTGAAGTGCAGAATATCGCATGGTCAATACGTAAACGTAAAACATCACGACTATTTGCCATCAAGTCCTGACTGGTGTTGTAAACACAGATTGAATACAGTATATACACAGAAACTCTAGCTTTATGTGCTCTTTCACCTGTGTGTGGTCCTCAGTGCCTCCCAACCAGCAGAAGTGTCTAAGGGCAAAGCTGAAGAGGCTCATGTCAAAAAACAGACTGGAACCTTGAAGAAAGCCAACATTTAGCTGTCCAAATAAAACAGGACCTTGGACTTGACTCCCATCCAATCTACACATTTTTAAACAGCTTGCCATCCCAGCTGTGAGTTTCTGTTTGAGTTACCAGCACAACTGTAACTTCTTCTTTTTCTTCTTGAGTAAAATGCTTAGACATTTAAATAAGTTATAATGAAAAAAAAAAATGACTACACCTCTGTAGTGCAAACCAAATCCAAAAGTTTGGACTGTGAGTGAAATGCAAGTAAACACAGAAATAGTGTTTTGTAATCTTGCTATCTGTTTAATAGTAGTGAGGCAATAGTCCAACAGTTTAAGAACAACATTTTTCAACAAACACTTGCAAGGAATTACGGGATTTTATCATCTACAGCTCATAGCATATTCTCATATGAATTAGGACTTCATTATGCAAAGCAGAAGCCATTTATTAACATCCAGAAACACTGCCAACTTCTGAGCTAAAGCTCGTATGATATGAAGCAATGCAGGGTGCAAATATGTGCTGTGGTCTCCAATTTAATTTGTTTTTCCAAATAGACCAAAACAAGTTCAGAAATTGGCGTCTGACATGGTCCCTATTTGTCCTGACAAGTGGGGACATATCTGTGCTTGTTTCAGCAAGACAATGCAAAGCCACATTCTGCATGTTGTACAACAGTGTGGCAGAGAGTACAGGAGCTAGACTGGCCTGCCTGCAGTCCAGGCATGTGAAGTATTATGAAGGGCAGATACAGCAATTGGTGTCTTCGGTTCTCAAACAATTATAAAAAATCATTAAGTAAGTAAGTAAGTAACTTTCTTTTTTCAGACATTAAAGCATGTTAAATACAAATAGATAAATTGATAAATTAATTAATAAATTTAAAATAATTATTTGTACTGGTTTCAATTGAATACAAGCCTTGAAGTGTTTTCAACATATTATTATTATTATTATTATTATTATTATTATTTATTTATTTTTTATTTTTATTTTTTATTGTTTGATGAATTGTTCAATGAATCGTTCGATGAATCGTTCGAGGAATCATTCCTTAATCAGGATGCAGCCAATCGTGTCATGTGTGGGAACCTGGCTGGCTATTGGTTCGAGGAATCGTTCGATGAATCGTTCAATGAATTGTTTGATGAATCGTTCAATGAATTGCTCGATGAATCGTTCAATGAATCATTTGATGAATTGTTCAATGAATTGTTTGAGGAATAGTTTCTTAATCAGGATGCAGTCAATTGTGTCATGTGTGGGCGCCTGGTCGGCTGTTGTTTCAGGGAATAATTCGATGAATCGTTGAGGAATCCCTCGAGTAATCGTTCCTCAATCTGGATGCAGCCAATCATGTCATGTGTGGGCGCCTGGCCGGCTGTTACTTAGAGGAATCGTTTGAGGAATCTTTTGAGGAATTGTTCAAGGAATCGTTCAAGGACTTGTACGAGGAATCATTTTGCCAGAGGGGATTTCTCATGACTGCTGCAATTACGCCCTCCGCTGGCTAATCGATGGTGCTGCACAGAGACGGGGATAAACTGTGACTCTCCGTGCACTATACGGGTCTCTGTATGATCTTTTTTTTTCATACACATTTTTTTCTAGAATAATAGAACATTGAGTTTTTTTTTTTTTTTTTTTTTTGCATTTTTCCCAATTTTCCAAAAAAAATTTAAAAATAGTAATAATAGGACAGCAGGCTTTCAATCTAAGGATTGTCCATGGAGAGTCCTGCACTGATCCCCATTATTCATTCAGCCAACAAAGGTCATGATTGCATCAATTATGAGGATTCTTTTCCGGCATCCAACCCTGACGGAGGAGCCAATCATTGTCTGTGTAGGCCCCCAGCCTGCCGGTAGCAGAGCAAAAAATTCAAACCCACGAATTCAAGATGTCAGCTTTGGTGTGCTAGCGTGTTTTACCGCTGCACCACTCTGGTTTGCTAATAATTGCTGTATGTTTTTACTTGTACCAACCTTTTTGGAATTAGTTTTTTTATTATATATAATGTTTCATTTCATTTTTATTGTTTCATTGTCTTTTCATAAATTGTTAACAGGGTGCAGTTATGACTAGTTCAATATGTTACTTTACTTCAGCTTGTGTGTTTTAATAGCTTAGCAGGCACCTTGCAAACCTGTGCAAACCTTCATGAAGGAAAGCTGTTTTATTTAATTTGGTCGCTTAATGTCACTATTGCTCATAAGTAGATGGCAGCGGCTGGGTTTCAGAGATTTGAGGCTCGCTGCTGCTGCGTGGTGTTAAGCTCTTTAGTGGTCAGGGTTAATAGGCTGGGGAGGCGGCGATGAGCTCCACACTGGCTGTTTCTAGTTCACGGAGGGCTGGGCATAGGCTGAAAGGTGGCATTGTGCTCCTAAAGGGAAGAGAGAGCAGAATGGGAAGTGCTTCAGCACTCCTTTGGTAGGTAGTCTGAGGCCCGGCCTGGGTTCGCCTCGGTCGATGAGGGAGGAGTGAAGAAGCAAAAGGAAGAAAGAAAGAGACGGAGAAGCTCGTGCCCTGAACAGACGCCTCTGTCTTTCCATCTCTTCACAGGCTGTTAATTTTGCACTTGGCCCATCCAGAAGCAAAAAGAGAATTTAGGGCTCTGTGTAAGGCAGCCTTACGCCCCGCTGAATGGGCAATAAGAATAACAGACGTGCACCCCCTTCTCTTTTTCTTAAACTGTCCATAAAAACTTTTCCAGGGAACTGTGGGTAATTAATTAAATCAGCACATAGTCAATGTCATATAACCTTTTCCATCCTATAAATGCCTGCTCATTAATCTTCAGTCATGCTCACTGTTTTTAACACAGACATCCTTCTTATACAGGCATAAAGATGGAAAGACATTGAAATACAGTGCTGCAAAAATTCTAAAATAAATAAATAAAAACTACATTTTTTTAAAAATAAATAAATAATTTATTAATTAACTGTCGCCATTTTCTGATTGTGTTTGTTATAACAAATTGGTTGCATCTAATTATTTTAATCAGAAATACATGATTTAACGTATTTAAAAAACAAAAGGTGCCAACATGTACATCGATCAGGCATAACATTATGACCACCTCCTTGTTTCTACACTCACTGTCCATTTTATTAGCTCCACTTACCATATAGAAGCACTTTGTAGTTCTACAATTACTGACTGTAGTCCATCTGTTTCTCTGCATACTTTTTAGCCTTCTTTCACCCTGTTTTTCAATGGTCAGGACCCCCACAGAACCACTACAGAGTCGGTATTACTTAGGTGGTGGATCATTCTCAGCACTGCAGCAATGTTAGTGTGTGTTGTGCCGGTATGAGTGGATAAGACACAGCAATGCTGATGGTGTTTTTAAACACCTCACTGTCACTGCTGGACTGAGAATAGTCCACCAACCAAAAATATCCAGCCAACAGCACCCCATGGGCAGGGTCCTGTGACCACTGATGGAGGTCTAGAAGATGACCAACTCAAACAGCAGCAATAGATGAGCGATCGTCTCTGACTTTACATCTACAAGGTGAACCAACTTGGAAGATGTGTCTGATAGAGTGAACAGTGAGTGGACATGGTATTTAAAAACTCCAGCAGTGCTGCTGTGTCTGATCCACTCATACCAGCACAACACACACTAACACACCACCACCATGTCATTGTCACTGCAGTGCTGAGAATGATCCACCACCTAAATAATACCTACTCTGTGGTGGTCCTGTGGGGGTCCTGACCATTGAAAAACAGGGTGAAAGCAGGCTAAAAAGGTATGTAGAGAAACTGTTGGACTATAGTCAGTAATTGTAGAACTACAAAGTGCTTTTATATGGTAAGTGGAGCTGATAAAATGGACAGTAAGTGTAGAAACAAGGAGGTGGTTTTAATGTTATGGCTGATCGGTGCATATCGCCACTGTAAAGCATATTGACATATGAGTTAGTCATATCGTCCAGCTGTACGGTGGGTACAATTCACCAGGTGATAGGTAGAAAATACCCCAGACAGGTTGATAGTCCATCACACATACACACACACACGTCAGCATGTCACACACAGCATGTCTTTGGGCTGTGGGAAGAAACCAGAGCACCCAGAGGAAACCCACACCTACACAAGGAGAACATGCAGACATTACCTGTTGATGCATGCTCAATAATCCAGGTACACAAATCCACAAAGTTGAATCAGTTCATCTGGACACAAGTTTGTTGTAGAGATACGTTTCGTCACTCAATCCGAGTCACTTCTTCAGACTGAAGAACTTGTGTCCAGATGAACTGATTCAACTTTGTGGATGCAGACATTACACAGTAAAGACCTAGACCGCTCCACCTGGGTGGAGAATCGAACCCAGGACCTTCTACTACTCACCAAGTCACAGTGCCCCCAGAAAAAAATACAATTTTAATTTTATACTCTTTTAAAATTGTATTTATTTGGGATAAAAACCAGTGCTCCAATCTGTAAAAAAAACCTTATGTTTAAATGTTTGTCAATTTTAACAATGGTCTCAGCGTCCCGTTCCAGTTTTAGCTAAATATCTTTTGTAGTTTTTGCAATGTCAGTATGTTAAACAGTGCTCCCTACCGTCCTCATCAAAACACTCGCTGAGGGAAGACATAAAGGAATAATAATATATTTTTCTCAGCTAGGTTGGAGATACTTATAGAATCTATGCCAAGGCACATTGTAGCTGCTTTGGAAACTTGCGGTGACCCAACACCTTTTTTAAGTCATGTGTGTGTGTGTGGTCTCTATTACGTGAATCCAGTCCTCTGAGAGGATCTTTATTTAGGAATCCCTCACCATTTTTTCTGTCGCTGTGTGATGCATCACTAGTGTGTATTATGATAAATCTGGCACAGGTGCCACCTCCTCCGAGACAGCTGAGGATGAATGTGGTGCAGACGAGGGTGATCCATCAGCACCGTGGACCGGGATTTCTCAAATCTGTTCCCAAACTGCACCCTGCCGTGGGCCGCGTGCCAATGACCCCTTTCAGGATGACGCCACAGGAAATCAATGCCAAGCACTCAAGGTCAATGTACTGCTGGAAAACTACTTAGGTTCTGATGGATAGGAGCTCAGCTGCAGTATACAAGCAGAGGAGGAGCTGACAGCGCTAAACACGCAGCTTGTACACGCAAATTAAAGACGTGACATATTTAGCATGTCACGTGCAATTGATTACATACATTTACATTTTTATGGTGATGAAGGGGAGGAAGACATTTTCAACCACTGTTGTTTATGTTCATTTATAGTGAATATATCCACTTGACATTTACATATATAATGGGATATGAACATGAACTATCACATGTTGATATGGAAAAGATAAATCAATCAAGATGTAAATAATTATGTTGCAAATAAAAGTTTCCAAGCAAATCTCACCTAGTTTTGTAATAGAATATTTTGCCATTGCTTGCTAGTTTGAATGCATAAATCATATAGAGCAGGAAAGAGCTTCAAAATGTCCTGAAAGACAAAATTACATAACAACAATTGAAAAGAAAAAGCTACAGACCCATAGCAAAAACCTCAAATGTATATCAATTAGTGTTGGTAAATTTGGTTCATTTTATGAACTCGGGTTAATCTGAGTCACTCAGTAATGTGATCCAGTTTACTTGAGTCACTTGAGTCGCCCCCCCCCCCCCAAACCCATCCAATAAATAAAATAAATTACAACTGTAAGGATCCACAGACACATTATTATTATTAGATTACAAATGTTTATTTTAAATTTTTATTTAAATTTCACACATTAACAAACAAACATACACAACTTAAACACAAATAACAACAAATCTATCATGGGGGATAGGGACAAGGGAGGGGGGGCTCACCTACCAATCAGATGGGTATATTAATGGGTCAAGGGGGATGATCAACAACAAATTACAGCACTACAATACAGAATTACATGCACAAATGCCACTTAAAACTTTACTGTGCAAAAAAGAAGCCTTATGTTAACCATGTCCAGAAGCGGCGCCGACTTCTCGGGCTCTGAGGCATCTAGGATGGACAATCACACAGTGGAAACATGTATTGTGGTCAGATGAATTAGCATTCCAGGTCATTTTTTTTTTTAAATGGACGCTGTGTGCTTTGGACCAAAGACAAAAGGACCATCCAGACTGTTATCAGCAAAGGTCATTTACACTTCTGTGATGGCAGCATTAATGCAGGAAAGTACTTTGAGATCTTAGAACAACATATACTGCCTTCAAGGCGTCATCTTTTCCAGGGACGTTCATGCATTTTTCAACAAGACGATGTAAAACTACATGCTGCACACATTACAAAGGCGTGGCTGCAGAAGAAGAGGGTATGGGTACTGGACTGGCCTGCCCCAAAAGAGAATGTGTGGAGAATTGTTGCACATCAATGTGTTGCAGGCCTGAAATGCTTTAAAAAGGTTTATTAATTAATGAACTGAAGTTGAACAGATAAAACATTAAATATCTCAGGTTCATTCTGTCTGCAATCAAATAAAAGTCAAAGTAAATGTAAGAAACTCTGTAGGATAGAAGCCAATAAATCAGAAATTACTAATAATTCATATACAGACAAAAATGGGCTTTCCACACAGAGAGCTACATAACAGAGCCAATGTTTCAGCTCCTCTTTGATTTAGACAGACCTAATAAATGACGGAGAGTTGTGAGGGGGGTTGTTAGCACTAGATAGTAATTCTTTAATTAAAGAAGTATTAGTGTGGACCTACATGATAATGTAACCTAATTAATCCTGCTAGGTGTGTAATTAGTTCTATCCTTTGTGAAAAAACCTACTGATCACCAAAGAATAATCACCCGTGGGTATGATTTGTATTTTACATTATTACTATGCACTCAGACCTTGAAGAAAATTGTTATCATGCTTAATTTGTCCTCCACAGCAATGTATTACTTGTCTAGCACCATACCGCTGACATTCTAATAGAGGGCTTTACATTGGTAAATTAATAATATAATGTGATTTTCGCAGAAATGCCATCACCCTGTCTCTTTTTGGTCTCTGACATTGTCTGGTTATGACAGTGTGTTTTTCTATGTCTCTGAGCATAGGGATGCCATGAATAAGGGCTCTCATTTGGGAGAATTAGTGGGCTAGCCTCGGCCTTGGCAGTTTTGACGAGCTTGGCCACAAAGCCAGCGAGTGTTGCATTTCTTTTTCCGACCTCCATTTCATCAGGCAGCCTGCTAGTGCGTCACACTAGCATTGAGTTACCGGCCCAGAGTTTAATTACAGCCACCATCAGTGGACAGGCTGCTCCTGCGGGGTCAATGAGAACGTCTGATGACCTTACTGCTCCGCCTCATCAGAGACATTTTAGTAATGTCTTTTAGAACTTTATATACAACACATCATCTGAAGACACCTCTCCTAGTAAGTGTTTCAGCCACGCCCATTGCTAACAGGTGTATAAAATCAACTATAAAAAAAGTACATGATTTTAATGTTGGGGGACCACCTTAACCTGTCATCAGTGCGTCCACTAATACACTGTACAGTCACATTATTATGACCACCAGCCAATATCCAGAGTATCTGCCGTGTGCAGCTGCAGCTGGACGGGCTGGGAGTGACTCAATAAGCTCCTGCTAGGTTGTCACAGGTACCTGGAGCCATGCTGACTGCAGTGCATCCAACAGCTGCAGGAGGGTGCGTGCAAACATGACGGTCAAGGTGGTCCCACAGATGCTCAGTTGGGTACAAGTCTGTGGAATTGGGAAGCCAGGGTAGTACTTGCAAGTCTTGGTCATGATTTTCCAACCAATATCGAACATTTCTAGCAGTGTGACATGTCGCATTGTCTTGCTGGAAGATCCCATCCGCCCCAGGGAAGACAATCAGCATGTATGGGTGTATGTGACCTGCAAGGATGGATTCATACCCAAATCGGTTAAGGTGCTTTCCACCTTGAAAACCCACTAATCCAGCTCACGAAATGTGACTTCCTTTATGAGCTAAGCCGTCGAAAGTAAGAAGTGGTCATAATAATGTGACTCAACAGTGTAAAAGACACAAGAAACAATAACATACAGTGTGCATGAAAAAAGTAAATAGCTTTGTTTAAAATCCCAACAACACTGCTGCACCTGATGCACTCATACCAGAAATAATCAATGAATGCACATACCAGATAACTGTACCTAATAAAGTGTTCAGTGAGTGTTTGTGTTGCAGGATAGCCAGCAAACAGACAGACAAGAAAATTGTAGTGGTAAACAAACAATTACCAGTAAATTCAACCAATAAAACAATCACTTATGTATTGCCATATTTTTAATAAACCATCAATTATTATCTTCCACACTTTTACTCTCTAGGCTTGGCTGCCACTATGGTAAATGGGACAGGTAGCCTAAGCAATCACACACCACACTTTTTAGTTATCACTACTAGAATAAATATTAAACAAAGGACATAAATTTTTTAATCATTTACATATTCAGCTGACCATTGAACAATGCTAGACAACAGGTTGTATTCGTCTTTTATAGTTTATGGTGCAGCAGATGTGATCACAGCATTCAGGAATCAGTAATCTAACGCTATAGTTGTAATAAATAAAACACATGTAAACTTGTCTGAACTTTAATAGCAGTGATGATCATTTTAAAAGGATGTGGCATGGATTATGTATAGGCTAAATTACTAAATGTTTCCAGAAACACCTAATTAAATCAATGGATATGACTGGTTCAAATTTGTGGTTCAAACTCAAACAGTTTCATCCTTATTTCGGTAGATATGCCACTCTACCATTATTTTTAATGCATATATTTGTTGAAAAGTCTTGGAAAGGACTCAGAAACGTCTCTGAATGGAACAACAGTTAATATCCCATGTGCTGTTGCGCTCGTTGGAGCTAATGCGCCACACCTGATCTCAGTGCTATAAAAAGGCGTGGGTAGCGCAGCGTGGTGCTGAGTCTTTGCTTTTGCATTGGCACAGACGGTAAGGTAGATGGTCAGTGTTGCTGTTCACGAATTCTAAAGAAAATTTAAGTGAAAGCTCGCTTAATTAAAACCTTTCTCTAGTTCTCAATGTAAGCACTGAAACAGTTCAATGGTCCAAACGAATTGACTAATTTTTTTCAAACAATTCAGTCGTGAGTTGTGCCAAACGATTCAGTGACTCAATTTTGCTGAATCTTTGATTCTTTATGTTTTTGTTGAAGTTTAAAGGAGAAGCATCAAACTGTTAGCCTTGTGTGGGCTAAAACAAAGGATTGTAGCACAGTCAATTGCTTTTTACTTGCGGAGTTATTTTTTTATTATTATTATTTTATCTTGATAAACTGTTCCATGAATTATTTCCACAAATGGAAACATTTTATTATAAAACCAGGTGTAGCATAAATATCAAAAACCTGGTTAATTTTAATGTAACCTTACCCAATCAACACATCATAATATGTTAATGCTTATTAAAACCTGGTTAATTTTAATGTAACCTTATCTTAAAGTGTCCATACTTCATCCCAATAAACATATGTTAATGCTTATAAGCCCAAGTAAAATCTATGATCTATGAACTAGCAGTACAATGAAAAACAAAACTGGTTGACTAGCTTTTTCCCCTCATTATATGTGGGTTTTGTTTTATGTGTACTGTGAATTAAAACCATTTTAAACTGCACTTGAATATGTATTTAGAATTGAATGACCCTAAATATCTAAAAGAAACTCCATATATACTGATAATGTTTACATTCCCCACTGAAAGTATTGCCAAGCATAATATAGCAACATAATTACTCAAACAGGATAGTGTGCCTTGTTTCTTAGCTATTGTTTAGCACTTTTGGCAGATAGAAAACCGCTCTCATACATTAGCATCACTTACATCCTGCCAGAGCTGTGGGATTGTCAGCTGTCACCACATAAAGCCCACAAGGTACTTTCAGTGTGGTCACCCATGCTAGTAAATCAATGTGTCTTAAAAAAAAAACAAGATATAAACCCAGAAGAAAGCAAACGCAGAAAGACCCTGCTGATGAGAGCATTGACTCGTTGTTGGCTAGCTTGTGAAAACGCTTTAGCTTACCAGTTTATTTGCTTTGTTTCAAAGAAACCACAGAAACTATTTATTGTAAGTGCTTAGGCACGCATGTGTGTATGTTTGGGTAAATGCATACATCCTGGAGTTTGGTAAGTGACTTCACCAAGCCTGGAGTTTCTGAGGTTGGGACTTGAGGTTGGGTTGTTTGTTTTCTTGTGAATTTGTCTAGAAAGACTTTTAGCACAAATTATAACATACACAACACACATGGCTTAACTTGAAATACCCCTGAACTTTTTAACTTTTTTCTAAATAGCTGATTATGTAAATTTTTTTCACATAGACTTACACTTCTTTCAAGAGGATGTCATTCAGTCTGGTTAACAGTTTGCACTATTACAATCTTCTTAAATTTTACCCATAAACCAAGAAAGCCAGGCTAATTAGCCAAATGCAACAGTGCTGCTACAGTACATGGCCAAAACTAGGTGAACATCAATCTGAATATCCCATGCAAAAACCACTGGCATTAATATATAGTTCCTTCTACTTCTCCCGTTGTTGCTTAAACAGCCTCCATTCTTCTAAGAAGATCTTTTAGGGTGTCTGTGAGAATATAAGCACCTTCAGCCAAAAGGTAATTTGTATAGTCAGTCAATGATGTTGGATGACAAGGTCTTACTTGGTATGCAACCGGTTCAGTGCAGTTTCTCTGAACCAAACTTGTCAAATCATGTCTTTGTGGACCTTGCTCGTTGTATGATTGGTGCCATTCTTGTACAGGAAAGGGCCTTTCCCAAACTGTCACTGCATATAATTGGTTTTATATAATTGACTTTATATACCTGTTAGCAATGGTTGTGGTTGAAACCCTTAATTTACTTAATGGATGGGACTTCCACATACTTTTGGCCATATGGTGTGTATCCTCTCACTTCTAAAACCACACAGAGGGAGGACTGGCTACTCTAAATTGCCACTAAGTTTTAGTAAATTAATGGGTTAGTGTGTGCTGCCCTTTAGTAAATTGGTGCCCTATCCAGGGTGTAGTCCTGCTTTTCACTAAACAAATTCAGGTAAGGAAAGGCTAGAAGGAGATTCAACTTCATGCTGTTACAACAGCGATTCCTACTGTCTGGACATGTCTGTAAGGACATGAGTGTTTCCATTTCCAAAAAAAAAAAAAAAAACACTTTGGTTCTAACAGGTTTCAGCAGATTTGTGTTCTTCGACTGTTGTTAAACTTGAGAAATGAAATGTTTACTATGGAAGCACTTCTGTAAGTCGCTCTGGATAAGCAGAAAATGCAGAAAATGTAAATGTAAAGAAATACAAAGAGAATAGTGTGGTCTTCTGTACATGTTAAAACTCACAAAACTAATAAATTTTATGTAAATTAAATATTATAGTATATAGTCCAATACATGTCATATATTTCTTCCTGGAATCTAGAATAGTTTTGTTTTGTTTTTTTAAAGCATTTGTAATTTCTGGAAATCAGAGAACTAGTTGAGTGCATGATCACTGAAAAGAGACAGCAGTATGTAAAGCCAGGGCAAAGCCAGGGAGACGTGGCCAGTGTGGTCTTCCCATGGGTCGACACAATGGCAGAAGAATTCAAGCCATGCTGTGGTATGAGGCTGGAACATGCGGCTGGGGATTTCAACTTCTAAAAGAGAAGAAAAATGGGTGATGATGATGGACGAGCAAGCAAGCCACGGTCAGACAGGTTCAACTAATATGCTGAGTGATGATTTGTTTTAAGGCCTTACAGTCAGTATATAGCATGCATAAGTTGGAGAGAAAGCAGATCGGAGAGGGCGTACGTTACTCCCACACATTTACAGTTAATGCCAAAGTAACCAATAGAAAGTCTGGAAATGGTTCTCAACATTAGCACCATTAACTGGGCACTTAGAGATTAAGTCAAAAGTTTATATACACACATTACAAAATATAATGCTGGATCAAAACATAAGCCTGAATATAAGAAGGTGAGACTAGCCTAAGTTTAAGCTGTACAGAGCAATCAGCTCAGAGGTTGCCATTAGAGCTGGGCCGTTCCCGAATCACCTGGGTTAATGATTCGAATCTTTGAACTGAATCAGGAATCACGAGTCCAAAATCTCAGTTAACTCAGATCCTATGAGTCCTCTGACTGGCTGCTGCTAAGCACACAAGGCGAGTGAGCAGGCTCACTGGACACACTGCGGACTCCGGACAGTCCGTGAATCTAAGTAATAAGTTAAATATTCCAATAAACAAGCAGTTAAACACACTGGTGTTCATTATGTGGCTGATTTAATGTGCATGCTATTATTATTATTATTATCAGTAGTAGTGGTATAGATTAGTTAGTTTGTTTATTAGGATTTTAACGTCATGTTTTACACTTTGGTTACATTCATGACAAGAACGGTAGTTACTCATTACACAAGATTCATCAGTTCACAAGGTTATATCGAATACAGTCATGGACAATTTAGTATATCCAATTCACCTCGCTTGCATGTCTTTGGACTGTGGGAGGAAACCGGAGCACTCTGAGGAAACCCACGTGAACACGGGGAGAACATACAAACTCCACACAGAAAGGACCCAGACCGCCCCACCTGGGGATTGAACCCAGGACCTTCTTGCTGTGAGGTGACAGTGCTACCCACTTAGCCACCGTGCCGCCCGTATAGATTAGTAATGCAGCATATTGTAGCTTCATAATTTACAGGCTACTTTAGGACTGTACCACTTAAGGAGTATCATAGCCCTTTACCATGGTAATTTATTGACTGTTTGTTTTGGTGCCACTGTGGCTGCCTGACTGGGTGAAGGTGCCATGGCAATTTGTTGTTGACCATCCCCCTTGAACCCTTGACCCATTAATATACCTATCTGATTGGTGGGTGAGTCCACCCCCCTCTCCACCATGATCAAGATTCCACTTAGAAAAAAGTGTCAACTTGTCACTGACAAGAGAAGTGTGAGGTGCCAAGAGAATTAAAAGAGAAGGATTTATTTACAGAAGATGAGTGCACGGATGACAAATTATATTTGGATGCATTTTCATGCAGTAAATCAATCGCAATCAAGATGTCAGTACAAATGACTCAAGTGAACCGGATCACATTACTGAGTGACTCAGATTAACACGAGTCCCTAAAATTGAACCGAATTTACCACCACTAGTTGCCATGCAAGTAGAAAGTCTGTTATTATGCTCCTAATTTATTGGTGGCCTGTTTTGTTTTGGGGGGTTTATTTATTATTATTATTATTATTATTATTAATTGTTATTTATATTATTTATTTTTATTTATTTATTTTTCAATTCTCTATGACCATCCAGACAGGTTTTTTTTCCTCACTATAAAGTGATGGTTATCTTCCTGACCTTGGCAGTAAACCATTTTTTCGTGTTTGTACCTTTAAATGAGTGTGTTAAAGCCCACGGTGACCTTCTAAAGAATTCTCAATTTGTTTTAGGTGAATTAAAGATTTAATAAAACAAACAAATCACTGATAATTGTGCCAACTGTTACAGAAGAAGTTTTGTACCTTATGAGCTCCAACAGTGCAGAAATTATATCTTGCAAATGTGCAACCACATTGGAGAAAAAAATATATAAGAAATAAAAATTAGCACTGCCCTTAGACACAGCTAGCGTTGTTTTTCCTACGACCACAAGCCAGCGGAAGCACCAGACATATCCACATGCTGGCTTTCTCTAGGAAAGAACCTCCGTTTCAGGAAGCAACATAAAGAAGAAGACTAGCAATTATTGGTGGACAGCAAGGAGCAGCATTAAACTCTTCCACATTTTCCATCAAGAGCTGCATCTCGTCCCAGCGTTGGCTGACATCAGAAGTGGCGAGGTTGTAAAACCAGCAACCAAAAATGACTCCTGTGCAGCTAAAATACATTTAATGAATGAGTAGAAAATTGAATTACAATATCACTTACTTTTTTCCATCTCTAATGGCTCCTAAAGAGTTAGAGCGCTGGTTAACTTCTAATGCCTTGCCATATATTTCCATTTACAATTGCATGATGAAATAAACGCTGTTTTATATCAATAATACTTTGGCAGAGGGAAAACGACTTTCACTGTGTGTAAGTACATTGTCAGATTAAAATGGTTCCTGACTGAGCTCAACTTTCTTTCACCACAGATATTAAGAGCCCCCTAAAGGCTAATATTTCTACATTTCTGCTGGGTGTCATAGTGTGAGTTATTGCTTTAACAGTAGGCAGATCTAACAGTAAAACTTCGACTACAGTTAAAGCACCAGTCAGAAGTTTGCATACACTTGTAAGAGACTTATGTCATGGCAGTTTGGGGATTTTAAATATTTATGCAACGTTTATTTCTAAGACTGAAATGATAGGAACATGTACTTTCTTTTAACTAAATTGAGCAATTTGTTTGATTTAGCCTTCTAAGTTCTTTTTTGTTCATTCACTATAGTTGGTTACATCTGTGTTCCCAGAGAGTCAGGACAAAGTTGACTGTGCCTTTTTAAACGTACATGGAAATAGAAAAAGAATAGAATAGAATGGCTTTATTTGTCATATACACCGATTAGGCATAACATTATGAAATCAGACCACACGGGCCAGCCTTCGCTCCCCACGTGCATCAGTGAGCCTTGGCCGCCCATGACCCTGTCGCCGGTTTCCCACTGTTCCTTCCTTGGACCACTTTTGATAGATACTGACCACTGCAGACTGGGAACACCCTGTCTAATAACGCTGTCTAATATATATCCCACCCACTAACAGGTGCTGTGATGAAGAGATAATCAGTGTTATTCACTTCACCGGTCAGTGCTCTTAATGTTATGCCTGGTCGGTGTATACATACTGTACCGCATTTCTTCACATATCCCAGCTCGTTTGGAAGCTGGGGTCAGAGCGCAGGGTCAGCCATTGTATGACGCTCCTGGAGCAGGGAGGATTAAGGGCCTTGCTCAAGGACCCAACAGTGGCTGCTTGGCAGAGCTTGGATTTAAACTCTCGACTCTCTACCCATTAGGCTACCACTGTCCCTAACAAACAGTAATAGAAACAAAATAAATAAATAAAACGGAAAAATAAGTTTGGCTGCATTCTGTCACCATCAGTTTTCAACCTGAACACTGAACATATTATGAGGGAAGCAGTATTGAAGGATGATGATTGAGGATTCAAGATTGGTGGAAGAAACATCAATAACCTTCAATTTGTGGATGACACAGCATAAAAAAGAAGGACCTAAAAGCCCTTATAACAAAAGTTCAAGAACAGATAGGATTTCAGATCAATATGAAAAAGACGAAACAACAAGAAAGACCATAAACTTCAACATTAATAGTAAAGATGTCAAACTGGTGGCCTATGTGGATACAGCAAGAAGGTCCTGGGTTCGATCCCCAGGCGTGGCGGTCCGGGTCCTTTCTGTGCAGAGTTTGCATGTTCTCCCTGTGTCTGCGTGGGTTTCCTCCGGAGGCTCTGATTTCCTCCCACAGTCCAAAAACATGTGGTCAGGTTAATTGGAAACACTGAAATGCCCTTTAGGTGAATGGGTGTGCATGTGTGTCTGCCCTGCGATGGACTGGCACCCCGTCCAGGGTGTTACTGTGTGCCTTGCGCCCATTGAAAAGCTGGGAAAGGCTCCAGCACCCCCCTGCGACCCTAATTGGATAAGTGGTTAAGAAAGTGAGTGAGAGTGAGTGGAAATATGACACTCTAGCACTTGGCAGAGCAAGAATAAGAAAACTGGAAAAGTTCTTCATAAAATATGTGTTCTTTCCAACAAAGATCAAAATTGTTCTATTTTCCTCACTGTGGTTCTTAATGGAAGTGAAAGCTACACAATACAAAGTGGGTGCTGGCAAAGAAAACAAACAAAAGGATCCTCAATCAAATCAAACCTATTTTCTTACTCATAGCCCTCAAACCAATACACTGGAACAGACAGTTATGCTTGGAAGAGTTGAAGGTGAAAGACGAAGTGGACGGCCAGCCACAGAATAGATGGATACAATTAAAGGAACAATAAATGAGCCATTAAGAAGCCTGAAGATCCAAACACAAGACTGAATGTTCTGGAAAAACAGTGTCCATATAGTTGCCAGGAGGCACTTAATTAAAAACATTGAAATGTTATGACTTCTTTGACATACATGTTCCTTTCACATGTATACTCTATACATTTTTTAACTTTACTTACAAATAAGGGTCTGTCTAAGTTAGAGGGTTTCTACATACAGTACTTATCCACAACAACACTGGAGTCCAGAAGATAAAAATAGAGAATAAATTAGCTTTTCTTTTTTTTTTTTCTTTTTAACAAAGATGGAAAAGTCGTATTCTCTCTTGGCTGCTTTATTATGCCACACAGCATCTTCCATAACCACGCTGTGATAAATGAATGCCCAAAAGCGTTTAAATATTAAACACACTGGTCATTTGAGCACAATGAACCATAAACCATGTTGGTTTATACAAGGATACCACAAAACTGGAACAGAACCTATAGTTAAAATATGTTGTATTATGTGTTAAGTCAGTAGTCAAATAGTGAGTTCACCACTGAGATCTGTTTTTTATTAGATCAATTACTTAAAGCCTTTTTATAAATTGAATTTCACAAACAAAATTCCATCATCCATCACTAAAGGCTGTATTAAGAGTTGAGCAAGTTTAAAATAGTCAATAATATGTCAACAGATCCTGGAAATTACCTGCCTATAGTCCAAACTTCCAAGTGGTAGTTCAAGAGTACATTCATGACAGAAACTGGTAGTTACACAGTCATGGACAATTTTGTATCTCCAATCCTCCCAGAGGAAACCCATGCAAACTCCACACAGAAAGAACCCAAACCGCCCCACCTAGGGATCGAACCCAGGACCTTCTTGCTGTGAGGCGACAGTGCTACCCACTGAGCCACCGTGCCACCCTAATGGACTAGTAATTGGAAAGTTGTTGGTTTAGATTATATCAGTTCAAAGTTGACCGTGATGGGCCCTTAAGTAATCCTCTTAACTCACAATTGCTTGGATTGTTCAGTTATTTTACATTAACTCCCAAGTACTTCTTTAAAACAGATTGATCTATTTAAGCAATTTAAAACAATTATTTCTTCTTTCCCCTAAGCAGCAAAAGTTGGGACAGTATGGAAAACGTCAAAAAAGAAGAAGAAAATAATGAAAATAACTATAAAATTAACTTATTTTTTCACTGTCAAAGCTTGGATTTAGTACAACATACCTGCCTTAAATTTTTTCAAGAATTTAAGCCAATTGGCTTAATGTAAAATGTGTATCTTAGCAAAACGTCATATTCTAAATGGTCTAAAGTCTTTTATTTTCTTTTTAATGTTACATAGTATGATGGCATGGTGGCTAAGTGGGTAGCACTGTCGCCTCACAGCAAGAAGGTCCTGGTGGATCCCCGGTGGATCCACTGATCCCCAGGTGGAGCGGTCCGGGTCCTTTCTGTGTGATTTTGTATGTCCTTCCCGTGTCTGCGTGGGTTTACTTCGGGTGCTCCGGTTTCCTCCCCCAGTCCAAAGACATGCAAGTGAGGTGAATTGGAGATACAAAATTGTCCATGACTGTGTTTGATATAAACTTGTAATCTGACGAACCTTGTGTAATGAGTAACTACTGTTCCTGTCATGAATGTAACCAAAGTGTAAAACATGACGTTAAAATCCTAATAAACAAACAAACAAACAAACATAGTATGAAGAGATAAAAGCTTTGAGTTTTGGAGGCACTTCTGTAAGTCGCTCTGGATAAGAGCGTCTGCAAAATGCAGAAAATGTAAATAAAAGTGAAAAAAAATTGCTAATAAGTTTATTATTAGATAATGTTTTGAATATTTACATATTCAAATATATTTTACATTTGGAACTCTTAAATAAGATCTTTAAATATTGTGTCTCTTAAAATAATAAAAATGGCCACTCAGGTGGCACAGCAGTAAAACATGCAAGCATACCAGAGCTGGGATTTCGAATACATCGTATCTAATCTCAGCTCTGCCATCCGGCTGGGCTGGGTGGCCACATGAACAACGATTGGCTGTTGTTCACAAGATGGGACAAGCAGGACCAGGGTTCCTCATAACTGGTGCAATTACGACCTCTGCTGGCTGATTGATGGTGCCTGCACAGAGTTGGGGAATAATGCTGATCAGGGTGTGGCTCTCCGTGCACAAAACTGGTCAGCATATGAACTCGCCTTGGGCAGTCGGTACTGATCACGTGTCGGAGGGAGCGTGTGTCAGTTGCGAGGCTCCTCAGTCAGTGGTGAAGGGTTGTATCGGTAGAGGTAAAGCAAACGCAATCAGAGTAATTGGATAAGACTAGATTAGGAGAGAAAATTGGGGGGGAAATTCGGAGAAAACGAGAAAAAAAAAAAAATAATATAAAAAATAAATTGTAGTGCAGAATGGTGGACAAACAATAATTGGTCTAGATCCAAGATCCTTTAGATAAAATATTGCTTTTGAGGTCTGGATAATAAAAATCACCTGAATATGCTAATTTATTACTTTATTTATGAGTGTTCACAAACTGCTGTATCCTAGTGAGTTCTGGTAAGTACAATCCAAACACCGGGAAGGAACACTCCCGAGACAGAGCACCAACCAATCGCAGTGTAACACTCACTCTTCCATCTATTCACTCACTTATTTACTTCCTGTGGTAATTTTGGTAATCTTTCTCAGCTTCCACCTAAAACAGTTCAGTTTGAACTTCATGAAGCTAAGCAACAGTTTTCTTGTGTTCCTTTGGGCCGTCACGACCTTGTTTAAGAAGATTCTTTGTTTTAAGAGCTCAGGAGGATCTGAAAAGCTTAACCAAAGCCAGTAAAATATTGACAGTTGTGGTTGCATGTGAAAGGGGGCTGTGGTTGAAGGAGAGATTGGGTGTGAGATTGGTTAGAAGATTAGACAGTAGAAAGTGTAATAGTGAGGGGTGGGAGGAAGGTCCCAGGTTCTGAACATCACAGTGCCAAGAGATTATTACCCTAAACTACTGGACTGTTTAACGGCTTCTTTGAGGAACATAAAAGCTGGACTCGGACATGTTTATCTATTGTGTCAAACACTAAACACAAGAAAACCTGACAAGCTACTGCAGCAGATTGGCAGCACTTTATCCCAAAGGCACAACAATGAAAGCACAAAAACACTTCACTCTATGAACCACTAATGAACCTAATTATTTAAAATGTTCATGAAGTGCTTGTTGTGCTAAATAAAACGCACTAATACAAGTCATGAACAGCTGTTGAATCATCATTAGGACAGAATCAGTTGGCTGAATAATGGAGCGAATGTTGACCAGACTAATACGACCTTTTTATTCTGAACTCATCTCCCTGTTGAAAAAGTTGAAAAAGCAATGGCTTTAAAAAAATAAAAGAAATCTATAAAGACCTAACTGGGAGTACCGCTGTGTTCTTCTTTTAAAATTCAAAGTAGCATGTCTTTATCTGTAGCCTTAAAACACAGTGGTTAGTCCTGCAAGTAAAAACCCTCATCAGCACTTTCACACTCTTTCAATTTAATATTGATGATTCTCACAAGATCAAAAAACTAAAGTAGAGAAATGGTAATCCTTTTTTTGCTTGCTAAACAAATTTACAAACTCTCGGGTAACAGGATGTACTCAAACACAAATGCAGATCATCTATTTTTGATCAATATTTTTACAGCAGTTTGTGTCAGTTTAAGAGTCCAATGGCCAAATTAATTAATCTGATTTATTTACAGTACTTTCTTTACAGTTCAAGTCAAGTTAACACACATGACTTCAGTGGTTAAAGTACAGGGCTTGTAATCGAAAGGTTGCTGGTTCAAGCCCCACATCTGCTAGGTTGCCACTCTTGGGCCCTTAAGCAAGGACCTTAACCCTCAATTGCTTGCAGTGTACACAGTCACAATTGTAAGTTTCTACACTCACTGTCCAGTTTATTTGCTCCACTTACCATATAGAAGCACTTTATAGTTCTACAATTACTGACTGTAGTCCATCTGTTTTTCTACATACTTTTTTAGACCGTTTTCACCCTGTTCTTCAATGGTCAGGACGCCCACAAGACTACCACAGAGCAGGTATTATTTAGATGGTGGATCATTCTCAGCACTGCAGTGACAATGACATGGTGGTGGTGTGTTAGTGTGTTGTGCTGGTATGAATGAATCAGACACAGCAGCGCTGCTGGAGGTTTTACATACCATGGCCGTTCACAGTCCACTCTATTAGACACTCCTACCTTGTAGATGTAAAATCAGAGACAATCGCTCATCTATTGCTGCTGTTTGAGTTTGGTCATCTTTGAGAAATTCATCAGTGGTCACAGGACGCTGCCCACGGGGCACTGTTGGCTGGATATTTTTGGTTGGTGGACTATTCTCTCTCCAGCAGTGACAGTGAGGTGTTTAAAAACTCCATCAGTGCTGCTGTGTCTGATCCACTCATACCAGCACAACACACACTAACACACCATAACCATGTCAGTGTCCCTGCAGTGCTGAGAACGACCCACCACCCAAATACCTACTCTGTGGTGGTCCTGGGAGAGTCCTGACCATTGAAGAACAGCATGAAAGGGGGCTAACAAAGCATGCAGATAAACAGATGGACTACAGTCAGTAATTGTACAACTACAAAGTGCTTCTATATGGCAAGTGAACCTGATAAAATGGACAATGTGTGTAGAAACATGGAGGTGGTTTTAATGTTATGGCTGATCGGTGTATATAGTACATAAATAAAAGAGTTAGAAGTTGGGAGGAGATTCAGCTGCGTCCAAGAATTACAAAGCTGCACATGTACTTTACCTCTGATTTTCTTAATAACATAGCTGATCTAGTTTACTTGAAAGTGTGGTTTGGGTTGTAGAAGTGATCTGTGCTGCTTTGTACACTATAACGCTAAACCTATGAGCATAGCCCCCTAATAATTGAGTTAGTGTGTTCTAACCACTTATATTGTTAAATTGTGTAAAACACATACAGTATATTCACACACATGCAGTATATTCCCATAATATGCATTGTATGTACAAACGTTTTGGACACCTCTTCTAATTTTTAAACGTATGTGTTTCATCCATAACAATTAATGAATTAATGATATATATGAAATTTTATGCTTTCAACTTTGCAGCAACAGTTTAAGAAAGGCACTGTGTCCCTGTGTACATACGAGGTATACGAAGAGATGAAAAGAGTTTAAATAACCTCCAGTGGTCTGCACAGAGTCCTGACCTCCGCCCCACTAATCAGCTTTGGAATTAACTAGAACACTGATTACGGCTTTCTTGGCCAACATCAGTGACCTGCCATACAAATACTCTGACGAAATGGGCACAAATTCCCACAGACATAATTCAAAGTCTTGTGCGATGGCTTCTCAGAAAAGCGGTTGTTGTTATAGCTGAAAAGATCACATATTCTAACTCTATTTTAATACCTTTTTTTATTGGAAGTCCAACAAGGTCATGATCAGGTGTCCAAATACTTTTGGCCCTATAGGTTAAATTATGCTTTCACATTTGTGGCAGCAGATCGAGAAAGATTCTTTACTGTTCCAGCATGAATGACTGTGTCCCTTTGCACAAAGCAGGGTCTGTAACGACATGGTTTGGCATGCAACACTTTATAAATAAATTGAAGTGTTGATTGTGCGCCAGGCCGTTTTGTCCAACATCAGTGCCTGACCTCACAAATGCTTTTCTGAAAGTTGGGCACTCAATATTGGGCACTCAATGTCTATGGTTTGGCAATAAGATGTCCAACAAACCATTGTCAAGGGTCTGCATACTAACACAGACTGTATTGTAATGTACTCCTATATTTTGCAGAAAATCTGCATAAAATGTTGGTATATTAGTTTTATATTAACATATTTTAGTGTTTAATACCATAAATATACACAATTTATGCTTTTAACAAGAAAAAATAAGTAAACGGTTACATTTTATGAAAAGAACGTGAAAGCCAACAGACAACATACAAAGGCAAGAAATGTAGAGATATCTTAAAAAGTTTACTTCCTTATAAATACATAAAAATAAACTATGACATGACAGACTTTTACACAATTTTACATCGATTTTTTTCAGATAGTAAGGTGCCACACCCCTAACCCCACAATATGGAAGGGAGAAGTGTAGTGTGCAATTAATGAGAAGACTTGTAAGCTTGTAACAGCCTGTATTAATGTAAATGCATTGTTTTCTCTACAGTTAAGTATAACTGTGCAGTCCTATACGTTCACATGGGTAGGGGAGGGGCAGAAGTAGTGGTGGCATTTAAGTGGAACACCTAATTGGAAGAACTGCATAAACATGAAACAATTACCAGCACAAAGCTTGCCCTTGAGTTAATATATAATTATAGTGTTAGTGAAATGATGTACAAACATTCTGCAAACATTTTCAACTTACTATCTGTGCCATGTGACTGTGCATTATGGGTATAATGGCACAACCGTGAAACTGGATTTTTGTTTGGGCCACGTTTTGGTAAAACTGTAAAACTCATGTATATATATAATGATAGCTGTCCTGATATATAGTTTAATGTTAATAATAGGTCCTTATAATGCCTCACAGTTATTACAATGATTTTTTGTCACTATGCTTTATAAAAAAGTAATTATTTACTGTATGTAAATTGATACAGTAAATTAATTAATACATTTACATTTTCGGCATTTAGCAGATGCCTTTATCCAAAGCGACTTACAGTACAGTGACAGTATACAGTCTGAGCAATTGAAGGTTAAGGGCCTTGCTCAAGGGCCTAACAGCAGCAACCTGGCAGTGGTGTGGCTTGAACCAGCAACCTACTGATAGTCCAGTACCTTAACTGCTAGGCTACAACTGCCCTAAAATTATGATTAATTCATTCAGTCATTGTTTTACCATTGCTTTATCGTGTTCAGGGTTGCAGTTGGTCTGATTTATCAGGCAAGGAAGAAAACACCCCAGACAGGTTGCCAATCACAAAGAAGACACACACACACACACACACACACACTCCTAGGGAAATTTTAGTAGTCTTTGGACTTGCGAGAGGAGGAAACTGGAGCATCTGAAGAAAACCCAGGTGGCCACATGGAGAACATGCCAACTCCAAACAAAAAGGACCCAGGCCAAAAATCCAGGCTTAACAGCGCTACCCACTGCGCCACAATAATGCCCCGATTTCCGCTCATCAAAAATGAGAAGGGAAGTATGTGGTGCATCACACAACATTGTAAAAATGAAATAAAATAAAACACAATAGAATATCTCTTGATGAATGCTCAATAATCCAGGTACACAAATCTACAAAGTTGAATCAGTTCATTTGGACACGTGTCTCCACACCAAACTTTGTGTCCAGATGAACTGATTCAACTTTGTGGACAATAAAATATTGTTACTTTCTGTGGATGAATTATCCATAGAGCTTTGAGGCATAATAAAAGAAGTATTTAAAAAATGTATTTATTATCTGTCATTGAAATCTCACAGAAAGTGTTAGCTGCATTTGTGTCTTTAAAAGTCATGAACAATACAAATAATGCATGTATTCAATTTAATCCATAATCATAAAAATAATCTTGTTTATACAGCAGTTTTTTTAGTGTAAAATCTTCAGATAAAAAGGACACAAAGTTTTAGTCATGACAAAAATGCAGTAATAAAACTCTGTGCTCACTATTTTAACAATGAATGCTTATAAATGCGCTACATTGAGCAAGAACAGTAAGTGTTTCATCTAGAATGAAAAACGCCTATAGAGCTTGGATTCCTGAGTTAATCTGGTACAATGTTTCATACAAAAGAAGGGGGTGTAATTAAAAACAGATAAACAAACAGATCATCTAGGAACATTTTGTTCTATACGCACTTTAATTGTAAGTATTTACAGAAGGCTGTCTTGGCTACTTAAGATTGGCTATACTGTTTCATGAGAAAGCAAGATGTACTCAAGATAAAGATTAAACCAATTGGAATTACTAATTAAAGATCAATCTTAATCTAAAATGCATTAATTTTTATTTAGAGAATTAGAGAATTTTCAAACTTGTTCTTTCAATAAGCTCCTAGGCCTTCTGATACCTTTCAATATGCAGTCATTTATTTGTCCCCTTCTGACATAAAATCTTGGCAGGCTTTAATCTCTTAAAGATTTATATACTGAGTAAACAAGGGCTGAAGATATTTTGATAATAATACACCTAATAGGCTATTCTGATATGATGGGAACAGAACAATAGTTCAGCCAGTACAGTCAGAGTAACGTGACATCTGGGTTAACTATATTTGTTCAATGTGGTGGAACACGTTATCAAAACTGTCGAGGTCTTACCAAGGTCATTCAGTTGCAAAGGTATTAATATAGATGTGATGACATAATCCGTAAACAATGTGTGCACACAACCGTGGTCGCTCTGTGTTTGTGTTTGTGGTAACCCTTAGTGGTAGCATGAAGATGCAAGAGAAATAATTCCTTGTAAAATAACCACATTATTCCTAGAACCGTTCATTCATCTTCTCATGTCGCTCGCAACTAGATCCTTTTATTTGGCAAGAATTGTGCATTTTGTGCATAAAATGTCATTTTAAATAAAAAAAGAAACAAAAAAAGTCTTCATGGACCACCACAAGCCGTGGTCAGACATGGCTTTCCAGCCGCCATGCCGAAGCCTGATTAAGAAACATCTTTCCCTGGAGAGGACTTCCTGCCCGTCCGACCGCTCCGTGATGGGAGCAAACCACTGGCAAGTAGAAATCAAGCATAACCAAGTAGGTGTGGGCAACTGGCGGGTGACGTCAAGTAAGGCCGCCCGCACTACATGCTTGATCCTGGGTGCCCCACAGTGACTTCCTTTGGCTTGGTATTACTGGCTCTGAATCAAGTTTGGTTTCCTTCTAAGCTTGGTCTTTTGTATATTACTACCCGCTTTATTAAAGCCTCCTCCTGCGTTTTCTCCTTGCCTTGCTTTGCCTCAGGGGGCTTCATAAGTCTTACATGAGCCGAGGAGTTTGTGGGACTGGCGTCCTATCTGAGGACGGCTCATCCACTTATTGGAACCACATGCTAATACTTGCAGCGCTTTGAGGAGACGGCCCGTCGGCAGAACGCTCAGACAGCCACTTGATGGGTTTCACATGGCCCGTACCCTGCTTCGTTTCTTTTCCTTCCATCACTTTTTTTACCCCTCTCTCTTTCATCGAGGGATGAACTTGTTCACATTTCAGGCCTGTGTGCCACTTACTGAACACTGCAAGGCCTGAAGTTTCTTGGCAGCTGACTCTTGAACACATACAAACCATGGGTATTAAAATGTGTGAGTCTACCTTTGCTGCTATAAAAGCCTAATTTTTCCAGAGTTTCCACTAGATTTTGGAACATGACCACAGGGGTGTAATTCCATTTAGTCACTGCTGTCTGATAAGTCATCTAAATTTACACCAAGGTTCTAGGTCAGGGCTCTGTAAAGGCCAGTCAAGTTTTTCACTGTCAAACTCTGCAAATTATTTGACAATGACATTCATTCTAAAATTAGGAACCAAACTTGCCCAAATTGTTGACACAAAGCTGAAAGCACACCATTTTTTGGATGTCATAGTAGGCTCTAGAAGTCCCATTTTAGCCCACCAAACTTCACATTTGGCATCATGGTAGCAAACAGTCGCATTCTCCTCATATTCATTAAACCTATATTACACCAAATGCAGACCACTGGACACTGAAGTGTGATTTGTTCCCCTGATAATGCATGTCTTTAAAAAATACATTATACATGTCTCCACCCACCACTTGGTGTTCATGGAATTTCCATCCATTGAAAGTCAAACCATAAGATCACACGTTAACAGTTATTGTTTAGATGTTACTTTGGGTTTAGACCCAGTAGTGAGTGTGGTAAATGAGAATATACAATTTTCACAATATATATGATCTTAGCAGTCCTTTTATATACGCTGTAAGATGTTTATTTTACAAGAACATATTTTTTGCCATATATTTTACACATTGGCTATAATACAGTCAATGAGCTTTTTTTAATTCAACACAGCAGACACCTACACCGACTAGGCATAACATTATGACCACTAACAGGTGAAGTGAATAACACTGATTATCTTTTCATCATGGCACCTGTTAGTGGGTGGGATATGTTAGGCAGCAAGTGAACATTTAATCCTCAAAGTTGATGTGTTAGAAGCAAGAAAAATGGGCAAGCATAAGGATTTGAGTGAGTTTGACAGGAGCCAAATTGTGATGGCTATGACTAGGTCAGAGCATCTCCAAAACTGCAGCTCTTGTGGGGTGTTCCCAGTCTGCAGTAGTCAGTATCTATCAAAGGTGGTCCAAGGAAGGAACAGTGGTAAACCGGCGACAGGGTCATGGGCGGCCAAGGCTCATTGATGCACGTGAAAAGCGAAGGCTTGCCTGTGCATCGTTGCCAGTACTTCAACCGAGCCTTATGGACTGGTATGATAAACTAAAGCCGTATGGCGTCACTATACACCGATCAGCCATAACATTAAAACCACCTCCTTGTTTCTACACTCACTGTCCATTTTATCAGCTCCACTTACCATATAGAAGCACTTTGTAGTTCTACAATTACTAACTGTAGTCCATCTGTTTCTCTACATACCTTTTTAGCCTGTTTTCACCCTGTTCTTCAATGGTCAGGACCCCCACAGGACCACTACAGAGCAGGTATTATTTAGGTGGTGGATCATTCTCAGCACTGCAGTGACACTGACATGGTGGTGGTGTGTTAGTGTGTGTTGTGCTGGTATGAGTGGATAAGACACAGCAGTGCTGCTCGAATTTTTAAATACCGTGTCCACTCACTGTCCACTCTATAAGACACTCCTACCTATTTGGACCACCTTGTAGATGTAAAGTCAGAGACGATCGCTCATCTACTGCTGCTGTTTGAGTTGGTCATCTTCTAGACCTTCATCAGTGGTCACATGGATGCTGCCCACGGGGCACTGTTGGCTGGATATATTTTTGAATGGTGGACTATTCTCAGTCCAGCAGTGACAGTGCGGTGTTTAAAAACTCCATCAGCACTGCTGTGTCTGATCCACTCATACCAGCACAACACACACTAACACACCACCACCATGTCAGTGTCACTGCAGTGCTGAGAATGACCCACAACCCAAATGATACCTACTCTGTAGTGGTCCTGTGGAGGTCCTGACCATTGAAGAACAGCATGAAAGGGGGCTAACAAAGCCTGCAAAGAAACAGATGGACTACAGTCAGTAATTGTGGAACTACAAAGTGCTTCTATATGGTAAGTGAAGCCGATAAAATGAACAAAAAAAATGAGTGTAGAAACAAGGAGGTGGTTTTAATGGTATGGCTGATTGGTGTATGTGTTTGCATTGACTGGTTTAGTCATCATGTCATGTGGATGGAAGTGTACAAAACAAACGACTCAAAAGTAATCGCGGGTGGAGCAGCGGGATATTCTGCTAGCACACCAGCACCGAGTTTCTGAACTCCCCGGTTCGAAACTCGGTGTTGCCACTGGTCGGCTGGGCGCCATCTGGTGGGCATAATTGGCAGTGCATAATATCTGCAGGGTTGTGTGAGTGGGTGGGTCTTCATAAGCTGTGTAAGGACCCTGATTGGCGGAAGAGAAGCCTGTGCAGAATGCATGGGCGAGAAGAGGAGGGCTGTGCACATGTCGAAAGAGGCGCGTGCAGCAACGTGCTCTCCTCGGATTCAATCTGGTATCCCTCAGCAGTGGAAGACAAAATTGAGTGCGCTAAATCGGGAGGAAAATGGGGAAAAAATGCGTTAAACAAAAAAATAATAAACGCAGGTTATTGGATAACCACAGTAACGCGCAGTGGAGGCTATCTTCAGCGCTTGTGTGCCGATCCAGGTACTAAGACCCGTGCTTCTCTGAACTGACAAGCCTATGACGGCTCATTTTGACTTTAATCTCGAAATAATTTCGACTTTATTCTCATAATCATTTCGACTTTATTCTCATAATCATTTTGACTTCAATCTCGAAATAATTTCAACTTAATTCTCAAAATTACTTACACTTATCTGACTTTATTCTCAACATCAAAACTTTAAAATGTTTTTTTTTTTTTTTTTTTTTACAGTGGCCCTAATCCAGTGTCGTAGTAAAGACTATGAATACAAGTCAGAAATAGCTTTTCCTTTGGCAAGGCTGGGTGAAGTATGGAATGAATTATAAGATGTAGCTAAAGTCATCACAATGATAATCTTTTAGTAAAATATGGCTGTATTTAACATGTACGTTAAACGCCAACATTGTTTTATCTTATGAATCCAACGCTATTAGCTGCAAAATGTTCAGTCTATTTGCTTTTGAATATGACAGAAATATAACACACATTATGTGGATTTGTACAGTGTGAGTCATTTGGTTTACACAGTTGCGCTAAGAGATTGAGTCATACTCTCTGAGCTGTGCTCAAGCGACAAGGCGTCTTTCATTGTACAGTACAATTTAGGGTCACATGTAAAGGGCAAGGAATAAGATTTCTTAATTCTAAAATCTACTCACACTTTATGCTGAAAGGTGAAATCCTTTTTATTCTGCTATCAAATGCACATTTTCAGTTTTAATGTCTACCCAATTTGCACAATGACTAATATCTATAAAATGTCCTGTACACACTTCACATGAGAACAGCCAGTAAAAGATAAGAAGCTGGTTGCAGCACGGCCATCTAAGTGTTTGAATTAGGCTGTAATCCAGGACTATTGCTTCAGCTGAACACACTGCACACTACAGATGAGAGAACGTAACAGTAGATTATACAGTTGCAGTGATTATAAGGTGTTGCAATTGTTTAAAAAGCTGTTGGGTTCATACCTTTGACCTAAATTTCATCATTAATCATGCAACCGTCTGTGCATAATGAGGGTTTAACCTAACTACTGCAAAGCAGTTTCCAGAATAAGGACATACAGTGTAGTGAACTGAAATTTGCTGAAACATGAATGATAATGACACTAAATGCAATTAAAAAGTGTCTACTATCAATTAGCACCTTAAACCTGACTAAAGTTTGTTGCTGATCCAAAGTATAAAAAGAAAGGAGGCTTCTTTTTAAAGTAGCTTTAGGCCCAAGGCACCATAAAGCTTGCTTGACTGTAAACTTCTTTGACTGTGTCCTAGCAGATTCTAAGTCATGTTTAGTGGTTCTTGGATTACTTCTGACCATCCAAACACATTTACTTTTCCCTGACCTAGGCAGAGAGACTCTTTCATGTAATTGTATTGTTATAGGTGCAATGATGAGCATTTGTATATTCTCAGTTAGAAGACACCAGCTATAGGCTGAATGAATTAGGAGGCCGTAGCACACAGTTAAATACCTGTGTGTATATTTTTGACCCAGTTTCTACAAAATGTACATTGTTCAATTTTATACACACACAAAATGAAATGTTTTATTATTATTATTATTATTATTATTATTATTATTTAATGCAGCATTTAAAAAAAATCCCAAATTCTATTTGTACTATTATTATCATAATATCAATTAATCATTTTTTCATACAGTTATTACACCTGCTTTTTACACCTGAAATAATCAATTTTTGAATTTTACATGCTGCACTGTATAGTATTTTATTCAAGACAAACATAAAAAATCCCATTTTGCAAAGGGAGTAATAACCCACCATCGAGTGGCAGGGTGCTGAAGCATATCCCAGCTTTTTAATAAGCGCAAAGCACACAGTAACACCCTGGATGGGGCGCCAGTCCATCGCAGAGCGGACACACATACACACACGCACACACACATTCACCTATAGGGCAATTCAGTGTCTCCTTTTAACCTTGACTGTTATTGGACTGTGGGAGGAAACCGGAGCTCCCAGAGGAAACATGCAAACTCAGCACAGAAAGGACCCGGACTGCCCCGCCTGAGGATAGAACCCAGGACCTTCTTGCTGTGAGTGCTACCCACCGAGCCACCATGCCGCCCTATGCATGTAAACTGATCAGCTAAAATCAGTAGGAATAGTAGGCTAAATCGACAAAGTATATTTATACTTAGCATATTCAGTATATTTATTTACCCGACTAATCCTTCTAATTTTAATTGTTATATAATTGTATTGTTTTATTTTTATTTTAGGGGCAGTTGTAGCTTAGTGGTTACGGTACTGGACTAGTAATCAGAGGATTGCCAGGTTGCCACTGTTGGGCCCTTGAGCAAGACCCTTAACTCTCAATTGCTTAGACTGTATACTGTCACAACTGTAAGTTGCTTTGGATTTAAATTGTCCGCTGAAAATGTAAAGATATTAATATAATTTATTATATAACTTAATATAGCATATTAAAAATATTGATTGACTCAGTCCTGCTTAATGCTTTTGACAGTCAGTACTACATTATTACTGTTTTGTTCTAATATGTTTTACCCACAAATATAATCTTCTCAATAATCTTCTTGTTACTTGGAACCTCACGCTCTAAGTGCACTCTACAAGGAAATATGGCAACCTTGGAAGTGCAAAACACGTTAGTAATTTACATAATCTTACTGAGCCGTTTAGAAAGCATACATTCTGTACATCAGTTCTGTGCATGTGAAGAACGTTGAACAATTATCAACTGATGTATGTTCCACTGAAGGTGTCCACTTGAGTTGGCATCAAGCATATGGTTATAGCTTATGGTTACGAACATATCAAACTTGTATGTTTTCCACAGATTCAACACTATTCACTTTTTGCTAACCAAAAGTTCCGGTTCCTGTCAAGGTTTCTTTACCAATGTTGTCTCATTGACTGGCTAATGATGGGTCTGGAACCAGGTCTCTGTAAAGCTGCTTGGCACAATGCAAATAAAATTAGTGTTTATGTTCAGACTGACCTTGCTAATCATTTAAGAATAAACTCGCTGTTCAACTTAACACGTTGTACTTTATATTGGAAACTATTGTGAAATGACTGGTCCTGGCTGACTGGTCCTGCAAACAGTGAACAGTATTTGGCATAAACAGTCTAGCACATTGCTGCCACGTGTCTGTAATACGAACCCCCCGATGCCACTGTTGCTACCTCGCAATTAATGGTCCACATGTGGAAATGTGTAAGCCTGCACAGAGGAGCGAAGTAGGCTGAAAGAGTGGGAACAATGCCTACTTGAACTCGAGTCAGGTCTGCAATAAATTTAGTTGCTTGTCTTTTTATAGCATTTTAATTTGGAGACCAGATGTGCACAATGTGATAATGGTACCTGATGCTTAACCTTTACAATGTTCAGTACTTTTTAAACATACCTTAAAAAGACGTCTCATGGAAAGAACTGGGAAAAAATAGATAATAATACATCTTCAGGGTTTGTATGTGGACACCTCTTTCTTTTTGTTATTTCAGCCATACAGCCTGTAATCTCCATAGGCAACAAAAGAGATTTTTACACCTGCTTTCAATAATTATGTAAACAAATAATCAAGACACTGAATTTTACATTGACCATCAATTTTACAATGTATTTTTAGTGGGTGGCACTGTCGCCTCACAGCAAGAAGGACTTGGGTTCGATTCCCAGGCGGGGCGGTCTGAGTCCTTTCTGTGCGGAGTTTGCATGTTCTCCCTGTGTCTGCGTGGGTTTCCTCCGGGGGCTCCGGTTTCCTCCCACAGTCCAAAAAAAACCATGCAGTCAGGTTAATTGGAGACACTGAATAGCCCTATAAGTGCGTGTGTGTATATGTGTGTGTGTATGAGTGTATGTGTGTCTGCCCTGCGATGGACTGGCGTCCCGTCCAGGGTGTTACCCTGTGCCTTGTGCCCATTGAAAAGCTGAGATAGGCTCCAGATAAATCTTGTATATTTATATTATATTCACTATATTTATTCAGCCCATGAATGCTTCTAATTTTAACTTTTATAGTTTATTATATCTGTTGATTTTATGAGGGTTTGTATGTGGACACCTCTTTCCTTTCAATATTGGGTTGCTAACAGATACCCTGGAGCTGTAAGGCACCAATTCAACCCGCTATACCACTATGCTTCAATTGAAAAAAACAAACACTAATTCCAAATGTAACAAGATATATGTTGACGAATACCAGTCTTTTAAAACCCTGGTGATCAAGCTTCATGTGCTTAATAAGAATTCTGTAGTACCATCGTTCGAGTTAATCTTAGATGCTAGAACCTGCTAAGATGCATTCATCTACAATCTCTTCACCCATGTATACTTTATACTTAACAACACCCTGATTTCCTGGACCCACAGGTACAGGTTGACACCTCATTGCTACAGCATCCACCCCCCAGTGCAGCTGTACCCAACAGAACATCCCACAAAAGCGTGTTTACCACTGCTTTATTCTGGTCAGGGTTGGGTCCAGTTTCCCCAGACAGTATAACAATGCATCAGTGGGCCTTGGCCATCACCCCTGCGCCCCGAGACATAGCCAGTCATGTATGGATGACGCCTGACTGTTAGATGGGGATTCGTATCATGGATGCCAGTGGTAGTGGGGTAACGTAATTCACCACTTTAAACTTTCTCAATAATAATAATTATAATAATAATAAGAGGAAGAACAACAACAAATACTACTACTAATAATACTAATATTAATAATATTAACAATAATAATAAAATATAATAATAAAACTATATTAATAAAATAATAACAAATATAATAATAATAATAATAATACATTTAGCTTTGGCACGGTGGCTAAGTGGGTAGCACTGTCGCCTCACAGCAAGAAGGTCCTGGGTTTGATCCCCAGGTGGGGTGGTCCAGGTCCTTTCTGTGTTGAGTTTGCATGTTCTCCTTGTGTTCACATGGGTTTTCTCCGGGTGCTCCGGTTTCCTCCCACAGTCCAAAGACATGCAAGTGAGGTGAATTGAAGACACTAAATCCAAGACTGTGTTCGCTATAACCTTGTGAACTGATGAACCTTGTGTAATGAGTAACTACCGTTTCTGTCATGAATGCAACCAAAGTGTAAAACATGACGTTAAAATCCTAATAAACAAACAAACATTTAGCTTATATGATTTTTTTTATTAGTATACATTTTTTTTACATTTGGTGTAATAATAATAAACTAACCCTCATGCTTTTGTTAAACACATCCACTAAATGTTGTAAAGGTAAATGTACATTTTATTATTGTTTTCTTATCCTCCTTATATGAATTTAACATTTATTTCCAAGATTTATTTATTGTTTATGTATTATGCATGTCTGTAACATAAGGTAAGGCACTCCTGTCTCCCTAGTAAATTAAATGGCCATTTTTTCCTGTTAATAAATTATGTAATTTTTATATTAACCTTTTTGTGCATTTTTTTTTTTTTTTTGCATGTTCATTCTGCATGACACCTATTTTATGTAAGTCTTATAACAAGGTGTAATATCAGCACCTGCCAAGTGAAATTCCTTTAAAAGTCTTATTGGCTTTGTTTTTGACCTGACTCTGATTATCCTCAGGAGTGATGGAGGATCAGCAAGAGCACATACTGTGAATTAGTTTATTTAAGCTCAGCTTTGGTTTCCCCTTGAAGACCAGAACCCTGCTGCACCCCAGTTAAGCCCTCTACTGTTAATAGCAGAAATGTGTCATATTACATTTGACACTTTGTCCTTCCCTGCTACCCTGGACGGAGGGCTTTACTACCTCCTGTGAAGAAACTTTGATTCTGGGAATAAATTAAATGTTTGAAGTGATTAATGTATCATTGGGATGAACAGAACATGAAAGGACACAGCTGGATTAAATAAGTGACAGTGATGCATATAGCAATGTTCAGTAAAAAGGAATTCGAAATGCAGAATTTCTGTTTAATGGCCTTGTATGAAATGTACATTAAATTAAATCCCTAATGGACAGTTACTATCCTAGCAGGAATTCAGATCGGAATAGTGAAGTACAGAAAATATCCGGGTCTGCTCCTCAGATCTGTCTAAGATTTATAATTATTATTATTATTATTTTAACAGGTACTTTGGTGGCACAGCAATAAACTATGGTAGCCCACCACTGCTGGGATCCAAATATCCAGCAGTGCTATAAGCCGGTCAAGCATGATTTGCCATGTCTGGTGGGGTGGCCTAGGCCCAACGACAGATAGGCGTCCTGTCCGCGGTGTGTTATTGTAGGGAGACCTGACTTTTCGTGACCCTGACCAGGATAGAAAAATGATAAAACATAATAATTAAGCACGTATTCGGCCATTTAAAAGCAAAGAACAAACTTGCTTTGTCATGCTTTTCTCATGGGGGTCTGTTTTTCATCTGCCACAGATGATTGTCACACTGCAAAGCCTTTAGCATTCAGGATGACCGACCTTCACACCCCTTACATGAACTCTACACTCTCCTGCTGTGTGGTAGAAGGTATCAAGTCTGAACTGATGGACACACACACACCGTACACTCCGACATTCCAAATAACGCATTCAATGACTGCTAGAATTGCTGCTATATGAACCCCTTGTATTCATGTCATATGTCATATGTCATAGCTATGGCATATAGCTAATTGTCACGGCATGTTATAGTATGCTTTTGCTTTAGCACAATAAAGCACTTTACATATACTCAGTTCAGTGTACTGGCCAACATTACACTTGTCCATGGTCCCATCTATTTACTTTTTGAGTCTAAAAATGAGCCTGCTTATTGTAGGTTTTTGTATTTATTAGGGCTGGCACCGATCCGATACTCTGTATTGGTATTGGTCCGATATTGGCCCAAATTACTGGATCGGATATTGTAATAAAAAAAAAAAAAACGTGTAATCCAATCTGATACTGTTGCTTAATGTAAATAAGGCCATTGTTTGTGTGTAAAGCATGTATATTAATTAATAAATTTTCATACTCTTCTTATAGCCAGTAATTTCTTGTCATGTGTCAGTGTTACACTCAGATGAATATCAAAACATTTGGCAGGTAAAACTAAAACCTAATTATAATAATATTAGCTCTCATATAACTTGTTCTAGTTTATGCAAACAAGGACATGCCAGCATGCTGTAACAAGGTCCCCTTGTTATTCTTTCATTTAATTTGATCCCCCTGCAATGCCTGGCCTTCAGTTGGGAGTATGTCTGAAACTAATGGATGTTAATTTGAAATACAAAGTTACCATGTCAGCCATGCATTTATTTCAACAACAGAACTGACAGATTTACAGACTCATCCATGCTAGCATAAGCCCAATTACAGGCATGTAATTTTTTAAACCACACTCATTGTGTGCAGATGTTTAATAGTACAGAAAAACAACAGTGATTCTTGTTGCTAGATCATATTTTTAACTATTTATTTATTATTATTATTATTAGTAGTAGTAGTAGTAGTAGTAGTAGTAGTAATTTTTATTTTTTATTTTTTAATATTATTATTATTATTAGTAGTAGTAGTAGTAGCAGTACTATTATTTATTATTATTTAATTTTTTTAGTTTATTTTTATTTTTAAATTTTATTATTGTTATTTTTATTATCGTTATTATTATTATTACGCTTGATGCTTTTTATGACTCATTGTGTGCAAATGTTTAACCATACAGAGAAAGAAAATTCTTGTTGTGAACAACAGTGATCTTTGATATTTTTGTATTTATAATTATTATTATTTATTTATTTGTATTTTGTTTTTATTATTTATTTATTTTTATTTATTTTTTACACCTGATGCTATTTATGACTGATTGTCAGTTACATGGCAGACACACACCTTCACACATACACTCACACATTCACACACTCAAACTTTTTAATATCAATTTTGAATAGCTCCAGTTGGCCTGACTGAATGTCTTTTAGATTTTGGAAACCAGAGCACCCTGAGGAAACCCACACAGACACTTGGAGAACATGCTGTCTAGCTGAGGAATCAAGCTTTTTATATCCCTTTTCATTTTTATGTAAATGATACTTACATCTGTATATTTGTCTGAAAACATTCTGACACTAGCAGATTACCCAAACTATCTATCTGATTGTCTCGTTGCTATTAATGATTGGATGTCCATTTATAACAGAGGTGTCAAACTCATTTTCACTGAGGACCACACCTGCATTATGGTGGCCCTCAAAGGGCCGATTGTAACATATTCTGCCTTTTGTCTTGGACAATTTGTTGTTTTTCTTGGGGGCTAAATTCTGTGTTTGGTGTCAAAACGCCAAATTTATTCTGTATATTTATAATGTGTATATATCTACATTTATATTGTACTCCTTTACCATAGACACGGCCTCATAACACAAGAGACGGACCGTTTTTTCTTCTTGAAGTACAAACTTGTATTCACTTTCCAATCTTTCATTAAATTACCTTCTTTCTGCTTCAGTTTTCTCTTCTTGTACATTTTGGGATTATTTGTAAATATTTCTCAACATCACTTGTTGGAAAACTGCCTCAGTTAAACGCTGATGTAGAAACACCACAATCTAGTGGCGGAATGCAGTCACTTTGCGGGTCATAAAATCGGCATGCATTGTGGGAGATGCAGTTTATGTATGAATTTACTTTGTATTTTAAGACAATCATACATCTTTTAAGCTCTCGCTTAACACGTGATTTATAATGAGAAATAAAAACAACCTGAAATCCTCCAGTCAATATATAAGCTATTTTAAATAAATAAGTGTGTTTTACTCATGCATGAGCCATCGCCAGACTGTCTTTAACCCACACAGAGCAAAGCAGCCAGACTCTGACACCTTCCTGTTTATTAAGACTGGCCTCTCCTGCCGAGCCGCTTTCATTCCTGCACTTTCTGCTTAGACTGGCAACACTAATATTAGATCAGCCAGGGATTGCCGCTCAATAGAAAATGCTTTATGCTGGTTAAAATAATGGCTCTGGCTATTCTTGGCTGCCTAAGTTGCTTTTACAATTCAGTGAGGAGTGCATTTTTTGAAACAATTACACCTTTAGGCTCGAGGAAAAGCGATGCTTTTAATTACTGGCATTGGATTTCCAGTGAAATGAATCTTGTACAGTGCTGTACAGAGCAGTCAGTGTTGGTGTGATGGTGTTATTTAATCTATTGCTTTTAAAACACCCTGACTTTTTTTTCTCTAGTTTCAAGTAAAGCCACATTTTTCCTCCTAATCTAGTCGTATTGAATTGCCTGATTTGCATTTTTGCCTCTACTGCTGTAGACCTTCATTACTGACTATGGAGAGCCGTAACTAACACAACCCCTCCGACACGTGCGCAGTAGCCGATTGCTTCTTTTCACCTGCACGAGGTGTGTTTCTGTCTTTGTGCAGGTGCCACTGATCAGATATTAGAGGTCGTAATTGCAGCAGGTCCCTTCCTTTGACCAGCCAGTCACTGGGTCTGTTTGAAAACCTAGGGAGCTCTCTACATAGATGCCTTTTACGTCATCCTGCACACACTCCCGAGAAGAAGGCTGTTCAAATTCTTAGATACTTAGAGGTGCCTTATTTTGAAGTAATAAACTGCCTGAATAACGAGAGAGCATCCAAGGCTTCCTTAGCAGTGAAGGCAATCCCAGCATTCAGTGCGGCACAACTTTTCTCACAAAAAATGACAAATATGGCAGACGAATGCAGAGCAACAAACAGAGTACTTTTTAATTTGTATCAAGTGTCATTTATTTGCAAATTCGGGCTTGTCACTGACAGTTTAACTGTTTTCGGTACACGTAGGGAGATGTTAGCTGGCATGCTAGCGGGTTGTGCCGCCTCAGCCTATTGGTTTGAATGGCCTGAGGCTAAGTGTGTTAGCTTAGTAAGCAAAAACTGCAGTTACGTAATTGCGGTAATCGCTGTCTAAGTAGTGCGTCCAAATAATCTGTCTTATGAGTTCGATGTCTTTTTAGAATCCTCTTTACTTAGGCAGCTGCCTAGGTAGGCAGTAGGCATCAAGGTAGCTCACTAGGTTTTCGAATAGACCCATTGTGCCCAGACGTGCCCGGCCGGCCGTTAGCAGAGCTGTGAACTTGTGAGCTCGAAATGTCAGGGCTGGTGGGCTAGCATGCTTTACTGCTGCGCCACCCTAATGCCATTGAAATACATTTTAAAGTACTATGCTTGGGTAGCACAGTGGTCTTGGGAACCCACATCTAGTCTGGCTTCAAATCTTAGCGCTGCTATCAGCCAGCTGGGCATCCACACAGACATTATTGGATATTTCTGAACAGGGATGGGCGAAGACTAGTAATGGATTGCCACCCTGTCTTGCGCCCATTACATTATACGTAAAATATCAAATTCTATATGCAACTTTTTTTCTCTTTATTATACTATTATATACATTTCTTTTTCCACCTCTCTTCCTCTCTCTCGGCCCCCTGCAGAGGCATACAGAATCCTCCATTCCTATCTAGCCAGTCTTAATATAGTAAGGTGCCTTCGGGGCAAACAGAGCCATGCTGGCCACCTCAGAATTCCATGCCATGACAACGGAACCCCTCCGAAGGCTCTAATCCACTAAGCCTACTGAAGACACCGCATGCTGTCTGGCACAGGATGTTTAATTAAGACACAGAGGGCTGTGGAAGTGAGGGGCCCTGACCGGCCAAAACACTCAAACTCTTCTGAAAGGAGGTTGTTTTTACTGAAACCTGTTGGCTGCCTCTGGGCTGTGGTGTCAAAAAAAATATCGTTCAGTAGTCGGACATGAGCCGTACCATTTTGTGCAGAAAGGACTGTTTAAATGTGTGACACTAAAATGGTAATAACATTACCATGGTACATGGTAGTATGTGTTGTTGTGTTGTTCTGCCATGGGTGTATCAGGCGCAGTATTGTTGGGATTTTGAAGTTCCGTTTACACTTGTTGGCTTGTTTATTAGGAATAAAGAGACCAGAACTTTTTCTTATGCACAATGTGTGCTAATCTTCCTCTTTACTTTTTGATCACAGTCTGACTGTGGTCTCTGGCCTAACTAAACACACATTTGGTTGTTTATAACCTCTTTGTTTTTATCATGGAATTTATCTGTGATTTTTTTTATAGCAACCTTCTAATGTCATGGTTTTAAAATGAGATATTCAACAAGTGCAGAATGGAAGGATGGATGGATGGATGGGATAAATGGGATGGATGGAATGAATGGATGGGTGAATGGATGGGATAGATGGATGGGATAAATGGGATGGATGGATGGATGGATGGGATAGACGAATAAATGGATGGATGGATGAGTGGATGGATGGATACTTACTTACATTATTTCTATACAATAATCTCCCTCATGATAAATAAAGATAAATATATTGTATATATATGGGTATACATATATACAATATACAATATATTGGCTACAGGTATAAATATATACAATATGAGCAATAATATACATTGTTATAAATACACGAGAGTTCTTCAAAAAGTTCCCGCACTTTTTTAACTCTATTTATTAAGAATTTCAAATGCAAATTACATGACTTTCCTACATAGTCACCTTCCGATGCATTTTTTCCAGCGTCATAACAACTTTTTAAGGACATCAGCATTAAAATTGTATATGGCTGAGTGCGTAGCCACTGATGCACCGTTGTTTCACATCATCATCACATGGAAATCTTCTTCCCCTTAAAGCTTCTTTGAGCGATCCATAAAAGTGAAAATCAGATGGCGCTAAATCCGGACAATAAGCTCTCTCTCAGTCTCTCAGACACGACTAATTACTACTCCTCCCACCCTCACCGTTTCCAACCAAAATATAAAAGTGCGGAAACTTTTTGAAGATCCCTCGTATATGAATATAGAGATACATATAGCGATTAATATTAAATATTAAAATATAATTTCAGATATGGGTATGAATGGTGCCAATGTGTGTCTTTAGTTTAAGTTTATTAGTTTGAGGTGTCCACATACTTTTGGTCATGTTTCTTTCTGCCAACTTTTCTTTCCTTTTATACAGTCAGACCAAATGAGAATTGTGTCCTTTATTTATGCTTTTAAATACACTGTTGGCAGAGATTTGTAGCTGATACATTTCGGCACAGGCAGGTCCCAGTTAATTGTAGAATGCCGTTGAAACTCAGTTCTCCGTTTTCCAGGTTTGTGTATGCACAATTGAATGGTTAATCTAGTGGACTGCAAAACACCTGATGCTTTAAATCCCCATTATTCATTATCTACTATTGATGATTAAGTTCACAGGGTGAGGATTGAGCCAGAGCACAGGGTACCCACCCTGCTTTCTATCCAAAAGGTCAGATTCCAGACATGAGCGAATGGTATTCTTGTATAGGCTGATGGCATTTATATATTTTTACTACATGTTACTGCCTTATAACCTCATTATAAATGTATAATGTATAAACTGGCACCCTGTACATTGTGCTGTAGATTTCGGCCTTCTTCTCAGACTCCACATGACTGTTGACAATAAATAAATATATAATTTAATGATAGGAAGCTTAGCTGGCACACTAGTAAATTACACTGGGATGCAGTATTCAAATCCCCAGCAATGCTATCAGCCAGTCAGGCAGCTACATTTAAACATGATTGGCTGTGTTTGGTTGGGAAGGGGGGTAAAGGATAGGATGGCCTCGGCCCTGCAATGAATTGGCTTCTTGTCTGGGTGTGTTACTGCATTGTACCCAGTGAACACTTGCATTCTATGGTCAAAAGTTTGTGGACACCCTTCTTAATATTTAATAAATAAGTTCAGGTGTTTTAAACACATCCATTGCTAAGAGGTGTATAAAATCAATTAGTTAAAATAAATTTTAAGCCTGCGAGTTTAGGCATGGCCGTCTCCTCATCCAGATCAAGGTTCAATAAGACATAGTTTGATGAGTTTGGTGCAAAATAACTCCAGTTATGAGTTCTGATTTCAATACTGTTAACAACAGGATGAGTTGAAACATTGATTATATGAGTGCCTGACCTCACTAATGCTTCTTTTACTGAATAGGCACAAATTTCCACTGATAAAGTTCAAAATCTTGCAGAGAGCCTTTCCCGACAGGCAACTTTATATAGAATTAGATGGTTTTGATTAGGGATGTGTGACAAACTCATTGCCAGGCATCCACATACTTTTGATCATATAGTGTTGCATCGCTGTTTACCAGACATCATAAAATAGCCCATTTTTGAGAGTAAATATTCTCCTTTGAGTCCCAAATGGAAAAAAACGCAGTTGGGGTTAAAACAGAGATTAATTAGTAATTGGACACACTTTGTAACAGCTTTGATAGGACGTCATGTAGGATAAATGTGAAATCACCGGCAACATTAAGTGAAGTCTTAACAATCTGACAGATACAAATCAAACAGATTGCTCACATAAGATCAGACACCCTTGCCGGAATTCCAAAATATTGTAGTATACTGTATATGGACTATGTATTTTAATGTATAGCCAAGAAGTTACCATAAGACAATATTAAGTCCATCGTAATTTTTAAAACAACAACTATGGATTTAATACAAATATGTTACTGCAGTGTGTAATGACCTAACATTCCATTATTCTCACTATAAAATATATTGTATGCTGCAGAGCTCTAATAAAATGAAAACCACGAATTAGCTGGAATTAAAGGATTAATTATTTCACTGTTTTAATGTGTGAATGTATCACATTTAAGTGAAAGGGGGCTTCATTTTCCCCCACCACCCAGCTAAGATTAGTGAGTTAAGCCCTGCTGTCACAGTCAGTGATGGTCCAAATCTCCTCCTTGCTCTGAGGCATTGGACCTGTCAGTTCACTCAACACTTCATGTGATGGTTTTCCTAAGAACAGTCGACCCTGAGAACGCCTCAGTCCTGCTTTTTTCTGTGTGTGGAGACTCTTTAGTATGGTGAGTGAGTTACACAAGTCTAATACCAGACCTTCCCAAAGTACAGAGTGGGCTGCTGTGTATTAAAGGAACATGGTGTCACAAATCCGTCCACATTTTTAGACAAAGTTGTGCCAGACATTTTATTAAAGGTTAGGTTTAAGTACAATATGAACAAGTAATAGGGGATCCCTTTTAACATTTTTTAAACACAACCATTGCTAATATGAGTATAAATCAATTATATGAAAAAAAATATATGCTTTCAAATTTGCAGCAACAGTTTTGGGAAGGTCCTTTCCTGTTTTAGCATGACTGTGCCACTGTGCACAAAGCAAGGTCTATAATGACATGAAGAAAGCTTGGCTGATAGAAACTTCAGTGGCCTACACAGATCCCTGACCTCAGCCCCATTGTACAGCTTTGGAATGAACTGAAACATCAATTGAGACTTTCTTGACAGAATGAGAACAAATTCTCACAGACACATTACAAGTATTGTAAGAAGCCTTCTTACAAGTGTGGTCATTGTTATATCTGACAACAGAGATGATGGATGGATGGACGGACAGACGGACAGACAGACAGACAGACAGACAGACAGACAGACAGACAGACAGACAGACAGACAGACAGACAGATAGATAGATATTTTTGTATATAAGCTTAAAATTATTAAATAAAATTTGATGTAAATAAGATGTAAATCCAAATTAAAAAGTAAAAGAAATATATTGCTTTAAAATGGTAACAATTTCTGTGCACCATTTTTTCATTCATTCATTTATCTTCAGTTAAAGCTTCATCCCAAATAGGGTTGCAGTGGGTCTAAAGCCCACACAGAATCAGTTAGACAAGACAGAACTTCACACCCTATATATAAAAATAATAGGGTACCCTAAAACTAGCCGGGGATGGCGAATTACAAGCGTTGAATGGTTCAGCCCTTGACCAGCATTGTTCTGTATTGTGAGACCCAAGCCAGGTAGAGTTATTACACAGCTGTTAAGTACAGTACAGAACTATTATGGTACAGGCATCATGTAAAGCAAATGATTAGGTCAGATGGTTGTCAAATAATGCTAATGTATCAGTCAACAAATCTAAGATAGTTTTACAGGATTTCTGGTGCAAACACTCTTTTCTGATGTTCCCACATTCCAGAGTTATAATTTCACCATACATACTCCAACCCTGGATGTTTAATGAATACATGAGTGTTTTTTAAAATTCAGTGAAGCATATAGATTACCTTTAATATTTTACATACATTACGTCATTTACAGACCCACAGGCAACATGTGATGAACAGCTAGTCCTAACATGAGAGTGACTCCCAAAACCTAATAATAGATATTGCTCATTTTAAACATTTTAACTGGCTGCTTAATGCATCTGTAGTTGACATTATAATTCCTTAAAAAGTCATTTCTTTCCTCTTATTTAAGTTTCATATTGTGCCAGATATCAGTCATACCCCTGCTACAGCAGGGTAAAGTGGAAATAACTAAAACATGTATGCCAAGGTCAATCAGAACTGAATTACCAAACAAGTAAAGAGGTAAAGATCTAACTTTATAGTGCAATAAAAAATTATTTTACAACAGACAACCTCCGTGCCAAGTGGCAGGCCATAACTAAGGTTACGTGTGTCTTCAAATGAAATGCCATTGTAAAATTTTACAACGCAGACACAATTACACATGAAAATAAAATAATTTGCATAGCTTAAATTAGTGTTATTAAATAAATCACTTCAATTAAAACAAACAGCATATTTGTGGATCACACTTGTGTGGCCGCAGTTTGAGGAAGATGCTTTGCTACTCCAGCATGACTCTTGCCCTGGGTACAAAGCTGGAAGCATATAGTTTATTGTTCATAAATGACTTTATATAAAACCTGTTGGCAATGGGTATGACTAAAACACTGTAGCTCGATCATTAGTATGGGTGTTTAAGTAGTTTTGGTTGCACAGTGTATCACAGCGGATTATAAAAGTGTTTATTATTTAACATTACACTACTTTTATCAGATTGTAAATTAAACTATCATGTAAAAGCATATATTTAAAGCAAAGATTCAGCAATGCTGAGATCTTGAGTTCTAAAGTTTGAATCTTGGCTCTGCTATCAGCCGACCAGGCACCTGCACAGACACATTTCTAAATTTTAGCAGATGTGTTTATCTAAAGCAACATACAATTGCTAACAAGTTAATAAAATCAATTATATTAAATAAATGATATGCTTCACTTTGTGGTTTGAGGAAGGGCATTTTTTTTGTTTTAGCTTGACTGAACCCCAGTGCTCAGAGAGGTCAATGAGAATTTGGTGTTAAATAACCCCAGTAGCCTGAAACTTAGGATTTAGGATCAGGTTTAGGATTAAGGGCTTTGCTCAGGAGTTCAAGGGCAACTTGGTGGTGGTGGAGTTTAAACTGTCAAGACAACAGCCTTGCTCTGTAGACACAGTGTGTGTGTGCTCGAAGTAGTAGTCCACATCTGCCTATTTTAAAAAATGTATAGCACATCATGAAGAGAGACAGTGGTGACCACAAACTGTTAATCAGCTGAAGTCTCGTATCAAGCAAGAATAGGCAAAAATACCACTTGTAAAACTGCACTTAATGTCCTCAGTTTCTAAATTATTATAAAGTGTAATTGATAGGAAAAAGTAATGTATAACAGTTGTAAACATGTTACCACTGAGCTACCACTTTTCTGTGTGAAGTTGTAGCCTAGCAGTTAAAGTACTGGACTAGTAATCGAAAGGTTGCTGGTTCAAGCCCCATCACTGCCCTCAATTGCTTCGACAATATACTGTCACAGTACTGTAGATTGCTTTGAATAAAAGCATCTGCTAAATGCTTAAAATGTAAATGTGTGTCTGTAGGAGAGGGACAGTAGTTGAAACAGTGCTGGTCTAGGTGTGGCGTCTGCTAACAAGGTGACAGATCACAAATGGCAGTGTGTGGCTCTACACATGCAATACTTGACTCTGCTAGACTAGAAGGTGAAAAGAAGCGCCAGAGCTCCACACATGCTGGAGATGGCTCGTAACAGCTTTGGCTTTCCTCGATCAGAGGTGGATCCATTTGTTCCATTTGGCTATGATTAAATTGGTTGCAAAGAAGGGGGAAAATTGATCATATACTTGATTATATTTTTGAATGTGCATTAATGGAGCAACCATAGAGCAGCATGTATGGCCCAAAAATGAGAAATTCATGGCAAATTACCCATGTGGTAGTGGATTCATACTGTTTTACACCAATCAGCCATAACATTAAAACCACCTCCTTGATTCTACACACACTGTCCATTTTATCAGCTCCACTTACCACATAGGAGCACTTTGTAGTTCTACAATTACTGACTGTAGTCAGTGTCCTGTGACCACTGATGAAGGTTTAGAAGATGACCAACTCAAACAGCAGCAATAGATGAGCGATCGTCGTTGCTGCAGCGTTGCTGTGTCTGATCCACACATACCAGCACAACACACACTAACACACCACCACCATGTCTGAATGATCCACCACCTAAATAATACCTGCTCTGTAGTGGTCCTGGGACAGTCCTGACCATTGAAGAACAGCATAAAATGGGGCTAACAAAGCATGCAGAGAAACAGATGGACTACAGTCAGTAATTGAAGAACTACAAAGTGCTCCTATATGGTAAGTGGAGCTGATAAAATGGACAGTGAATTGGGTGCAAAGAAGGGAGGAATTTACTTTATTTTCCTGTATTATTAAAAGTTTTATGGTGTATGTATTTGTTTGTTGGTAAAAATTGGTGATATGAATTAGTAAAGAGCTGAATATGTAAGCCAGCATCTAATAAACATGAATGTATGATCTGCAGAGTGCGTGACCCTGACTAGCTAATAATTTAATGATTCCCCTGCAACTGATTTGCCCTTTTACTCACTCTGGTTCATTCACAACCAGCTCTGCTATCATTTTAGTTCCCTTTATCAACCATGAGGCACTTCATGTGTGTTATTCAGCTAGTCATGTTAATTATTCCTAAACGTCCCAGGTCTATTCTCTGAAATGTGACACCAGTGCTAATAAAGTAATGCAAGTACCAAGGTTCAGAGCATGATCACGAGTGATGTTCCTCTACTGCATGCTAGAGCACATGAGCGAAAAGATCTCACAGGAAAAAACAAGCCTCATTTTAGTGTTATCTTAATATAAATACATTTTGAATTTGATGCCTATAACATGTTTAAAACTGTTACATTACTTTTACTATAAATTTCACTAAATAACTTGTTACATTACTTTTACTATCAGTTTCACTAAATAACGTTACATTACTGTGTTACATTATTTTTAATATCAATTTCACTAAATCATATGTTACATTACTGTGTTACATTACTCTTACATTGGTTTCACTACATAATTACTGCAGTTTTAATTAAGTTTGGTATTTTTGCACATTCTTGCTTGATACGAGACTTCAGCTGATTAACAGTTTGTGGTCACCACTGTCCTGTCTTCTCTTCATGATGTGCTATACATTTTAATAGGAAACAGATCTGGACTGCATGCAGGCCAGTCAAGCACACACACACTCTGTGTTTATAATGCCAGGCTGTTCTCTTGATGAAATAACCATAGACTTAAAAAGATGTCAACTTGATGGCACGGGGGAAGCTGATCAGAAATAGACTGATACTCTAATAGACTGGCAGGTAAAGAAGGACCAGAGCTACACCCATGCCATTTTCTTCTATCAGTGGTGGAGATAAGTTCCATTTGGCTCTGACTGAATTGGGTGTAAAGAATGGGAAAAACTGACCTCATTTACTGTATTATTAAAAGCTTTAAAACAGGTCTGGACTGCAGGCAGGACAGTCAAGCACACACACACACACACACACACACACACTGTGTCTATAAAGTGAGTCTGTTGTCTATAATGCCAAGCTGTTGTATTGCTTAAATAACCATAGACTTAAAAAAGATGTCAACTTGATGGCAGCATTCATCACTCAAAAACCCTATATAAACCCCGGCATTAATACTATTTTTACATATTTGGTTTTCATCCATACTGTGGGCACTGGTTCACCTCAATGCCATTACAGATGTTGGCTTTTGGACTGTGTTAAGTGATAACGTTTTTCTTATGTACTCCCAATCCCATATGACTGTGTTTATCACAGCAGAATGATGGTTTCAAATGAAATGTTTTCTAGAGGCTTAAAGGTCACACACATTCAACTAACAATTGCAATCAAATACAATCCAAGCAGTTACAGGATACAAACCCTGCTCAATGGCCCAGCAGTGGTAACAAGGCAGTGGTGGGGCTTGAACCAGCAACCTAGCAGTACTAGTCCAAGTTTATTCCTCTATTTTGTGCCTATTTAGTTTATAGTCAATATGTGAGGTCAAGAACTGGTGCTGGATATGAACATACCAATGAAGTTTCAGGCTACTGGGGTTATTCAACAAAAAACTAATCCTTATGGACCTCACTTTGAGCACTGGCTATCAGTCAAACTAGACATTTAGAGCATATCATTTATACTTATTTATACTATTTATACTTAAATAGTGTAAGGGTGGGGACATTAATTTGGATTCTTTAATATCTATATGTTCAATGTATTTAACAAATGTTTCTTTGGTTTATAAAGTATGACAAATTAATACCTTGTTTGATTGCTCATTTAATTTATTGGCACATTATATTCACATTATAAATATATTTAATGTTTGTTATAATCTCTAAATTAAGTTTTACACTACATCTAAACGTGGTGAGTTTGGGGCAGTACATTTTGGGGATGAAGGACAAGTTTTAATTTTGTACACAAGCAGTATGTACAATTTGTGTCAGGTCAGTCACTGTTTCAATTTATCCCAAAGGTGTTCATGGCTCTGTGCAGACCACTGAAGTTCTTTCACACCAAACTTCAAACCAGATCTTTAAAGACTTTGCTTCATATACAGTGGCACAGTCATGCTGGCCAGTACTACAAAGTAAAACCAATTTTATTCACCTGTTATAGCTTTAGCTCCTCAGTAATGAGGAGTGTCTGCATACTTTTGCCATGTAATGTACAGTACATCATGAAGGTATATATAAAATAATAAAACTAATCTGCTTGTTTACGGGTTGCTTGCACCTTGCTTGTCTAATTTACCTTAATAATACTCAGTAGCCGAAACTGACTTTGAAACGTCTCCAGCAAGTTGCAGTCAGGTCCAAAGTTGAGAAGGTATTGTTTTATCAGGGTGATTAACTAGATGTGAGATATGTTCTCCAGCAGCACAACGGGGGAATGGTAGTAGTTGCCCTCGCTTTTATGGCTTAAGGGCATGCTTTTCGTCAATTAACACACAGCTATCTATCTTGCTGTAAAGCATGAACTGAAATAAAATTTTAGAACATTGAGAAATATTTAACCGAGGTGTTTATTACAGTATGCAGACTAACACGGCAAATGTGCATTAGAGGAGCAACCATGGAGCAGTATGTGTCCCAAAAATTCATGGCAAATTACCCATGTGTTGATGGATTCATACTGTTATACAAATACAGTAGGGACTGCCAGTCTGTTTAGAATCATTGGTTCTTAATAGATCTTGTAAATGTTCTATAAAAATAAAGTCACTTTAAAGGAATTTAGCATGAATGCTCACAGATTTCAGAAAACTTAAAATGAAGTTTGCTGTTATTAATAAAACATTAAAACTGTGCTAACATCTGTGTGGTTCTTTACATTTAAGTTGATGTGTTAGAAGCAGGAGAAATGGGCAAGCGTAAGGATTTGAGCGAGTTTGACAAGGGCCAAATTGTGGGGTGCTCTTGTGGGGTGTTCTCGGTCTGCAGTATCTATTAAAAGTGGTCCAAGGAAGGAACAGTGGTAAACTGGCGACAGGGTCATGGGTGGCCAAGGCTCATTGATGCATGTGGGGAGTTAAGGCTGGCCCGTGTGGTCCGATTCAACAGACAAGCTACTGAAGCTCAAATTACTAAAGAAGTTAATGCTGGTTCTGATAGAAAGGTGTCAGAATAGACAGTGCATCGCAGTTTGTTGGGTATGGGGCTGCATAGCCGCAGACCAGTCAGGGTGCCCATGCTGACCCCTGTCCACCACCGTAAGCACCAACAGTGGGCACATGAGCATCAGAACTGGACCACGGAGCAATGGAAGAAGGTGGCCTGGTCTGATGAATCCTGTTTTCTTTTACATCACGTGGATGGTCGGGTGCGTGTGCGTCGCTTACCTGGGGAACACACGGCACCAGGATGCACTATGGGAAGAAAGCAAGCCGGCAAAGGCAGTGCGATGCTTTGGGCAATGTTCTGCTGGGAAACCTTGGGTCCTGCCATCCATGTAGATGTTACTTTGACATGTACCACCTACCTAAGCATTGTTGCAGACCATGCACACCCGTTCATGGAAACGGTATTCCTCGCAACTTACAGGAATTAAAGGATCTGCTGCGAACATCTTGGTGCCAGATACCACAGCACACCTTCAGAGGTCTAGTGGAGTCCATTGCTGTTTTGGCAGCAAAAGGGGGACCAACACAATATTATGTTATGTCTGATTGGTATATATACTGTATATATATATATACAGTGTATCACGAAAGTGAGTACACCCCTCACATTTCTGCAAATATTTCATTATATCTTTTCATGGGACAACACTATAGACATGAAACTTGGATATAACTTAGAGTAGTCAGTGTACAGCTTGTATAGCAGTGTAGATTTACTGTCTTCTGAAAATAACTCAACACACAGCCATTAATGTCTAAATAGCTGGCAACATAAGTGAGTACACCCCACAGTGAACATGTCCAAATTGTGCCCAAATGTGTCGTTGTCCCTCCCTGGTGTCATGTGTCAAGGTCCCAGGTGTAAATGGGGAGCAGGGCTGTTAAATTTGGTGTTTTGGGTACAATTCTCTCATACTGGCCACTGGATATTCAACATGGCACCTCATGGCAAAGAACTCTCTGAGGATGTGAGAAATAGAATTGTTGCTCTCCACAAAGATGGCCTGGGCTATAAGAAGATTGCTAACACCCTGAAACTGAGCTACAGCATGGTGGCCAAGGTCATACAGCGGTTTTCCAGGACAGGTTCCACTCGGAACAGGCTTCGCCAGGGTCGACCAAAGAAGTTGAGTCCACGTGTTCGGCGTCATATCCAGAGGTTGGCTTTAAAAAATAGACACATGAGTGCTGCCAGCATTGCTGCAGAGGTTGAAGACGTGGGAGGTCAGCCTGTCAGTGCTCAGACCATACGCCGCACACTGCATCAACTCGGTCTGCATGGTCGTCATTTCAGAAGGAAGCTGACGCACAAGAAAGCCAGCAAACAGTTTGCTGAAGACAAGCAGTCCAAGAACATGGATTACTGGAATGCCCTGTGGTCTGACGAGACCAAGATAAACTTGTTTGGCTCAGATGGTGTCCAGCATGTGTGGCGGCGCCCTGGTGAGAAGTACCAAGACAACTGTATCTTGCCTACAGTCAAGCATGGTGGTGGTAGCATCATGGTCTTGGGCTGCATGAGTGTTGCTGGCACTGGGGAGCTGCGGTTCATTGAGGGAAACATGAATTCCAACATGTACTGTGACATTCTGAAACAGAGCATGATCCCCTCCCTTCGAAAACTGGGCCTCATGGCAGTTTTCCAACAGGATAACGACCCCAAACACAACCTCCAAGATGACAACTGCCTTGCTGAGGAAGCTGAAGGTAAAGGTGATGGACTAAACCCAATTGAGCACCTGTGGCGCATCCTCAAGTGGAAGGTGGAGGAGTTTAAGGTGTCTAACATCCACCAGCTCCGTGATGTCATCACGGAGGAGTGGAAGAGGATTCCAGTAGCAACCTGTGCAGCTCTGGTGAATTCCATGCCCAGGAGGGTTAAGGCAGTGATAATAATGGTGGTCACACAAAATATTGACACTTTAGGCACAATTTGGACATGTTCACTGTGGGGTGTACTCACTTATGTTGCCAGCTATTTAGACATTAATGGCTGTGTGTTGAGTTATTTTCAGAAGACAGTAAATCTACACTGCTATACAAGTTGTACACTGACTACTCTTAGTTATATCCAAGTTTCATGTCTATAGTGTTGTCCCATGAAAAGATATAATGAAATATTTGCAGAAATGTGAGGGGTGTACTCACTTTCGTGATACACTGTATATATATATATATATATATATATATATAAAATTTTGAAATACGTCCGGATTTGCCATTAAGGATGTGCATCACAGGCACTGGTGTTACATAATCCAGTTAACTTTAAATGAGAGTACGTGATACTCCTTTGACCTGTGTTTGGACCTCATTCTATTCAGAACAACACATGACATAATGTTTTCCCTTTTTATCTTTCCATACTCAAGGCATGATTGGACGAAATGTGAAAGAGGGATATAAAGCAATAAAGATATTATACATAATAAAGTATTATCACTCATTTTCAAACACTTACTACAAATTTGGTGTCATGGTAGTACAGCAGGTAGTGTAGATGCAGTTACAGGGTCAGGCAAGTCTATCATCTGCTAAGGTGGTGACCTTGTGGGTTTCCTCTGGGTTACTCTGGTTTCCTTCCAAATACCCAGAGCATGCAGGAGGCAGATTGGCTGCTGTGTTGTCTTTAGATCTGAGTGTATGTGTGCTCTGTGTTGGATTGATGCCCTGTTCAAGCTGCATTTCTTCTTTGGATCTAGACTTTTCAGGTAGAACTAGATTCACCACAACCTTGAGCTTAACAGTTAGAAAATATTAATAAAAAAATAAAAAAATAATCAACAAAAAATAATAATAATAGCAGTAGTGTAAATATTCTCATAAACAATATGTAGAAATATATGTGCTGAAGGTGTGCTGTGGTATCTGGTACCAAGAGGTTATCAGCAGATCCTTTAACTCCTGTATGTTGTGAGGTGGGCCTCCATGGATCGGAATTGTTTGTCCAACACGTCCCACAGATGCTCGATTGGATTGAGATCTGGGGAATTTGGAGGCCAAGTAAACACCTCAAACTCGTTGTTGTGCTCTTCAATCAATTCCTGAACCATTTGTGCTTTGTGGCAGGGCGCATTATCCTGCTGAAGGAGGCCACAGCCTTTAGGAAATACCGTTTCCATGAAAGGGTGTACATGGTCTGCAACAATGCTTAGGTAGGTGGTATGTGTCAAAGTAACATCCACATGGATGGCAGGACCCGAAGTTTCCCACAGCAGGACATTGCCCAAAGCATCACACTGCCTCCGCCGGTCTGCCTTCTTCTCACAGTGCATCCTGGTGCCATGTGTTCCCCAGGTAATCCATGTAATATAATAGAAAATGTGATTCATCAGACCAGGCCACCTTCTTCCATTGCTCTGTGGTTCAGTTCCGATGCTCACGTGCCCATTGTTGGCGCTTTTGGAGGTGGACAGGGGTCAGCATGGGCACCCTGACTGGTCTGTGGCTAAGCAGCCCCATACGCAACAAACAGTGATGCACTGTGTATTCTGACACCTTTCTATCAGAACCAGCATTAAATTCTTCAGCAATGTGAGCAATTTGAGTAGCTCGTCTGTTGGATCGGACCACCCACACGGGCCAGCCTCCGCTCCCCATGTGCATCAATGAGCCTTGGCCACCCATGACCATTTTATATATATATATATATACTGTATATATATATATATATATATATATATATATATATATATATATATATATATATATATATATATATAATGGTCATGGGTATATATATATATATACTGTATATACTGTATATATATATATATATATATATATATATATATATATATATATATATATATATATATATATATATATATATATATATATATATATATATATATAAAATGAAAAAATCAAAGCTGAATATGTAGGTTTTGACATGAAGGTGTGTGCATGAGTTTAACTCTAATATTGTCATTTTAATTAATATTGTAATTATTGTAATAACAATATTCATAACTTAATTTGGTTTTCATTCTAATTTCCTTCCAAACAATGCCAGTTGGTTGATTTTGCCATTGAGTCAATAGGAGAGTGTGTGAATGCCTGTGATGAATTGGGACCCCATCCATTCTGTCTTTTTACCTTGTTTCTAGTGTAGACCCCAGACTTACCATGACCCTGATCAACATTAAGTTTTTTTAAAAACCTACAAGAAACCAGAGTGTATTTAATTGCTACAATAAATGGATTTTACTTTTTTTTTTTCATTGTTCTGTCCTAGTTCACTCCGATTTATATAAACACATATGGAACCATGCATGTCTAGGGGTAGAAATAGCTGGCAAATCAAGAAAATCTTAAGATTATGGACTATTAGATTTCATCTGCTGTGACCCATATGCCTATTATGCATTACCAGTGCCAGGATGAAATCTGTAGATTTTGATGAGTGTTTATGTAATGAGTCATCAGCCTTTCTGACTGGCTTACATGAACATTATGAAGATTGAAAGGAAATTAACTGTGGCAGGCCCTCATAGCACAAAGAACGAACTTGTTTTTGGCTATTTTTGTGCTGAATTTTCATTTTTATTCACATACAAATTCATAAAAATTCTGATAAGCCAACGGTTATGAAAAGTGACATACTGAAGGGTAGAGCTTGGGTCAGCGGATGTAGCATTTCATGACTTTCTTTGTACTGAGCATAATTACTATTGCTTAGTTTAACAGTGTATAAGATCCATGGTGCATGGGGACCAGAAAAGAGGTTTCAGGTGTAACCCTGCACCTGAGATATTAAAGGATAAACCCAAGTGCATGAGACTAATTCTGTGACTTGAAAACCACACAAATCTAAAAAACCACACATAACAGAAAAATCTAACTGAACTAAAGTAAATAAAACTCAAGAAGTAACATAAGACCAAAGCTTAAGCCCAAAGTCCAAAGGAAAGACAGACAGGCACCTATATTATGAGAGCTGAAACACTGTACTGCATGCAACTAACTAACTAATCTCAGAATCAGAATCTTTATTTATTCTCAGGAAATAAAGACACAAACACAAGAAGGAACAAAAGTGTTTCAACCAAAACCTCAGGTGAAACCAAACAGGTGAACTTAGAAAACCAGTGGCCACAAACTTACCCCAAACTTCACAACGACGGGGTGCCAGGTACAGCAAAAACCAAAACACAGTTCAGCTAGCGCACCAGCACTAAATTTCTAAACACCCTGGTTTGAATCTCAGCTCTGCTACTGGTCAGCTGGGGGTCATTGGGCGGGCACAATTGGCAGTGCCTGCAGCAGACAAAATTGGCCATCAAGTCTGCTGTGTGGGAAAAGACACTACTAACAAAGAGGGTGGGGGCTTTAAACGCTGTGCAAGGACCCTGGTTAGCAGCCCGAGGCGCCTGTGCAGAAGTGGAGGAGCCTTGTGTACAAAAACACAGAGGCACGGGCGAATAAGAAGGGCATGAGGGACTGCTCATGTGACGGAGGGGGCATGGGGCAGGCGAATATACTCTCCTTGGACAAAATAGAGAAATAAATAAAATGTTATTATTTTAGTTACAAATAAGTTATCGGACACAACAGTTACTCATTACACAAAATTCATCAGTTCACAAGTTTAATGTCAAACACAGTCATGGACAATTTTGTATCTCCAATTAACCTCACTTGCATGTCTTTGGACTGTGGGAGGAAACCGGAGATCCCGGAGGAAACCCACGCAGACACGGGGAGAACATGCAAACTACACAGAAAGGACCCGTAAAACATGACCCCTATCATGTTTCAGTACAAATGCAAGCTAGGTGGGAAACTTTACATTCATAGGCAATTTTACCTGAAGGAAACCCTTGTAGACAGTACAATTTGAAGGACAAGGACAATAACCAGAGGATCAAACCCAAAATCTTTGAGTTGTGACGCAACAGCTTAATCTCATAAATCTGAAATTAAATGCAATAAGTATGGCAAATGCATTTACATGCATACTAGAGGCCATATTCTAATTATTAATGGCCCGAATAAGAGAGCTGAATTTTCTGCCCAGTCATTGATTTAACAAGTATTTTCCAACTTTTTGTATAGCAGTGTTTTCCACAGCTGTTCAGAAAATACAACCTAAACTGGAGCCAATAACAATAGCAATAGTTGTTTTTTTAAGTTTTCATCACAATTTACATTTTAAATGACAGAAATCTCGTGCAAAGAGAACGTGAATGTTGTTTTTCTTCACTCAGATTCCTCCCAATTTCATATGAAAACAATCTCAAACAAGTACTCATGTACACAGTCCTGAAACCTACAATCTGTTTACCTCTACTGTCAGTCACACTGACTGAGAAGGGTAGCAGGAAAAAAAACAGAAAAGTAATTAAGCATCTAAACACATCCAAACAAAACCTGAAGAAAATGTTTATCTGATCCACAAATGCTGCCTGCCAAGCCTGACAAGAGTTGTTTTTAATATGCAGTTTGCGTTGGACAGCGATTTGAGGACATGTGAAAGGAGTTAATTATTTCTGACGTGTTTGTTGCCGGCTATTCGTATGCAGTGAAGCAAAGATTCCATCTTTATACAAAAGTTTTATCAACTGAGTCAGTAAATACAGTGGTGGTTAAGTTGAAATTTTTTTTTATTTTGATCTAAAGCTCAGAAATTAGATCTGTATAATTCTAAGCAAAAAAAAAATGTGTTACAAAGCCATTTCTATGGCTCTAGAACTTTACTGGACCAAAGTGAGAGCCATTATTTCCAAATAAAGGAAACAGTGGTATCTATCCAGTTGTATCTACAGTGGTATCTATCCAGGAGTTGCCGGCATGCTTATACTGTATGTTTAATGACATAAATGAATAAATGACTGAATGAATAAATACAATAATGCAGACAACTTTATAACCTTAAGAAAAATTTTTAAAATAGAAAAAACTGAGTTACAAAGCCATTTCTATGGCTCTAGGACTTCACTGGACCAAAGTGAGAGCCATTATCTCCAAATGAAAGAAAACAGTGGTAATCTATCCAGTATTTGCCAGCCTGCAGAATAAATAAAATATTGCAGAAATCTTTATAACCTTAACAAAAACAAAAATTAGCCATTTCTATGGCCCCAGGACTCCACTAGACCAAAGTGAGAGCCATTATTTCCAAATGAAAAAAAAAAAAAAAAACAGTGGTAATTTATCCTGGAGTTGCCAGCCTGCTAATATGTTTAGTGACTAACTAACTAACTAACTAAATAAATAAATAAATAAAATATTGCCACCATTTTTATAACCTCAAGTTTTAAGTTTTAACCTAAATGTTTTACAAAGACATTTCTATGGCTCTAGGACTCAATAATAATATAAGTTATTATATCCAAATAAAGAAAACAATGGTAATCTATCCAGGAGTTTCTGGCCTGCTAAAATGTTTAGTGACAGATAAATAAATAAATAAATAAATAAATAAATAAATAAATAAATAAATAAATAAATAAATAAATAAAATATTGCAGACATCTTTATAACCTTAATAAAAATAAAAATTAGGAAAGAAAACTGAATGTTTTACAAAGACATTTTTATGGCTCCAGGAATTCACTGGACTAAAGTGAGAGCCATTATCTTCAAATGAAGGGAACAGTGGTATTCTAACCAGGAGATGCCAGCCTGCTAATATGTTAAGTGAGAAATAAATAAATAAATAAATAAATAAAATATTGCAGACATCTTTAGCTATTGACTAAACTAAACTGACTGTATCAGATAGATTTTAGACAGACCCTAAATTTGCAACTTTGTAGATGACAAGGCTATCATTATTTCTAATGAATTAATTCAGTGGTGTAGAAATGCTTTGCTGCATGGGAATCTGAACAACCTGGCATTAATAAACAAAGATGAATTCCATTGAAGGCATCCATTTTGAGAAGGATGTAAGGTTATCAGTCTATGGGGTAAAGCTGAGGCATGATTCAGTTATTCAACATCAAAACAAGAATGGTTTTTATAGGGGTCAGTGTGGTCACAAAAATCTGAGCCTTTAAAATGGGATCACCTGACAAAAAGTTAGGAACATGTCTTTATATAAAAGAGGGATTGCAGTAAGAAATATATGGGGAAAAATCTGATTCTAATAAAGCTTCAATCTATATTACACAATTTTCACAGTTTGTAGTGTGAATGTGTTTGTATTTTGGTGTGGGCAGGTGTTTCTCTGTTATTATGACTCATATTAAGATCAGACCACACTAAATGAGAAATGAATGAAAATTTATATAACATTATGATGCACCTTCAAATAATCACACTAGACCTTAGATCAGTATTCAAAGCAACAAATTGATTTCTTGCTGCTGAAAGACATCATTGCAAAGAATCAAATCCACTCATCTCCCAGAGTGCCTTGCATCCATGCCACTTGTTTGAGCAGTCGAATTCAGGGGTAAGAGGTAATGCCTATCACACTGCGACAACTGCATATTAATACCGCTGCAGGGACTAATTGATCATTAGTACATCAATATGCAGTTTGCATAAAATTACACCCTGTTAACCTGTCCGTGTCTGAGGTGGCAGGGTCACCTCTTCAATAATGCTAATCACCCTTAGCCCTTTAGCATTCAGTCAAAAGCATTGAACGACAAGCTCTGCTTAACAAAGACAGCTTGGCATGGCATATGGTGGCCACGTTGTTAACAAAAGTCAGCGGGTGTTCATTTTTTTTTTACAAAACCGGTTTAATAATCATCCTGATAATAGGTATGGCGGGTCCACTAGAACCTGGAAACATTGGGTGCAAGGCAAGTCTATTACATAATATCTGAAAATCTGCTATGTCGCTCCTTAGCATCTAATTTTTGATGAGCTGTGGCTTTGTAATTGTGTCCTTAACATACATGAAAGCATGTATGACTTGACTGCACACAACTACAGAGTTTGGGTCTCAGTGGTGCCAGCAGCCTGGTCAGACACCAATTACTGTAGATGTATCTGAGAAAAGGAAGGACAGAAAGGGAGTCAACTTGATGCAAGAACAGCTACTGTGACTCCCCGCTTAAGAGACTGACACAAAGTGGTAGAGGAATCTAAACAGCCTGACGTGTTCCTCTATATGTGTTATAGCTAAGGCCCTATCTGATTCATGGCCGTGAAAATTGTGTCACGGACCATAAAATGAGCTGTGTCCAGTGTAATATGCAATTTGGTGTGAAATTCAAAATTTAAAGTGTGTGTTTAGCTATTTAACATTTTTAATTTGCACAGCGTTCAAGTGCCTCATGTTTACTGGTTAATTTGGAATCTCATGGCAATCCAGTTTGCAATCACTTAGACCAAGTTGTCCAAGATGTCAGCTAAAATCATGACTCAAGTAACTGAGATTGGAAAACTCCCCCAAAAAAATTCTGTGGGGCGCTCAGGTGGCACACCAGAGCTGACATTCCGAACTTAGCTCTGCCATCCGGCTGAGCTGGGCAGCTACATGAACAACGATTGGCTGTTGTTCATACAGGGTGGGAGCCGGATAGGGACTCCTCATAACTGAGGCAATTACGACCTCTGCTGGCTGATTGATGGTGCCTGCACAGAGACAAGGAATAATGCGTTGATCAGGGTGTGGCTCTCCGTTCATAATTCTGATCCGCATATGAACTCGCTTTGCGCAGGTGAAAAGATGCAGGAGGGGGCGTGTGTCAATCTCGCTTTCCTTAATCAGTGCGGGGATCAGCATCAGTAGAGAGGAAGCGTAATGCAGTTAGGAAATTGGATGCATAAACAAACCAAAAAAATTCTGTGGACGCAGAGGGAGAATTTTCGTTGTCTCATCCCGTCGCTGAATGTTCTAGGTTTACATTCAACCGTTAAGGTAGGCTGTGCTGTGTATTGTAGCCTTCATTTAGTCTATCATTCAATTTATGAGTGTAATTTAATGACTGCCGTGAAATGTTTCACTTTTCTTTTAAAGTCTGTGAAATCTGTGATGAAAAACATGGCCTGTGAATTTAGTCTGCTTTAGTTATAGCCCTCTGTAGGAATCCGTCATTGGAAGATAGGAAGATACGATCAGCAGCTACACACATGTTGGATGAGGCTTGTGTTAGCCTGCCATCCACACTGGCAAACATGGGTGTTGTGTATTCATGACATATGGCTGTTTAAAAAGTTTGACTGATTGTAAAATCATGGCCATGTTCTTTACATGAACTCTTTTATTATTCTGCATGTGTTCAGAGGGTGCAAAGATAGTGGAGGAATGAAACCAGGTCCCTAAAACCTGTGCTGCGGTGCGGCACCACCCACTACCAGTTGCCGCACACATTTTTATACAGTAAATATTATTGACTGATTGATTTAATTTCTTTGGGCCTTCAATACTTGGACCAATAAATAAACTTACCAATTATTTGGAAGAGCCTTTGGTGCCCAGCATCCATCCAAAAATAACTGCCAGCAATTTAATTACGTGTTATTTTATATTTGCTACAGGAAATTTGTGAGTGGTGCAGCCGGGTAAACCCTTTCATGCCTGAACGTGCGATTGACGCAAAACCAGACCTTGCCGGTAAAGGTACCCCAGTAATATCCTATAATTATATAGATGGGATGACTGAGTTGTTGAAGGACTAAAGTGGTTGCAGACTTGGGGGGAAATAGACAGTATATTGTTTAGCACTCAAACCAAAATAGGATAATCATGTAATAACAGTAATTTAGGGGTAGCTGGGCATTTCGAAGGGCAAAAATGCATAAATCCTGTTCCAGTTTTTGGTTGCAAATTTGTAACTGACAATAAAATGCTTCATTTACTTAATATAACTTCATCATTCTTGATGAGTTTATATACATTACTGCCTTGCTCTCACTAAATACACACCAACTGCGATCCTGACCAGGATTAAGTAGTTGGTGTAAATGAATGGATAAATGGCTGCATAATACAGTATTTTAAATCATTTGTTGGGCAAAGACACCACTTACTGGAACAGATGAGGTACTGCAAGCCTTTCTCTCTCTCATGCCTTGTAAAACTGCAACCCCCCTCACACATACAGTGTATGTACTGTATATATACAGTATATGTATATATATATACAGTATATATATATATATATATATATATATATATATATATATATATATATACACACCGATCAGCCATAACATTAAAACCACCTCCTTGTTTCTACACACATTGTCCATTTTGTCAGCTCCACTTACCATATAGAAGCACTTTGTAGTTCTACAATTACTGACTGTAGTCCATCTGTTTCTCTGCATGCTTTTTTAGCCTGCTTTCACCCTGTTCTTCAATGGTCAGGACCACCACAGGATCATCACAGAGCAGGTATTATTTAGGTGGAGGATGATTCTCAGCACTGCAGTGACACTGACATGGTGGTGGTGTGTTAGTGTGGGTTGTGCTGGCATGAGTGGATCAGACACAGCAGCGTCCATCTATAATTACATTTTGGTCTCTTTATTAGAATACAGACAAAATTCAGTATTGGGATTAGTGTCATGGCAGACCCTCCACCATGTTTCACTGAAGGCTACTAGCAGTCATTTTTCCAACTCTCTCCAATTTCTTTTCACATATTGTTGACAACTGGACACAGCAATTTTAAACTTGAATTCGTCACTCTATAACAGAGTTTTTCAAACCCTGGGTCTCAACCCTTAGGTGGGTCGAGAGCTGAAATAATTGGGTCGCAGAGAAAAATAATTAAATAATAATTAAATACATTTATACGCGAACTACCTCTTGTGAAGGCTTTATGTTACATCTTGTAAATCACAGTGAGACCAGCTTGTACAATGCATTGTTTATGTTGGCTGGGTCGCGTAAAAAAAAAATGGACAAAATGTGGGTTGCTTGGCACAAAAGCGCCTAGATTCTCGAAACTCAGCATTGCCACCGGTTGGCTGGGTGCCATCTAGTGGGCATAATTGGCAGTGCTTGCAGGGAGGGATGACCGGAATATGTGTGGGTGGGGTCTTCAAACGCTGTGTAAGGACCCTGATTGGTGGATAGAGTCGTCTGTGCAGAGTGCATGGGTGAAAAAAAGTTCCGTTTAAAGCTGTGCGCGGGTCGTAGGAGGCGTGAGCAGCAATATACCCCCCTCAACTGTAAAAAATTGGGGATCCCCAGCAGCAGAAGACAAATTGACTACACTAAATTGGGAGAAAAACGCATAAAATGTGTGGCTTCCACTGATCTTCATTTTAATCTTTGTAAACTTTAGCATATCTTAACCTATTCACCCTGTTCCCTTTCTGTAAAAGTGGTTTCTTGGCTGCTATCCTTTCAAAAAGACCATTCCTAATCAAGCTTCTTCAGCTGTAGAAGGGTCTACTTGGCATCCTGATGAAGCTACCAGATGCTGAATCAGGTTCTTGCTGGACTTCTTTCGGTCTTTCAAAGAAGAAACTTTGAGAAACCTCTTATCAGATTTATAACAGCTTTAATACCACACCTTAGTATCCAGTTTGCTGATTTCCCTTTGAGGATGGCCTTGTTGATTGTAAAAATATGACTGTATATCTGTGATCTTTGGCATTTTAAATGGAATGATGTGATTGAAAATTGGTTTTATCCATAGTAGAGCTTCCAGTGAATTAAACTCATACAATGTGCGTATTTAATGCTCAAACCTGATACAATAAACCATTATCACAGCAGTCACCTGACTTCTAGTGGGTTAACTGATTAGTTGTCTACTGGATTAAAACTGGATAAAAATTTCGCTCTAATTAACCTGAAGAATGCAACTGTCTAGACCGCCTAAACACTGAACACATGACTTTTTGTAATGGACCAGTCAGAAGATTTTTCATGATTTAAATTGTGTTTAGCAGAGGTTAATATGTGAACATAATATCCCATAATCTTACACCACCTTGATAGATGCTACCTCTGGGTTCCCACAGGTTAAAGATCTTAATCTAGAGGATATGCAAGTGGTACCAATCATTATTTACAAAATGTTAAGTGTCTAACAATTAAAGTGATTAATGAGTCTGAGATGAACATTGCATGAACAGTTTTTAAAATTATTAAATGTGCATCAGTCTGCCAGAGTTATAAATGCATCTTCTCTCTCAACGGTGCAATTCATTAGAGATGCTATTAGCATGTGTAATTATGCTAATCAAGCCATAATTAAGTGTCAAATCTTCCGAGGCTGTTTTTTTTCTCCCACAGCCATTTAACTTTCTTAAATATAGTGATTAGGCATGTTACTAAGTTATGATAACATATAACATATAGCCAAAAATATAGGAGACATGTATGTATAGCCTTAATTTATTCATTTATTTATTTATTTTTGTGGGGGTTATAATATAATTATCAAATAGCACATACGCAAAAATGCTGTAGCACAGTTACCTAATTTCTTGTTAGTGGTTATAGTTGACTACAATTGATGATTTCCATAAAAACAGGGCTAATTTATTATAAAGTATATGGCACAGTGGTCGCAGTGGAAGATATACTAAACTGGTACCTTCTGCTAAACAAAATGAATGAATGAATGAATGAATGAATGAATAAATAAAACATTATACAAATTATTATTATTTACATAAAAAAATAGGTCAGATGCAATCCACCACAAAACATCATACCTAGAAGATGCTAAAATAAGTAACAATGATTACAGTCAGACGTACAGTCAGCACGGTGGCTCGGTGGGTAGCACTGTCGCCTCCCAGCAAGAAGGTCCTGGGTTCAATCCCCAGGTCTGTGCGGAGTTTGCATGTTCTCCCCGTGTCTGCGTGGGTTTCCTCCGGGAGCTCTGGTTTCCTCCCACAGTCCAAAAACATGCAGTCAGGTTAATTGGAGACACTGAATTGCCCTATAGGTGAATGGGTGTGTATGTGTGTCTGCCCTGCGATGGACTGGCGCCCCGTCCAGGGTGTTACTGTGTGCCTTGTGCCCATTGAAAAGCTGGGATAGGCTCCAGCACCCCCCGCGACCCTGATTGGATAAGCGGTTAGGACAGTGAGTGAGTGAGTGATCACAGTCAAGCAAGCTTCACACTGCGTGGTATTTAGAGACTGCTGTGGATCTGATCAGCAACAGCTTCAAACTAGCCTCATTTATGGACATTTACATTTACATTTTCAGCATTTAGCAGACGCTTTTATCCAAAGCGACTCACACAATGAGCGGAACACGATGAGCAATAAGGGCCTTGCAAGGACCCAACAGTGGCAACTTGGTGGTGGGGCTTGAACCGGCAACCTTCTGTTTACTAGTCCAGTACCTTAACCACTGAGCTATCACTGGCCCTCACAGTAATATCACTGGACACAAGATATTACTATAGTTACTCAAAATCACTAATGAGGAATTATGAGGCCATGCCACAATGTAAAATATTTACATTTTATCACCAGTAATTGAATACAGTTTGGACAAATAAGTATGTATTCAATGTAAATAAAAAAATTAATTAAAATAATTGACATCCTACGACTGTCATAACAACACATGTCCCTTACAAGTGAATATAAACGTTAATATTACATATTACATTAAAAACTTCTCCCTCCAGGAGTTTATGTTGATAAGGGAGTGACAAAGTGAGCTCCAAATGATATCCAGCTCCCTGAAAACACAGCACTATAAAACGTCAGTGACCCATGGTGCCACCTATTATGTTCAAAGAAAAGTCGTTTTCTACCTGTGTGGCAGAGTTTAAAGCAGCAGAGTATTCCAACAGAGACCTGAAAGAGTTTCATCATCATAGTGATGATTACAAAAGCATTTGTCTTAAATAATGTGCAGGCAAGTCATGCCCCACTACTAGTTCTTTACTGACACGTCTTAAATATTATGTTATGCCCCCTACAACATTTAAAATACTGTGCTACACTTTGATAGAGAATGGGAATGTAAAGAACTTTCAGGAACTAAAAACACGGTATGGATTAGAAAATGGAGATCACTTTAGATACCTGCAGCTAAGGGATTATTTTACTAAGGAAATACAAATAGGGAAAACCTTGAATGATATAATTGATGTGATGACCAGGACATACAGTGGAACTAAACTCAAGGCAGTCTCAGTGCTGTACCGAAGTCTAGGACACTCAGAAGCTGCCTCTACTCTATACATAAAGGAGAAGTGGGAGAGGGAATTGAACATTAACATTACTCTAGATGAATGGCACGATATGTGTGAGACACAACACACAACTACAAACTCGAGAACATGGAGGGAATTTGGATGGAAAAACCTGACCCGTTACTTTATCACACCTAAATTAAAGAGTAAACAAACTGGTTCACAACATACATGTTGGCGCTTATGCGGAGAGAGAGAAGCAAACCATGCACACATATTTTGGAAATGCCATAAACTTAGCACATTCTGGGGAAATGTAAATAACATGTTGAAAGACATTCTAGGATATGTAATACCCAAGGAATGTAAAGTTATGTATCTTGGAAATTTAAACGATTATGTCTCAGAAAAAGATAGATACTTAACCAAAATATTATTGATCACATGTAAAAAAGCAATAACAAGAAACTGGTGTAAAACTGAACCTCCCACTATAGCCCAGTGGCTAAAGATCATAAGAGAGGTCTATACTATGGAGGAAATGACCTATCGGCTTAGACTAAGAGAAAATGTCTTTGTGAGTAAATGGGAAAAATGGACACATGACACAGTGAATGATGCTTAAGGATTGACTGATTTACCTCTATGTATTTGTATTTTGATAAATGATACCTGTAACCATATCTGATATATTTTTGTTTTTTAATTTCTGTTTGCCACATACATTCTCTTTAAGTGTATATGTATGTAAGTAAAAAGTTCAATAAAAATGTGAGTTTCAAAAAAAAAAAAAAAAATACTGTGCTACAAAACCCAAAAAGATGTAATGTATGCTCGTTTAAACATAAATCAATGCCCTTAACTAGCAGTTTGGGGATGGCACGGTGGCTCAGTGGGTAGCACTGTCGCCTCACAGCAAGAAGGTCCTGGGTTTGATCCCCAGGTGGGGCGGTCCAGGTCCTTTCTGTGTGTAGTTTGCATGTTCTCCCCGTGTCTGCGTGGGTTTCCTCCGGGAGCTCCGGTTTCCTCCCACAGTCCACAGACATGCAAGTGTGGTAAATTGGAGATACAAAATTGTCCATGACTGGGTTTGATATTAAAACGTGTGAACTGATTAATCTAACCCTAACCCTTCTGTATGAATGTATGAATGTAACCAAAGTGTGTAAAACATGACGTTAAAATCCTAATAAATACATAACTAGCAGCATGTTTGTTTACCCTCCTCCACCCTTTAAAATGTGGAATTTCTTTATGTTTTATTTACTCATGTGTTTGGCTTATTTTTCTAATCACCAAACTTTTGATAACCCTTTATACTTCATAACCTAACACTGCATAAACAAACCTTAATGCTTTGTAATCAGACAGGAATTAAAGAAACATTTTCATCATGGAGTGGTATTGGAGAACCTAATAACACACAAATATCTGTATGATTTGCAGTTTTATTGGATAGTTTTACTATGCCCATGTAAACACCTTACATTAACTTAACGTTCTTAACTGCTGAAGCAGTTTGTTTATGTACAAAGAGCATTTTTTACATGAAGTCAATTTGGTAGACCTATTTCATCCAAAAGTATCTACACGTACAGGTTACAATCCAACCCACTAATGGTTCAGAGTCTCGTCGAGGGCCTAACAGTGGAAGCTTGGCAGTGGTGGGCTTAAATCCTCAACTTTCTCATCAATAATCCCTACCTTAACAGCTAAGCCATGTGCCAAAGGGTTTGGTTATTGCAGCATATTGATTAAATTGTACAAGTTTCTGGGCAGACACACCCCATATTTGGTTAGCCTAAAAAAGTCCCTTGTCTAAATGCTAAGTTTATAATGTGTATGTCAGTTCTAAGGTAAAGTGTATGAAAATAAACTAGGTCTAACTTAAAAAATGCAGCAAACTGCCAGTTTGAATAATTGGTGCCAGAGACTTTTCCACTTCCACTTGAATGGGGAAAAATAACAAAATTAAAAATGTAAATTAGTAGAAATGACATCATATATAAACCTTCACTAAGCATTCAGTGTGACCCACTCTACTTGACATGCTGAAATTTAGGGCTATGGTCAGTCCTATAAAATTAATATGAAGTAGCCCATCCACAGCAATCATTTGTAGCTGAAGTAAGGTAAAGTGTTCCCTTCAAAGGGCCCTTTACCATGGTCGTGTTTGAAAAGTACAGTTTTGTTCTATATGAAAAAACAGCAATCAGGAGGTTTACTGCCAACACTGCCACATTTAGTAATTTCAAATTTGGATTGCTTTATTTTCAGTCCCTTTCAAAGTCAGTCCTTTAACGTTTTCACTATAGAAGGTACCCTTTAGAGCTGAACCAGATGATCACTTACAGACTTGTTGGTAATGTGTGTTTGCCCTACTTGGCATCATTACGTACTTTGTTTTAAACTTTATTGTGATAACTATTTGCTGTTAGCCCTGAGCTGTTGTTTAAACTTGACAGAGTTGCATGTGTGAATTAAAACTAATCCACCAAGGCATTGCTCTCTTTGTGTTTCCTCTGAAGAAGACAGGTGTTCTGATTGGCCATGAAAGGCCAGTTTTATTATAAGACGTGTGTCACTGTGGATCATCATTACACGTCTTATGTGTCCTGGTTTGTACCCCATGTTCCTGTTGTTACATATTAGGGTGCTGATCTGCTCAAACTAAATCTTTACTACAAGACAGTTCAAATTTAGGCACAGTGATATTACACAATTCTTAAGCTTTCCTTGATCTGTAATAAAAATCTAAAATAAAAAGTATTAGTTTGAATAATTTGTGTAATTAAAAAATAATTCTAGTGATATCCAAGATTAGACAAATATTAAAAATAAATAAATAAATAAAAATCATGTTAAAAGGTGCCCAGGTGGCACAGTGGGATATTCCACTAGCACACCAGCGCCGAGATTCTGAACTCCTCGGTTCGAAACTCGGTGTTGCCATCTAGCGGGCATAATTGGCAGTGCCTGCAGCAGACTCTAATTTGCTACCATGTCTGCTAGGGCAGGATGACCAGACTATATGGGTGGGGTCTTCAAATGCTGTGCAAGGACCCTGATTAGCAGATAGAGGCGCCAACAAAGGGTCTGCTAAGGACTGCGCACGGGTCAGAGGAGGCGTGAGCAGGAAATATACCTTCCTCGAATGAAATCAGGGATCCCCAGCAGTGGAAGACCAATTGACTATGCTAAATCAGGAGAAAAAGGGGAGAAAATGCATAAATAAAAAGAAAAATATATGATTCCATAGGATTTTTATCCCATCAAAGTCCAAGTTGCATTAGCATGTCATTTTAAATTTGACTTATCAATTAATGAAATTGAATTTTATATGCTTTTATACTGTTATGTTGCCTTGCACTACAATGGCGCCCTGTCCTGTTCTGCCGTTTGCCTAGTGTTTCCCGAAGGAACTGGGCTTGCCGTGACCCTGACCAGGCTAAAGTGGCTGAAGAAAATGAAAATTGAATTAAATATTTCATTTCAGTGTGGAAAGCTAAGCTTATTGCTTAGATCTTCCTTATGAGTGCCACAGACGAACCCTCTACAGTGTGAGATAGCCGGCAGCCCAGCAAGTGAAATGTAGAGGCTCGGAGTCAAGTAGGCCAGCAAGTGAACACAGTTAGGAATTTCTTTTAGAAATAAAAAAAACGGGCGGCACGGTGGTTAAGTGGGTAGCACTGTCGCCTCACAGCAAGAAGATCTTGGGTTCAATCCCCAGGTGGGGCGGTCCGGGTCCTTTCTGTGTGGAGTTTGCATGTTTTCCCCGTGTCTGCGTGGGTTTCCTCCGGGTGCTCCGGTTTCCTCCCACAGTCCAAAAACATGCAGCCAGGCTAATTGGAGACACTGAATTGTCCTATAGGTACCTAGCCACTAGGATGCATAAACCAGTGCATTGTAGTGCCGGTCCCAAGCCCGAATAAATAGGGAGGGTTGTGTCAGGAAGGGCATCCGGTGTAAAAACTGTGCCAAATCAATAACGGGAGCAGCCGAGGAAATAGAGAGTGAGAAATAAAAGAAACAATTAAACAAACTAACTAAAGCTAAGAAAAGATACTGTGAGTAACCGAGAATGAAATGCTACCTACTCAGTCCACCAATGTGCCAACATGTTATTACAGATAGATGCTTGTCCCTTGAGACCTGAATACCAAAGTATATAATGATGGTGAGGATCACATGTTAATGGTTAACACGACAAATGAAACAGCTGCCTTACTAGCTAGTTCATAACACAAAGCAAAGACTCAGCACTTCACTGATCAGCGATCACTGCTTTATAGCGCTGAGTACAGGTGTAGTGAATTAGTTCTATGAGTGTGGGAGCCCCTGGGATGTCAAACAAGTGAATTTTGATCTATTGCTGGTGGAAAAGATTGACCAGTTAGAGGTTTGTCAAAATATTGTATTCTTGAGCATGTGTAAATATGTAGGATTTTGGAAGCAATGTCTTGGTGCTTTTTATTGATGTTTTTATTTATTTTATAATTTATTCTATGTTTATTATAGTTATTTTATTTATTGATTTATTTGTATTTTACATTCAGTGCCAACATTTTCCAAACAAAATACTTCAATGTTTCTACTTTTAATTAGATGTTTCAGGTTAGAAAACTGCATTCCCCAACCCATACTAGGCCCCTGAAGACATGCTAACTCAGATGTCATTGTACATTTCTCTTTTTAGGGGTTTAATTGGTTGGGTACTGACATTTGACATTTCTTTTTGGACTCCTGATTTCTCCATGAGGATTACCTGCCATGCTGGTTCTGTAGCTACACCACTAAATGAGGTTAGAAGAACAGCATCACGCACCAAGTCTGCCCCTTCGCTAACCTTCCTAGCTTTTTTATAACTTGGCTTGAGCACATTTTTATGTCTTGGCTGATATGAATTCATATGAATTTACAGTCAAAGAACCTGCTGGAACAGCACCCAGATGGCCAATCCAAACAAAGGTCAAAATGTTACAATTACTTTAAACTGTGCCAGTTTATCTCAAATGTAGTGGCTGTTTGCAAATTCAACAATATTTAGATTTATTTGCCAGATTTTTTCGCCCAAACATCCACTGCATATGATCTTTGGCCAAACGTCCTTATTACTTCATTCATCACCGATCCCCTAATAGAAATATAAACAGTCTCTGAACTTAGCTTACCCCAGGCACCTCTCTTCATGTCTAAAAGGGAAGGATGTATGTGATGGCACAGCTGCATAAACACAGGTGAGAGGTCATCATAACAGAAATTGCGTTCACAGCCTGAGCCACCTGGAAGGCCAGTGCCAGCCACGTCAGCCCCCCTCCATACACACTGGGACTTGCAGCCTGGTTCTGTGTATAAAGAGTCTTTTCTCTAGGCTGGTGCCACAGCTGCAGCTCCTTCCAGGCAGTCTTTATGAGCAGGAGGTGGGAAGTGAAGCATCTGAAGTGCATCTGAAGGCATTCATGAGTACGCCTCTCAAAGGGCCAGCAGGAGGTAAAGAGCTGCTCCGTTTCCTCTATGAGTGTTTATTTTTCCCGTCCAAAGGCTTCATCAAAAAAGGTGCAGCTGAATACAGCTGAAAGGTAACTGCCAGTTACACGTTTCCTCCTTACATCTCAGCTCCTTTTTTGTTTTATAGAATAACAATTTTATCATTGAAATACTTAGCATATCATTTTGTAGCTGTATAAACATTATGTATGAAAATAAAACACCCGAAAGCCTTTATACTGGTGGATTTTTGTGGTTACAGAGGTGTGTGCACAGGTGTAAGTAATATAAGAGACGAAGGGAATGTGACAGGGATAAAAATCACTTAATTTAGATACTCCCACATACACCGATCAGTCATAACATTAAAACCACCTGCTTGTTTCTACACACACTGTCCATGTTAACATATTATCAGCTCCACTTACCTTATAGAAGCACTTTAGCACTTTGTAGTTTTACAATTACTGACTGTAGTCCATCTGTTTCTCTGCAGGCTTTGTTAGCCCCCTTTCATGCTGTTCTTCAATGGTCAGGACTCTCCCAGGACCACTACAGAGCAGGTATTATTTGGATGGTGGATCATTCTCAGCACTGCAGTAACACTGACATGGTGATGGTGTGTTAGTGTGTGTTGTGCTGGTATGAGTGGATCAGACACAGCAATGCTGATGGAGGTTTTAAACACCTCACTGTCACTGCTGGACTGAGAATAGTCCACCAACCAAAAATATCCAGCCAACATCGCCCCTTGGGCAGCTTTCTGTGACCACTGATGAAGATCTAGAAGATGACCAACTCAAACAGCAGCAACAGATGAGTGATTATCTCTGACTTTACATCTACAGGGTGAACCAACTAGGTAGGAGTGTCTAATAGAGTGGACAGTGAGTGGACACGGTATTTAAAAACTCCAGCAGGGTTGCTGTGTCTGATCCATACCAGCACAACACACACTAACACACCACCACCATGTCAGTATCACTGCAGTGCTGAGAATGATCCACCACCCAAATAATACCTGCTCTGTGGTGGTCCTGTGGGGGTCCTGATCATTGAAGAACAGGGTGAAAGCAGGCTAAAAAAAGTATGTAGAGGAACAGATGGACTACAGTCAGTAATTGTAGAACTACAAAGTGCTCCTACTATATGGTAAGTGGAGCTGATAAAATGGACAGTAAGTGTAGAAACAAGGAGGTGCTTTTAATGTTATGGCTGATCAGTGTATAACCAGAATAAAAAAGAAATCCAATGGAATAAGCACATAAACTTTTGAACTTGTTCTTTATATGTACAAACCTTATTTCCAGAAAAGTTGGGACATTTTATAAAATGCTTTTAAAATCTGTAATTTGCTAATACTCTTGAACCCTTATTTAACTGACAAGTCTACAAAGAAAAGTTGCCAAATGTTTTCAATGAAGAATTTTTTTTAAATAATGAATGCATTAATTTATTTTTACTTTTACCATCACTTTGTCCTGGGCAGGGCCGTGGTAGGTCCAGTTTCCATGTAGTTAGTGGGCGCAATGCTGCAATTTAATTGTTTTAAGTAAACATAACAAAAGCTAAAACATAGATTTGTGTGACCATAGATCCTTCCCATTATATTTTAGTCCATTTATGTTTTTTTCAGATTGCATTTCTTACTGCTGTGGTGGACTGTCTTAAGTGACAACAACTTTCTGAAGTACCTCAGAGCCCATTTTGCTTTATTTATTACAAAAGAATAAGAGTTTTTCATGTAATGCCATTTGCGATCTCGAAGGTCACATAAAGTTTAAAGTGGTTTCCATAATGGTCCCACAAGAATTAAGATTTCTCTGGATTTCTTGAATCCATTCACACTATTATGTATGGTAGATGGTGAAAGACAAAAATATTTGCCAACTTGCACTGAGACATGTTGTTTTTGAACTGAATGACTATTCTATAACAACATTCGGCACAAAGTGGTGAGCAGCGACCCATATTTGTTTGCAAAGACTGAGGCTTTGGTGGATTATACCCTCACCTGTTACTAGTTCACCTGCATATTGTAGCAAGTTCTAAATCAAAGGAAGTTGGATATTATATAAATTAATTATTTAAGTGTGTTGCAAGCATCAAATTCAAAATATGTCTATTCTCGTTCTTCCAAAATTTGTGTTGCCAGGTGCTGCTGGTAGAGTAGGTGTCGCACAGCAAAAAGAGTCTTGCAGCTGTACATTGATCCACACCCTCAGTCACTCCAGCCATGTTTTACCCCAGGGTTTTCTTCAGGTACTCGTTTCTTTCCACGTACCAAAGATGTGCTAAGGGTATAGCCTGCTCAAAATGAATGTTTGAGTGTGATTTTCCCCACAGTGAAGAGGTGACTGCCTTGAGTTTCTCAAAAGACAAAATCATCACTTTGTCAAATCCTAGCCAGAGGGGACAGTCAGTTGTCTCTAAAATAACAATAAGTGTAAACTGGATTCCACCAGAACCCTGGAAGCCCTTTAAATCATTTTCTATCAAGATCATGTTGGTGTTTGAGTAGGATTATCCTCAAGAGAATGTTTGACTGCTCTTTTGACGGAACTTTCAGATTGCCTATCATAGTCTCAGTCGTGTTGGCAGCGGGGTGTCATCATTTTGGCAATGCTGTCAGAACGCACTAGCACTAAGTGAGGCAGATTGTGCCCTCGTCACACTACAGGGGGAAACGCCTGATGCACTCAACCACACGAACAGTGAATATGTTTTCCAGTTCTTCAAGCTGGTGGCCACTGAGTGACAAAAACTATGAGTGACATGCTACAAAAATGGTATTAGAGTCTGACTTTTGGCCATGATGTTTAACCCTGATGTACTATTCATAGATGTTACATTTCATAGTAGAAAAGTCATTTTAGAGCTGAGCTGTTTAAAAGCTGACCAAATGTACATGCGCATAATTGCACACACCTAAATGTTGTGATGAAAATGATGCACCAAAAAGACCATAAAACATGCATAGAAAAGATTGGTGAGAAAGTCCACTGGCTTGCACAAAAACCTGACTTGAACCCTTATTGGGATGAATAAGAATGTTGACTGTGAACCATGCCATCTTGTCCAATATCAATTGTTAACCTCAGCAATGCTCTTTTGACTGTATAGGCACAGATGCCTTTTAGACAGCATCAAGAGTTAAAGCTGCTATTGCTGCAACAGCATAACAGTAATGCCACTGGTCCGACAAGCTTGTAGACAGGTGTCCAAATACTTTAGATAAATTACATTAATTTTTGATAAATGATGACATACACCAATCAGACATAACATTATGACCACCTTCCTAATATTGTGTTGGTCCCCCTTTTGCTGCCAAAACAGCCCTGCAACTGTGATGCACTGTGTATTCTGACACCTTTCTATCAGAACCAGCATTAACTTCTTCAGCAATTTGAGCTACAGTAGCTCGTCTGTTGGCTCGTCGGTCCACACGGGCCAGCCTTCACTCCCCACGTGCATCAATGAGCCTTGGCCACCCATGACCCTGTTGCCGGTTTACCACTGTTCCTTCCTTGGACCACTTTTGATAGATACTGACCACTGCAGACTGGAAACACAAGAGCTGCAGTTTTGGAGATGCTCTGACCCAGTCGTCTAGCCATCACAATTTGGCCCTTGTCAAACTCGCTCAAATCAGTGTTATTCACATCACCTCTCAGTGGTCATAATGTTATGCCTGGTCAGTGTAGTGTAATTACATAAAGTGTAATTATATTCTAAATGTTCAGGTTTTAACATCTCATACTTGTAGAACAATCAAAATTATTTGCATTTATCTGGGGATGTTCACCCTTTTTTGCTTAAACTGCTTCAAATTGTCTGAAAAAAAATTTTTTTCAATAAAGTCTGGAACATGACTGTGGGGATTTATTTTATTTCAACCACATGAGTATTTGTGAAGTCAGGCTCAGATGTTATATGTGGTAATATGAGGTCTCAACTGCTCCAGAGCCCAATGATTCTTTGTTTTACATTATTCATCCTTTGCTTTAAATTACGAAAACATTATAATAAAAAATAAAAAGAAATAAAATTAAGTAAAAAGGAAGTGCAAAACCTGTTCAAAAGTGTTACCTTAAATCTCAACTGATGTTTGTTCCTAATCACATGGACAAAGTAAAAGCAGATGCAAGGGTATCTCTTGTTCGGCAGCCTCAGTGTCACCTATGTGAAAGGTGCTTCTAATTTATAGCAGACCTGCTTGTAGTAACTTTAAAAAGACATTTGTCCATTAGGACAAATTTGCTCTTAGCAAAAACAGGCAGTTTATTTCATTTGTAACTGGGTATTAGACCACTGTTCCATGTTTTATAATGGGTGCTGTCAAATTAGGTATATTATTTTGAAAACACATTATAAATACTAGGAAGGAATAAGGAGGCAATTCATCGTTATCATGGGTGGCATGGTGGCTAAGTGGGTAGCACTGTCGCCTCACAGCAAGAAGGTCCTGGGTTCGATCCCCAGGTGGGCCGGTCCGGGTCCTTTCTGTGTGGAGTTCGCATTTTGTCCTTTTTGTGTCTGCGTGGGCTTACTCAACTCAAACTCAAACTCAAAAGAAGCTTTATTGGCATGACAAATAAGGACATTCGTATTGCCAAAGCAAGTTACAGAGAAATATTAACAATAAAAAGAAAAAAGAAAAAAAATATACAGAACAGTTACATGTGCAAAAGATATAGAATAGAATAAAATATTAATAAAAACAGTGCAAAATAATAATAATAAAAAGTATAATATTTACATTAATGAGGTAGAAAAACGATCAGTTTGTGCGTGTGTGTGTGTGTGTGTGTGTGTGTGTGTGTATGTGTGTATGAGACATGGTCACCCACTGTCCCTCACCTGGTGACAGGTGTGTGTATAGAGTGCTGCTAGTGTGCAGCTCTCTCTGTGCTCCCCCAGTAGGTGGGGCAGTTTGACGGGGTCTGGGAGGGAGGTAAAGTTGGGGATGATGTTATTAAATTTAGGGAAGAATTGGGAGCGGACGTGGTGGTACTTGGTACACCGGGTGAGGAAGTGCAGCTCCGTCTCTACTGTACTGAGAGTGCAGTGCTGACACAACCTCTCCTCCCGGGGCAGCCAGGACCGGGTGTGTCGCCCCGTCTCCACGGCCAGGTCGTGTGCGCTCAGTCTGTACCTCGTCAGGGTGTTTCTTAATTTAGGGTTGGATACTGTGCTCAGATAATCTGCTGCACTGTAGTGTCTGTTTAGGGCCAAATAACACTGCATTTTACTTTGAGTTTTGGTTTCAGTTTCCCAATAATTCAGATATTTAGTTCTGAGTTTTTGTGTAATTTGGTTTATTCTAATTGGCTTTGCAGATTTCTCCTGTTCCTGAGTCTTTATTGTGTTAGTGTGTGTTAGTGGTGTATCGGCGTGTGTTAGTAATGTGTTTGTGTGTGTTATTAGGGTGTCTGTGTGTGTTAGTGGTGTATCTGTGTGTGTTAGAGTGTCTGTGTGTGTTATTAGTGTGTCGGTGTGTGTTAGTGGTGTATGGGTGCAGTGACTCAGGACCAGTTGAATGAGGGGACTGGTATGTTTGCTCAGCTCTTGGTGTTTCAGGGCTTTATAATGATAAGATTGGGGGTCGCTCTTATTTAGATGGTTCCAGAAGTTGATTGCTCTTCTCTGTATGTTGATAATTAGAGGAAATCGGCCTAATTCTGCCCTGCACGCATTGTTCGTGGTGTGTCTGTGCACCTTTAGGATGCTTTTAAAGAACTCTGTGTGCAGGGTCTCTAATGGATGTTTGTCCCAATTACGGAATTGATGGTGTGTAAGCGAACCCCAAACTTCACTGCCATATAGAGCAATCGGTTCAATTATTGATTCAAAAATTTTAAGCCAGATTCGAACTGGAATTTCCACGAATGTTTGACGTTTTATGGCGTAGAAGGCCCTGCGAGCTTTTTCTCTCAGTTCATTTACTGCCGGGTTAAAGTTTCCTGTGGAACTGATGTTTAGTCCGAGGTAAGTATAATCTTTAGTGTGCTCAATTTCATGGTGTCCTAATTTATGTGTGTGTTTGGTTCCCTGAGATCTGGCTCTTTTCTGGAAGGTCATAATTTTGGTCTTTTTGAGGTTGACTGTCAGGGCCCAGGTCTGACAGTATTGCTGCAGCAGGTCCAGTTTGTGCTGAAGACCCTGGGCGCTGGGGGACAGCAGGACCAGATCATCTGCATATAGCAGGAGTTTAATCTCGGAGTCGTGTAGAGTGAGACTGGGCGTGGCTGAGTGCTCTAACATGGAGGCCAATTCATTAATATAGATGTTAAATAGAGTTGGACTTAAACAGCAGCCCTGTCTCACTCCACGCTCCTGAGAGATGAGATGTGTTCTCTTACTGCCAATTCTTATTCCACACTGGTTTTCTGTGTACATGGATTTAATAAGATCATATGTTTTACCCCCTACACCACTCTCTAACATTTTATAAAACAATCCTTCATGCCAAATGGAATCAAAAGCTTTTTTTAAATCAATAAAACATGCAAATATTTTAGTTATTTTGAACTACATATTTTTCGATCAGGGTGTGTAGGGTGTAAATATGATCTGTAGCGTGGTAATTTGGTAGAAATCCAATCTGACTTTTACTCAGGACGTTGTGTTGGGTAAGGAAGTGTAATAATCGTGAGTTAATTATACTACAGAATAACTTCCCCAGGTTACTGTTCACACAGATGCCCCGGTAATTATTAGGGTCGAATTTATCTCCACTTTTGTAGATGGGTGTTATGAGACCTTGATTCCAGATTTCAGGGAAGGAGCCAACACTCAGAACCAGGTTAAAGACTTTTAACATTAACATCCCGTCAGGTCCTGATGATTTCTTTGTTTTTAGTTTTTTAATGTTGTCTTTAAGTTCCTGCTCAGTAATGAGAGAGTCTAGAGGATTCTGGTGGTTTTTAACAGCCCGTTCCAGTTTCTCTAATTTACTAATAATTTGATTTTGTTCAGGATTTGAATCTAATTCTACATTTTTAAAGAGTGATTGGAAATGGGTTGTCCAGATATCCCCATCCTGAATGGCCAATTCTTCCTGTTCTCTATGTTTTAATTTGTTCCAATTGTCCCAGAATTGATGTGTGTTGATGTGTGTTGGCTTACTCCCACAGTCCAAAGACGTGCAATTGAGGTAAATTGGAGATACTAAATTGTCCAGGACTGGGTTCGATATAACCTTGTGTAATGAGTAACATTTCCTGTCATGAATGTAACCAAAGTGTAAAACATGATGTTAAAAGCCTAATAAACAAACAAACATCATTATCATCATCGTCACTGTCATCATCTTTTCTGTCACAACAGCAGTAAATGGACAAGGATGCAATTCCACAAGTTAAGTTAACTAATCAATTATCTAAGTTGTGATAAACTGATTGTGTTGCAAAGCTTGCAGGTCAAAATTAGTCAGTACAAAGTGAATAACTGAATTAACTTTATTGTGTGTTATAGTTACCAAAACAAAAGAAGTTCAGTAATCATTAAATTTTTAAGATCTCACCAAGTGAATAAAAATGATTTACCTTAACTGTGTGTGATGCTGGGTTCATGTAGTGTATTTTTGTTATGTTACTTAAAAATGTTCATTTCATAACACCCAACACACAAATAATAGTGATGTATAAGATAAATCTACAAGCAAGTGTAGGTATTTGCTTGTTTAGCATTATAGCACACACAACAATATTTAAAAAGATACATTTTCTTGCAAGATATAAAGACTCAATTGAGATAACAAAACATTAGCTCATTACTTATTTGAACTACATTGAAAACCAATGTTATCCACTGGAGTGCTATTCTGGCACAGCGTAGGCAATTTTATATTATTGCCTTTGTTATTTATCAAGCAGAATGCACCGCCTTTGTGAGGAAAATAAATAAATAAATTAATAAAAGAATAATTGTATATAATCATTAGCAAAGCGACTATAAATTATTCATGTAAATGCAGCAGTGCTATTTTATTTAGATTTTCTCTGTTCTTTGCACAGCCATTAACAACTTCACAACCAATAACTGTCTCACTTGCTTTCACTTAATTAAAACAATAGATATCATACAGCAGATTGCAGTGTCATTCATCGTCCACTTTCCTGTGCAATGCAACTTCCTGCAGTCTCCTTATGTATACGGCTGGCATAAATAATAGCCATTAAGATGCCAGAGAATGGGCATCAGACCACATTATTGAAATTAGATAGCATGCACTATTATAAAAAGTGCTGGCTGTTTTAACAAGGCATGGGAGAATCCTGTGCTCTAATTCTTTATGACAAGACAGGCTTGTGAAATATGATTTAATAAGTGCCTTCTCTGATCTGAGCCTTCATTACAGGATCAAAACTTACGCAGCAGCATCGTCTAGATTGTTTAGTGTCTCTGTTTAAGGGAGAAGGGAAAAAAAGGTTTGGCTGATTTTTCAGTCTCACTGGAAGGGAGAGAGCACATATAAAACTAGTGTATTAAACAGGTCAGGTACACATATTATATAAATGCCTAATAGAAATTATTTTGAGCTAAGGTTTCTTCCAGTATTCTTTTGACAACATTTAATAATCAGTTGTGGAGTAAATGCATGTACAGTATTGATCTAATTTGTTGGCAGTTTTGCTGTGCGAGTGGGCGGCACAGTGTCTCAGTGGGTAGCACTGTCACCTTACAGCAAAAAGGTCCTGGGTTTGATCCCCAGGTGGGGCGGTCCGGGTCTTTCTGTGTGGGGTTTGCATGTTCTCCCTGGGTCTGTGTGGGTTTCCTCCAGGAGCTCCGGTTTCCTACAGTCCAAAAACATGCAAGTGAGGTGAATTGGAGATTCAAAATTGTCCATGACTTTAAGTGTTAAGTGTTTGACATTAAAAACTGGTGAACTGATGAATCTTGTGTAACGAATACCTGTTCTGTAATTAATGTAACCAAAGTATGTCAAACATGACGTTAAAATCCTAAGAAATAAATTGCTGTGCGAGTCTTTAGCTGTTCAAACAGGGTTGTGTTCTTGTGTTTTGCATTTTCAGGTTTCCTAAATATCTTGGTGTTTTACTGTACTGTATATCAACATCTATGTATTAATATAAGAATCCTTTGCTTAAAAATGTCAAATTATTTTGTGTGACGAATGTTTCAAAATGAAGCTAAAATATCTGACATCCTTGCAATCGCACATTATTAAACATTGTTCTTAAATCATTGGATTACTGGCTGATTCATTTTTTGGCAGTGTGGAGAGCCTTGTTTAGTAAGGAATTAGTTTTTCGTTGTATTTCTAAGCATAATTACATATCAAAAACGATGTTTGTTTTGTTTTATTAGGATTTTAATGTCATTTTTTACACTTTTGGTTACATTCATGACAGGAAATGGTAGTTACTCATTACACAAGGTTCATCAGTTCACAAGGTTATATCAGACACAGTCATGGACAATTTAGTATATCCAATTCACCTCACCTGCATGTCTTTGGACTGTGGGAGGAAACCGGAGCACCCGGAGGAAACCCACGCAGACACGGGGAGAACATGCAAACTCCACACAGAAAGGACCCCGACTGCCACACCTGGGGATCGAACCCAGGACCTTCTTGCTGTGAGGCGACAGTGCTACCCACTTAGCCACCGTGCCGCAAAAACAACGAAGTACAAAAAAATGTGTTGAGTTTTCCTCAGATGAACTCTGTGTAAGAATCGTATGCTTAATGATGTCAAATTATTTTGTGTGACAAATGTGCATTAGCATTAGCAGTCAAAATAGTTAGAAAAAGATCATTGTAAACATTTACAACAATTTAGAGGTTCTTTCTCCAAAGCCTATGTGGGAAATGATTCAATTGTGGACTGATACTGCCTCCTCCTGGCTGATAAAAATCCAAACATAGCCCTCACATCACTCTTTTAATTCAACGCCAATGAAGAGGATTTTTTTTTTCATTTAATTTACTTATTTATGTAATCATTTATTTGTTTCTTTTAATTAATTATCACTTATTTGTACAACATTAAGGACAGCATTAAGATACAATAAATACATTTAAATTGTATTATATTTAAATAATAGTAATAGTGTTTCATTTATGGAAGTCATTTATCTTATTTGTTTCATGTATTCATAAATTCAATATTTAATTACACAACACGATACTCACAAAAAAGAAAACACCGAAGGTTTTTAATGCTGAGCAAACATTAAAAGTACTTTTTATTTGGTATCTGTTTCGTTTTTTTAACTGATGCCTGATGTCTCATTTATTTTTGTTATTTTTGCTAGGAAACACAATCTTAAATCACATTTTGTCACAATCCAGACCCCCCACATTAAGCAAGCATAGTTAAAAATTGCTGTAATACCAAAATCAGTTAGTCACCCCTCACACTCTTCAAATGAAAAAGCAGGTCCTCTTTCTTTTCTGTATCTAACCTGATCAAATTTCAGGTTAGATACATACATAATAGATTATTTTACAGACATCCTCATGTAAGAGTAGTGATGAAACTGAATGAGAGCCTTTAAACTCTTCCGAAAATCTTCCCAATTATGAAGATTGACCAACAGACCAAGAGACCAGCAGATCTCCATGCACACCTAGCTTTATATCTACATAGTTTAACTGGACAATATGAGATAGTATGTGTTAAGTAGTAGATAATAACATTGTAGTGCCAAAGCCTTCATTGTGAAGAAGCACAGCCAATGTAGTGGCTCTGACCTGATCTCTCTGTTAACAGGTCCAGAAGAGACTGGAGGAGATCTCAGGTACTTGTCTACCTATGGATTACATTTATGAAAAGGAGGAGATGCATATGAAAGCTTCAGAATAAAGTTCTATGAACCTCTTTTGTTTATCTTCTGAAGCATTCATTAATCAAACCCATTGGAAAAATCCAGAAAACCAGGTTCACACTCAGCAAGCCTCACTGGCATCCGTAAGTAACTGTAGGTCTCACGTTATTGCGTGGTCACAGGGGTCAAAAGGAAGAACTAGGAAAATCCCAGGAAGAGATAAAGTGCAATGTGTGTTTATTTAGTCCAATACGTGCTCCAACAAGGTGAAAATCATTTACAGTTATTTACAAACAAATGATACATGGCTTATAGCAGCCTATTCACAGTTTAAAAATAACAAAAAGTCCAGGCACTAGGGCCGAGTCAGACCCGAATCAGACGATTCACACAGGCTCAACTCTGAGTCAGTCAGTCAGTTCAATCGTTCTACTTCACACCTCACTTTACCCAACTCAACTCTAACCAGAGCTGGGCAGTTCCTGAATCACCCGGGTCAATGATACGAATCTTTGTACTGAATCAGGAGGTCTTAATTAACCCGGATCCTATGAGTCCTCTGACTGGCTGCTGCTAAGTACACAAGGCGAGTTAGCAAACTCACCGGAAAACACCACGGACTCAGATGATTTGGCTGAACCGGCTTCATTCCAGTCCGTGAATCTAAGTAATAAGTTCAGTATTCCAATAAACAAGCGGTTAAACACACTGGTGTTTGTTATGTGGCTGATTTATGCACATGCTATTATTTTTATTATCATTATCAGTAGTAGCGGTATAGCTTAGTAATGCAGCATATTTTCTTGTAAGCAAAACAACAACAAAATATAGTTATATTATTATTAAATTGCAAATGCTTACAGGCTACTTTAGGACTGTACAACTTAAGGAGTATCATAGCCCTTCCCCTGTGTTAATTTATTGACTGTTTGTTTTGGTGCCACTGTGGCTGCCTGATTGAGTCAAGTTTCGATGGCAATTTGTTGTTGACCATCCCCCTTGAACCCTTGAACCCTTGACCCATTAATATGGGCCAGTGATAGCTCGGTGGTTAAGGTACTGGACTAGTAAGCTGAAGGTTCCTGGTTCAAGCCCCGCCACCACCAAGTTGCCACTGTTGGGTCCCTAAGCAAGGCCCTTAACCCTCAATTGCTCATTGTGTAAGTCGCTTTGGATAAAAGCGTCTGCTAAATGCTGAAAATGTAAATGTAATATACCCATCTAATTGATAGGTGAGTCCACGCTCCTTGTCCCTATCCCCCATGATTCAGTTGTGTTTGTTTGTTTTTTTGGTGTGTGGAATTTAAATTAAAGTTAAATCTGCAACCTAATAATGTGTCAGTGGATTGTTACAGTTGTAATTTATTTTATTTATTGGACGGGTGGTGGGGGGGACTCAAGTGACTCAAGTGAACCGGATCACATTACTGAGTGACTCAGATTAACCCGAGTCCATAAAATGAACCGAATTTACCAGCACTAGACCCCGCTATAGGCCGTACTCCCGCTTAAAACGTATGTGCGCGGCATACGTGAATGGAGTGCTCCATTACGCCCGAATCGGTATACACATTAATACACCAGAGCTCGCTACATAGGTATACATCCCGTAATACTATTAGCACTTAATCGCGATATACCACCATTATCAACACAACATAAATATTCAGTCTAATCGCTGTGATAAAAAGTCTCTGTTTCGTTGCGCCGATGCACAGCGCGAATGCAGGTAAAATCCCCCCTCCTTCTCTGAGAGAGTGAGCTCGCCTGCTCCCTCAAAGGATGGAATCTTACCTGTGCTCAGGTTTTCCCTCATTCCCTTCGCGGGACACCGATGGTGAGTACGTATACTTTGCTTTAGCGGTATTTAGCTTACTGTGTGTTTAGAGCAGTAGGGGGTCAGGCTTGATCAGGGTCCTCATCGCAGTCCAGATATGGCAAAAAATTTATGTGTGTAATTTAGTCATCTTCAGTAACCATTTTACCCTGGACAGGGTCAGCATAGATGCAGATTGTAACATGTGTACTGTAACATGTACATAATATGTATATTGTATCTACACTGATCAGCCATAACATTAAAACCACCTCATTGCTTCTACACTCACTGTCCATTTTATCAGCTTCACTTACAATATAGAAGCACTTTGTAGTTCATCTGTTTCTCTGCATGCTTTGTTAGCCCCCTTTCATGCTGTTCTTTAATAGTCAAGACTCTCCCAGGACCACTACAGCGTAGGTTATATTTGGGTGGTGGATCATTCTCAGCACTGCAGTGACACTGACATGGTGGTGGTGTGTTAGTGTGTGTTGTGCTGGTATGAGTGGATCAGACACAGCAGCGCTGCTGGAGTTTTTAAATACCGTGTCCACTCACTGTCCACTGCAGATGTAAAGTCAGAGACGATCGCTCATCTATTGCTGCTGTTTGAGTCATCTTCTAGACCTTCATCAGTGGTCACAGGACGCTGCCCATGGGGCGCTGTTGGCTGGATTTATTTTTGGTTAGTGGTCTATTCTCAGTCCAGCAGTGACAGTAAGGTGTTTAAAAACTCCAGCAGCACTGCTGTGTCTGATCCACTCATACCAGCACAACACACACTAACACACCACCACCATGTCAGTGTCACTGCAGTGCTGAGAATGACCCACCATCTAAGTAATACCTACTCTGTAGTGGTCCTGGGAGAGTCCTGACCATTGAAGAACAGCATGAAAAGGGGCTAACAAAGCATGCATAGAAACAGATGGACTACAGTCAGTAATTGTAAAAATACAAAGTGCTTCTATATGGTAAGTGGAGCTGATAAAATGGACAGTGAGTGTAGAAACAAGGAGTTGGTTTTAATGTTATGTCTGATCAGTGTATATTACATGTACGTAAGATAATACTGTCAAAATAAAAAGAACAAATTATTTCTTTTCTCTATCTATTGCCCAAAATAAAACCTCACTTGGATGTAAGAAAACACAGAGAGATTAACATGATTCTGAATAGTAGGGACTTTAATGAATGAATGAATTATACACCAGTAAATTCAGGTTCCAGCCATTCATCATGCCAAAAATATACACAGTCAATATAATTAAATAGCATCATAATGTATAATACAACAATTCTGCATGTTTCCCAAAAGAATTAATGCAGTTTTTTTCTTATAATTCATCAAGCAGCATGTATGTGATTTTCACTGATGCTAACCATCCGAATAGAAAAAAACAATGCCAGGAGATGAAGCACAGCAAAAAAGAAACTATACACTGGTTGAAGGTTCTAATCATCATTTTAGCCCATTTTGATCCACCTTACTAGAGTCTTTGTCCGTGATTGGGCTCAAACCCCTGAAGCTTTGCTGGAGCTGGTGAGTTGTACCATTCAGAATTGGTGAGTTTCCCATTTCTACTGGGCAAATATAGTCTGCTGAATCATCTTGCCTCCTTTTCCTCAAATGGCCGAAGTTGGTAAAGCCAAGCTTCTTTGGCTGAGAAATGGGAAAGACAAAAACAAGAATATGTCAAACATTTGTAATTCTTATACAACTGATTGAGCTTTTTCCTGCCTTTCGCCAAGTAAATCAGACCCCTCTGTGGATTTATTCATATCACAGTAATAAAAATGGATAATACTAGTGCCAGTGTCCTTTCTGGGTGAACTTTGCATGTTCTCTTTGTGTCTTCATGTGTACCCTCCTGGTGCTCTGGTGAGGCCGATTAAAGCTACATAAATTGCCGTAAAAGTGTGTGTGTCCACTCTGTGATGGACTGACTACTTGTCTGGGGTCTTGCCCAATGAATTAGACCCAATGCTACCCTGACCAGTATAAATCGGTGGTAAAACAGACAATATGTTAATTAAATAATTAATGGTATCATACCCTGACTTTAGCAGTAGTGGTGAGAGGCGTGTGCCCACTTGCATTTGCATACTCTCGTTTCTCCTGCTGAGCCTGGGCTCCCACCAGAGAGTTGAAGTTCGTGGCTAAATGACGTCTTAGAAGGGTCTTCTGAGGTGGGATGTTCAGCAACAAGGCCAAGGTTTCAGAGTTAAAACGAGGCTCCAAAATCTGAATTTATACCACACAGAAGCATTTGCTTATTGTTAGATTAAAAGCATAACACAGTACTACAACCTAATCAAAAAAACGTAACCTATATGATCAGGCTTAATATGAAAGAATACATACAGTATTTGCAGCCCAAATAATACAAAAATTAAAAAAAAAATTCTAAGATCAAATCTTATATACTCAAATTAAATACTAAATATACTAGTTTAGACTGGCAGCAATGTTCTGCAGTTCAATGATCAAATCACTAAATTGCTATTAATAATTGACATAATATATTAAAAAATATAAAATATTATTGCTTTTGAATCAAAATGACCTGGATCCATGAAACATTCATACTGAAGAATAAAACAGAAGATGAGTTATATTTGCAGAGTTTTTTTTTTTCTAGATGACTTACTATGAGGCCTCCATGGACTCCACTGCCTCTGAGATTAGGAGCGTATTCAGCTAAATCTACAGCACGCAACCACTCCATCACCCGATGATTAGACCACTGCATAACCTCAGAGGGAGACGTTTTATTCTGCAAAAAATCCATACAAAACAGATTTCTATTATATCCAAGTGTGTAATTCTATGGGCATTGTAAGCTGAGTGTATAGGCAGTTTGCAATAGCATATATTGTACAGTACCTTTAAAAATATTCATATTTTTTAACAGTAAACAATGATTATGATACTTGTATCAGAAATTATTTTCTATGTCTAAAGTAGAAAACAAGTACGAAAATAAAATCTATAAATAAAATTGTATTCATATTTAATACAAATTCGGGCAGCATGGTAGCACTGTCACCTAACAGCAAATAGGGCCTGGGTTTAATTTCCAGGGTCCTTTCTGTGTGGGGTTTGCATGTTCTCCCTGAGTCCATGTGGGTTTTCTCTGGGTGCTCCAGTTCCCTCCCACATGTTCAAAGACATGCAGTCAGGCCAGTTTGTGTGTTTGTGTGTGCTCTCTGATGAACCTTGGGGTCTTTCCTATTTTTTTTTCGACGAATCAGACCCACCGTGACCCTGACCAGGATAATAGGGTTCGATAGGGAGATTTTGCACTACCAATCAGCCAGCAGAGGCCGCAATTGCATCAGTTATGAGGATTTTCCTCCAGCATCCAACCCTGACGTACGAGTCAGTCATTATCCGTGTAGGGCTGATAGCAGAGCTTAGATGTCAGCTCTGATGTGCTAGCGTGTTTTACCTGAGCGCCCTACAATTAGTGAAATGTGGAAAATCTGACAATAAAATGTACATATAAATACAATATATGACCAAACACATGTGGCCACCTGACCATGAGCTTGTTAGACAACCCATTCCAAACCATGGGCATTATTATGAAGTCTGTCTGGCTACCAGAGCACATGGACTTTTGTTTATTGTTTGTTTATTGTTGACTCTGCTCCACTTCTTCATGATCACCTGTTTATTGTTGTGTTATCACTGTCTTGTGTATAACTTACCCATGTGCCCTTGTTCATCTTAAGGGTCATTGGAGTAAAATTAGGTGAAAGTAGTGCAGAGCATGTAGCCATAAACCCTCTTTGTTTTCTCTTGTCTAAATATAACCTTGATGTCCATGTGCCTTGTTATAGTCATATGTAGAGATCCATGTTTCTTGTCTTAGGCTAGCCTTTGTGTAATATTGGTCCTGCTCTCTGTCTTGTCCTCACCATAGTTCCATCCTTGTTTATGTCCTTGTCCTGGTTTTCCCCATAGTGTTTTGCCCCTTGTGTCATTGTGAGCCTTTATCTTAGGTTTAGTAAAGGAATTAGCATTTCTAATTTAGTACAGTTTAGGGACCTATTTTAAAAGTTTCTTGGTCTTAGTTAGCATTTAGTGTTGGCATAACTGTTAGCTTAGCATAGCCTTTAGCCTAGCCTTCCATGTTGGTAGTGTAGCTCCCCTTGTGTTCAGTGTGTTGTTGAGTGTGTTCACCTTTCCTTGCCTCGTTTCCTATCTTTGTATTCAAATAAAGTGGTATAGAGTTCTCTGCACTTGTGTCCTGTTAAATAATCTGCTCTTATGGGCGAACAATCATAACACCCACTTCACAGGTATAGACATTTCAGTAGAATTTTATGCCCATTCCATCAGACAAAAAATAAATAAATATGGGAAGCCAGGGACTGATCCTGGATTAGAAGGCATAGATCACAGTTAACATTCCAATTCACGCCAAATGTATTGGAGTTGAGGTCAGGGCTCTGTGCTGGCTATTGCAGTTTTTCACATCAAACCATGTCTTTATGAAGCCCTCTTTGTAAAAAGGGGCACAGCATTCATGCTTGAATGGGAAAAAAACCCAATTATATAACTGATTTTATTCTGCTGGTAGCAATGGGCATAGCTAAAACACAATATTAAAAAGTGGCGTCCAAATACTTTTTGCTCTATTGTGTAATAAAAGAGGTTTAAGTACTCTTTCAAAGCACTGAATAGCTTGAGTTTGATTTTCAAAAAGGCTTAATATTTGTAATGGAGACCCACCTCGTCTCCAGGTCTGCGCCGCAGACAGTGGGGGTTAAACTTGTTGGCGTGGAGAACATGGATGGCACATTTGATGCTGAGATGATGAAGCTGACTGGTGACTTTCAGGAACAAAAGGTCATTCTGTAAAAGTATTTTTAACGTTGCCATGTTAAAAACACAGAATGCCATGTGAAAAGCATTTTCAACTCATTTTAGCATCGTCTATGATCAAGGCTGAAAAAAATGACTAAAGCCTTACCACTGTCAAATACTGAAGCATCCTGCCATCTACCCTGCTCTCATGGAACTGGTCTTTGTACTGAGGTAAACCAATGTCATCCAGCCAGCCTACATTCAGAATAAAGAAAAATGGCATCTTTTATACATGTATACCACCAAGAAAGAAAGACACTATTTCTTAATAAAGACATTTTATCTTTATTGCCCGATTGTGTCATGCTTCCTCTCCACCAATGCCGATCCCCGCTCTGATTGAGGAGAATGTGCAGATGTGGATCAGCACTGTGTACGGAGAGACACACCCTGACAGCACTCTTTTCCCATCTCTGTGCAGGCATTGCACGATTGCATTAGTTATGAGTCCCTATCTGGCTTTAATATCCCACCCCTATCTGAACAACAGGCCAATCGTTGTTCATGTGGCTGCTCAGCCTAGCCGGCAGGCAGAGCTGGGACTCGATACGTTGTATTCGAGATCCCAGCTCTGGTGTACCAGCGTGCGTTTCTACCGCTGAGCTTGGTGTTTTAATACCCATAATTCATGCACAGTCATGCACTATACGTACGTGTTACCCAGATGTGATCAAGTTCAGATGATTTCTCCATCGCCTTGTTGCTAAATGACCTGAGTACCAACTGCAACTTCTTTCTGTGTAGAGGATGTCTGATGCCCATCTCCTATAACAACAGGAATTTTACAACACCTTTGTAGAACATAATGGTTTGATTTCAGCAGATTCCACCTGTAGAGTATAAATCCTAGCTATCCACAACCTTACCCTCAAAGTCAAGCAGCTACCTTAAAATTCCCAGGGAAACACTTTGCCTTAGTCTAAGGAAATTTCAGAAACACTAGGATTTTTTCAGTCTGGGAAAAGACTACCACAATGATAGTAATTATCTCCAAATTCAGGATCCAGCCATGAGTGGCCAGCCAACCCCTTTTTCCAAGGGTTTAGCAACAAATTACTCAGTAAGTCAGAGAAAAATATCTTCGGGAACACAGTTTAAAAACTGCCAATATCTCTAGACTCAGCTGCCAACAATGTTCTTGATTGTACAGTTTGAAAGACTAGACATACATGGAATGAACTGAAAAGTAACATTAAGGAAACCACTGCAAGCTGCACAAATGTTTGAAAAACAGCACCTTGATGCCAAATCAGCAAAATTTTTATTTTTGAAATAATCAAAATACAGACCCTAAAGCTGAGACTTTTTTGGACAACCAGGGTCTCATTATGTCTGATGAGAAGCAAATACAGTAATTCATAACTATAGCATTATAATAGCAGTGCTATTGTAGTGTCACAACTTGGGCAATTATTAGAAAAACAATGACTTCCAAAAAAAAAACTTATAAGGATAATTTAAGATAATTTGTCCATGACCTGAAGCTGAGGCATAACAATTAAAGTTTAGTTTTATTTATTTCTTATTTTCTTTTCATCAACCACTTTATCCTGGTCAGCAGGTCCAGCAGGTCCAATTTCACTGGGAACCACTAAACAGGGGCGCCAATTCATCGCAGGGTTTCAACAATCCCCACTCTTCTCCGATATAGACAACAGTGTCTGTGATGATGTACAGCTGGGAGATTGCATGGCCAGATCTCAGTGGCAGTGAGCTAGTGTAATAGAATGCTGTTTAACCTGAGTGCCCTGCAGTAGTACAATGTTCCAAAATACAAAAGCAATTTCACATTTAAAATTTAAATAGCTTAAAATAAATAAAATCTTAGAGTAAATCAGTAAAGGTCCTGACCTAAAAGAGAGCCTTGATCTAAAATAAGCTGTTCAAAGCTAAAGACTAATATTAGATTGCAGAAAGTTTATATTTGTAGTCATTGCTGCTAAAGGTTGTGCAACCAGTTATGAATATATGAGATATACACTGACCGGGCATAACATTATGAGCACTGACAGGTGAAGTGAATAACACTGATTATCTTCATCACGCCACCTGTTAGTGGGTGGGATATATTAGGCAGCAAGTGAACATTTTATACTCAAAGTTGATGTGTTAGAAGCAGAAAAATGGGCAAGCGTAAGGATTTGAGCGAGTCTGACAAGGGCTAAATTGTGATGGCTAGACGACTGGGTCAGAGCATCTCCAACACTGCAGCTCTTGTGAGGTGTTCCCGGTCTGCAGTGGTCAGTATCCATCAAAAGTGGTCCAAGGAAGGAACAGTGGTAAACCGGCAACAGGGTCATGGGTGGCCAAGGCTTATTGATACACGTGGGGAGCGAAGGCTGGCCCGTGTGTCTGATCCAACAGACGAGCTACTGTAGCTCAGATTACTGAAGAGGTTAATGCTGGTTCTGATAGAAAGGTGTCAGAATACACAGTGCATCACAATTTGTTGTGTATGTGGCAGCAAAAGGTGGATCAACACAATATTAGGAAGGTGGTCATAATGTTATGCCTGATTGGTATATGTGTTCAAAAACTTTGTTTCTTACTACTTGTTCCATACTGGTATAATATTATGTTTTGTTTAATGATCTATAATTCTGTGTGACAATGCAATAAAAAGATTATCAGAAATCTTCAATTATACTTTTTACACTTCTGTAACATTACATTTGCTCATATAACTACACAAAAGTTTGCAAGCTGAAAGCTAAATTCAAAAGCAGACCTTTTCAAATTCCTGTGGTGTAGCAGAGAGTAGAGTTTGCCCACTGATCACCCACTGACGTGCCAAATTAACATACTGCCCGAGTCCAGAGTCATCCAGCCAACCACAGACCTGTTCTGTGGTCCACTTAGAGAAGGGTACAGTCATGTCTCTGGAGACAGAAGGAGGAAAATAATGCAAAACATAACTCTCTCAGCAGACACTCGTATCTAAAAGGCTAAACTTTTAAAAACGTTTTTTTCAAGTAGTCTAGCTAGGCACAAACTGCACTAGTGTACTAAATAGTGTGTCTAATTATGGCATATTTGTATAGTTACTTTATAGCACCAGAAAACCACTTGCATGTGCTATATAAACAATGTCTGACATGACCACCAGTTTATACAGCTGTAAAAAATCACCTGATAAATCATCGGATCTTATATTTGTTAAGTGTGAAGTAGTGTCATGTGAGTTGTGAGTATTAATAAAACATTAAATGTAGTGAAGTTGCTGTGGAACAAGTTTCTGTGCAGGAGGTCCAAGTGTAGGGTGGCTCTGCTACAATGCAGTCAAATTAAATAAATTACAGCTATGGATGGCAAGGAATTGACAGCTATGGTCAAGAAATCTTGAAGATTAAGATTGTATTGAATATGTATTTTGTGTGTATATATATATATATATATATATATATATATATATAGTGTGTGTGTGTATTGTATTGCATTTTAGGTATTTTAGGTAGGTTTAGGTTCTTAATACAGTAAATGACAAGGGCTTGCTTGTATAGTGAGTTACACTTATCCAGGGTTGGGTTGAGGAGAAACAATCTGGACTGAGCCAAGAAAGCTTTCCCTGATTGTAATCTCGTAATCAAACTATAGTAAAATACATTATGTACATGTTTGTTTCTGTTTTAATAAAGTTCAATGAAGGTCAGCAGAACTCAGATAAAAAAGGCAGTGTTTGTTTGTTTGATTAGGATTTTATCGTCATGTTTTACACTTTGGTTACATTCATGACTCATTACACAAGGTTTATTAGTTCACAAGGTTATATCGAACACTGTCTAGGACAATCTCGTAGCTCCAGTTCACCTCACTTGCATGTCTTTGGACTGTGGGAGGAAACCGGAGCACCCGGAGGAAACCCACACGGACATGGGGAGAACATGCAAACTCCACACAGAAAGGACCCGGACTGCCCCACCTGGGTAACGAACCCAGGACCTTCTTGCTGTGAGGCGACAGTGCTACCCACTTAGCCACCCTGCTACCTGGCAGTGTTTGTGTGTACTCTAAACTTACCGAACTGAGCGGCCTGATTCAGGGGTTCGAGCCAGTCTGGGTCCCGCAGTGGCTCTAAATCCGCCTCTTCTAAACTCAGTGGGTTCTAGATCATCATTGTGCAGACCCCCCGATTGTGTTCTCTTGATCCTAAATTTAAAGAATATCACAATTCACATTACAAACATCCTTTCATATTACAATATATTACAATATAAAAAAAAACATATATACATGTACTAGTGGCTGCAGGTTTGGTCAGATAAAAAAAAACATATATTATTAACTTATTCATGCTTCTGACACATGTTTTTGAAATGACTTGTAGTTGGGTTGTGACCTACAGATGTATTAGGAATACCTTTGGTAAGCTAGAAAACACATCTTCAGGATCTTTCCTGTTTTCTGTCAACTTAGAAATGTGATTTGAAAGTGTTGTGTCTTTCTGGCGTGAGTTACTTTGAGTTATATTTTCATTGCAGCATGAATCAGATCACATTAAAAATTTTAGTTTTTTCTGTTGTTAATAAATGCCTTGCTGTATATCAGTATTAAAAATGTTTGGTTAGTGTGGTTAGTTTCCTTTGTATCTAAATACAGAGTAAAAAATATCATTTTTTAAATAAAGCTTATATACAGTGGGGTCAAAAAGTATTTATTCAGCCACTGATTGTGCAAGTTCTCCTACTTAGAAAGATGAGAGAGGTCTGTAATTTTCATCATAGGTACACTTCAACTATGAGAGACAAAATAAGAAAAAAAAAATCCAGGAAATCACGTTGTAGGATTTTTAAAGAATTTATTCGTAAATTATGGTGGAAAATAAGTATTTGGTCACCCACAAACAAGCAAGATTTCTGGCTCTCACAGACCTATAACTTCTTTAAGAAGCTCTTCTGTCCTCCACTCGTTACCTGTATTAATGGCACCTGTTTGACCTCGTTATCTGTATAAAAGACACCTGTCCACAGCCTCAAACAGTCAGACTCCAAACTCAACCATGGCCAAGACCAAAGAGCTGTCGACGGACACCAGGAAGAAAATTGTAGACCTGCACCAGGCTGGGAAGACTGAATCTACAATAGGCAAGCAGGTTGGTGTGAATAAATCAACTGTGGGAGCAATTGTAAGAAAATGGAAGACATACAAGACCATTGATAATCTCCCTTGGGGTCAAGATCTCATCCCGTGGGGTCAAAATGATCATGTGAACGGTGAGCAAAAATCCCAGAAGTACACAGAGGGACCTGATGAATGACCTGCAGAGAGCTGGGACCAAAGTAACAAAGGCTACCATCAGTAACACACTACGCCGAGAGGGACTCAAATCCTGCAGTGCCAGGCGTGTCCCCCTGCTTAAGCCAGTACATGTCCAGGCCCGTCTGAAGTTTGCCAGAGAGCATATGGATGATCCAGAAGAGGATTGGGAGAATATCATGTGGTCACCACATGAAACCAAAATGGAACTTTTTGGTAAAAACTCAACTCGTCGTGTTTGGAGGAAGAAGAAAAACCCAAGAACACCATACCTACTGTGAAGCATGGGGTTGGAAACATCATGCTTTGGGGCTGTTTTTCTGCAAAGGGGACAGGACGAGTTAAAATAAGAATGAACGGGGCCATGTATCGTGAGATTTTAAGCCAAAACCTCCTTCCATCAGTGAGAGCATTGAAGATGGAACGTGGCTGGGTCTTCCAGCATGACAATGATTCCAAACACACCGCTCGGGCAACGAAGGAGTGGCTCCATAAAAAGCATTTCAAGGTCCTGGAGTGGCCTAGCCAGTCTCCAGACCTCAACCCCATAGAAAATTTGTGGAGTCTGTGTTGCCCAGCGACAGCCCCAAAACATAACTGCTCTAGAGGAGATCTGCATGGAGGAATGGGCCAAAATACCAGCTACAGTGTGTGCAAACCTGGTGAAGACTTACAGGAAACGTTTGACCTCTGTCATTGCCAACAAAGGTTATGTTACAAAGTATTAAGTTGAACTTTTGTTATTGACCAAATTCTTATTTTCCACCATAATTTATAAATAAATTCTTTAAAAATCCTACAATGTGATTTCCTGGATTTTTTTTTTCTCATTTTGTCTCTCATAGTTGAAGTGTACCTATGATGAAAATTACAGACCTCTCTCATCTTTCTAAGTAGGAGAACCTGCACAATCAGTGGCTGACTAAATACTTTTTGGCCCCACTGTAGTATTAATTGTAAACAGAAACCAGAACCTGTAAAGCATCTTATTGATTGCCAACTAGTTTAAGACAAGACCCAGTACTTGGTTGACTGGGAATGTTGGGAAGCATTTATGTGTCTCAGCCCTGTTCTGGCCCCTGTACTCAGGACATTTTGCTGTGCTATTGCTTAGATCAACCAGTAGAGGTAAGGTAGTGGTTCGATGTCCCAGTGCTAATCAGCACTCATTGCTGTCAGCTGTGCAGATGATTTAAAAGCAGCATGGTATTGCAGCTTTGTGCTGAGTCTTTGCATGTTGCGAAAAGCGATATTAGGGACTATCAGTTTTCTTTTCCTACTCGCTAACTGATCAGTGTTGACTTGTATCCAAGGGCTGTTTGTATTAACAAAGTAAAAGGGCTATTAGTAGTTATTTTTCTCAGTTATTCATCCAGCTGGTTAGCTTGAGCTTTGATGCTCTATTTCAGCTCTGTTTTAGTTCCAGATCTGTAAGAACCAACCCTAACCCTAACCAAAAGATCAAGCAGAGGCTGGCAGACTGGGAGGGAAAAAATAGAACAGAGGTCCTAATTATATGGGTGGTGAACATGCTGCCATTATTTTAACCATCTTTTCAACATTGATTAAGAAATGCGATCTTAGAGAGCCTTACATAGTTAAACAATTAATAGTTTATAACTTTTTTGCTTTACCTCATAGATGGTGAAGGTCAATGTTATCCTCACTGACAACCATGTACAAATAGTCATGCAGAGTAATACGTACAGTAGATACTCACTTTCCCCAGAGTTTGCGTATGCTCCTGTTGTTCTTTATGTTTTCCTGTGAGACAGGCGAATGTTGGCCTGAATCCAAACCAGATGATGATGAGGGTGAATGATCAGATGTGTTCTCTGTTTTCTCTGACTTTCCTGCAGGGAGGAATAATAAAAAAAACATTTATAAGCTAATGTGACATGCAGAATAATTATTAAAATTACTCATCTTAAGTATGCTGCTACATAATTAATGAAACAAATATTTAACTTTGTACTAATAGAATTCTTTGCCCCATTGTACATAAAGCATTGTCAGTTATTAAATCAAGGGTTAACATTTTCTTCCAGCCTGTCCTGTAAAATAAACCAATTTGTCGGGAAAAGCATTGACGTGTTTTATTTAATTAGTGTAATTAAAAATAAACCTAGTTATAAAATAAAAATTAATTACATTGCTGCACAGAGATTTTGGCATAAGTGTTGGTGTTTGATCTTCTTACAAACCAGATCAAACATCTGGTTTTAGTTAAAACGTGGCTAGAGAATTTAGATAAAACTCTGGCTCCACAGGACGACCCCCCACTGTGCCACCTGATCAAAGAAAGATGTGAACCTTGGTGTGCAAAAAGTGCCGCAGGTGGTTTTCATGGAGGGAAGAACAGGAGAAAAAGTGGTTTGGAATATACATTTAAAGCCCCAGAAGCACTCCTGCAGTGACAGCATCAATATTAGAATTATTAGAAATAATATTAGAACAATAAAGAGTTAAAACCCACAGTTAGTAGAGATCACAACCAAGCCAAAACAGAGAGCTAGTTGAAGTCAAATATTTACATATACTTGTAATAGACATTTACACTATATGGTCAGAGGTTTGTGAACACCCATTGTGTATAAAGGTGTATAAAACCAATAAGATCAAATAAATTATATGAATCAAGCTTTGTGTCAAGTTTGGGAAATATGCTATTCTGATTCAGCATGACTGTACCCCAGTGCTCAAAACAAGGTCCATAAAGACATACCTTGAAAAGTTTAGTAGAATTCCATTGGCTTGCCCTGACCTCAACCCCATTGAACCCCATTGAACCTCTTTGGGATGAATTGGAACTTTGTAGGACAGGTGTTATTTTACATTAGTGCCTGTCTTAAAAATGCTCTTTGAATAAGCATAAATTCCTATTTCTTTCCAGAAGATTTAAAATAGTTTTTGCAGAGGGGGGGGGGGTTTTGGTTGGACTATTTTTTTCATTCTTAATTGAATTGTTTTGGAATGGAATTTCTTATCAAGCTCATAATCAGGTGTCCACACACCTGATTATAGTTTGTCATGGCAGAGTTGATATTTTAGTGTTGCTGTGAGTGTTTTTCTGTGAAGAAATTATTGAAACAAATTTTAAATGTTGGGTCAAACATACAGTATAGCTTTATTGGGATGGCAGCATATAAACTTCTGTAATGTACTTTTACTTTGTGGCAACTTTTACTATTGTTTTATCCTATTCAGGGTAACAGTGGGTCCGATTTATTGGCCAAAAGATAGGAAACACCCCAAACAGATCTTACTATAACATCCATATATAATATATATATAAATATAAAGAGATCTAGTTCAACTACACTAATTAAAATGTATATGGAACAGTTGTATTTTGCCAAGATCTGAAAGCTAATTCAAATCTTATATTTAAAAGAGTTTTGTTCAACAGGTCAAATGTAATTTGATAAGAATTAAAAAACAAACCTGACGTAAAGTAGAAGCTGCTGAAAAATGGGAGACACTGTCTGCATTTCAGTAAGCTTTATATCAACATGGGTTTTAAAACTGCTTTGTGAAAAAAGCTCCTGCTTAAATAAATACCGCCAAATTTGGAATTGGCTGAAGGTGACGATTGTTGAACAAAGAATTATTTTGAACAGTAGTTTTTAAGTCCAAGGAATGTAATGCTTGTTTGATTGTGAATAATGATTCAGCTTCTTTGTAGTATTTGTAGTAGACCTGGTGTTGGTGGTTCTTGGATAACAATCTGGACAAGTTTCCACTTAACAAAATGTGATAGTTTCTCAAACTTGACAAGAGACCACTAATCCATGTACTTTAATAGGCATAGTCCACCTAGCTCTGTTAAATGGTTAAAGAGTAGTAACCAGGTATTGACAATTACTATATGATAATAAAAAATAGTTTAACAAATTCTATACCACCACATTAATGATCATAGTTATTGTATTTAATGACTATCTTTAGAAAATCCACATTTGAGATCCACATTTGTTTTTGAACAAAACAGCATGTTCTCCCATTATTTAATCACAGAAAATAAACAGTATCAGAAATAAAGACCTCAATGATAATTATTGTGCCCAGCTTGTGCAATCACTGTAGTATCATGTATTAATAAAACATAAGGTAAGGTGTAAATGTGACATGGTTCATACTCAGGTTTTGGTCTCCGTCCTCGCTTTCATCTTGGGACTTTGGTTCTGAAGAGTCACTTTTGCCACCCTCTATAAGAACACAGTTTGTATTCTGCAGCTTAGACTGCGAGGTCTGATTCTAAATAATCATATAAAAACATATAAAAATATTTTATATGTTACTGTTTGTGTCACCAGCAATATCAGAAAGAATTTAATACAGGTCATGTTGGAGTTTATGAAATGTTACATTAGTTTACCTCCTCTGAGCAAACAGGTTCTACAGGAGTCTCATTTATGGGCTGCAAGAATTTAAAACAAAATAAATTATAACTATAAGACTACAAGAAAAGAAAATTACAAAAACCAAATCTACAAAAGCAAACATTCTGAGGAAAAAATTTCAACATTTACAACATTAAATCTAACATTTCATTCTAGATTTTAATGATAGGAATCTTCTCCTATAATGTTTCACGGGATTAACAGAAATTACATGGGACTCCTCAATACTGTATCCATCCAGATCCTCCAAGCTTCTTGATTCTCTTTTAAAGACTTTCCTCCTTAACTCACCCCATAGCTTTTCAACAGGGTTTAAATCATTGGACTGGAATGTTCATGGCAAAAGTTTTTGGATGTATGGTTTGGATCGCTGTGCTACTGGAAGATTCAAGCATGATCCAGTTTCAATAGTTTAAGACGAGATTTTTGTCTGATGTCTTGATCATAGAATCCAGGAAAGTTTAATCTGGTGAGTTTAAAAAACACACAAACAAATGCAGGGATAATCTTTAGCAAGGCATAAATCTCTAAACTGATGCACACTATGTTGTAGCATTAGAAGACATATTTGGTCTGAAGGCAATGGTGAATATTGGTGCTGTCTGTCTCGGAGTAAATAGACGCTTAAGCAACTGACATCTTCTACAATTTGGCTGATTCAGCAGTGAGTCACTTTAGGAGTCATGTCCTTCTGCGTTGCCATTTTTGCCTGAAAGGGGACACTTTCAAATCTTGAGCATTAATTTACTTCACATATATTTTCTTTATATCAGCATTTCTCCATCTTAGTTTGCCAGCTTCTTTGCTGACATATTTGTATTTTTCTTAATCTGTGAGACTGGACTGCTCGGTCTGGTCTGCCATTTGATCGATGTCCAATGCCAGCATTGTTTGGTTTTCCTGTAACTCAACCATGTGTCCAGTCTTGCATTTTGTAACATCCATTTCTCAGTTTTGCTCTATCCCTGTTTAATCCACTTTCTATGTTGCAGGCTTTGTTTTTGTGTCTTTCATCAGTTACTTTGTTTCTATTCATTTGACCACCTTTATATTTGCAACTGTCCCCTTTTGATAGTGGCATTTTAGGCACAGTATTGTTCTATCTTGATTAAACATTTGCACTTGGGTTCTGTTTCCATTTCTGTGGGTTTCTTCACAGACAGATGTGTGGATTTGCCTGGTGAGACTACCTAAGGATGCAAAGTTTACACTATAGTAATGTCAAGCTAATAAACACCCAGAGCTTATCATAGTCATAACACATTTTCCAAAGTCCATACATAGGCACTGTTCAAGTGCATGTTTTTCAAGTGTAGTGATTCTTTTTTTGCAATGCAGACAAACCTTTTGTGCTGCTTCATCTTTCAAGTCCTCCACACTGCTGGACAGATGTGATTTTTGTGATCTATGACAACACCATAATATATCAGTAATGAAAAATCAGTATGTAATATAAAACATGTTGATTAATTACAAATTGAATCTAGCACATACACTATATGGCCAAAGGTATGTGCACACTTCTTCATAAGCTTGTTGGACATCTAATTTCAAAACCTCTCTCTTATACATTTATAACAGCCTTTACTCGTTAGGCAGGCCTTTTCACAAATGTCAAGTGACTGTTGGAATTCAGTCAAAAGAGCATATGAGAGTCGATGCATTAATATTTGTTGTAAAGGCCTTGCTTAAAATTCTTGTTTGAGTGTATTGCAAATATGTTCAGTAATGTTACTGTCAGGGCTCTGTTCGGGCTGCTGAAGTTGTTCCACACCAAACTCATCAGGCCATTTATGGAGCTTGGTTTGTATACACGGCCTTAATAATACTGAAACAGAAAAGGCGTTCCCTAAACTTCCAGATGTTAAAAGCAATGTTATAAAAATGAATGGTGATGATTGTAATTGAATTTATACACCTGTTAGCAATAAGTCTTGAAATTGATCATTAGAAGGGGTGTGCACATGCCTTTGGACATAAGATTGCATACTTTGGGGGCTAGAAGTAACCCTCTGTGTGAGGTTTCAGGTGCAATTAGAGAGCATTTAGCATTATCAGCCAAAATCAGTGACCTTCAAACTATTTACCTGCTCTGACATGCATGTCATTATAAAGAAAAAATATATTAATAAATGTATTGTTTGGTTCCTTGTTATTTTGGCCATTTTTTTTTTTTTTTTACAATGTAGCAGATTTAACCCTGAATTGTAAATAATTAGTATCATAATATGTAACTAGTACCACTTTTTATTATTAGCTATTGTCTTACTAGATTTGATTATATTAATCTTATAGATTAGATATATTGTAAATTGATCTGCCGTATGCAAACCTTGCAAGATTTGCATAGTGACGTCTTATCTTTTCACATTTACATTTAGCTTGCTAATGAAGATGATCTTACTTGGATTCTGTCTCCTTCTGAGGGATTGCAGATGCAAGTAGAGAGGAGGACACATTAGATGTCAGCTAAAAATAATAGAACTCAAATATATCATAGTGAAAAGCAAAAACAATTGAGAATGTAATATCGTTTATTTGAAGTGAATCACATGCTGAAGGAAAAGTACCTCAGAATTGACAGTAAGAGCCCTCAACTTCACTCCTCCATTTTGCTCGTCCTCCTCACTTCCACTCTGTGCTGCAGCAGTGTCTAGGGATTACAGGTTAAGAGCAATCAGTTCCTCCTACAGTAATTATTTTGAAGTTAGGCATCTTTCCATATACAAGGCAGTTGAACTGAAAGCTTGGAATCACTGTTTATTCAGCTGTAATGTTAAACTAGAACTACAGAGTTGGCTTACTCTGAATCAAGGTCATGCCATCTCGAAACTGCCTGCAGTGGCTCAGGAGAATGGAGAGTTCTTCTATACGTTTATCCTGTGTATATAAAACATAAAACAAATTCAGTGTGTGAACATATACAAGTGACAACACATTATATAAAGGTCCTGAGGAGCTTTATCTGTAGTTAATGTTTTCCTTAATTGCCTGCTTCCCCCATTCCTCCCTATTCCTTTGGATACTCAAGTTTCCTTAAACCTCCTGAAAGTATGCAGAAGCTGGACTGGCTGCTCAAAATAATTATTTGTTGTAAGTGACTGTGTTAATTTAAAACAGGAAAAAAAAACTTACTGAATTACAATTAATGTTATTATGGAAACTATCACACTTTTCCCATTTTTCCCTATCTAATAATTTTCAACTCAATATAATTCCTCTGCTGCTTGTACCACCCCCACAGTGGCCGAGAGGTTCAGGTTCACATGTACAATACAATAAGAAATCAAATTCAACAAAATGTAAAAGCAGGAAAACAATAGCAGGGTTTTTGGTGTAATATTTTTTACACATTATTATTATTATTATGAGTAGTAAAATTAGTAGTACACATATGTACATATGCTTATACATAAAGACCTAATACTATACACTGATCAGCCATAACATTAAAACCACCTCATTGTTTCTACACTCACTGTCCATTTTATCAGCTCCACTTACCATATAAAAGCACTTTGTAGTTCTACAATTACTGACTGTAGTCCATCTGTTTTTCTGCATGCTTTGTTAGCCCCCTTTCATGCTGTTCTTCAATGGTCAGGACCCCCACAGGACCACCACAGAGCAGTTATTATTTGGGTGATGGATCATTCTCAGCACTGCAGTGACACTGACATGGTGGTGGTGTGTTAGTGTGTGTTGTGCTGGTATGAGTGGATAAAACACAGCAATTCTAATGGAGTTTTTAAACACCTTACTGTCACTGCTGAACTGAGAATAGTCCACCAACCAAAAATATCCAGCCAACAGTGCCCTGTGGGCAGCTTCCTGTGACCACTGATGAAGGTATAGAAGATGACCAACTCAAACAGCAGCAATAGATGAGCGATCGTCTCTGACTTTACATTTACAAGGTGGACCAACTAGGCAGGAGTGTCTAATAGAGTGGACAGTGAGTGGACACAGTATTTAAAAACTCCAGCAGCGCTGCTGTGTGTGATCCACTCATACCAGCACAACACACACTAACACACCACCACCATGTCAGTGTCACTGCAGTGCTGAGAATGATCCACCACCTAAATAATACCTGCTGTGTGGGGGTCCTGACCATTAAAGAACAGGGTAAAAGCAGGCTAAAAAAGTATGTAGATAAATATATGTGCCACAGTCAGTAATTGTAGAACTACAAAGTGCTTCTATATGGTAAGTGGAGCTGATAAAATGGACAGTGAGTGTAGAAACAAGGTGGTTTTAATGTTATGGCTGATCAGTGTATATGTACATAGTTATAATTATTATATTAATCATAGATATATAAGTTGACTAATATTTCTTGTTTTTGCACAGTGCTGGGTACTGTACATACAGGACATTAGATATATACTATTTTTTTTTTAAAGTAAAAACTTAATACATTATAGAGCTTGTGCAGTTCTACAGTTGAGATAATTATGCAATAAATAATATGTAATCTGTAGAGATCTTTTACATGCTGATCGTCTAAATCCAGCCCTGTCCCAGTAGACTATATTGGAACAGTGATGAAATTGCAGACCAGAGATTTGGCAGTGAGTTCAGAGGGCTGGGTGTGTTTTGAAATGGTCCCTGGAACAGATCCTGCCACGTCCTGTTTTTTCAAATGCATGGTGGGTTTTGGCACACGCTTGAACCTATGTGTGGACTCAAGGAAACTGATTTAGCCGGGCTTCTGCAAATATGTGAACCTGTCTCCGTCCACAAATGGAAACACAGACTCCAGTGTGAGCTCGAACTGCTTTTAATTTACTCCTTAACTTGTGCTGGTGCTACGAGAGAGCAGTTAGAACTGCCGTTTGCTCTAATGAACAAAGCACAATGAAGCATGTGGCTTTATTTTACTCTAAAATACATCAGATTTTTGTACACACATTACAACAAAATGGTAAATGTATAACATGAAATAAAACAAGTTCTTGCTAGCAGAATATCACAATGTAGTACACAGTTAATTAGTATATTAGGAAAGATAAGGAGAACACAATATCCCTGCAAAAATAACAATTAGCTGCTGAATGCATGTCAAGCTGGGAGCTATATTTAGATCCCTCTTCCTCAGCTAACTAATGCCCCTTTTCCATTGCACATTACCATACAGTACAATAATGTACCCATCTAAATCCAGAGCTATCTGTGCCAGAGCTAATCTGCTATTGCCCATTTCAAATTGCTTAAGGGTACCCATGAACGTAGGAGAAGTTTGCGGAATCTCACAAGACACTGGGAGCAAATACACAACTATAACTGTGAACAACAGCAGCAATTGTTTTGTGTTTCTTTTTTTATTTTATATAGCCCTGTTTTTATTTTAATTCTTTTTTTTAACTGCATGGTAAGTGGGTAGGTAGGATGGATGGATGGATAGTTGGATAGTAAGTGGGTAGGTTGGATGGATGGATGAATGGATAGATTGGTGATGGTAAGTGGGTAGGTAGGTTGTATGGATGGATGGATGGATGGATGGATGGGTGATGGTAAGTGGGTAGGATGGATGGTGGGTGGGTGAATGGATGGATGGATGGATTGATGGTGGGTGGGTGATGGTAAGTTGGTAGGTAGGTAGGTTGGATGGGTGGATGGGTGATGGTAAGTGGGTAGGATGGGTGGATGGATGGGTGGATGGATGGGTGGGTGGATGGGTGGGTGGATGGATGGATGGATGGGTGATGGTAAGTGGGTAGGATGGATGGGTGGGTGGGTGATGGTAAGTGGGTAGGATGGATGGATGGATGGATGGATGGATGGATAGATAGAAACTAAGGGTACTACTAGCATTAATGGTAATAAAAAGAAGTTGTACTATCAGTAGCAGTTGTTGTTAGTAGTAGCACTCTCAGTACTATAAGTAGTAGAAGCGTTATTGATTGCAGAGGCCTGTAATTGTAATGTGAATCACCTTTTCATCATTTGCTGCAATTAATAATTCCATTCCAGCTTTTAACTTCTGTAATTCCTGATCTGTTGAGAGAGAACAAGTAACCATGTTTTTGAAAAGTCAGTCACAAACACATCAGCCCTGTACAATTTACCACAGTCTGGACTTCATTACAAACACACTGGATTCTTTTGTGTGGATGGTTACATGCACATGAAGAAGAATAGAAAGAAACAGTAATGGTGTGAATCGTTTGCAGGAAAAGGTTTACGCTAAGAGAGAATGAGCCAGCACTAATGACTTATTTTTGCAAAGACTGAAGGTGAGCCATTGTCTCATGCTGTAGAATGTAAGCAGATTTAGTAAAAATCAATGTTTGATGCTATAATAGGAACTGGCAGGATATCTGTGTTGGGTTTTTACGTATACTCAAGAAAATGAGAGAGCGTGATTCAAATTTCAGATGCACAGAAAGCAATAAGCCATATACACTGATCACATAACAATAAAACCACCCACCGAATATGCTGTTGAATCAGCTCTGACTGCAAGACTTAAACTCTACAGGAAATCTGAAGGAGTCCCGTGAAATCTGGTACCAGCACGTCCTTCAACTTATATATGTTACGGGGTGGATCGTCTTACAATGCATCCTGGTACCATCTCTTCCACTCATAAACATTACACTCGTGCCCAACTATAAACATAATCTTGGTAAAAACAAGATTTGTCGACCTTCAAGTCAAGTTGACCTTCTTACATTGACCCAATGTCCAGTTCTGATGCCTGCCTGTTTGCGATGTAGGGTGCTTTTGATGGTGGAACCGAGTTAACATTGGAACTTTTAACTTGTATGCAACTATGCAGCCACATACACAGAAGGGTTCACATCATCACCAGCATAAAATAATCTGTGATTTGGGCCACAATATCCTCTCTTGGTCAAAAACAGATTCCATAGCCTTCATGTCCTATGGCTAGACTAGGGCAGAGGTAGCTCAGCGGTTAAGGTACTGGACTGGCAATTATAAGGTTGCCAGTTCATTCCCCATCAGCGGAGCAAGCCCATTAACCCTCAATTGCTCGAACTGTATTCAGTTCATAAGTGTAAGTCACTTCGGATAAAAGTGTCTGTTAAAGGCAGCAAACATAAATGTCCTTTGGCATCAATGAGTCTTGGCATCCCAACAAACTGCCTGTGAGCACAGTTATTGCCATGCACATTTTTCGGGGTGGTCATACTGTTTTGTTTTATCAGTGCATAGACAGAGATGGGGAAAAGAGATTGTTTTTTTTTTTCTCTTTATGTAGATTTAAGGCTAAAACCTTACGTTTGGTGTTGAGACGTCTTCTGTATATCTCCTCTAATGAATGCAGTGGAGAGGACACAGCCATTGTTAGACACCACACACAAACAAAGCTAAGCAGAAGCTACAGTACACACATTATTTACAATTTAGTAGTAGACCTAAAAATAAGCCTGAAAAAGCAGAAATGGCTCACCATCTAGGTTTTAATGTTAAAAAAAAAAATACACAAAACATTGAACTAATGGTGCATACAGCTAGTTCCCAGACACACTGCATGCGTTTATTAGTTACATCCATTACCATTTCTATTATATGATTAACCTATGAAAGCTTATTCCTGGTCCAACTGTTAACGCAGGGATTGGTTTATCTCAAACAGGAGCCATGTACCTCTTTCTGAGCTGTCCATGGACACAGGGGATCTGGACAGGAGCTGGGCCTGAAGGTTCTCGATCTCAGCATTTTTACACTGAAGCAGGTGCTGAAGGTTTAAGATCTCGACCTGCAGATGAGATATATCAGGTAAATTAACTTGTTGGTCTTTGTAAATTAACAAGAATATTTGTATCTGTTGATGCATGCTCAATAATGCAGGTACACAAATACACAAAGTTGAATCAGTTCATCTGGACACAAGTTTGTTGTAGAGATACGTTTCGCCACTCAATCCAAGTGACTTCTTCAGTCTGAGCTGGTGGTGGATATCCCAACCTTATATGCAGCCGATTTGCATAACGACCGATCACCGCCCATTGCATAACAATGGAACCGGTGATCAGGTCCATATGCAAATCACAATGACCATTAATTACAATGGTCATGTGTGTCTTTCACACATGATTGGGGTATAGCTCCTATCACAGCGTTGTAAGATGGTGAGAGATGTACTCTCAGGCCCCCTCCCGGTTCAGAGATGGTCGTTCCCTCTTCACATAGATGGCCTCTTTGACTTCCCGTTCAAACCAGTGTTCCTCCTTGTCATGGATCTGCACATCTTCATAATTAAATGAGTGGCCACTGGCTTGCAGGTGGGTGTAAATCACGGAGTCCTGGCCAGAAGAGGTTGATCTATGTTGGGCCATCCATTTCGCCAGTGGCTGTTTAGTTTTCCCGATGTACAGTTCCCGGCAATCCTCCTGGCACCTAACAGCATACACTACGTTACTCTGTTTGTGTCGAGGAACCCGGTCCTTAGGGTGAACTAATTTCTGGCGTAGCGTGTTCTGGGGTTTGAAAGCAACTGCAACACAGTGTTTGGAAAATATTTGTCTCAATTGTTCTGCTACTCCCGCCACATATGGAATCGCCACTGGTTTGCGCTTAGACCGCATATTTGAAAAATATTTGTAAGTTCAGTTTTTGAAAGGTCTTTGGGAGGCTTGAAACCAAAATGCAATCAAGATTATGTAATATTAATATATAACCATAGCATAACATTACAGTGGATAAATTATTAATCAAGAAAATGCATTGCAAGACCTGAAAAGAGACCCTTAAACTATTTTAGAATGTTTTAGTAAAGGCTTTTACTTACAGTTGTCATTCTAAATGTAGTCTTATAATCTTGTTCTCTTAACAAGATTTGTACCTAGTGTAAGTCATGATAAGATTTAGCTTCACCAAATATTGTGTATGTGTGTGCCTTTTTTACTCATTGCTATAATTTTGCTATACTCCAATGCACTCTTATGTATTGTTAACTTTACACTTATGTTATCTGGTGATTTTTTACTTACTGGTGATTGATTACACTGTTTACAAGTGATTTCCTGGCTGCGTCCTACATAGTGTGTAAATAAAGCATTCAAATGACTCTGACCAGCCATAATCTAACGTAGTGTGAGGACACAGCCCTAACCTGAGTGCCAACTTCAGAATGCATAAAATGTCTTAAAGAATTCAAACAGAGATTGTTCCCTCACCTTTTTGGAACAGAATCTGTTTTTAACCATCCTAATCTCTTTAAAGCCTAGGTCACATGCAGTTTGTGTTACCCTGCAGGGCTGAGGTCAGAGCCAGGGTCAGTTGCAGTCAGTAAGGTCAAAGTTTAAGGATTTTGTTTGTAGAGAGACACATTTGTTACTGTACAAGTTTAAGTTATATTCGAATTAGCGTTATGGGCTTGATTTACCAAATTCCAAAATAAAGAGCACAATTAAAACTGTATATCAATAAATTAAGTGGTATGATTGTTCCTTACAATTATGTTAAGATCAGATTTTGTATGTGTTTGTTTATTAGGATTTGAATGTTTGTTTTACACTTTGGTTACACTTAGGACAGGACAGGTAGATACAGATTCAACAGTTCACCATCATGGCAATTTTGCATCTCCAATTCACCTAACTTACATGTCTTTGGACTGTGGGAGGAAACCGAAGCTCCCGGATAAAATCCACACAGACACAGGGAAAGCATCAGATAAGTAAAATCTCCCTACTTTGCACCCTAAACAGCACTGGGGTGAAACACCCCAACCCGCAGTACTGAAACAAATTCATCAAGCAGACAATTTGTACACAAGTTGGTCAAAAAGATTTAGACTCCCTTCCTAATCCTTATCAAGTTCAGGTATTTCAGTCACTTTTCATTCTTTATAAAGTTCACATGTTTCATATACCATCTCTAATACAGAGCAGAGACAGATTCTGACCAAGTACAGGCTAAGTGTCCACAATATCACGATAGAAAAGACAGAAACCTGGCTGCCCAGCAAGAAGAAACTGTGTTCCCATTGAATGACCGGTGAGGCAGATACAGATATGATCATATGCAGAAAAGAAATCCAACTTTAAAACGTATCACTCTAGGAACTGAGAGATAAGAGGAGGTAGTGCAGGCAGTGCAGGAGTGAAAAGGTGTTAAAGGTGTGATACGAGTGGAGACGACAACAAGAAAGAAGTGAGGAGGTGGAGAAAGTGGGAGAGGACGGGGCACCTGGAGGCTGCTGCTCCACTCCTCCCACTACTGACTTTTCACCAGCAGCTGCTCCCCGTCAAGCTCAGACTCAACAACTGAGTCATCAGAGACTGGCAGCATACATGCAGAGAGTGGGAAATAGACTACAAAAAGTAGGAAGACGGCGCAATAAAAAGAAGCAGGGAGACACCAAGGCAAGGTTGGATTAGAAAACAAAAGGGACAATGTTAGAATAGAGGCTAAGAAAGTATATGGATAAGTAGAGTTCTGAAATGAGTCCTGTGTCTCAGCAGTGTGCACTTTTATGGCAGGGCATCTTTGCAACCCATACCTCCAATCCCAATTTATTAACCAAAGCAGTAAACAAATACTATGCAAGAAGTAGATATAAACAATGAGGTGAAGAAAATCATGAGGAAGATGCATCTATGTGTTAGTATAATAAAAGTAACAGGTATTTCTCTGGCAGTACCTTTGTAGCCTTAAGTTTTCGCTCGTACTGCAACTTTTCATCCTCAAGCTCCTCCACTTTATTTTTGAGCAGTTTTAGCTCTTGGAACAGGCCCTGTTAATAAATAAAAATAAATCATAGCATTAGTGCATGATCATAAGTTACATACAGAGATATCAAGATTGATCCCATGCTTAAACAATTGTTTAGTTGGTAAGGAGTAATTAACTAGCATTTATTTTGTATTTACAGTAACAACATATTTTAGTAAAATAAGTAGATGACAAAGCAAGAAGGAACAGTGGGTGTAAGGCAGGAGTAATACTCTGGAAAGGATGCCATTCTAACACATGCCAACATGCTCTCACACATTCACATGGTTACTCACTTACTCACACCTGGGCAAAGAGGTGGGGGGAACCAGAGTACCTGTGTACAGACACTTATAGAAATCTAAGTTTGAACTCAGCTACTTTATGGCATCAACACTAAATGTAAGATTGATGGTTAATTGATGGATTGATCTTGTTGTTGTTATTGTTATTGTTGGTGCAGATTGGCATAGCCAGTACAGTAAGGGTTTACCTCAATATGGTTTCTAACATCCTTGGTGGCTAGTCACTTTGCATACATGAATCAGCCATGACATTAAAACCACCTACTTGTTTCTACACTCACTGCCCATTTTATCAGCTCCACTTACCATATAAAAACACTTTGTAGTTCCACAATTACTGACTGTAGTCCATCTATTTCTCTACATACATTTTTAGCCTGCTTTCACCCTGTTCTTCAATGGTCAGGACCACCACAGGACCAGCACAGAGCAGGTATTATTTGGGTGGTGGATCATTCTCAGCACAGCAGTGGCAATGACATGGTGGTGGTGTGTTAGATTGTGTTGTGCTGAAATGAGTGGATCAGTCACAGCAGCGCTGCTGGAGTTTTTAAATACCGTGTCCACTTACTGTCCACTATTAGACACTCCTACCTATTTGATCCACCTTGTAGATGTAAAGTCAGAGATGATCGCTCATCTAGTGCTGCTGTTTGAGTTGGTCATCTTCTAGACCTTCATCAGTGGTCACAGGACGCTGCCCACAGGGTGCTGTTGGCTGGATATTTTTGGTTGGCGGACTATTCTCAGTCCGGCAGTGACAGTGAGGTGTTTAAAAACTCCATCAGCACTGCTGTGTCTTATCCACTCATACCAGCACCACACACTAACACACCACCACCATGTCAGTGTCACTGCAGTGCTGAGAATGATCCACCACCCAAATATTACCTAATATGTAGTGGTCCTGGGAGAGTCCTGATCATTGAAAAACAAGGTAAAAGGGGGCTAACAAAGCATGCAGAGAAACAGATGGGCTACAGTCAGTAATTGTAGAACTACAAAGTTCTATATGGTAACTGGAGCTGATAAAATAGACAATGTGTGTAGAAACAAGGAGGTGGTTTTAATGTTATGGCTAATCGGTGTATACTAGCAAGTTTCCCATAGATTGGTCGATAGATTTTCTGGATTATTGGTTTTCTACCACCTCACAAAGACACACAGAAGGTAAATTGGCTATTCTTAACTGTCCCTAGATGTAAGTGTAAAAGTAAATATGTATATGTGTTGCCCTGTATTGGTACCCTGTTCATTTCAGCCTTGTGCTCATTGTTTCACTGTGGTCTCAGACCAAACACGACTGGCCAGGATGAAGCGTTTAGTGAAAATCAATGAATACATGTGTTTGTTTTGATGGTTGGTTGATAATTGCTGTATATTTGGCTTTAAAACCTTGAACAACTAGGGCACAAGCATTACAAACCCTACTTTCATGCATATGCATTGTTAGTCTGAAAGACACATTCCCAAACCACAGACCAAAAACAGCAATAAAACACTTTAGGCATTACATCATATAATAATCATCAAGCACACTTCAAAAACGATTACAGATTAGCATTTTATAACCATCAGATATTGATATTAGTCACCAAGTACTATACAAGTTGTATTTGGCAGGTATACAAGCACAGTTATGCTACAATCTAACAATCGACCAACAGCTCTTAAGTTAGTTTCACACAGTGCCTACACTTTCTCTCCCACAGCGACAGAGCTCCTCAGCACCTAATTCACTCGAGCTCTGCTCCATCACATGACTTTCTTCATCCTCTCCTGATTCATCCTGAGGAGCTTCAATCTGGTCATTGTCTCCTTCCTCTTGGGTTTCTGCAGCCTTTTTCTCCTGGATCTTACTAGAAAGCTCTTGCTGAATCCTACACATCTGTTCCTGCAGTTCACTAATCAGATTCACTACACTCTGTCGGAAAGGAAGAACCGAAAAGAAAAGCAAAATCATGAAGATAAAAGAGGCAGTAAGCAAGTTCAACCCATGCTTGATGTTTTATGAGTCTCTGCATGTCTGGGCTTATTTAACCAAGGTGAAATATAATCAGGAATGCACGCTTCATATCAGTGGGTCTGCTTGTGCCACATTTAAGATGGAATATTTAGGGAACATTTCATTTCAGGAACATTTTTAGGGCTGTAATGGGCTTAGACCACAAAGGTCATGCCATTAGCACATCCTGTGACATAAACCCAGACTGCCAGAATAAACATTAAAGAACATGACCATTTTCCACAAGTCAATGACTTCAATATGTGGGCCTTTGCCTGTGGTAAGCCAATAGTAAAAAATCTCCATGGTTTGGGCAACAAGCTTAAAATATTAAAACTTCTTTAATGTTTGGTTAAATACAAATTGCAAACCTAAATACCTAAATTCTGTCATTTTAATAGGCAATAGAATTCTGCTCAAACTAATAAAACACAAACAATTGTACTTTGTCTGTATTGGACCCACTGATCTATCTGTATCAAATCCAAGCTTTAACCCTCCTCTCACACATACATACAAACAAAGACTTACTGACTGAAAAAAGCCAAGCAAACAGTAACTGCATGACAGCAATGTACAGTGGACCCTTGACAAATTTAATTGGTTCCAAAGGGTTGTTAAGTCAAAATCGCTGCAAAATGGCAGCGAAAGGTTTGGTTTGAAAGTTTTGTTTGAAAGTTTGTGATCATGTGACCACTTTGTAAAAAAAAAAAAATATGTATATGAGAGGATAAAACAGTAAGACCCAATGTTAAATCAACTTTGCTGAATGCAGAATAATATGGTCGGGGTGGAAAAAAAAAGCCAACACCTCATTCAAACTAAAACATAGTGGAGGGTGCACAGTAAAGTGCACAGCATTTTCACAGTCTATCACCTTAAACCCAATATAACACGAGCAATGTAACTAGACAATGACCCAAAACACATGAGTAAACCAGTGGTTGTGAAATAGCAAGCATTAACCCAATCGAAATGCTGTGGTTTGACATAAATAGGTTGTCTATACAACATATAACAGTCAAAAATACCTTCGTATTGTGCAACACTAATCAACATCTACATGAAACTTAATTACTTTCAAAGAATGTTATCAGTTTTTAATTACCAAAAAAAATACACTTTGCCAGTAATTAATCAAGGTGTTTAAAAATCACAGTTGTTTTTTTATAGTTTATTGTTTAGTTATGAGTAAATCATGTAGAACTTCAGGTAAATTCAGAGGGTTCACAAACTTTTTCTTGCTATATTTTAGCTAAACTCCTATGTATAAATCTATTTGATTTGTTATGCACTCCATTCCAAAATAAACTGACACTCATTCAAACCAGTGTAAACAGTGGTTATGCAATGACTGGCATGTAAGGGGAGGAAGTATCATGTGATATTAGGGGTTGAAAACACAGCGTGAGATGGCTGACATCTGATTACTATCTATAGAGTCCAGCGGAGAGGGCCAGGGTGGGACGACACTGCCCACAAATAAAGCATGGCATGCCAGGGGAATGAGCCAGGTTATGACCATTCAGTGTAGCAGTTGCTGGAGGACGGGAGTTAAGAGATTATGTCTGGCATTGCACTACATGGTTGAGTAATACAGATCAAACCAGCATGTGTAATTGCTTAGTATATTTCATCAGAAACTTAAGGTTTGCTTTAAATGCTCTAATTTACATATAATGATAAAACATAATGCACTAATTTGGTTAAGTTTCCTTTCAGTCAGCATTCAGATTTAAACTACACAATCACATGACTAACACACACACGCCACAAAGCCAAGGGAAAGGTATATTTTACATGGACAAACATAAGCTTCCCAGGAAAACCTAGCAATTAGACATGACATATAAGCTTTCCTTTTGAAAAAAAAACTATAATTAGGGTTAGACAATCCACCAATCTGTCACTACAAATGCTTACATGAGTGTGAATTTGCCCATAATGTTTGGCCACTGTACTCTCTGTACAAGCAATACAGGAAACTTTCCCCCACATTATATTATTTTTATTCTGTAAAGACAACACATTTACTAACGAATCAGAAAAAAAATAGTTATATGCTGGTGCTAAAACATCTTAGTTATACTGTATATATAATGGATTTGAACCAGAACTCATATAGTTTACATTTTCAGCATTTGGCAGACTATTTCTATCCAAAGCAACTTACAGTACTGTGTCCGTATACTGTCTAAGCAATTAAGGGTTAAGGGCCTTGTTCAAGGGCCCAACAGTGACAACCTGGCAGTGGTGGGGCTTGAACCAGCAACCTTTTGATGACTAGTCCAGTATCTTAACCACTAGGCTACAACTGGTCCTATTTTAGGACACTTACATTTTCTCACATTTAGCAGACACCTTTATCCAACGCGTTTTACATTAGAGTATGAGTAATTGAGGGTTAAGGGCCTTGCTCAGGAGCCCAACAGCAGCAACCTGGCAGTGGTTATAGTTATATAGTTATAAAAAACTGAAAGTGAGCCACAAAAATAAATAATAAAAACAAAAATAAAGAAGAAGAAGAATAAAGAAGAAGAATGTAATAAATCAGTTTAATGATCCATACTAAATATGTAAAGGAAATGGTGAGGTTTCAACTAAGTGAGCTGTAAATAAATCATTATATTAGGTTTAAATCACTAAAGCATTAGTTCATTAAAACTTCACTTAAGCAAGTTGAAATGAAAAAAAAAAAGTAAATTAATTCAAACTAAATGATAAAAAAGTGAGTTGCAATAAATCAGTGAAGCCAATAATTCTAAATTGTAAAAGCAATTCATAATAAACAATTATAACGAGAGTACAAATGATTTTATACTGAAGTGACTCATGATGGATTATAAGGAATCGAGCTGTTACTCGTATTATCTGAGGCCATAGAACATAAATACATTCACTACACTTACAACTGCATTAAACATAAATGAACTTTAAAAAAAATAAAATAAATAATAATTATTTGACAAAGTCAAAGCAGTCACTGACGGTAAAGTGAGATCCTGACCCAATGGTATTCAAAACTGGCTAAATTAAAGATGTTTTATCATAAATCTTTCTGTTTCTTCAATGCAATAATTCACTCTTTATTACCAGCATTATTATAACAAAGAATGGAATAAACAGCTGTAAAATACCTCAGCTTTGTGTTGTCTCTCTACACTGTGATTCTGCTTTTCCTCCATGCCAACCAGCTTCAGTTTCAGATAGGAAACCTCATCCATCAGATCCAGCTTCTGGGACTCGAGAGCAGTCCTGCTCAGTAGCTCCTGGACAAGTCCATAAACGCAGTGTTACGCTCATGCAAACAGATGTGAAACTAAGAGAAACCTTTGCTCGAAGTGTCTTCAAACAAATCCACTGCTCTGTTGATCCTCTGCTTCACACTGGCTAAATATACACGGACTATGAGGGCTATATTTACTTCCCCTCTCTGTAACTGAATGACACACGAGAGAGCTAAGAAAAGTTCCTTCAAAACACTCCAGAGGTGAGTTAAAAAGACAGGCAAAATGGTTAAGATTTGACAGCTGTTTCTTCCGTTCTGGCACAGCGCAATCAACATGAAAAAGAAAATAAAAATACCAGCTCACTTGAACACTCTTAAGCACACCAGTATCAATGACAAAAACAACATTTAGGACTTTACCCTCTGTTTAAAATCAGACTCTGACATCACCAGCTGTCTAAGGATAATTTTACCATCCAGATGTTTGTCAAAAAAGAAAAATTAAAAACACCCGGTTTGGGAAGTTCACTTTTAAGCGAGCTTTCGTGCCTTTCAGAAACTGAAGAAAGCACATGGAAAATATTAAACTGTGTCATTGGAGGTGAGTCTATTTTTGAAGGCCAAAACCTCAAAATGACCACATCTCTGAGTGGATTTCCATCAGAAAAACCAAAGCTGTAGATTCCATCAGCAGCCATGCTTTTAAAAGAAAGGAACATACAATTAACTCCTCATGAAAATAAGTTTCTCTAGGCAATACAAAGCAAAGGGTTGAGCCAGAAAATGTAGAACAAATAACCTATTGTTCTTTGTTATTTATTTGTTTGCATTAACCGTTTTATCATGGTCAGGTTGAGAGTCTAGTGCCACATTGAAATACTTGGCACTGGATGAGGCACCAGGCCTTCTGAGGGCATTATACACATCTACATTTACTCTCTCATTTACAACTAGGGTCAATTCAGAGCAGTCAGTCCACCTTCTGGATGTTTTGAGGAGGTGGGAAGAAAGCGGAGTACCCAGAGGAAACCCACACAGACATGAAAAGAATGTTCAAGACTCCTCAAAGACAGTAACTGTAGGTATGAATCTCTACAGTTGCTGGTCATAAAATTAGAATATCATGAAAAAGTTGATTTATTTCAGTAATTCCATTCAAAAAGTTAAACTTGTATATTATACTCATTCATTACACACAGACTGATATATTTCAAATGTTTATTTCTTTTAATGTTGATGTTTATAACTGACAACTAATGAGAACCCCAAATTCAGTATCTCAGAAAATTAGAATATTGTGACAAGGTACAATATTGAAGACACCTGGTGCCACACTCTAATCAGCTAATTAACTCAAAACACCTGCAAAGGCCTTTAAATGGTCTCTCAGTCTAGTTCTGTAGGCTACACAATCATGGGGAAGACTGCTGACTTGACAGTTGTCCAAAAGACAACCATTGACACCTTGCACAAGGAGGGCAAGACACAAAAGGTCATTGCTAAAGAGGCTGGCTGTTCACAGAGCTCTGTGTCCAAGCACATTAATAGAGAGGCGAAGGGAAGGAAAAGATGTGGTAGAAAAAAGTGTACAAGCAATAGGGATAACCGCACCCTGGAGAGGATTGTGAAACAAAACCCATTCAAAAATGTGGGGGAGATTCACAAAGAGTGGACTGCAGCTGGAGTCAGTGCTTCAAGAACCACCACGCACAGACGTATGCAAGACATGGGTTTCAGATGTCGCATTCCTTGTGTCAAGCCACTCTTGAACAAGAGACAGCGTCAGAAGCGTCTCGCCTGGGTTAAAGACAAAAAGACTGCCGAGTGGTCCAAAGTTATGTTCTCTGATGAAAGTAAATTTTGCATTACCTTTGGAAATCAAGGTCCCAGAGTCTGGAGGAAGAGAGGAGAGGCCCAGAATCCACATTGCTTGAGGTCCAGTGTAAAGTTTCCACAGTCAGTGATGGTTTGGAGTGCCATGTCACCTGCTGGTGTTGGTCCACTGTGTTTTCTGAGGTCCAAGTTCAACGCAGCGGTCTACCAGGAAGTTTTAGAGCACTTGATGCTTCCTGCTGCTGACCAACTTTATGGAGATGCAGATTTCATTTTCCAACAGGACTTGGCACCTGCACACAGTGCCAAAGCTACCAGTACCTGGTTTAAGGACCATGGTATCCCTGTTCTTAATTGGCCAGCAAACTCGTCTGACCTTAACCCCATAGAAAATCTATGGGGTATTGTGAAGAGGAAGATGCGATATGCCAGACCCAACAATTCAAAAGAGCTGAAGGCCACTATCAGAGCAACCTGTGCTCTCATAACACCTGAGCAGTGCCACAGACTGATCGACTCCATGCCACGCCGCATTGCTGCAGTAATCCAGGCAAAAGGAGCCCCAACTAAGTATTGAGTGCTGTACATGCTCATACTTTTCATGTTCATACTTTTAAGTTGGCCAACATTTCTAAAAATCCTTTTTTTGTATTGGTCTTAAGTAATATTCTAATTTTCTGAGATACTGAATTTGGGGTTTTCATTAGTTGTCAGTTATAATCATCAACATTAAAAGAAATAAACATTTGAAATATATCAGTCTGTGTGTAATGAATGAATATAATATACAAGTTTCACTTTTTGAATGGAATTGCTGAAATAAATCAACTTTTTCATGATATTCTAATTTTATGACCAGCACCAGTATATCAGGTCCCTAAAACCCTTACTGCGGGTGTGGCACCCACTCTACCAGCTGCAATGTTAAGCCACTTTGTTCTTGTGAAGCATACATTTATGAGCATGGTTATCCTACAGTGTGTAGTACAGTAGTGATAGTTTTCATAAAGGTCAAGAAAGTGTGTAAATGCCAATTAAAACCAAAAACAGTAACCGTAATTTTAAATACACTTCCTCTTTTAACTCTGCCAATTGCATGACATCCACGCTGACTGAGTAGGATTATTACAGAAACACATAAGGAGTACCACACTATCATCTTTATATTTGTTCACCACTCATGCCAGCGTCCTCCGGTTTCCTCCCACAGTCCAAGGACATGCAATTGAGGTGAATTGAAGATACAAAATTGTCCAAGACTGTGTTTGATAGGCCAGTGGTACTGTCTAGTCTTTTACTCAGTTGTTATAAACAATTTTTGGATAAGTGTGTATGAATTAAAAATATTGAGAAAGCATGTTAAATACTGTTATATTACTTTTTCTTTTAACAACACTTAATAAATATTGCTGACTAAAGACACCAATTAATCCAATTGACATAATGCAGGCCTTTAGCTGGGCAACTGTACAATGCCTTTGTTGTTGTATTTTGAGCTGCACGTAGGCCAGTCTAGCACCTGTTTAGACAGCCATGTCTAGATATTACATATGCAAAATGTGACGAGCATTATTATTATTATTATTATTATTCATGTTTTACCACCACTTTATCCCAGTCCAGTTTTTTCCTGGAATTATGGCTTTTTATGGACAAAATGTGGGCCGTTTAAAGAAAGGTTGGAAAAACCCTGTGCCTCTAAATCAAGTCTAGCTCAAATTCAAGCTTTTTGAATAACATCATAAATCTCACCTGGCCAAAATACACCAGCCAGACTGGGCAAAATCTACACAAACACCTCGACACTTAAAATATTTGTGTTGTCAAGGTAATGTGAGGCTCTGAAATTTGGATCTTTACAGGAGGAAATACCACATTATGTGCAGATGTTCTTCAATAATAAAAAACATGTAGTTCAACTTTAGGCTAGAATGAAATCACTTTATGTGAAAATAATGACATTTAAATTACAGAAAAAGGGAAGTACAGACAAGGTAGATGGAACTTATTACACAATGTGGAAGGTAAAGTTACCCACACAATTGAAAGAACGTTACAAACAAAAGCCAGACAAGAAGTTTTGGTAAATAGTTCCAGATAGACTAAACAACCTGCAACGATAAACATAATGACTGCTTTTACAATCCACTTTAAGGTTCATAAGAACTGAAATTTAGTTAATCAAAGCTTACAATATAGTTACCCCTGGCAAAGGCTTTGATTAGCACAGATGTTTACAATTTGCCTGGACACAGGTCAGCATTGTTTGCCTAATTTGACCTCCAACCACACTTTCTAGACTAAATAAAATACTAAAAATAGTAAAAGTTGCATTATTAAGTAAACAAATAAATATAAGGTAGTCAGAACAACAGCTGTGCATAACAGCTTTCAAGTTGCTAAAAAAGTCTTAAATCTGTATCATAGGTGTTCAGTGGGGTCGAGGTCAAGGTTCTACGCAAGTGAAGTTCCTCCACACAAAACTCTAGAACAGTTAACATAAAAATGCATCTGCAAAATGCAAATGCACCCACAGATTTCCACTTCTCACATACACTTATCAGCCATAACATTAAAACCACCTCCTTGTTTCTAGACTCTCCCAGGACCACTAGAGAGTAGGTATTATTTAGGTGGTGGATCATTCTCAGCACTGCAGTGACACTGACATGGTGGTGGTGTGTTAGTGTGTGTTGTGCTGGTATGAGGGAATAAGACACAGCAATGCTGACTGAGTTTTTAAACACCTCACTGTCCCTGCTGGACTTAGAATAGTCCACCAACCAAAAATATCCAGCCAACAGCACCCCATAGGCAGCGTCCTGTGACCACTGATGAAGGTCTAGAAGATGACCAACTCAAACAGCAGCAATAGATGAGCAATTGTCTCTGACTTTACATCTACAAGGTGGGCCAACTAGGTAGGAGTGTCTAATAGAGTGGACAGTGAATAGGCACGGTATTTAAAAACTCCAGCAGTGCTGCTGTGTCTGATCCACTCATACCAGCACAACACACACTAACAAACCACCACCATGTCAGTGTCACTGCAGTGCTGAGAATGATCCACAACCCAAATAAAACCTACTCTGTGGTGGTCCTGGGAGAGTCCTGACTGTTGAAGAACAGCACGAAAGGGGGCTAACAAAGCATGCAGAGAAACAAATGGACTACAGTCAGTAATTGTAGAACTACAAAGTGCTCCTATATGGTAAGTGGAGCTGATTAAATGGACAGTGAGTCTAGAAACAAGGAGGTGGTTTAAATGTTACGGCTGATCGGTGTATAGCTAGGGTCAGTTTGAAGTAGTCAATTCATTTACAGCTATGTTTTTGGGATGAAGCCCACACAGCAGTAAAATACAAAAATCCAACACCACCAACACTAACATTTAAAGATGCATCATTAAACTACTTGGTTTATTAGGACAATGTGATGTATTTATTTATATTATTAGGAATATAAATGCTTTATGGTTTAGTACCTGTTGCAGCATCTCTCCAGTTGAGTTAAGCTTGTGCTGGTGTTCCTCTAGGGAGCTCTGTAAATCTCTGATCTTCTCCCCTTGGGCCTCTACCTGGTCCGTCAATACACTCACCTGTGTTTATGTTGGTACATATGAGTACAATACAATAAGTCAACCGCAGTATAAAGTCTTCACAAATGACAAGATCTTCCATGAACTACACAAGACAAGTTTTCTTCCACTCAACTACATAACCTTTCCTTGCAAAAATAAATGAATACAATCTGCTCCTACTCTGGATGTTTCCTTTGCTGTTGTTTCTGCCCTTGTCTTCATTAGAGACATTCCAAACTGTGTGTCAGTATGCATTAAGCAAAACAATGCTAGCAATACATGTCCACACCCATAGATTATGAATTACCACATTATAATCTAATGCACATAATCCTGAGAATCAAAAGCAAAACTAAATCCATACAGTAATCATAGTCTGGAAATAGTAAACAGGTTTTAGTAGCCTGATGGACTACATTTCAAAAGACATACTTGTCCAAAGCTCAAATCCATGTAATTGTGTGATATGATCTTGCTATTGTGCAGGTTAACCAGCTACTTCATTTGCTTACTCGTGCATAAAATCAAGTATACGGCCATGTAATTAGTCCATATCAACAGAAAGGTTCAGTGACGAGGCACTTTCTCTAACTCAATTTATCAAAATTTTGCCCAGCTGAACCTGCAACTTTAATAACTCTAAATACAGTAAGGAGAAAATAGATGTAATCAACCACATTTGTTTTTCCCTATATACACTATATGGCTAAAGGTATTTGGACACCTAAAAATAAACGTGTTGGACATTCCATTTCAAAAACAAATGCCATTAAAATAGAGTGATCTTTCAGCTACAACAACCACCACTTGTCTGAAAAGGTCTCTCAAAAGACTTTAAAAGTATGTCTGAGTAAATTTGTGCCCATTTAGTCAAAAAACCATTTGTATGCCTGGGCACTGTAATTGCTGTCATTGTGAAGTAGGAATATCTAGGACCTGAATGGCAAAGGCAGCACAAGTTGTCAAACAGCACAACAGAGTGACGAAAGTACAAAACTTTTGTCCTTCTTTAAAACACCCATTACCAAGGGTCAGGTTTCTAGCCACGGACAAATCAAGGATCACTATGTGCAATGCCACATATTAGCCGAAAAGGTTCAAAGCACACCACCGTTATTTAAAGAAGTGGCCCATCTGTCGGTCTGATAAATCTGGGTTTGGAAATTGAAATAAGTGATACATTGCTTTTAGATGCTTTTAAATGAAATACATTTAAAAAACTTTGTAATAAACTGAAACGTTAATTGTGAGCCAGACCCCTCTGCTCAATGCAGAATATTTTAGACCAGGCACTGACGTTGGACAACATTGCAGTTTATCCCAACATTGTTAGAAGGAGTTGAGATCAGGACTTGTTAAATGCAGGCTGCTGAGGTTCCGCCACAGCCAGCTTGTCAAATTAAGTCTGTATGGCCCCTAATTTAAGGCATACTTAAGCTGAACCGGACAAGGCCTTCCCCAGACCATTCCAAAATTTTTCATATACCTGTTAGGAATGGGTGTGACTGATATGCTTGAACCCAATAATTAGGATGGGTGTTTAGATACGTTGTGCCACTGCAGTTTATATTTTACAACATATGTGATTAATAAAGCTGGTATAGATGCATACATATACATAACATTTTGAATTCTATAACAATATTTTTCATCATTATCAAAACAGTATATATGCTAATCATTCTCTCATTATGGAGCAATACAAATGTTATAACAATAACAAGTGAAATGGAATTTAAGATCTTTGTATATATAGGAACACTTCTTTAAAGGGTAAGAACAGATGCTTTTATGTGTTATGACTCTTCATATAATGTAATCACTGCAGCGTTACAAGTTTGTACAAGTCAAAGCATGCAGGGTTCAAATGAATCAATTTATAAAGCTACTGTATACTATATAAATATATAGTGATCTTTTAGGATCTCCACAGAGGTAGGCACTGTAAGAAAATGTATACAAGGAACATATAGTTCCAGTCTATATTTCAACATTTTAAATGTCACTTTTAAAACATATGAAAATGACAATAATAAAAGAAACAATACCAATGCTAACAGCTTACCTGTAGCACAAGTGATTCCTTATCTCCCTCTAGTCGAGTAAGCCGTTCTTGATAGCTCTCGTTGTTCCCAAGTGCCCGCAGGGTGACCTGTATACCAGCAACCAGTCACAGGTAGTGTTACAGTTCCAAGAAGCTACAGTTACAGTTCTGGCAAACTGATATTACAAAGAACACACATCCAGAGTAGTAATGTTACCTAACTACAATACATTCCATGTAAGCTATTTGTAGATATCATGTAAGTGTGTAAGCGTATAAAGAAAACCTTTCCTAAATGATTGCATTAGAACTGCCCTTATTTACAGATCTAATCTATGTTTTAAACATGTGCACAGGGCAGTAGCAGAGCAGGAAACGGTGAAATATATCACTGATGTGTGAAAAACTACACATGTGATGGGTTGTAAAAATGAGTTACTGAAACACTCTAAATAAACTGTACAGTACAATGGAATTGTAAATATTACTAATACTACTTTTACTGCTAAGATTACTACTACTACTACTACTACTACTAATAATAATAATAATAATAATAATAATAATAATAATAATAAAAAATAAAAAATAAAAAATAATAATAATAATAATAATCAAACCCCCAACCACTAAACAGGACTGTAAAAGCTAGCTATTAAAAGATGTAATAATAAGTGGTGTTGATTACTTTTGGTTATAATGATTTTTTTACTGAGAAGATGATCGAGACTGTGACAAATAAGAGCTAATTTTTAGTATCAGCTAAAGCAAATGTTCTTACAATAACAACAAATTTCCTACAGTATATTTTGACATGGTGAAAACATAATAATGTATACTCTATCTAGAACTGTTCTTACATTTTTTGGTCAAAAGCATTTTGGTCAAAAGCATTTTGAGTTGAGACCAGGACTTGTTAAATGCAGGCTGCTGAGGTTTCACCAAAGCCAGCTTGTCAGTCTTTATGGACCCTGCTTAATTCATAAGGGCATACTTAAGCTGAACAGAAAAAGGCCTTCCCCAGACCATTCCAAATTTTTTCATATTCCTGTTAGGAATGGGTGTGAGTGATATGCTTGAACCCAATAATTAGAATGGGTGTTTAGATGCGTTGGGCCACTGCAGTTTATATTTTACAACAGTATGTGATTAATAAAGCTGCTATAGATACATACATATACATAACATTTTGAATTCTATAACAATATTTTGTCATCATTATCAAAACAGTATACAGTGCCTTGCAAAAGTATTCAGCCCCCTTGAACTTTTCAACCTTTTGCCACATTTCAGGCTTTAAACATAAAGATATGAAATTGTAATTTTTTGTGAAGAATCAACAACAAGCGGGACACAATCGTGAAGTGGAACGAAATTTATTGGATATTTTAAACTTTTTTTAGAAATAAAAAACTGAAAAGTGGGGCGTGCAATATTATTCAGCCCCCTTGCGTTAATACTTTGTAGCGCCACCTTTTGCTGCGATTACAGCTGCAAGGCGCTTGGGGTATGTCTCTATCAGTTTTGCACATCGAGAGACCTTGCAAAACAGCTCGAGCTCAGTGAGGTTGGATGGAGAGCGTTTGTGAACAGCAGTTTTCAGCTCTTTCCACAGATTCTCGATGGGATTCAGGTCTGGACTTTGACTTGGCCATTTTAACACCTGGATACGTTTATTTGTGAACCATTCCATTGTAGATTTTGCTTTATGTTTTGGATCATTGTCTTGTTGGAAGATAAATCTCCGTCCCAGTCTCAGGTCTTTTGCAGACTGCAACAGGTTTTCTTCCAGAATGGTCCTGTATTTGGCTCCATCCATCTTCCCATCAATTTTAACCATCTTCCCTGTCCCTGCTGAAGAAAAGCAGGCCCAAACCATGATGCTGCCACCACCATGTTTGACAGTGGGGATGGTGTGTTCAGGGTGATGAGCTGTGTTGCTTTTATGCCAAACATAACGTTTTGCGTTGTGGCCAAAAAGTTCGATTTTGGTTTCATCTGACCAGAGCACCTTCTTCCACATGCTTGGTGTGTCTCCCAGGTGACTTTTTATAGATATCTTTGAGAAATGGCTTTCTTCTTGCCACTCTTCCATAAAGGCCAGATTTGTGCAGTGTACGACTGATTGTTGTCCTATGGACAGAGTCTCCCACCTCAGCTGTAGATCTCTGCAGTTCATTCAGAGTGATCATGGGCCTCTTGGCTGCATCTCTGATTAGTCTTCTCCTTGTTTGAGCTGAAAGTTTAGAGGGACGGCTGGGTCTTGGTAGATTTGCAGTGGTCTGATACTCCTTCCATTTCAATATGATCGCTTGCACAGTGCTCCTTGAGATGTTTAAAGCTTGGGAAATCTTTTTGTATCCAAATTCGGCTTTAAACTTCTCCACAACAGTATCTCGGACCTGCCTGGTGTGTTTCTTGGTCTTCATGATGCTCTCTGCGCTTTAAACAGAACTCTGAGACTATCACAGAGCAGGTGCATTTATACGGAGACTTGATTACACACAGGTGGATTCTATTTATCACCATCAGTCATTTAGGTCAACATTGGATCATTCAGAGATCCTCACTGAACTTCTGGAGTGAGTTTGCTGCACTGAAAGTAAAGGGGCTGAATAATATTGCACGCCCCACTTTTCAGGTTTTTATTTCTAAAAAAAGTTTAAAATATCCAATAAATTTCGTTCCACTTCACAATTGTGTCCCACTTGTTATTGATTCTTCACAAAAAATTACAATTTCATATCTTTATGTTTGAAGCCTGAAATGTGGCAAAAGGTTGAAAAGTTCAAGGGGGCTGAATACTTTTGCAAGGCACTGTATATGCTAATCATCCTCTCATTATGGAGCAATACAAATGTCATAACAATAACAAGTAAAAATGGAATTTAAGATCTTTGTATATATAGGAACACTTCATTAAGGGTAAGAACAGATGCTTTTATGTGTTATATGGTCAAAAGCATTTTGACATCTGACCATAAGCTTGGTAGACATCCTATTTCAAAAACAAATGGTATTTAAATAGAGCGACCTCTATCTTTTTAGCTATGGCAACAGCCACTCCTTTGAAAAGGTTTCTCATAAGACTTTAAAGTATGTCTGTGGAAGTTTGTGCCCATTCAAAAACAAACAAAAAAAACATTTGTATTGCTGGGCCATACAAATGGTCATACAAATGTAATATTGTCCTATAAACCTTGCTTTGTGTTCAGGGGGAAAAGTAATGGTGGAACTGAAAAGGCTTTTCCCTAAACTGTTGATGCAATGTGTTAGTGATTGTTGTGGCTGAAACACTTGAATTCCAAACTTAGAAGGGGTGTCCCAATACTGTTTATATATTATAGTTTTATTACATATATCTACTTTAAATATATTGACTTTTGAGTTTGTACATACACATATCAACATAAAGATATGTGTTTATAAGCCATGTCATGTATTTATAAGTCCATGTCGACCTAAGCTTGATAAAGGAATCAGTCCTGGAATATTCTGAAGTGGCCCTCTTAGTCTCTAGATTTAAATCCCATAAATCTATGGTGGGATTTAAAGAAAGCAGTTGCAGCATAAAAAAAACATTTAACCTCAATGATCTGGCAGCTTTTAAAAGAGAAGAAAAGCCAAAGATTTCACAAGAGAGGTCTTGTAAGTCTGAGAGGATAAAAACTAAAAGTGTTATAAATAACAAAGTATGTTAAATACTTGTTTCCTCCCATTGTAGTGTAATTCCTCATAGATAAAAAAAAATTCTAAACCACAAATACATTTGATTGTCAAATCCTTTATGTACTGTACCTTTTTTTTCTTTTAACACTTGTTTCTGCTTGTGTGTATGTGGACAACTGCCAAGGTAAATTCCTTGTCAGTGAATCTTTCTTAAAAACATGTTCTGATTCTGATACTGATCATAGATGTTAAACTAGGTGTTAAAGAGCTAGTTCTTTCTATTGGTTTTAACCATAGTCCTCTGGTAACAGTTAGCTCAAACACACAAAAGATTGAATAAAAATGTTGTACTATATTGTATCATTTTAATTTACTCTAGTGTACATTTGCACATGCTGCTCCTGCTTTATTTGTCACATACTGTAGTGTCGCACTGAATGTGCTACTTTGAACCATTAAACAGTTAGCATTTTAATATCCTACAGAAATCTTTCTAGAACTTTTTTAACTGCTTCTGTCCATTATATCAAATCAAATCACTTTATTGTCACGTCACATTAACACAGGTGTGAAAGGTGAGTGAAATGCTTTTAGGTGCTCAGTCCCTCACAGTTGCAATACACATTAATTACAAAAATATACACATTAACTTACATTAACACAATAACAACAGTTAAAGTAATGTTAACAGAATGACACCAAAGAGCTAACCATTAATATACATACTGCACAGTTTGCAACATTCTATGGATTGATGAGAAAATATAATTGGTACACCAACAGCTGTGAAGCATGGCTGAGGGGGCATTGTGGATTTGGGCTTTGCTGCCTAATGGCCTGAAGAGTAGTAAATAATCAGTTGAAGCTTTATATTAAGTGGATGATGCAGCAAATCAACAACAATACACATGAGTAAACCAGCACCAAGTTCTACCAGTTTTTTAAATGCAAAATTTGTACCCTCTTAACCTTGATGTAAATTGTTAATCAAAAGGTTTAAGAAAAACATAAGTACACTTGTTTTGTGTTATTAGCTTAAGCAGTATGGGTTCATACTGGGGTATGGGTTCATCACATTTTGTTGGTGATGAATTCTTCAGGGTAATATATTCTTTGGATTGTGCTGTCAATATATTAAGTATAGTACATGACAAAGTATTTTATTGACAATATTAAATGTTTTTGTATCAATTAGTGGGATCACTGGTCTGGTAAATTCCAGTGATGAGGACAAGCTACACTGTCAATGCAGAGCAAATCATGAGCAGAAGCTGAAGGTTCAGAAGAAAAATACAAAAAAAAAAAAAAACATAACTTTTAAGCTTACCTTTTTTAACCAGGTAAAATGTTTGTATAATTCAATGTCACACTCCATGATTTACAGCCATGTTCCAAGTTTTTATGTAGAACCAAATGGAATCCAAACTGGAACCGAATACTGAACTAGAACTCTAATCTACGTCTGCTGTGTCTCTGTGCCTCAGTATGCGTGTTTGGGTTTTTAACTGCCAGAAGGCTGTTCAAGTTTTGAGAGCATCTGGTTTGAAGCACATCTGACTGTGGTCTCTCTACTCAGATCTTACTAACTGCACTTACCCTCCTTTCTTCTTTTTTTTATAGTTCTCCTCCTCCTTCTTTTGCACTTCTTTTGCTTTCCTACTCTAATTCTTGTTGCATTAATTACACTCCCATTCCTGCCTGCACCCCTCAGCCTCCACATGCATGAATACTTATCTGCACTCTGTCCAAGAGTCATCATTCTTAGATTTTATTAGTGAGTAGTGCAAAACCCAATGCCACTTTTTTGTGGGCTTCATGCAGGGAACGGATTCCTGTTACACATGTGTTGCACAGCAGGCTGGAGGAGGAGGAGAAAAGACATAGAAGAATAAATGAGGCAATGGGGTCCACAGGAGCCCGGGAGGTCCAGGAAAAGGGGAAGTAGAGGAACAGAATGAAATATGGCAATGAGAGATGGTAAAGAAGTCCCGGAAAGCAGATTTTTCTTATATATTATTGAATGGCTGATTGTAATTAGATAGAGTATACATTAAAACGTATTCCGTTCCCACTCATTTAACAAAACGTATTATCACAACCATGTTACATACTAAAAATATAATCATGTAAATCCAGGCTATGATACTAAAAATCTCACTAGTATTAACCTACCAATGTATTCTACATTTTTAGCAATTAGCTAGCCAGCCGACTAACTTGATTTATTTTCCAAATCACATATCACATGAATATAGACTGTGTGTGAGTGTGTAGAAAGTTCTGAGTGTGTAGTATGGCGCAATATTTTGCAGTTTACGATTAAGCCAATTTGATTCTGTACTTAATTATGTATTATTTTCATATTTATATTATTTTATAATTATATTAAGTAAATAGAAAATAAGATAATATATATTCAATAAATAATTGTAATGTGAAGACAGACACCTAAAGTAAAATGTTTACAATCATACCACACTTATTACATCTGCTTAAAATAGGATTAAACAACCCAAAATCAGAAAGTTGGGACAGTATGAAAAATACAAATTAAACCGAAATGCAGTGTTTCTTACAAGTACTTTGACTTTTAGGTCATTACAGACAAAAGCATTATTTTGGTACAAAAGCATTATTCACTCTTTGAGTATTAAAGATATGTAGAAGATTGAAAGAGGGGTGTATATTTCTCCCTCTACAGTGCATGATACCATTAAATGATTCAAGGATCTGGTGGAATATCAGAGTGTAAAGGGCAAGGGTGCAAGTCTAAGCTGAACACTCAGGATCTCTGATACCTTAGATGGCACTACATCAAGAAGCATCATTCATCAACAGCTGATAAAACCACATAAACAAGGGATTACCCTGTCAGTTTTCTGTCAACTACTACAATACAGATTTACATTCACAAATGCCACTTAAAAATTTACTGTGCAAAACATAAAGCCTTACATTAATCATGTCCCAAAGTGGCGTTGAGTTATCTGGGTTTAAATGCATTTGCTGATCTAAAATTCATGAAATGGTAAAAAGAGGAGTGTCCAATACTACTTTTGACAATGATCAAATTGTAATGGCTATACAACTGGATCAGAGCATTTCCAAAATGGCAGTTCTTGGGTTGTTCACAGCATGGACTGGTTAATATCTACCAAAAGTGGGCAGTTGTGACCTAGCGGTTAAAGTATTGGACTAGTAATCTTTACTGATTTTTACTGATAGTAACTGCTAGGTTGCCACTGTTGGACCCTTGAGCAAGGCCCTTAACCCTCAATTGCTTAAACTGTATACTGTCACAGAACTGTAAGTCGCATTGGATAAAAGCATTTTGTAAGTGCTGAAAAGTTAAATTAGTGAAATGTCCAAAAACAGAGCAACAGGTTGACTGGTGACATGGCCATGGGTGCCCAAAGCTCCTTAATGAGATAATGGGGAGTGAAAGGTAGCCCATCTAATCCAGTCATGAGGTACTGTAGCACAAATTGCTGGTAAAGTTAATGCAGGGCAATGCTTCATTCCACACAATAATCAAGGTGAGGATGTAGGAACACCAGATCAAGAGCCTGTCAGGTTCAGCCTGATCTTCCAGACCTGAACCCATTGAAAACCTGATCTGTGATCCTAAAATGTGATCATCATAGATAGATTACATTGTAGTTACATTGTAGTTTAAATTGAAGTAAAATGAACAATTCTGAAATTAAGAAATCATGAACCTACTAGAATTTTATCCAGCCAGAATAGTAGTGTTTGAACTGTGCTGAAGGGATTCTGTCTCCTTACAGTGTCCTCATCCTTCATGCGACGCAGGATGTTCAAAACTTCTTTCAGCTCCTTGGCCAGCTGCAGTACCCTCAGTGACAGGCGGTAATCTGCAGATTCTAACAGTACTGGGGCACGGCTTACTTTGACAGCTTTAGGACCTGCATTGGAAAATCACAACATGGGAACCTTAAACCAAAATATACAATTAGTATATGGACATCAAATAAAATATGCAATGCTTTTGAATGATTTCTGATTATTTCATGTGAGTGACATTGTGGGTAACAAAATAATAAAAGAATGATGGTCCAGAACTAGTATAAAGGATCTTGTTTTCTCCAAGATCATGTAAACAGCTGGAAACATGTGCTCCATTTACTGGAATATGCTTAGGAATTCTTAGACACTGTCAGGCAATAAAGAAGGTCCTGCTCCTGCTTTTTTCTATAAATGTGTTCTATGTCAATTTTGGAACATGGGTGTTTTTTTTTTCACAAGCTTATGTGCAAGGAGCTGGCTTGATTCATGGCTTAATTCAGAATCTCTGGAAGCAGCTCAGCTTTGTTTGATGGTTTGTGACCTTCTATCTATGTTGATCACATTTCAGGGGTTTTCAATGGGGTTCAGGTCTGGATATTGACAGTGGGCTTGGATCACAGACTCATGTCCGTCTGCTTTTCCAGTAATAGCCAGTAGGGGGGTGTGGATGCACAGATGGCTGTCTCTTTTGAGCAGAGCCCACACATGAATCCACACTTGACTGGGCTCCACTCTATATATTTTATAAAGTATTTTTGTTTCTTTTATTTATTTCTGTTATTCGGACCACCCTTTATTTCGTAGTGTCATTTTTGTTTGTGGCTTTTTAGCCACATTATTGTTCTTCCTTGGTTAAGTATCCTGCACATTGCTTTCATTGTCCCCAGGTCTCACAGGTATAGGGCTACACCTGCTGTCTCAGTGTTGAGGTGTACCTTCCCCTATTACAATTTACCTACAAAAGAGATCGCACCAGGATGCACTGTAGAAAGATCCACCTCACATTGTACAGAAGTTAAAGGACCTGCTGTTAAATATCCTGGTACCAGATACAACAGGACTCCTCCCATTGTGTTGTGGAGTTCATGACACAGTGGGGTACAGTGGTTTTGATAGCATATTAGGCAGGTGGTTCTTCTAATGTTTTGGCTCATATATATGTAGTTATGTGCATTCTACGACGTGTCAGAATTTTTAGCACATTGTTAGACCAAGCTGCATTCTGAGCCTTGCCAGTATGAGGGCACTGTAGCAGACTGCACATTTTTTTACTCTCAGCATATTTTTAATGACACACTTTTTAAGTCAGAGCAAGCTTAACAGCACATACATTAATATTTAGTCATATAAACCTCTTCTGTGTTAGGTATGAACCTACTCAGGGTTACTACTGAATCTACTCAGGGTTAGAGAATTCAGAATTCACACAGGTTTAATGTTTAATAGAGAATAAAACAAACAGTTAAAACGTCTGTAAATAATAATAATAGCAATAATAAAAATAACAATAATAATAATAATGATAAAATCAATAATAATAATAACAATAATAATATCAATAATAGTAATAACAATAGTAATAATAATAGCAATAATTATAATAATAATAGCAATAATAATATCAATAGTAATAATAACAATAATAATAATAGCAATAACAATAATAATATCAATAATAATAATAGTAATAATAATAATAGCAATAATAATAATAATAATAATAGCAATAATAATAATAATAATAACAATATCAATAATAATAATAACAATAGTAATATTAATAATAATAATAATAATAATTAGGGGTCCAAGAATCAATAGTGCTGGAACCCTATTGTTTATGTTAGGACTCTTCTTTTTCTTCTTCTCCGATAAAACGAAACGCGTAGACCAAACCATAAGTCATCCCTCTGGCTACTCAGGTGCTCATGCTTAGCCCAATTGGCCTGATGGTGGCACTGTAGCATAGCATTAATCTTTCAGATCCATATCTCCTACATCGAATGATGTAGATACAAAATTCTTTTTTCCCCTTAATTTTTTTATGCTCTTTAAAATAAGCCTGAAAAACCATATAGCTCCACCCACTTACATTTTGAGTTATTTTGTGTAAAATGCAAAATCACACAAAATTTTTAGCACAAACTTCTCTGAATTTTAACCCACATACACAACTCTGGTATCAAAACAGCAAGCGTAACATACACATATACTGCTCTAACTCAGAAAGCATTTTTCTGATTCTCATGTTATACATAGTATAGGATGTTTGTAGGCAATGGCTAAAATATAGTGTAACTGCACTGCTGGCTGGTACTAAAACATACAAGTTAATGTTATGCAAAATAAGACTGTCTTGTGTGTCATATCCTCTCTCAGGAGGGGTCTATTATTATAATTATTCTTATTCTTATTGTTATAGAAACAAGGGAAGATTAAAAAAAATACTACTCTTAAAGACTATTAAACAAAGTCAAACTTCAGCCATTACAGTCAATTTATAACACTGCATCAATTTTCTAATGCATCACTGAGAATAATCCCCTAAAACAGTGAAAACTTTATACTTATTTGCAAATAAATAAGAATTCTTACCAGCTTTAATCTCATCCATTTGCTCGAAGGATGCCTCCAGCATGTGGCTGCTATTCGATGCCATGAACACAAATGACATTTCCTGCTTGACTGGCTTGCATAGCAGTAAGAGACATTCAGACACAGAAAAAATCCATAAAGTCGAAGTGTGTTCGGGAAAATGCATAAAAAATGTAATAGATTCACTTAGACAATTAAAAGAGAAGATGCAGGGGGTTGGGGCTTCACAAATTTAACATGAAGCAGCTTTGGTTTCAGACATGTCTCTCATTTTTCCATAGCCACTCCTGCCACTCTGTATATTTGTAACCGACTGGGGTGGATGAAGATTGGGGAGGGGTGATGCTTAAAACCTGATTTGCATAATTAACTTAATCTATCCAGGATACAGTTATAAAAATACATATTTCAAGAGATTGTTAATTTATTTCTTTATTGTTAATATCAGCTTTATCTTGTTTAGGGTTATAATGGGGACATAAGGCAGGGGCAGGCAGGGGGCAGTCTCAACCAGCCAGTCCACTCTCTAAATGGTTTAGGATAGTAAAAACCTAAACACCAGGAGGTCACCTATACACACCTCTTTACAGACAGTAATTAGAGGCAAAATATTACAACCAGTTCTCAAGGACCAATGTTGTTGTGCAACACTCACCAGACCAAATAAAAAATACAGGTCCAATACATGTCAGTGGTTTAAAACCATTAGTTTTAGAAATCCAAATAAGTTGAGAACCATTAGTTAATAAATCCTAATGCTACAATATACATTTGAATGAATTTGGCACTTTTTTCAACTGTAAAAAAGAGACATGCACTCCCATATGATACATAAATTTTTGGGACACAGTTGCTATATACTGTATGTGGCCCTTTTTCTGGCACATCATTCGAAACTAGACTGACAGTGAGTGAAGTGTATGAAATTACATTTGAACATTTTACCGAGGCGATACTCACACGCTCATCAGCTGTCCGAAACATCAACATCAACCTGACCAGCAGTAATCATTCTGGTTACACTGATTACAGAGTGCTACAGCTGACATCACTGAACAGCCATTACTGCAAATAGGCTCGCAAACACCTGACATCATGACTGTCAAAATAATAAGCATCCCTCCATTACACACACACACACACACACACACACACACATACACATCAATAAAATATGGCATACTCACACAAACATAGGGATTGGGAATGGCATTTATTTCTACTGGCTATTATTTTGTGAACATTTGTAAACACTACAAGACAGCCACAAAGCTTCAATTACAACTTAATGTAACTAAAGTGTAGTGCAGTGGTTCTTCAAATATTGGTAAATATTCATAATTATCATAAAAATTACAATTAAATCACAATTTATAATTTCCCCCCAACATTTTTATATTATTTATAGCTTTTATAAGTGTGTTTTTTGTAAGCAACACATGGGTCTTCTTTATAACACAGTTACTCATATTTAGCAGGTTTCACACTCAATAGGCAAAGATTTTATCTACTTTGCAGTGGTGTTCAGCATTTATACTGTGGTGATGGTGAGTAAGAACAAGACATTTTTGCTCTTTTTAAACTGTAAGTTACAGCACTCTTCTCCTGCTATATGTAAACAAGCACAGAACTGGTTCACGCCACCAAAAACAAAGTATATCTTGTAATCTTAACATAAAAACAAACACAAAACACACCATTAATATATATATATTGTTTATGCATTTTCTCCCCTTTTTCTCCTTTTTAGCACGTCCAATTGCCCGATTGCGTCATGCTTTTTCTCCACCAATGCCGATCCCTGCTCTGATTGAGGAGAACAAAGCTAACCCACGCCCCCTCCGACACATGGGCAGCATGCCGTATGCATTTTATCACCTGCACTTTGGTCGTAATTGCAGCAGTCATGGGAGAGATACCCCATCCGGCTTAGTTCCGCCCAAATATGAACAACAGGCCAATCGTTGTTCATGTGGCCGCTCATCCTTAGCCAGTAGGCAGAGCTGAGATTTGATACGATGTATTTGAGATCCCAGCTCTGGTTCCAGCGTTTGTTTTTACCTCTGCACCACCTGAGCGGCTCCACCTGAGTGGAGTTGAGGTCAACATCAAGTGTAATGCCATAAAGATTGGGGGGGGGGATTAAAAAAAGTTGCTTCCACACCATCATGCACTTAAATAGATCTGAATTTCATTTTTTTTAGAAACACACCCATATTTAATTTGTGCATGTTTTAAAGCCACAGCTACACCATTTGTATAAAGGTATGTGGACACCCCTGCTAATTGAGCTTTGGTATCGTAGGCACACCCATTGATTTAAGGGGTGTAAAACAAGTTACATCAAATATTATACATCTGTTCTTAAATATATATTTCTTATAATTTATCAGTCTACTGATTCATGAATATTCTGATGACAGTTGTTTATTTTTTATGTTTAAGCTTTATAAACAAACAGTCATGATTTATAAAAGGAGATGTGGATAATGGAGCAGGCTGTAATAATTGTACACAATTACTGAAATCCTGATGATTTTCTGTAATGGTCATGACTCATCTATGTAGAGTTTCATTGTCTCTTGTCGGAAAGGGAACAGATGCATGCTTTGCTAGCACCGTTATTATCAGCGACTAACTTGTTCCCTGCATCATGTGGTGCTTTTAATGACATTGCGGCAATAAAAGTCTTTTACACACTGGCACCATATGGCAGCAGTGGTAGCAACGCTACAAAGAAAAGAGGAAAAGAATTAAGAATATGCAGTAGATTATAGATTTAATTTTTATCATAATTCTGTTTCACTAGGTTTATTTCTTTGTAGGAAGCAAAGAAAAACTCCCCCCCTGTTTTCTCAGTGTGAAACACTAGCCAAATGTGATGAACACACTGCAACATGATTATTCTCATCAAAAACAAATTATGGCTTTTCTATTGTCTCTAAAATAAAAGTAATAATCATATCCTTACAATTTATTGAGGTTTCCCAATGCTATGCTGGAGTTTCCTTACAGTGCTCAGTTTGGTGTTCTTACTAATGTGGTAAATGACAAGAAGAAGTAAGCAAGTTTACTCAGGGGGAACTTTGTTAATGTGAGTCCATAGCCACACATGCCAGTGCAAAATTTCTGTTGGAATGAACATATGACTAAATGTGTGTCAGCAGTTATTGCCACAAAGAGAAGCCAACTCCATTTTAATGTCTGTGATTTTGGAATGGGATCTTAACCTTGTGGTCAGGTCTGGAGGTACTGGGAGTGCTGGTAGTAAGAAACTGTAATAAGGAATTATAACACAAATAGAAAGGTCATACAAACCTTGGTGGTATTAAGGCAAGCATACTCGAAATGGAGCTCATAGTGGTGTAGCTGACTGCACCCTAGCATACTAGTGATAAATGATAGGACAACCAATCCATAACCAGCAACCCTCTGTTACCCATGATTACCCATGATTGTTTTCCAATTAGCAATTTGTAGAGGCAGGCTGATCCTACTGGGTTTTAAGACCTACTTTGATTGTCTCCCAAACATATTATTTCTTCCAGCTCCAGCTCACCCACCCAGCGTTTCTGCACCCTATATGAAGCATTATATGTTTAACAAGAGAAAAATAGAATTAACAATTATAAAACAAGCATACAGGATAAGAGCTGAATCACAAATTACTTTTACACCCTGTGCAATGCAATACATGTGAAATATGGAGCAACTGGCAATCAGATTTTAATCTTTTTTTTTTTCCAGATCTGCAGCAAATACAGTACTAGTCCTATCTAGAGCTTGTAACATATAAGCTATACCACATGGCCAAAAGTATTTGGATACCTCACCATTAGCTTGTTGGATATCCCATTTAAAAAAAACAAATTGTAATAAGCAGCCACTTTTCTGAAAGAAGGCTTTTCACAGGACTTTAAAGTATGTCTGTGGGAATTTTTGCTCATTCAGTCAAAAGAGCATTTGTTTAGCTGGGCTCTGAAAGCTTCAATTGATGTTCCAGTTCATTTTAAAGCTGTTCAGTGGGGCCGAGGTCAGGGCTCTGTGCAGGCCACTGCAGTTTCTTGTAACCAACCTTTTCTTCATGTCTTTATAGACCTTGCTTTGTGTCCAGGACCAGGGGCACAGTCATACTAGATCAGAAAAGGGCCTTCCCTAAACTCTTGGCAAAAAAGAAGACATATAATTTTCTGGGTTTTCTCACATGATTGTAGATGACAGTGCTACCCACCGAGCCACTAAGCCAATGTCTTAAACATGTAAGGCGGAGACATAAACAGATTTTTATATTATGCCAAGTGTAACATAAGTGTCAGAAATACACATGTACAAAAGTGTAAAACATGTCACGTGTCAACAGACAGCAAAAATGTGTAAAGTTAAGACTATTGTAATGAACGCCTGAAAGATCATATTAGGTAATACATGTCTTACATTGGCTTAATCCAATATACCTTACTGGGTTGTGTCTCCCCCTGGTGGAAAAGACCAGACTTGCATAAATTAAATATTAATTTGAAAGTGGGAAATACAAGGCACCAGTTTATCTCAAAGCCTTACATAGTCAATAACATTTAGGTGTAATTAAGACAGTTAAGAATTAAGAAAATAATGCTGGCATGGGGGAATCATGTTGAATTTAGGGAAAAATTCAGTCATAGATTTTGAAGAGGCCAAAAGACGTGTAAAAACAGTCCTGATTCTTAACTATTCCGAATATCAGTGCCTGATCTCAAAAATGCCATTGGCACAAATTGAATGTGCACAAATCCTTACAAACACGCTCCAAAATCTGCTGTTTTTCCAATTAAAATGAAGCTGTTATAGCCACAAAGTGTGGCCCAAATTTAAATTCATGTCTTTTGATTTGGAATGGATGGTCTTTCAGTTAGAGGTCCATAAAAGTTTGGCCATATAGTGTACCTAAGGAACGTTTATGGGTGACCATATCTTTAGTGGAGTAATTAATGATAGAAAATCATGTACTTTATGGAACGCTGATGCCCCTCAGTACCAGCCTTGGTAAACCAAAGGATTTATGCTGCATTTAATTTGCGGGCGAGCCATACATTGCTGCTCTTATTCTCAGCTGTTGTGTATGTTGGCCACCAGGTGGACCCAGAGTCATACGTTTACAACTGTAAATTGCCCACTAATACTAGAGAACGCTTAATGGTTCAAGTCGTGTCTATGTGTAGTTTTACCTCAGTTTAAATAATCAAAATCCTTATCACATAAAAGTCGTTTTAGAAAATCGTTCCATCCACATGTAACAGAAATGCACTAAAATGTGAAAAAATAACATCTGGAGCAATTTGTGGTTGGTAAAAGACAACACGAAAGCCCTAGCAAGCACACATTCAACATAACATTGTATTCAAATTGTGAATTGGTTGGTAACATTACCAACAAATAATGTTCTGACAAGCTTTTCTGTTATACCTTTAACTTTACATTTACCTATTTAGAATATTTTAGATATGTTGTTTTCACTGAGAACATGAAAGTCGTTTCAGGTAATTCAAAAGCTATGGGCATTGCTTGAAACTTAATAAAATGAAAAGTAAGTAAAGTAAAGTAAAAGTAAAGTAAAATGAAAACTTAAATGTTATTAGATAACACAAGGCTTCTATAAAAGGGCTATGCTATATATTATTATTTGACTATCAGCATCTCTAGTTAACTATAACAGAAAATGTTATGTAGATTGGGTGGTAGATGCTACATGATCAGTTACATTTATTTTTAACTACCTGTACTTGTAATTCATTGATTAATTCAAAGTCTGTTTTACCACCACTTTATCCTGGTTAGGATCACAGTCAGGGCCGGCGCTAGGGGGGGGCTGAGGGGGGCATTGCCCCCCCAAATTGTGTCTTTGCCCCCCCCCAAGCACAATGCAAGCAACGGCTATTTTTAAAATTATCTCTGAACCAATCACAAAAATGCATTTTGTTTTACAGTGTGAAGATATTTCCTTGCTTATTCCTGATTGGCTCTTTGAGTCATATAAAAATCGGCAGACTGCCCCAAACAGTTCAGTTCGGCAGTATATGTTCTGTTAGTGTGAGCGAGAGGCAGGTATACTGGTAAACACTTTTTTTTTACAGAATTAATATTCTTTTGTTTTCTTTATATTTTAATTTCCCAATAATATAAATATTCTCACTCATTCCTATTTCCACGTTTGAATATTCTCAGTCTGTGTGTAGGTACATTTGTCAGCTTTGACTTAAATTTGTATTAAAGCCTTTCAAGAAATAGAGTTGTTCTATTAGTAATGGCAATTTAATTAAGGGGGCGTATTAAAATGAAATACAATTAGATAATCTTTTTTCTCCATTTACATAATCAACATGTATTTTTTAATCATTGGGTTTTAAGTTTAAGTTCGAAAACATGCATTTTTATTTCTTTACCTCATACATCACTTTAAGCCAGTATCAATAGCTTGGCTGTCATCATTCATGCACAAATCAAGCCTTGAATATATTTCTGGCTTCAAAAACATGACTATCAACATGCCCCCTCATTAGGTTTTACTGCCCCCCCAAGCAAAGCAGTCCAGAACCAGGGCTGATCACAGTGGTTGCAATGTACTAGGCAAAAGTTAGGAAACACCTTGGACAGGTCACTAGTCCATTACAAGGCAAACACACCAGTTAACCTGACTGTGTGGGGAAAAAAACAGCGTGCCCGTAGGAAACTCACATGGACATGTAGAGAACATGCAAACTCCATACAGAAAAGTCCCAGATTGCTCCTGGGAATCATTCTTGTTACTGTGTGCCACCCTGATCACAACATTTGTTTTACAATGTTGAGCTAAAGAGGCAGACTAGAACATTGCAAAACAGTCGTTGGATAGTGACAATATAACATTGCAGAACAATGTTGTTACAACCCTTAAAAGTGTTTTATTTCAACATCCATAAATTGTCACACAATGCAACATCAAAAATAGTGCGTATAGTGGAAAGGAAACATGAGATAAGATGAATGTTTCCCTGCGTATTATTACATGACTGCATCTACCCAGAAGCTAGAACTTGGTCATGATTGAATGTTGTATCAAAAGGAGGGTTGAAAAGGTACATTCAAATTTACTCAGAAATGGTTTGATGAGCAATAATCAAGCTCTACCCATGGCTCCTTTAGTCTCCTGACCTAAATCCCATTTAGAAGCTGTGACTTAAGCTGAAATAATACAGAAGTGATAACCAAGGAGCCTGAAGGATGTGGTGAGATTCTGTTTTGAGGAATTTATTGGAATTAATGGATTTTCTAATTTTATTAAGCATTATAGTACAAGACTTAATGCTGTTAAGTTGGCAAAGAGTTGTTGTTTTTAGTATTAATTAGGAGGGTCATTTTAGGACATTAAGATATACTTAAATATACTTTAGGATTAAATGTTTCTTTTATGTATAATTAAAATTCGAGATAAATAGCCACTAATGTTTTTTATACACTATATATTTCATTATAGATTTGTGCCAATACTTCTGTTTCTGACTATATTCAAACTTGTATATCTCTATAATGGAGATCACCAACATATTTGATGGATTGATTAATTGACATTGTGTGCTTACTTGCTTGCTTGATTGATTGATTGATTGGCATGAATTATTGCAGCTGTCCCTATGAAGATATTAAAATATATGAAAATGTGTTTGTGGTTTATGATAAAAAGATGAACTCAAGGTTGTTCACAGTCTCTTTATTACATCACTTTCTACATTACATTCTTTCTGTCATTACTTGGCACTCAATCAAATGTATTTGACCTAACCTTTATGTGCTCTTGCTAATGCAGTCCTCACACAGGGCAAAAATCAATGATCCCATCCATTTGACAGCCCACTGGCCACACAAAGTGATGATGGACTGTAGATCATCAGATTATAGTGATAAAAGATATACAGGCTATAAGCAGTATATGTTCAACCATCTGTTGTGGTATTTAGTGCCATTCAGGAGCCAGAGGTGAGTTATAAAAACATTGCTTGGCTCATTACTCATTCTGACCACAAAATGTATCTGAGGGAAACATTTTTGTCCAGTCTATCTTCTGAATATGAATAGAAAGTAACTGAATTCCTGACTTGCTCATATTTTTGAATGCAGGGTAAATGATGTGAAATTTCCAGGTGTTTAGAACAAGCATGCAAAATAAACCCCCTCTTTTTAAAGGAGTATAAGGTAAATAGCAGATACACAATACAAAATTAAGTACACACCCATCTAGCTTCTAACCTACTCTTCGCCACACCTATCGAAATTATATTTAATTAATTTTTTTGCTTGCAACAGCAAAGTGAGGTCCGTAAAGACATGGTTTAATGACACTAATGTGGAGAAACTCTGCCCTGCACAGTGCCTGGCTTTAGCAATGTTTGTGCCAGGCCTTCAAGTCCAACATCGGTTCCTGATATTTACAAATGCTCTATGGCTAAATGGGCACAAATTGAAGTGGAGGATGTTATGGTCGTAAAGGGGGTGATGGGAGCAATTTTCTATTACTGCCCACAGTTTTGAAATAGGATGTTTGTAAAGCTTGTGGTCAGTGGTCCACATTTCATATAGTGCACCTGGAAAACACAGAGTATATCTTTTTTTAAGTGTATTTATTAAATAAATATTATAAATATTATAAATAAATATTATACCTAAAGCAATATTGGATAAGTTATGACTCATACACTAGGCACTATCTGTATTTGTATATCTGTATATTAAAAATGTCATTTTACATTTAATTTAGGTTTTAATGTGTTAGTTAATGTCAAATGATGACACTGATGCAGACCCATGACTGTCAATAAATAGCACCTCATTGTACAAGAATTAAAATAATTACAATAAATAGATTTTTGACCACGTCACAAAAGTTGCATGGTAACTGGACAGCATCTCTGATTATAGGTTTCACCGGCTGCTCAGGTCTTGCAGTGGTAGAAACACGCTAGCACACCAGAGCTTGAATCTCAGCTCTGCCATTCGTCTGGACTGGGAGGCTGCATGAACAACGATTGGCTGTTGTTCATAGAGTAGGATAAGCCGCATAACTCCTCATAACTAAATGCATTACGACCTCTGCTGGCTGGTTGATGGCGTCTGCACAGAGTCGAGGAATAATGCGTTGATCAGGGTGTGGCTCTCTGTGCACAAAGCTGATCTGTATATGGTCTCGCCTATTGTAGGTGAAAAGATGTTGCACGTGTCGGAGGGGGCATGTGACGGTCTCGCTCTCTTCAATCGAGGCGGAGGTCAGCTCCAGTGATGAGGAAGCATAACGCTATTGGGTAAAAATTGGACGCGCAAAAAAAATGCAAAACAAAGTAGGTTCCTTTTATCTTTCCACTCCAGCAAGTTCATGCATTTCATCCTGTTATTAGGGTCAGATAAATATTTTACAACATTCATAAATCTGCAGGAAATTTGGCTGTATATTTTATTCTCATTGCCCTCATTCTGGTATGGCCTGGGCGAAGATGATAGTGCTGGCTTTGGTCAAATACTAATGATACTACTACTAATAACCTTGGGTAAATAGAATAGTTTCTAAGTGGTGGTAAGTTTCACATCAGAAACATAATACTAGACACGATTACACTGGGGACAGCCCAGTGACATAGCTAGTAGAGTGGGAGCCCAATGGCAATGTGGTTGCTAAGGTCCTGCATTGAATTCTCACTTCTGGCCACAGTCTTTGTGAAGTTTAATAGTTTTTCTTCATTTGCATTGATTTCCTTGGAATATTCTGGTTTACTCTTCCTTCCCAAAACATAGAAGTTAAATTGGCTATTCATAATTGGCCCTGTGTATGTGTGGGTTTCTGTCTCCACTGATGGATTGGTGCCCTGTCTAGAGTGTTCAAGTCATGTGCACAATACTGACAAGTAAAACAGAGTAAAAATCTATAAAGAAAATGCAGTTAAGATGTAGTGAAGTGCTAAGATGTAGTGAAGCGGTTGCTATAGCGTAATAATGTGGTTGACTGGTGTACTGGGGTTACTAAGCTTTTGTGAAGTGGTTGCTAATGTGTTTCAGGTGGTTGCTAGGGTGCTGGTGGGTGATTGCTAGGGTGCATTCTAGTGTGTGTGTGGAAAAGGATGTAAATAAATTTGCTCAGATGGGTGATTGTGTGTGTGTGCATGTATGTATTTGGTGGGGATGTGAATACTTTTGCTCAGGTAGGTGATTGTATGTATGTATGTAGTCAGTATCTTTATGAAATAGAGCTTGATAACCTGCACTGAAGGTAAACATGAATTTTTGGTGGTTGTTGGGTTGGTAGAGGAGAAAATGAATGGGAGTAAGTAGGGAGTTGCGGCTAAACAAGCGCATATTCAACAGCTGTATACAAGTTGGTCGCATGATGATACTGTGTCTCAAAAACTGTGTTATGAATAAGAGAAAGAAGATGAAGAATATACTGTCACATTGCACTCAGAATGTTTTCCCCACATTTTATTGTTTCATCAGATTCATCATGTTCATCGTCTAACAATAATGACTTAAATAAAAATAGAAACACATTAATTTGCTCAGGAATTTGTTTTTATTGAATGTTTAACACCAGCAGCTTTGACTTTTCAGTTATTTAGGCCTATTTTAATTCAATTTTTAAATGTGCACTCCATGCTTTAATCTATTAATATCTCACTATTTATTGTCTGTGTTTTATTTCACCTTGGACAGTTTCGCAGCTCTGTAGGGTTCCGAATTCAACCTTCCCTTCCCCCATTATCCAGTCTGGAGAACTCAGGTTCCCCAGCAACCGAAAAGCTTAGAGATGCACATTAAAGATGATAAAGGCCAGAAGCTTTTGAAGGAGAACAACAGGAGAAGGGTCCGTTCGGAAGATTTTGATCTAGAGCCTGGGAGATTGATGTGCAGCTATACGACATTAGCATTTACATTTGCGGCATTCAGCAGCCGCTTCTATCCAAAGGAGATGCAATTGGAGTAAATAAGAGGGCTCAACAGTGGCAATTGGGTGATGATGGGACTTGAACTGGCAACATACTGATTAGTAGTTGTTGAAAGGTCACTCATGGTGCAGCAATGTACTTAGTAGATAAACAATTTCATATCAAAAGTCTGAGGTTCTGCCGCTCAGGTGGCGCAGCGGTAAAAACACATGCTGGAACCAGAGCTGGGATCGCGAATACATCGTATCGAATCTCAGCTCTGCATTGCCGGCTGAGGCTGAGCGGCCACATGAACAACGATTGGCCTGTTGTTCAGATGGGCGGGACTAAGCCGGATATGGGTCTCTCTCTGTCAGACTGGTGCAGTTGCGACCTCTGCTGGCTGATTAGAGGCGCCTACACAGAGATGAGAAAAGAGTGCTCTTAGGGTGTGTCTCTCCATACCCAACGCTAGGTGGCACAACACTTGTCAATGTGTGGGTGATAAGATGCATACGGCTTGCTGCCCACGTGTCGGAGGGAGCGTGGGTTGTCTTCGAGGGATCGGCATAGGCGTAGAGGAAGCATGATGCAACTGGGCAATTGGACGCGCTAAAGGGGGAGAAAAAGGGGAGAAAATGCTTTAAAAAAAAAAAAAGTCTGAGGTTCTTTTGTACTGATTAAACCTTTTTTAATTATAAGCAGTCATTGTCATTGTGGTAAGCTGGGTGCATTGAACATAAAAAAATTGAAACCCTTACATCTAAAGAACAGCATGTTACATCACTCACCACAGTGGGAGACTTTCACCAGTGATCAAATGTTGTGTGACTTTCTAATTGTTCCAGTACAGTTAAAATTCAACTTCTGAATGATTCCCTTTGGCTGCTCCTGTCTGGGGTTGCCAAAGCAGATCTTTTGTCCACATGTTTGATTAGACACAGTTTTTACACTGGATGCCTTTCCTGATGCAACCCTCATGCACCCCAATGGCTATGTTCACATAACCTTCTGTATTTGTGAGCCCAGACACAGAATTTGAACCCCCAGAGCTTAAGCACTGCTGTTGCCAGCAGCATGGCTCTTACTATTACATCACACCAGCTCACCTATACTCTCAAATTTAAGAGTGAGAACATTTTAAAAACTCTTTTAGGCTTGAACATTTCATTTATCTTTTTGTTTGCTTCATTAAGCCCTTAACAAGGTCCAAATGAGCTGTTCAATCTCCTGAACTCAGCCTCTCATTACTGAAACCTCTGAGACTGGATGATTATAGATCAAGAGCCTTTTACACAGTTGTTTGATTTGGTAGTGATCACCACTAACGACTCTAAATGCTCTAACTCAGTGGTTCCTAAACATTTTACAGCTGTGTACCCAGCGAGAGATTGAACCTCCTGCAGAGGAACCCCTCTAGCTCTGAACACAATCATTCATTTATGTTAATAATGATACAGTTGTTAGAATTTTGGAACTATTTCTTGATCCTACCTGTCATTTATGCATCTCATTTATGCCTGGTAGATATTGTCCTATGAAGTTTGGTAATAAGCTGTCTGTCCAGGTGTCCGTCTGCTAAATGCTAAAAATGTAAATGTAATGTAGGTCTTTTAGCCACAATCGTTGCTAATATCAATTTTATGAAATATACGAGGGTTCTTCAAAAAGTTTCTGCACCTTTTAACTGTTTATTAAAAATTTCAAAAACAAATTACATCACTTCTCTACATACTCACCTTCTGATGCATTTTTTTGGTTGAGCGCATAGCCACTGTAGCACCGCTGCTTTCACATCATGATCACATTAAGATTTTCTTCCCCTTAAAGCTTCTTTGAGTGTCCAAAAAGGTGGAAATCAGATGAAGCTAAATCCAGACTATAAGGTCTCTCTTAATCTCTTAGACACGACCAATTACTACTCCTCCCGCCCTCACTGTTTTCAACAAAAATATAAATGTGTGGAAACTTTTTGAAGATTCCTCATGTAATATGATTCCAACCTTGCAGCAACAGTTTTACAAAAACCTTTTTCTGTTTCAAGTGTCCTCAATACAAGGTCCATAAGCTTGGTTTGACAAGTTTGAACACCTTTGGATGAATTGGTCAGGCTAGTTATGTTGGTCAGTCTACCTTCTAAAAGGCTAGTTGGTCATGCAGTTCAAGTTACAGCATTGCCAGATTAGTCAAGACACTTAACTAGTATTTTTGACTTGATCAGCATGTTTAGAGTAGATTAGACAGATGTTCTTTGTCATATATACAGTACATATACACATGTATAGTACAATGAAATGCTTTTTTCTGCATATTCCAGCTTGTTTGGAAGCTGGGGTCAAAGCACAGGGTCAGCCATTGTACGGCATCCCTGGAACAGGCAGGGTTAACAGTAGCTGCTTGGCAGAGCTGGGATTCAAACCCACAATCTGTCGCTTGATTGCCCAAAGCTCAACCCACTAGGCTACCACTGTCCCACAATCTTTGCAGTAACCATTTGGTAACTCCTGCTTTATCAAGCTTGACCAAGTGTCGTCAAGATGGCTTTGCTGTTGGCTGGTTGATGACTTTGGGAACATCACCCAGTTACTTTGTACAAAAAATACAGGGCAATTACAAATGTATGATAACTTTTGAGTGCCCAGCTATAAGGAGGGTAAAGTGCTGTCCATTGTTGCCTATGTCCAAAAACCTTGCAGTTTTGTTTTTCTTCCAGTCAAATGTAAAGAATAGTTATAAATAAGTCATCTAACAAGACCCACTTTTAAGGTCGCCTGATGTAATAAATGTTCATTTCTTCTGTGACATTGAAATACTAGGGTTAAAATTCACTTTTACAGAATAAACCCATCAACTCAACCTGCCTTCCAGCATAATAAAGCTCCAAGTCACAAATTACATCTCAATCTGGTGACTGTGAGTTCAGTGTACATCAACAGTCTGATCACCAGAGTCCAGTAGGCCAAACTTGGGATGTGATGAGAGATTTAGAGCATAAATTCACATCTGACAAATCTTCATCTGTAAAATGATGACAAAAATGAGTCTGTGTAGAGACATAGGGACCTGTAAAGTATTAGTATGATATTCCTAAAATATGGCCAATGAGTTACAATATTGGATGTTGGTGTTTACTGGTTATATGGCGATTCCTTATGACATTCAGAGCCATATGAGGGAGACATTCCCTTCTGCTTTATCATTATATGACGCCCTGAAGCTCCTCGTCTGGCCTGATTTCCCACAACACCTCTTTATCAGCAGGTACAATCAATGGCCAGTGAAATTTTCCTGATGTGCCTGAGCAGAGATGGAGCTGTCTGCCGTCGCCAGCTCTGAAAATAGAGCTGTTTCTCAGCATGAAATTGAAGTTAGTTATCTGATCCAGTGCTCAGTGGCATTAGAACAGCGGTTTACATCTCATTTGTGGTCAGCGGGCAACTAATAGCCTTTCACAGCTTCTGTTTCGGAATGAAAAGGAAAATAGAGCAAGGAGCTGTCTATGCATGAATTGATTTGTCTGTGCCATTTAGGTATTATGTGTAGTCAAAGTGGATCAATATCAAATGCCAAATAATTCATCTCTGTAAAGCTAGAATTGAGTTTAAGAAAAATACAAATACATTGGTGTAGGAAAAAGTAATTACCCCTTTCCGATTGCTTCTGTTGTTTTAAATTTGTCATACTAAATGATTTTATTGAACAAAACATAGTGATTGAGCAAGGCAAGAGGTTACACAAAGAACACGAGTGTGCCCAAGGTGGGATTTTATACAATTTGAGCTACTGGTGAGACAGATATTTTAATCCAAGCGATGTCCATTTGTGACTGCATACAAGCAAAGCAATTTATGGCCAAGAATATTGATTAAGGGCTCAACACTGACATCCGGGCAATGCTCAGGCTTAAACCAGCATCCTTCTGTTTACTAGTCCAGTACCCTAATCATTGAGCTACCACTGCTCAATTACTACTTGGGCAATAGTAGCTCAGTGCCAAGAATACTGGACTAGTACTGGAAGGCATGCAATGCTTGTATCCAGTTACTTTGGATAAACGTTACTACTAAACGCTGCTAATTCCAAAAGTTGGGACAGTATGTAAAATGCAAATAAAAGCAGAATGTAGTATGTGTAAAGTGTTATAGAACAGCTATTTAATGTTTTATACCATTGACTTAGTTGTTAGTTTATGTAAATATATGCTAATTTATAAGTTGATGCCATCACATTCCAAAAAGTTGGGACAGGGGAAATTTAAGACTTGGAAGTTTGTGGAATGAACAGAAGCACCTGATTTGGAACTTTCCACATGTGAATGCTTCCATAGTTGGGTGTATAAAAAATATTACAAGCAGCAAGGAATCTGCAGATTTACATGGATCTATTACTGATTAACAGTCCATTATATTTATCTAAAAAGATTCAGAGAACCCAAAGAATTGTTTCAGAAAAGCAATCTCCTATTACTAATGTACTAAAGTTATGACTGTAATCCATATATCAAAAACATTAAGAACATCTGCAGTCTTCTCTGGGCTCAAGCTCATCTGAGATGGACTGATGCAAAGTGGAAATGTGCTGTGAGTCCACCTTTCAAATTGTTGTTATAAATAATCAACCTCCTGTTCTCCATCCAAATTAGATTGTTCTCCATCCAAATTAGATTGTTACTATTAGTAAAACAACATTTAAAAACCAGTGTTTTAGTGCCAGTGGCCAGTACCAGTGGGTCATTTTGACAGTATTCAGTCAACAGACAACATTAATGCTGAGGGGTAACATATGCTGCTATTTATATGACATCTTTTCAAGGAACATCCTTGTTTGTTGTAGCAAGGCAATACTAAGCCAAATTCTGCACATTACAACAGTTATGGCTTCATAATAATACAGTGCAGGTGTTAGACCAGCCTGCCAGCAGTCCAGAAGTATCTCCTGTTCAAAATGTTAGGCTGTAGATGTATTGCAGCTCTGTCCAGGATTAAGAGAAATGCCTTAATAAATAAATACTTCAGGAAATTTTTTTAAGAAACAAGCATTTAATAACATGAAATTTCTTTTTTTTTTACTCACAAAGTAAATCATCCAGAAATGGAAACAACGGTGTCTGACAGAATTATTCAAATGTTATTTTATGATAATGGTTTGGACAGAACTTCACCCAAACACACTTGTGCACTTTAAAGGTAAAAAAAATAAAGAAATAAATTAATTATAAATCATTTCAAACAATTTGACCTCAAGATCTACATATAACACTATAACATTAGTTACAATATCCAGTTAAAAATTGGTCCGTTCCTAAAAAATAAGACATTTAATCAAATTAAGCTTACAGACGTCCATACAAATATTCTTGTTGACTAGTTTCACCCCCAATTCCAGTCATCCAGTGTTTACATGGAAGAATATCAGCCAATGCTGAGTAACTTTACTTCAGTGGAAGGTTGGCAGGACAAAAATTTTACCAGCTACTCATATTTAGTGTCTTGGAAATCTGGCTAAGCTGTGTGCTGGTTTTTGTCCTCAATTATTGGAAAGCTATTTATTTTAAACGGGTGACTACAACATCAGGAAAACAAATAACACCAAAAACCCCAGTGTGCTTTTCATATCACCATATTTTTGACGGAAACAACCATACAGTATGTGACCACTCAACATGCAGCTGAAACAATCAAGTTTTCCCATGCAAAGAAGGGCTTCCAGAGGCCTGGCTCAGACCCAACTGGAACTTCTGGACCGCTCTCGTGAAAGAAGCTCATATCTGGAGCTGAGAAGCTAAACTGCCCGGCTTCTCGAGTCTCAGGACAGAGCTATTCGCTCTCTCATGTTCCAACATGAAAGCAGGAATCACTCTATGGAGATGGAGGTGTCTTCAGGGAATTGCACGAGCCAGTCTGGCTTCCTCCGCCGGACCCTTGGTACTGTAGAGAAATAGAGCAGTGTGAGAACCAATATGTTTGCATATGCGTCTCCTAGGGTCACATCCAATGTTGGTGACAAAAGATATAATAGATACAGTAAGTGGAAACAGTTATTTTTACATCTAGAAATCTTACACATCTGTGGTGTAAATACGTTCTTTGGATGGCTCATTCACAATATTTCTAATTCACACCACCTAGGTTGCCAGATTTTTTTCTGTGTGCAGAAATCAGGGCATGAGCTGTAAGTAGACCCTCAGACATTAATATGGGGGTTCTGCAGTAGTAATGGAGTATTATGTGACCCAAATCTCAAAAACAAATGAATGAATAAATATATACACTGATCAGCCATAACATTAAAACCACCTCCTTGTTTCTACACTCACTGTGCATTTTTCCAGCTCAACTTACCATATAGAAGCACTTTGTAGTTCTACAATTACTGACTGTAGTCCATCTGTTTCTCCACATGCTTTGTTAGCCCCTTTTCATGCAGTTTTTTAATGGTCAGGACCACCACAGAGTAGGTATTATTTTGGTGTTGGATCATTCTCAGCACTGCAGTGACACTGACATGGTGGTGGTGTGTTAGTGTGTGTTGTGCTGGTATGAGTGGATAAGACACAGCAGCGCTACTGGAGTTTTTAAACACCTCACTGTCACTGCCGGACTGAGAATAGTCCACCAACCAAAAATATCCAGCCAACAGCACCCTGTGGGCAGATTCTTGTGACCAGTGATGAAGGTCTAGAAGATGACCAACTCAAACAGCAGCAATAGATGAGCGACCGTCTCTGACTTTACATCTACAAGGTGGACCAACTAGGTAGGAGTGTCTAATAGAGTGGACAGTGAATGGACACGGTATTTAAAAACTCCAGCAGCATTGCTGTGTCTGATCCACTCATACCAGCACAACACACACTAACACACCACCACCATGTCATTGTCACTGCAGTGCTGAGAATGATCCACCACCTAAATAATACCTGCTCTGTGGGGGTCCTGACCATTGAAGAACAGCATGAAAGGGGGCTAACAAAGCATGTAGAGAAACAGATGGACTACAGTTAGTAATTGTAGAACTACAAAGTGCTTCTATATGGTAAGTGGAGCTGATAAAATGGACAGTGAGTGTAGAAACAAGGAGGTGGTTTCTAATTTTACGATTGGTGTATATATATATATACATAAAGTACATAAAGGTTACCTAAAACTAAATAAAATATTCATCTGGATATTAACTCTCATGTTGCAGCGGTTTATCACACTGCACTATCACTCACAACTGTAGAGATCCGTGTTCGAAACGTTTGGTAAATCCTATAAAACTAATATTTTTTCTTTACATTTTAGGGTACAAAGTAAAAAAACATTGCATGTGTAAAACTGAATTCTAGTCACTGAAGGAGTAATAAATACAAACAAACTGGATCAATATTTGTTTCTCCCTATTGCTGCACACAGAATTAAACTCTGGATATCACTATTAATGCCCACTGGGTGTAGAAGCTTTTATAAACACAAGACACTGAAATAGTATCATGAACACCAGCTTTAATGCCTTGAGCTTTCATATCACTGGTTAGAAGAAATATTTTAATCTGAAAGTGGAACATAGCACAAGCACACAATGCGCTCTCACCAGTGTATTATCAGCTTCTAGAACCATCTGTTATGAGAGAAACACGTTGTTCTCTCCTCCAGCAGTGTAAATGAAGTGTCCAAAATAAAATGATTAACTTTTAATACACCAATGAATTTAAAGGAACTGGTAACTTTTCTACTATTTAATGGAACTTGTTTCGCAGTTTTCCCCTTCTTAAACACATGCAAAATACCAGTTCAGTAGCAGTAAGAAAATAATAGACTCTGGATAAAGATACTAATGTACTTTTGTGCTTCTCCAACATGACAATGGGTGTGTTCGAAAACCTAGTGAGCTGCCTTGCTGTCTTACTGCCTACATAGGCAGCTGCCTAAGTAGAGAGGATTCTAATAAGTCATTGACTTATAAGTCGCGCTACTCAGCGATTTCATCAGTTTTCGCTAAGCTAACGCTGTTAGCTTCATGCCATTCAAACCAATGGCATGGGGTAGCACAACACGCTAGCATGTCAACTAACATCACCCTCTGTGTACTGAAAACGGTAAAATTAGCTGATAAGCCCGAATTGCAAATAAAAACACTTGTGCAAGTTTATACAAATTAAAAATCAATAATAATTTATGTACGTTTGAAAATAACTCCGTTCGTTTCTCCGCACCGTCCGCCATGTTTTTTATCTTTCTGTGAGAAAAGTTGTGCCGCACTAAATGCTGGGATTGCCTGCCTTTTTTTTTTATGTTTTTTGTTCATGCCTTTTCTCCCCTTTTTGCCCGATTGCGTCATGCTTCCTCTCCACCAATGCCGATCCTTGCTCTGATTGAGGAGAACGAAGCCAACCCACGCCCCCTCCGACATGTGGGCAGCATGCCGTATGCATCTTATCACCTACACTTTGACGAGTGTAGTGCAGCTCAGCGTCGTGTACAGAGAGACACACCCTGAGAGCACTCTTTTCTCATCTCTGTGCAGGCGCCATCAACCAGCCAGCAGAGGTCATAATTGCACTAGTCATGAGAGAGAGAGAGACCCCACTCAGCTTACGATGTATTCGAGATCCCAGCTCTGGTTCCAGCGTGTGTTTTTACCGCTGCGCCACCTGAGCGGCTTTTTTTAAGTTCAATGAGTATATATAAACTAACTGTGCATTTGCATTTACTAAATGTACTCCTGTGGTGTGACTGAGGAGTGCAGAATAACATTAGAATTGTTAACTTGTAATATGAAAATGAGCACAGCATGGCTTTAAACTTCTTATTCCTTCCTTCTAGTTTGACCCTCTTCGTCTATTCTTTTATTATTATTATTATTATTATTTTATTTTCTTCCAGTCTGAACAAACAAGGTTCTCTTTATAATCACATACAGAAGAGGGACAGAGAGAGAGAGAGAGAGTGGGGGTGGGGTGGGAAGAGTAACACAGCCAACAGAAGCTGATGGCGTTTTTAATATTAGTTTTGCATTTGATGAATGGAGCCTGTGCAGGCATAATAACCTTTACTCAAATGACATGGGATGAAAACTGACAAATAATAAATAAGTTATCTTTATAAAACTAGTCCAAACTATTATCACAGAAGCACATTCATTCAGATATTGTGTTTTACCACTGCTTTATCCTGGTCAGGGTCTTGGTGGGTCTGATTCAATGAGCAAAAGGCAGGAAAACACCCCAAACAGGTTGCCAGTCAGAACAGAAACACTTACTCACAAACTCACCCCTTATTAGGGCAGTTTTAGTAGCTCTTTGGACATCTGGGAGTAAACCCACATACACAGAGAGAACATGCAAACTCTCTTTCTGTTCCCACCCAACTGGGGACTCAAAACCAAGCCCTTCTTGCTGTAAAGCGGCAGTGCTACCCACTTTGCCATTGTGTCCCCCTGTGCAGGCATAATAACCTTTACTCAAATGGCATGAGACAAAACCATCCAAATAACAAATGAGTTCTCTATATAAAACTAGTCCAAACTATGATCACAATAGCACAAAGAAGAACAAAGGGTTTAAAGCATTTAAAGTTATTAAGCTAAGGTGGAACAGTGGTCTAACATGTTTGCACACAATTGTGTAACAAAGCGGAAAAAACAGAAGAATAAAAATGATACATAAACGCTCTATTATTAAGACACTGATTGTTTAAATCCTGATGTTGTAAGGTTTTACTTGGCCTAGAGTCCAAGAAAGCATTTAGACTAATTACTTTTCTTTCTTAATTTAAGTGCCAAGAGCCAATCATAGGTGATTTGGAGCGTAATCTTCTACATTAGGACAATTAAGATAGGTGCATTTAGTTTGGTGCAGTTGGGTTGGTATATCTGTGTAATTGTTCCGCTTCTGAGAAATACACCAAAGAGCTTTTAAAGATAACGTGAAGGCAATTCCATGTGTCACAATTGACATTACAGGCACTTTAAAATTTATTTTTGTGTTTTAGTTGACGTCCATTCTTTAGTCAATGATTTCTATTTCTGACTTACCTCAATAAGTGGGTGCCACCGAGCGATGGGTTTTCGAGGGTATGTAAGCATCTCATTCCAGTGGTCTCTGCCTAGACTCTCTGCCTCGTTACCCACCCGACACACACCTATGATCTCGTTGTGACCTACACTGTGAAAGAAGCCAGAAACAAACACTTTTTTACTGCACAAGATCTGGTTTCCTTTTTAATGGGAAGAAATTTTACATATATGGCCAAATATATGTGGACACCCTTACTAATTCTTGAGATTAGATGTTTGAGTCACATTCTTTGCTAACAGTCATGTGTCCCTGTGTACAAAGCAAGGTACATAAAGAAATGGCTTGACAAGCTTGGCCTGCACAGAGCTTTGACCTTTAAGGTTAAAATGGAACATCAACTGAAAGCCAGGCATTAACGTCTCACCATCAATGCCTTACAAATGCTGTTGACTGAATGTGCACACATTTCCACAGACACACTAAAAACTTAAGGAAAGCCCTCCTAAAAAGTGATGACTTTCACTGAGGCATACTTGAAGTAGAATGTCCAACAAGATCACTGTCAGGTGTCCACATACTTTTGGCCATTTACTTGGCATATATTAATTGTTTATTTTATTTTATTTTATTTAGTAGTATTTAAGTACCCTCCTATTAACTGGAGCCCTTATGTTGTTATGCAATTGTTTCCACTATATAAACACCAGGTTTTTTTGGGGGGTGGGGGACATGTTTTAGTAACATGTAATATGAATCTGGATCTAGACTGAGTGCGGCCTGGTTTTAAGAACCGAACAAGGAACGGAGTGGACCTAATTGCACTTGTTTTCTTTCTATATAACTGTGCATGTCATCCCTGTGTCACTGCAGGACTTACAAGATGACCTGATGAAAGGAACAAAGAACTGTGACAGTGGTACTGGGACGGTGGTAGCTTAGTGGGTATAGCTTTGGGCTATATACCGAATGGCTGAGAGTTTAAATCCCAGCTCTGCCATTCAGCCACTGAGGCTTTTAACCCTCTCTGCTCCAGGGGCACCGTACAATGACTGACCCTGAGCTCTGACCCCAGCTTCCAAATGAGCTGATATACATGAAAAAAGAATTTTGTTGTACTGTACATATGACAAATAAAGGCATTCTGTTCTTTTCTATTATAAGTCACAAACATTTTTAAAAAATGCCAATTAATTAGGTACATATTTTGTACATTTGAAGTCAATGTTTACCACATTTTTATGGGACCTGTATGGGGACTAAGTTTTTGTAATCATTATTCATACAGGGAAAAGCTTTATAAACAGTTATATGATCTGACCATGCTGTGCTATCAAGAACAGTGTGGAGCCTACAAGTCTGAGTCTACTACCAAGAACAATTTTTATTTTATCAGCAGTGCTGTATTATGTTTCTCAAACAAGTTTATCTTCACTAACAGACTTCAAAAATAGTTTGTTATTTTTGCCTAGAAGCAGTAGTGATGATAAAGAACATACAGGAGACAATAAAATCAACACCATGACCGAAGCACACATGACGTTTTTTTATCATGGGTTTGTCTCAGTTATGAATAGTTAATTATTAAACAAATCAGGTGAGTAAAAATTTAATTGTTTAAATGTTTAATAAATAGTGCACTAGGTAGCAGACTCCAGCTTTGGGACTCTAGTGTATTAGTGAGATGTATTGTACCCAATGATGGGCTGTGACTCACCGATCATAATCCATAACAGCTATCAAAAGACTAATTTGATCTATGTTCTCCGGTGGTACATCAAACACTATAGCCTCATTATAAACAGGGTTCAGGGTATTCCTCTTGGTAGAAGTCTTCCTCTTCTTTAATCTACGGCCTTCACACATCAGGGAAACCTTTACGTACGGGTCTGGAAAATAAAGGTGATAAATTACAGTAAGAATGAAGAAAAAAAATATTTTATGCTGTACAACTCTGATCTATTTTTCCTGGTCTGTGTTAAAATATGTATAGTATTGCTCGACCATGAGAAGGGGTGTTGACATGTGCATGTGTTTTGTACCTGAGGCTCCAGTTATGTCCATGGCTTTCAGGTTGCGTGCTTTTATAACTGTTATGGTCAGTCGACCAGCAGTGGGCAGGTAACAGAGTGAAAACATTAGATCCCCCAGATCCACATTGTCCTGCAAAAAATAAAAAGAAAGACTATTAGTTAATTAGTTACAGGATTGCGCACACAATTCTTGAACAATTTTTGAAGCTTAGTACAGACTAGATGCTAGCTAAGCTCAATATACTACACTGGTCATCATTAAAACCACCTTCTTCTACACTCACTTCTTTCTACACTCACTGTCCATTTTATCAGCTCCACTTACCATATAGGAACACTTTTTGGTTCTACAATTACTGACTGTAGTCCATCTGTTTCTCTACAAACTGTTTTAGCCTGCTTTCACCCTGTTCTTCGATGGTCAGGACCACCACAGGACCATCACAGAGCAGGTATTATTTAGATGGTGTATGATTCTCAGCACTGCAGTGACAATGACATGGTGGCGGTGTGTTAGTGTGTGTTGTGCTGGTATAAGTGGATCAGACACAGCAGCGCTGCTAAAGTTTTTAAATACCGTGTCCACTCACTGTTCACTCTATTAGTCCACCTTGTAAATGTAAAGTCATCTATTGCTGCTGTTTGAGTTGGTCATCTTCAGTTGGTGACCGGACGCTGCCCACAGGGCGCTGTTGGCTGGATATTTTTGGTTGGTGGACTATTCTCAGTCCAGCAGTGACAGTGAAGTGTTTAAAAACTCCAGCAGTGCTGCTGTGTCTGATCCACTCATACCAGCACAACACACACTAACACACCACTACCACGTCAGTATCACTGTAGTGCTGAGAATGATCCACCATCCAAATAATACCGGCTCTGTGGTGGTCCTGTGGGGGTCCTGACCATTGAAGAACAGCATGAAAGGGGGCTAACAAAGCATGCAGAGAAAGAGATGGACTTCAGTCAGTAATTGTAGAATTACAAAGTGCTCTATATGGTAAGTGGAGCTGATAAAATGGACAGTGAGTGTAAAAACAAGGAGGTGGTTTTAATGTTATGGCTGATCCATGTATATGTACAGGTCAAGTCAAAGTTAGGACCACCCGCCAACATTGTCCAAACAACTTTAGTCCTGTGGTATCTGGTACCAGGACATTACCAGCAGGTTTTTCAGCCTCAGTATGTTGCAATGTAGATCGTCCTACAGAGCATAACAGTGCCATCTCCTCTGTGGGTAAACGAGGGAACAATACACTGTGACATGTGCTGGAACACATTCACCTCATCACCAGTAGTAAAATGATCTGCAGTTTAAACTGCAGCAGCATTTCTGTTGGTCTTTACCAGACACTATAGCTTCTATGACCTATTGGCTTGTCCCTTCTCAGACCACTGTTGGTGGGTTTTTACAACTGCTGTCTGTGAGCACCCCTTGCTGGCCATAATAGTTTGGTCTTTCTTTTTTTTTTTTTTTTTCTTTATTTGAAATCACATAAAGACATGACAACATTTTACACATATAATTATGATTTAGATTCCTTTACAATTTGATTCAACTTTTACCATTTTGATAACAAACTCAAAATCAGAACTCAAAATCAAAACTAGTTTGGTCTTTCTTAAAGTCACTCTGCTCTGGCCATACCTGCTGCATTCAACATGTGTACCACTAACTTCCATCGTCCCAAGATTTAATCACATGCAGAATTGTTACAATTAACCTCACTTCTCCACCACTTTCCATTTTTAACCTAACCGCCACATTAACACTTCTTCTTAAAATACTGTGGCTGTGAAAACACTCGGAGGGTTTCTTGTACTTCTGGATACGTGAACTGAGAATAGAGAATATACAGTATATTCCTCCTTGTTTCTACACACATTGTCCATTTTATCAGCTCCACTTACCATATAGAAGCACTTTGTAGTTCTACAATTACTGACTGTAGGCCATCTGTTTCTCTGCATGCTTTGTTAGCCCCCTTTCATGCTGTTCTTTAATGGTCAGGACCACTACAGAGTAGGTATTATTTGAGTGGTGGATCAATCTTAGCACAGCAGTGACACTGACATGGTGGTGGTGGTGTGTTAGTGTGTGTTGTGCTGGTATGAGTGGATAAGACACAGCAATGCTGGTGGAGTTTTTAAACACCTCACTGTGACTGCTGGATTAAGAATAATCCACCAACCAAAAACATCCAGCCAACAGCGCCCTGTGGGCAGCGTCCTGTGACCACTGATGAAGATCTCAAAGATGACCAACTCAAACAGCAGCAATAGATGAGCGATCGTCTCTGACTTTACATCTACAAGGTGGACCAACCAGGTGGGAGTGTCTAATAGAGTGGACAGTGAGTGGACGCGGTATTTAAAAACTCCAGCAGCGCTGCTGTGTCTGATCCACTCATACCAGCACAACACACACTAACACACCACCACCATGTCAGTGTCACTGTAGTGCTGAGAATCATCCACCACCTAAATAATACCTGCTATGTGGTGGTCCTGTGGGGGTCCTGGCCATTGAAGAACAGGGTGAAAGCAGGCTAAAAAGGTATGTAGAGAAACAGATGGACTACAGTCAGTAATTGTATAACTACAAAGTGCTACAATATGGTAAGTGGAGCTGATAATATGGACAGTGAGTGTAGAAACAAGAAGGTGGTTTTAATGTTATGGCTGATCAGTGTATATGTGTAGTGGTAGGTTAGCATTAGCATTAGCCATTAGTGCTTCATGTTCTTCTCATATATTTATTAATGCACAGTTCCTGTTCTGTTCTGGTTTTGTGTTGCACATTTTAATAAATCTCCACAATGTTCAGAACGTCTCAGCGTGTGTCCACCTTACATAAGGTTTATATAGCACTACCTCAAGAACCCAAAGATGCTTACAATTACAAAAATCAAAAATACAATTACAAGAGACGCATAAACCAGAGTAACGGCATTGAATAAGACATGGAGAGATCGCAGTGGAAAATCAGAGATTAGCTTGGTCAAGCAAGCTTTCTCCGTTCAGCCTACTGGGAGAATACATTTAAAAATGTCTTATGCATGTATTTTTAGTGGTTGTGGCATTTATTTTAGCCTAAGGGAACAAGATGTTCCTCATTAAATCTCCATCCCCAAATCTAAGACAGGTAGTCCGCTTTCCTCTGACATTGACTGATATCTAAATGTCTTTTCTTCAGCAGGAAAGTAAAGCCTGGAAAGTGCTGTGTGGTTACAAAACTTCTCCCTACTGTTTATCTGAGGTCACTCAGCAGGAAATGACATTTCTTTCCCTGTACAAGTGTGGAAAAGGTCAGCCTGATAGCATGCCCAGATTAATATTGCATAAATAAAGGGATGTCCCAAAGGTAAACCATGCTAACCAACCGTAAAAGGGCAACCGCTATTCAGAGTTTGCCTGCATGTTAATCTTAGGACACCCTTTCTAACTAGTCAACTCAGATACAATGTATGGCCAGAAATGTGTGGATGCCCCTCGTAATACCACATTTCCAATATTTGAACTATAATTTTCACCCACTTTATTATAATATTATGTTACTATAATGTGTATAAATCCAGTTAGGGTTCATTTACATTTTAATTCGCATGTTACAGTATGATAAAAACGGCTAAAGGCACAACTCCAAATGAAGGTAGTTGGGACAGTATAGAAAATGCAAGTTAAAATTTTTTCACATTTACTTTTATTTCATTGCAGACAGTATGAACCCAAAATATTTCATGTTTTGTCTCACCAACATCATTTCATTAGTTAATATACATTCATTCCATTGTTTTAGGCCTTTAATACCACTATATAATGTTTTACATTCTGTCTTGGTAAAAATCCATGGGCATCCCTAGTTGCATATGTTGCTCTAAAATCTCAATGTAATTTTCTGCATTAATGCGGCCATCACAGAAGTGTACATTACTTTTGCCAAGGGCACTGACACAGCCCCATACCATGACAGACCCTCGCCTTTGTATTTGTTGCTTATAACAGTCTGATGGTGCTTTCCATCTTTGGACCAGTGCACATGATGTCCATTTCTTCCAAAAAAAAAAACAACTGAAATACTGATTTGTCTGACCACAATACATGTTTCCACTGTGTGATGGTTTATTCTAGATGCCTCAGAGCCCAGAGAACTTGATGCTGCTACTGGACATGGTTAACATGAGGCTTCTTTTTGAACAGTAAGGTTTTAAGTGGCATTTGTAAATGTACCTGTTAGGTTCTGTGGCGTCAGGGGAATGTGCCATCTCTCCCTGACACCACAGGCCTTACAGAGCAGAAACGAGCTGCTCATTTAATTACCTGGGCAGCTCGTTAGGGCGAACGAGCTACAGCTGTGCCTGGTGCCTTCCCTTATTTAAGGGAAAGGTGCAGAGCTGTAGCCGTCGCACCTTCTGTGTTTGTTGGCCTTTTTCGTTTTTCTTTCTTTCAGTTTGTTTGGCACTGCGGTGCCCTTTTATGTTTGTTTATTTGTTAACTCTAGGTTGTGCCGCCGCGTTGTGCCGCCGTGCCGCCGCCGCCGGGCCACCGCTGTTGGGCCGCCGCCAGGCCGCCGCCGCCGCCGAGCCGCCGCCATTAGTGCCGCCGCTGTCGAGCCGCCGCCGCCACCTGGTCGCCGCCCTTAGGTCGCCGTCAGGCCGCTGCCGCCGAGCCGCCGCCGCCGTGCCGCCGCCACCTTGAGATCCATTAGGAGCGCCCAGAGGAACGCGACCCCCTCCCAGCGTAAACCACTGGTGACAGCGTCGCGTTCCGCCCTCTGGAGCGCTATCGCAAACGGCCACTTCCCAGCCACCCTGGCTGGTGACAGCGCCGTTATATTTAATCTTTAAATCCGCAAGTAAATCACACCCGGTAGATGGCATGGCGCTGACCAGCATTAACTGCTGGTGAGCGCCGTGCCATTTATCTACCGGCGGTGTTATCCCCCCTTCTTCGGCCAACAGCGCGAGGTTTCCCACCTCGCGAACCCGGTCGCTTCGCCTCTTTAGTGCTGGGAGCGGTTTTGCTTTCAGCGTTGCTGTGGCAGCGTGCTTAAGCTCCCAGCCTGGAGGTGAGCGACCAGGGTTCGCGCCTCGCGCTTTCCCTTTTTCCCCTTTATGTTTTTTCCCTTGTTTCTTTCAGTCTGGCGTCACCGGCTGCCTTTGGGATTCCCCGAAGTGTTTTTTGTTACTGTTATTTCTTTATTTTATTGTATATTATGTTTATTATTTGAAAATAAAACCCTTTTAAGTTAAACCCTCTGCATCCTTGGGTCCTCCCTCCCCACCTCATAACAGTACCTCTATATTGTAGCACTTGACAAAGGTTTGCGAAAGAAATCCCCTGCCCATGTGGTTATTTTAACTACTGATGAATGTCAGTCCTTAATGCAGTGCCGTCTGAGCGATCAGAGATGTTCAGGTGTTCAGCTCAGATATGCACCACTCGTCCTTTACGCACTGAAATTCCTCCAGATTTCTTGATATTATTTCTCTACATTAATAATATTATGCACTGTAGAGGGAGAAATATGCAAATCCCTTCTAATCTTTCTTTGAGGTACATACAGTAGTTTTTAAACGTTTTAATATTTTTTTCACACATTTCTTGACACTGGAGATCATCTGCCAATCTTTGCTCCTCAAAGACTTATCATTTTGTGGATACTGCTTTTGTTCCAAATCATGATGGCAATCACCTGTTCACATCACCTGTTTGAAATCTTTTATTTTTTATTTTTTTGAATTTGAATTAGAATTTTTTTCAGACCTGAAATGCAGGAATGATTTAGTTGAGTTGTAGTTGACCAGACAAAATGTGGAATATCTTGGGTTCATACTTAGTAAAAGATGATGTAAGAAACAATGCATTTTTTCTGTACTGTCTGTAATTTTTTTAGTAAGTTGGCAGTTTAGGGCAACTTGGCAGAACTTACTCAAAGGGATGCATACAACAGTAATAGGCCTAAATCCACCAGATTTGTTACTGTAATTACTTGCTAACTGCTTAAGATTTCAGGGTTATGGCTGGAAATTAAAGCTTTGTCACAAGTAAGAATGCAAAAGACTGCAGCCTTGGAAACTGCAATGTATATTTGTTCTATAAGCCTCCTGCCTCCTACGTTCTTGATTTTTTGGTGTGCTTTTAAAGAAAAAAGACATCCTTAGGGATGGCTGCTAAATGATTTCTAGTCATACACTGAAGAATGCAGGAGCTATAAATCCAGAAGGTATTAATTAGCATTTTGGGATGCACCCAGATTCTTCTCATGAAGACTCAGCATGTCAGACTTAACAAGCATTATTTTATATGCACCATGAAGCTGAGTCAATAAAGACATTTTTAGTAACTCATTTTATTGCCAGCAAATAGTTCAAACTAAGCTAAGTATTGGGACACCCTTCTAATTTGTGTTTCAGCCACAATTGCTAACGTGTAATAAATCAATTAAACAAGGGAAATTATATGCGTTATATTATATGTAGGAAGGTTCTTTCTTGTTCCAGCATGACTGTGCTGGAACTGTATAGACAAAGCAAGGTCTATAAAGACATGAAGAACATAAGGTTTGGTTTAAAGAAACTCCAGTAACCTGCACAGAGCCCTGACCTCAGCACCACTGAACAGCTTTGGAATGAACAGGAACATCAACTGATTTTTTTTTGTTTAACATCAGTGCTCAGCTATAGAAATGCTTATTGACTAAAAATGGCACAAATTCCCACAGACATTGTTTAAAGTCTTGTAAGAAGCCTTCTTAGAAGAGTGGCTGTTGTTATAGCTGAAGAGATCACATACAAGTCACACTATTTTACTACAATTTGTTTTTAGATGGGATGTCCAAAGCTTATGGCCGGGTTTCCAAATACTTTTGACCACATAGTGTATTAGGGTTTGGTCAACTTTTAAACTTTGTTATGCCAACATTAGATTTGAGTATATGTTCAACAGAAAATGTTATCAATATAAAATGATACAAGTATGATGTTCAGGTGGTGAAGTGGTACATTAATACACTAACCCACCACCAACAAGGCTTGCCTCGACCCACCAATGAGGGTCTTTTAACAAACACAACTGGGAAAGGATTTACCCATCGTCCCTGTAACAGTGACTACTACTGTACGTCTTGTGCTGACACAAGTGGCAAAAAAATACATTGTTTTTTATATGTTGTGGGTATAAACCCACGCTGGCAGGTGTAAAAGTGCAGCCATCAGGTTTACAAATATCAGAAAACAGCTAGGGTGTTGTATGTCACAATAAATTTAGCATATACAAATTAGATGCAAAAGAAATCAATAAAATAAATACAAGTAAACTCACGCCTTGTTTTGTACAGTATAGATTTGGTTCCAAGCTGTCTTTGGTTGCAACAGTAGCACAATAGCTGCAATAGGATCATCACAAATTGGGTTCCCATGGTTGAGCATGATGTGCAATGCTGCATCAGCTGGTTTGGTGCAGACACACCAGTACTGGATGAGAGTTCAGAATTATGCTCTGTCAACTAGCAGTCTGATGGATGACTCTGGTTTTGGTGGATATCAGGGAAATAATAACTGTGCACTGTGGCAGCTGTAAGGTTGGTGGTTATGGAATAATGGTCTAGGTTTTTTGCTTGCTCAGACCTCTTTAGTCCAAAATCTCACTGTCCAACATCAGGGTCTAACTTCACTAAAGCTCTTCTGGCTGTATGGAACCTAATTTACACAGTCATGTCAAAATCTAGTTGAAAGCTTTGTAGGCAGTTATAGCAGCAAAGAGTAGACCCCCTCTATTTTCATAACCATAGTATTTACAAGCATATATAGACATGGCTTTTGGGTGACCATATACTTTTGATCATGCATTTACTGGGTCCGAGGGAACTGTTCTTTTTTAGATTTTTGGACATAGGACATAGTCATGTTAATACAGGGAAAGACCTTTTCTAAACTGTTGCTCGAAAGTTGGCAGCAACTCCTTTATACAACTGATTTATTACATCTGGTAGCAACTGTTTGGCTAAAACACACATTATTTTACAAGAGGTGTCTTAATATGTTTGTCCATATAATGTATCTCCAGCTATAAGGAAGCTCAAATTACTTGACTGCTGGATGCCCAGGTGGTGCAGCGGGATACTCTGCTAGCACACCAGCACTGGGATTCTCGGTCGGCTGGGCATCACCTAGCAGGCACAATTGGCAGTGCAACTAAGTCTGCTGGGTGGGAAAAGACTGGACTAATAAGATGATGGGAACTTGTGTAAGTACCCTGGTTATTAGCCTGAGGCGCCTGTAGAGAAATGGAGGAACGTGGAAATCAATGTGTGAGTGATAGTATGGGTGAATAAGAAGGGGCCTGAGAAAGCATGTGTCAGGTGAACATACCCTCCTCAAATGTGATTGGGGTCCCCAGCAGTGGAAGACTAATCAGCTATTCTAAACTGGGTGAAAAGTGGAGAAAATGCAAAAATATAATAGAAAACTACATGACTGATCACTTTTAATTTCGAACAAGGTGGGAAATTATCAAATACAACACACACTGACCAAATACAATTCAAGAAAATAAGCAGAAAGGGTCTTGATCAAGTGCCCAACAATAGAAAGTGACTGTCACGAGCCCAGCCCCTCTGTGCTCCCAGAGCATGTGGAGTTTGTTGGTGTAGGTGCCGTGCCCCTCTCTCCAGGAGCATGTGCTGGAGCCAACGTCCCTTTTGTGATTGGTCTCTGGCTAATTAACCACAGCTGAACCTCGTCTAAGCTAAGAGGATTTGAACAGGCAGTGGCGGACCAGTCTTTGAAGACTATTTTGGTTTGACTCTGTCAAGTTGCCTTGCCCCGCCCCTTGCTCATGTTCGTTAGCTCCTGTTAGCTCCTGTTTGTCTGTTAGCTCCTGTTAGCACCTGTTAGCTCCCGTCTGTCTGTTAGCTCCCGTCTGTGTGCTACTGTCTGTTACTGTTTATACCTTGTTTTGTCTTGTTTCTGTTTGTCTTAGTCTAGTTCTTGTTTAGCTTAGAGTTTATGTTAATGTTTAGCATTAGCTAAAAAAAAAAAAAAAAAAAAAAAAACAGAAGACCCCTACCCTAAACCATTAACACAAGCCCTCTCTGACACATGTGGACAGTGGTAGCCTAGTGGATAGAGCTTTGGGCTATCAACTGGAAGACTGGCAGTTCAAATCCAGGCTCTGTTATATATGCTTGAGCAAGGCCCTTAACTCTCTCTATCTTAACCCTCTCTGCTCCAGGGCCGCTGTACAATGACTGACCCTGTGCTCTGACCCCAGCTTCCAAACAAGGTGGGATATGCGAAGAAAGAATTTCATTGTACTGTATATGTATATATGACAAAGTATATCTTCTTCTAGATTAGGGCTCAAGTTTAACTTAAGCTTTGTTCATGTGTGTTTAGATTAGTTTTAGCGTTTAGATTAGCATTGTTAGCATAGGTCATGTGTTAGTCTGTCTTGTCTTGTTTAAACCTGTCTTGTGTAACTTTGTCTTGTCTTTTCTTATAATTAAACACTTTGTCTAACAGCAGCTCTGCGTGTGTGTCCGCCACTCTTGTCTTGTCTAGCCCCTACTCGTTACAGTGACTGTAATTGGGCTTGGACAATCCAATTACTAGTCCAACACCCTAACCCCAGAGCTACTACATATATATATTGGGTAAACTTTAATCTTTCTTACTTAATAAAAAAGATTAAAGCCACGTCCATAATAGAAGCAATCTGGCATGAAGCAGCAGAGATCTTTTTTTATTGCCTCTATCCTAAGGATATCACACTGCAGACAATATTGATCTTTCCTCAGCCTTCAGCAATCTGCATATAAAGGTGAATTTAAAAAGCCTGTGGTCGTGCTTGAGGCCGAGTTCCCTCAGCTCTGTATTTTTCATGATAGCGATACGTCTCACTTTGTTTTGAAATGCTGAAAGTGAAGGGACAGTTTGGCACTTGGTTTCTATTTTGTGGGGGTAGATTTCTTAGCCTGTCTGAATCGAAATACACAAGGGCAGTATTATCGTCAACGCTGCAGCATTAGCTATAATTGGACAGAGGGAAGGGTGACTGTCTCAGGCAGGTTGGCATGTGTCAGAGAGGACTTGTGTTGTCTAAAAAAGAGTAGCACAAATTATAAATGGCTTGTTGATTTATATCCTTTATTGTATTTTCTCTATAAGTAATATGTCAATTAAATGAATATCATAAATCAGCTGAAATGACCAAAAGTATGGAGACACCCAAACATCACATCATTTTGTACCATCGTACATCACATTCAAAACCACAGACATTAACGTTAAGGTTTTTTTTTCTTTAGCTACAACAGCCTCAATCCATCAAGGAAGACTTTCTTCTAGACTTTGAAACATGATACCGGCTAGACACAACTGCATTCATAAGGCTGGAAACTGATGCTGTCAAGTAAAGCCTGATGAATCATTCCAGTCCATCCCAACTGTTGGATATGATTGAAGTCAGGTGATGTTTGGGTGATGCAGTGGTTTAACGTGCTAGTTCGACAAATCTAAGATCCGAGTTAATGCGTCTACACAGACATGACTGGCTTGGTCAGTGGAAGGGATGGCCAAGAGGATTCCTTATTACTGTGTATTTGAGGCCTTTGCTGGCTGGTTGAAGGTGCCCACACTAAGATGGTAATTGATGGATGGAAGTGTGACTGTTTGTATGTGATGAACACGACTCAGACAGGTGAAAAAAGTGTTTGCCAACTGCACATGTGTCAGAGAGGGCACCTCTGTAAACACCTGGTAGTTCAGGGCAGGAGGAGGTATAGAACTAGATAATTGAATATGACTAAATTAGGGAAAAGGGACAATGCATTCATGTGCTCAAACAGAAAAGAGCCTTCCCCAAACTTAATTGCTTATCTGAAATGTGCAGAAAAGAACCTGGACAGTCCCTTAGCATTTTAGGGTAATGTTCTATGGATAGACAAATTACATTAAATTATAACTTTGGAACAACTAGGGTCTCATGAGATATTAATGCAGCATTTTACAGAAAGTACACTGTACTAACAGTTAAATATAATGGTCGTGATGTGACTGTGTGTGGTTTTTTTTGCTGCATCAGGAACTGGACAATATGCTGTTATAAAAGCTCTTGATGCATGCTCAGTAATCCACGTACACAAATCCACAAAGTTGAATTAGTTCACCTGGACACAAGTTTGTTGTAGCGATATGCTTCGCCACTCAATCCAAGTGACTTCTTCAGTCTGAGCTGGCGGTGAATACCCCAACCTTATATGCAGACGATTCGCATAACGACCGATCAGCGCTCATTGTATAACAATGAAACTGGTGATCAGGTCCATATGCGAATCAGAATGACCAGTAATTACAATGACCATTTACATTTAAAGCATTTAGCAGACGCTTTTATCCAAAACAACTTGCAGTACTGTGACAGTGTTTAGGGATGGTCGTTCCCTCTTGACATACTGTAGATGGCCTCTTTGACTCCTCATTCAAACCAGCATTCTTCCTTGTCTGCACATCTTCATCATTAAATGAGTAGCTGCTGGCTTGCAGGTGAGTGTAAACCGAGGAGATCTTCTATGTTGTGCCATCCGTTTCGCCAGTGGCTGTTTAGTTTCCCCGATGTACAGTTCCTCGCACGCCTTTGTAAGATGGTGAGAGCGCAAACCAGTGGTGATTACATATGTGGCAGGAGTAGCAGAACAGTTGCAACACAAATTCTCCAAACACCGCGTATCAGTTGCTTTCAAACCCCAAAACATGCTACACCAGAAACTAGTTTACCCTAAGGATCGGATCCCCCGACACAAACAGAGTAACGTAGCTGCCGGGAGGAACAGCCACTGGCAAAACGGATGCCACAACATAGAAGATCGACCTCTTCTGGCCAGGACTCCAAGGTTTACACTCATCTGCAAGCCAGCTGCCACTCATTTTATGATGAAGACGTGCAGATCCTTGACAAGGGAGAACGCTGGTTTGAACGAGGAGTCAAAGAGATCATTTATGTCAGTGTTTCTCAACCTTTTTTCAGTCACGGCACCCTTTAAAAGTATTCAAAATCTCAAGTCACTCCAGTCTAAAATGTATTAAAAAACTTACACTCTGCATCCCTCAGACTGCTAACACACAAAAACACTACAGGGATGAGACGTACTGTGGTTGCATTGCATTAAGTTTCAGAAAAATCCTCACTTGTGCAGAGATGTACCTGTGTTTGTTTCTGCTAAAAAAAAAACATACATGCCATGAACCAATCAGATTTAACATCATTAAACAAGTTTATAGTTTATTTCTCAATTATTTGTCATTATACCACTAGCACTGCTCATTGTCTGCAAGTCAAAAGAAGCTTTATTGGCATGACAAATAAGGACATTCGTATTGCCAAAGCAAGTTACACAGAAATAATAAAAATAACAATAAAAAAAGAACAAATATATACAAAACAGTTACATGTGCAAAAATATAAAATAGAATAAAATATTAATAAAAACAGTGCAAAAAATGAGGTAATGAGCTCTCTCTGTATGTGTGTGTGTGTGTGTGTGTGTGTGTGTCGCTGGCTCTCCGCGATACTGAAAGTGATTTGAATTTCGACAATAAACAGCTCTTATTATGACTGATTAATTCCCTCTACTGATGGAAGCGGAATGGTTGAATTACAGCCGATAAGAACTGCACAGAAATATAAATATATATTATAATGGCTCCCAGAGGCACGACTCGATTCCTTTTGTTCATTTTAAAGAGCCGTTCAATAGAATCGGATCGTTCGCGAACGACTCATCACTATAGGCAACGCACGCAACCCGCGTTGACGTTGTAGCATGGGGAAAGGGGCGTGTGAGACAAGCTTTGATGTTTGAGGCGGCTAATGGTCTACATTTTCATGACAAGTTGACTTTTTTGTATTTTAAATTTATTTCATAGTATCAGTAACGTCAGAATGTTTTTGACGGCACTTCTGACGAAGCCAGACGGCACCCCAGGGTGAAGAGGTAACGACCATCCCTGAACCGAAGGGGGGCCTGAGAGTACGTCTCTCACAAACTTATAAAAGAACAGTGAACTTTGCTTTCCAACAAAAATATCTGAGACAGGGTTATGTAGTACAACAATGATCCAAAATAAAAAAACAAGTCCAGATCTGAATAAAAATGCCATCTAATGCCCTCAGGTTTGAGAGCATACTGGGCGTACACAAGCCAACTCTCAAAAAAAAACTGGCTAGCAACTGGCCCCCACTTTGCAGCCATAACAGCCCCCACTCCACAGGCTTTCCACCAAAATTTGGAGCATGTCTGTAGAAATATGTGCCTGTTTAATCAAAGAACATTTGTAAGATCAGGCATAGACGTTGGACCAGAAAAGCTGGCTCATAATTGATGTTCCAAGTCATCCCAAAGGCTCATTGCAGTCCTTCTCACGTCGCCATAAAAATTTGGAAGTCTTTAACGTGAACTCAAAATTTAGGTAGGGTGTCCGAATTATTTATATCATATTGTCCATTTAGTACATTGGTTTTTTTTACTATCAGTGGTTTTTTTTACTATCAGTAGTGCACAGAGGTTGCACGGCTGTAAGCTGAGATTGCACTGTGCTGTGGTGGAATGATTGATGCCGCAATAGCCGGACCCACTGAGCAGAAAGGGTGGCGACCATGTAGCTTTATATGGGTCTATACAGTTGAACCCTGTGCAGAATGGATTTGTCACACTGTCATTTTGTGGTTGACTGGCTACTTCCTTTAACTGACGGACTTGCTGAATAATGCATTCTGGGTGCATAAAGGTCATCAGAAGCAGACTACTTATGAATGCAAATTGTAGAAATAATCATCAGAGCTGACCAAGTCAATGATTTATTACACATTTTGCTCAGAATTACGTTTTATTATATGCAACATTACACTTTAACTTCAGATCAACCTCAGTGTGAGCAGGGCTAAATGAAAGCCCTGCTCACACTGAGGGGTACGTATTCTTCATCTGACATGCCGAGAGCTGAATTCCCACCCACAGGTTCTACCAGTTCTGGCTTAGTAAATGTGACAGGAGTTGTATGCCAGTATGCCAGCTTGCTAGCATGGGGCCTGTTGGCAATGATTTATTATATTTTTAAACACACAAGCTCTTTGTTTGTTAATTGTTATTAAAAAGCACTTTAGATCTGTATCATTTAATTAGAGCTGCCATCTGTAGTTACCATCACGGTAAACGTAATGGTATAAACAGGGGCGGCTCATTCATTAGGGCGATCGGGCGACGCACCACCAAAGGGCGAAAGGGAAGAAATTTTTCTATCACATTCAACCAGTGTTAAACTATCTGTGACTGTTCTGGAGTCAGTCTTGTCTCTGAATATCATAGTCCAATCAGCGTCGAGCTGTGTTCCGTACAGTACCGCCCCTTTTGGGGCAACTGCAGTCTAACTGAAAATCGCCCCGGATCTCTCTCATAGACTCTCATGTTAAAGCTCTTTTTTTCGTACTGCAGGCACTGTAATGCATTTTGAATGACTTTCGGGGGGGCACGCACTTACGTGCCTGTGTCACACGTAATCGTTCCTTATTTGGAAACTAAACATGATGTTCAGTATTTTTATCAATGGGAGAGAAACGCTGCAGATTAGACTGAGACAGGGCGATGTGTATGAAACAGAAGGAAACTGCTGCTACCGTGGGAATTAGAAAGCGTTTGGTTATTATTTTAAGTAGAGTTCACTTTTAGTCTTAGTAACGCCGTGTGTAGGGCGAAAGTAAAGTAACACAAGCAGGTCCGGCACTTTTCTCACTGCCCCCCTAAGCAACACAGTCCAGAACCGGGGCTGCATGTCAGTGTGAAGATGGATTATGTAAAAATGTTGTTTGCACTGTTCTTTATGTTGTTTTGTCTAAAATATGGTTCTGATTTATTATTATAAAGAATGAAAATAATAAATGTTAAACAGCCTAAATAAAACATTTTGATAATGTTCCCATGACGGTGTAAGACCCGTTATATTTTTTATAGGTGCAACCCTAACCGCCTACCCCCCCGCTCCCGCTCAGGTAAACACCTGCCATCTCACCCCTCACCCTATGCCTTCCGTCAGCCCAGGGTGTTCCTTATTTCCAGTTCTGAAAGTTGACAACCCTAATTGGAGCAGCTAGCACCTAAAATAAAATGCTGATGAAGACTTAAAGAATTAAATTGTTAGTGTGAAGGCTTTACTTAATTTTATGATTAATGGTAAAGCTGGTCTCTCTCCATGTTCAAAGTTATTTGTGAGGGCAAACTGACAGATGACTTAAAATGTTAATTATTTAAGCTTTAATTTACCCATTGAACGTGTCACCTTGGCCATCATCGCAACAATTGCCCCCCCTGAGAGATTTGACAGGAGCCGCCACTGGGTATAAACACTAACCAATAGTGGATACCACATGGATACCATAAATGAGTCTTGGACAAATTAGCGTTAGTGTCTGTGTGTGTGTGTGTGTGTGTGTGTTCATAGTTTTCTTTAATACAATTTTATTGATTTAGAATAACATTATTAAGATTACTTATGAAATGTAAATGCCAACATGGTCTGACCTTACAGCTCACCAGTATAGATTTAGCATTCATGGTAGTTTTGAATTGATGTTAAATTGGCAGTAATATATTGATTTGTTTAAGCAAACAACTAGCATCACATAGCCAATCAATCTCATAAGGAGAATGAACATCTAGAGAACCATATTATAAAGCTGAGTACTAACTGCTCACTTTTGAGGGGGGTTCTGTTTAACTTTCTTCTTGTTTTAAACCAAGCCATTATTGAAAGTACAGCGATAAAAAGCAAGGATTTTAGATTTTGCATTTTAGATTATACTTTAAAAGGGAAAAAAAACTACAAATCCCATAATGCTTTATGTCATGATGAATTGATGAATTGTTTCCCTTTAACAAAGGGCTCTTTGATATGTTTTAATTATTGTAAATACTGTAATTGTAGGTATGTAGTGTGTTATATGACATTAATTGAAATGTGATTTTATACAGTGTGGGGAAAGAAGGTTTTTTTTTTGTTATGCATTTTTGCCCCCAGTTTTCCTCTCAATCTCGTCCTATCCAATCACCTTATTGCATTACGCTTCCTCTCTACTGATGTTGATCTTAAAATGTAAATGTAAATCTCTCTGCATTCCTCTGACGCCTTCACCAGACAGCTGAAGCAGTGGTGGAGAAAATGATTCCCTAACTTAGATATAGCCAACTGTGTCTGCTGAGACTCAAGCTCAGATCCCTGTGTTGGTTGTCTAGCCTACCAGACTGCTGCACCACCCAAGCACAATAAATATCCAATCACCTTATTGCATTACGCTTGCTCTCTACTGATGTTGATCTCCACCCTGGTTGAGGAGAGCCGTGACTAACACACGCCCCCTCCGACACGTGTACAGTAGCCGACTGCATCTTTTCACCTGAACGAGACAAGTTTATATGTGGATCAGCTTTGTGTACGAAGGGACACTGATTCTTATTGTCCCTCGACACTGTGCAGGTGCCATCAATTAGCCAGCAGAAGTCGTAATTACATCAGTTATGAGGTTTCCTTTAGCACCCTGCCCTTGAACAACAGCCAGAGTGACTGACGAGTTCGAAATGTCAGCTCTGGTGTGCTAGCATGTTTTTAACTGCTCTGCCACCTGAGCGCCCCGGGAAACAAGGTTTTGTTATTAAATATACTCCTATAGAGGTGCTTCTGTGGCTCATTTACATTTATGGCATTTAGCAGACGCTTTTATCCAAAGCAACTTACAGGATACAGTCTTAGCAATTCAGTGCTAAGAGCCTTGCTTAAGGGCCCAACAGAGCCAACCTGGCAGTGATGGGGTTTGAACCAGCAACCTTCTGCTTAATAGTCCACTACCTTAACCTCTATGCTACATTGCCAGCGCTCTACACTCAGCGGTCTACTACGCTATCGTCCAGCGAGGCCTTTGAATTAGTACCTAAATTATGAACTAAAATACATTGTCCAGGAAAAATGACAGGTTACCCAACATTTTTGTAAATCAAAGACAACTCTGGCAAAACTGACTTACCAGCCTACCTCAAAATGTCAACCCAATATAATGGGCAGTGGTAGCTCAGTGATAATTGTAAGTTGATTTGGATGAGAGTGTTTGCTAAATGCCAAATGTAAATATAGGGCTTGTGTTTTGATGGTACATTTTTAAATGTTAAAACACTTCAGACAAAAAGAAATTGGAGTGGGTGTAGTGGAAAAAGTATGTGGGTAAAGCCTTGATCTTGCTGCAATTTACTCTTAACTTTTACCTTTTTTATCCTAGGGCAGTCAGTGGTAGCTCAGGGGTTAGTTACTGGACTACTATAAGGTCAGTGGTTCAGGCATCAACAGTGCCAGGTTGCCACTGTTGGGATGTTTGTATTGTATTTGGTCACAGATGTGAAACAACTGCTAAATAATGTAAATGTGAAAAGACACTTTTCAGAAATGTATTACAAGATCATTACAAGATCATGTCTAGCTCTGAAAGACTAACAAATGACGACTAAACGTTTTGCATTGTCCAAATTTGGGTAAATGTAACTCCACCTGCACTCTGGTACCCATGTCGCTTGCATGACACCCTCACTTACTGTACCAGACAGTGCCAGATTCTTAGAGACAGCCTCTATGAAGAACGCATATAGAAGATCACAATGTGAGACAGCGGTAGCTCAGCGGTTAAGCTACTGGAGTAGTAATCAGAAGGTTGCAGGTTCAACCCTTACTACTGCCAGGTTTCCACTGTTGGGATGTTTGTATTGTATTTGGTCACAGATGTGAAACAACTGCTAAATAATGTAAATGTGAAAAGACACTTTTCAGAAATGTATTACAAGATCATTACAAGATCATGTCTAGCTCTGAAAGACTAACAAATGACGACTAAACGTTTTGCATTGTCCAAATTTGGGTAAATGTAACTCCACCTGCACTCTGGTACCCATGTCGCTTGCATGACACCCTCACTTACTGTACCAGACAGTGCCAGATTCTTAGAGACAGCCTCTATGAAGAACGCATATAGAAGATCACAATGTGAGACAGCGGTAGCTCAGCGGTTAAGCTACTGGAGTAGTAATCAGAAGGTTGCAGGTTCAACCCTTACTACTGCCAGGTTTCCACTGTTGGGCCCCTGAGCAAGGCCCTTAACCATCAATTGCTGAAACTGTATTCAGTCAGAATTATAAGTTGCTTTGGATAAAAACGTCCACTGAAAATGTGAATTTTCATAGGGCAGTTGTAGCCAAGTGGTTAAGGTACTGGACTAATAATCAGAAGGTCGCTGGTTCAAGCCTGCCAGGTTGCCACTGTTGGGCCCTTGAGCAAGGTCCTTAACCCTCAATTGCTTAGACAATATACTGTCACAGTACTGTAAGTCGCTTTGGCGTCTGATAAATGTTGAAAATGTACATGTAAATCTCTCTACATTCCTCTGACGCCTTCACCAGACAGCTAAAGCAGCGGCAAAGACAAAAATTCCCTAACTTAGATATAGCCAACTGTGTCTGCTGAGACTCAGATCTCTGTGTTGGTTGTCTAGTTTACCAGACTGCTGCACCACCGAAGCACAATAAATACACTTTTAATCTACATATTTACAATATATTTTACAATATATATTTTTAATCGACATATTTGTGTTAGCTAGTAAAAGTAAGCTCTTTGAGGAAAATGGGCAGAATCATAAATGATAAATTGGGAAAATCAATACTTCTTTTCCCAAATTCTCTCTTCAGTCCCACTCTTATCTATCACACAAAACTGCTCATATCTTAGCAGGACAGCTAACCCATTCCACACAGAAAATGAAGAACACCTACAGGGATGAAAATCATGAGAGGGAAAATAATGGATGAAAAGTGGACTGATGAGCGAAGCACAGAAAAAGCATTTAAGAATAAGAAAACGGATTAAAAAAAGTAGTAGATAGAAGATGGAGAGCTGAAGTGGAGGAGAATATCGGAGAAGGAAAAAGGAGGAGGAGTAGGAGGCAGAGGAGGACAAACATGAAGAAAATGAACATAATTATGCATTGAACAGTATATAGTCCAGTGCAAGGATTAAAACATACAGTTTTTTTCTTAAATTTAGCAAATAAACAGTAACTGTGCCTCAAAATGTACAGAAAGTCCTTTTCTGTAAAGAATGTGGTTAACTTTTACTTGATTTTACTTTATTAGAAGACTCGAATAAGGTTAGTGCCTCTGAGCTGATAAGTCAGGCTTCAGATGTTACCCCACTGCTGTAATTAATATAGATCCAAAAGCAAAAAACTTAATCAGGAAACAAAATAAACAGAAAATAGAGATCTAGAGAAACAGACCAATAAACAAAAAAAATAAACATTTGAGAAAACAATGAGTAAAAATTCAGGAAATCCAAGAAAATCAAAGTCTAAAAAATCAATTAAACCAAGAGACCACAGGCACTAGCACACCAGCCCCGGGATTCTGAACACCCCAGTTCGAATCTTGGTTATGCTACCAGTCGGCTGGACGCCGTCGTGCAGATTACAAGATGCAGACACAAACTTGGCCACCGTGTCTGTGAGTCACACGTAAGTCACACACACAGCGACTTCAGACTCGACTCGGACTCGTTTCAAATGACTCGGACTTGACTCATGACTTGCAAAAAAATGACTTGTACACAACGTCAGTCCCTAGTGTCAGCATGTGTTAACATTAGTTACAATGTGACAATTTTATATATATATATATATATATATATATATATATATATATATATATATATATATATACAGTATATATACAGGGGTTGGACAAAATAACTGAAACACCTGTCATTTTAGTGTGGTAGGTTTCATGGATAAATTGGACCAGTCTGGTGGCCAATTTTCATTAATTGCACATTGCACCAGTAAGAGCAGAGTGTGAAGGTTCAATTAGCAGGGTAAAAGCAGAGTTTTGCTCAAAATATTGCAATGCACACAACATTATGGGTGACATACCAGAGTTCAAAAGAGGACAAATTGTAGGTGCACGTCTTGCTGGCGCATCTGTGACCAAGACAGCAAGTCTTTGTGATGTATCAAGAGCCACGGTATCCAGGGTAATGTCAGCATACCACCAAGAAGGACAAACCACATCCAACAGGATTAACTGTGGACGCAAGAGGAAGCTGTCTGAAAGGGATGTTCGGGTGCTGTCCGTCGGGAGCTCCACAGGGTCAATATACACGGCCGGGCTGCTATAGCCAAACCTTTGGTCACTCGTGCCAATGCCAAACGTCGGTTTCAATGGTGCAAGGAGCGCAAATCTTGGGCTGTGGACAATGTGAAACATGTATTGTTCTCTGATGAGTCCACCTTTACTGTTTTCCCCACATCCAGGAGAGTTACGGTGTGGAGAAGCCCCAAAGAAGCGTACCACCCAGACTGTTGCATGCCCAGAGTGAAGCATGGGGGTGGATCAGTGATGGTTTGGGCTGCCATATCATGGCATTCCCTTGGCCCAATACTTGTGCTAGATGGGCGCGTCACTGCCAAGGACTACCGAACCATTCTGGAGGACCATGTGCATCCAATGGCGGTGCCGTGTATCAGGATGACAATGCACCAATACACACAGCAAGACTGGTGAAAGATTGGTTTGATGAACATAAAAGTGAAGTTGAACATCTCCCATGGCCTGCACAGTCACCAGATCTAAATATTATTGAGCCACTTTGGGGTGTTTTGGAGAAGCGAGTCAGGAAACGTTTTCCTCCACCAGCATCACGTAGTGACCTGGCCACTATCCTGCAAGAAGAATGGCTTAAAATCCCTCTGACCACTGTGCAGGACTTGTATATGTCATTTCCAAGACGAATTGACGCTGTATTGGCCGCAAAAGGAGGCCCTACACCATACTAATAAATTATTGTGGTCTAAAACCAGGTGTTTCAGTTATTTTGTCCAACCCCTGTATATATATATATATATATAAAATTTTATATATATACAGTATATATATATATATATATATATATATATATATATATATATACAGTATATATATATATATATATATATATATATATATATATATATATATACTTATTATTATTATAAATATTCTGCTCTCTAATAACGCTCTAGCTGTCTAAACCCGCAACTCACGTAATGGGTAAATGTTATAGCCAGCTTCTGGCGTAGTGATGAAGCGTCGCTCCCTATTCCCTACAGTTTGAAGTTCATTTCATTTGAAAATTTTCCTTACCTTTGGATTGGAATCTCACTTAAAATGGTGGAATACCCTACGTAGTGCACTTTACAGGAACAACTGGGGTAAATGGAACGCTCCTACAGAATTGGCGCTAATGGTTGGAAGAACCGCTTTCTGAACCAATCAGACCTTCTGATTTTAATTTTTAGTAAGAAATGCTGTTACTTGCATTTATTCAGTTTGCGTCACACAGATGATGTCAATGAAATGCTTGATTGGCTTTCTAACGAGTTCGTGTTTTACTTCACAACTGGGAAAAGTTTGAAGGTTTTTAATTATAAGCACACATTTACAAAATAACGGATTATATTCCTAATGGGACACACAGTTATAAATTTAATAGCATCTGGAAGAACATAAGCTAAGGTAAGCAGTGGCTTTTTTAAATTTTTTTATGTGTTTTGGATTTTGGCCACTGTGTCGTGATTTATCGCACACTTTTGTTTTGCAATGAAAACAAAACATATCAGTTTAAGCTTTTAACTGCTACCTTCTTGTTACAGAAATTACATTCATTTGCACAATGATTAGGAAAGTAAAGGCACTAAGTAAAACGGCAAAATACAGTTGCTATAGTCAATGACAAATTGACTATGCTAAATCGGGAAAAAGGGAGAAATAAATAAATAAATAAATAGAAAAAAAAGAGACCAAACGAATATACTTCCCAAACTGAGTATGTTCAGTGATGTTAGAACTCTACCATGCTGCTAGTTTGTAGGCAAAGATGTGGAAAACACAACTAAACCAAAGAGAGAAAATAAATAAGAGGAACGGGGAAACAAGAAAAAAAGAAGAAACAACAGATCAATTTGGTGTAACTGAACAAGCTACTCAATACACTGGCAGATTTCAACCCAAAAGCTGAAGTGTGGTTTAGAAAACAAAATGTGTTTGCTGACGGTTATGAGGATATATCCAATCTTATCCAAAAAGGCTAGATGAGGGTGTGGCTACAGGTTATAATTGCAACCTAGCAAAGCTATCTATACCTGATTGCATTTGTTCAATCTTGAGTCTTTAAATGGCTAATCAGTTGCAGTCAGGTGCCGCTTCTGTCTGGTTGGTATGTACCTGTAGTCACCCTGGTTCTTTATGAATAAGATTAAGGTTAAGCCATTTATCATCAGATAATTAACACAGTTTGCTACTTAGTGACCTTTTATAATTTATGACCATATGTATTTAAGGTGTTTTTATTAAATTGACCAGAAATATTAGAATTTATTGCTAAAGAATTCACCCTAGTTGTTTACAACTCGACCCAAAGAACTATTGACGTGCAGTGAAATAGATTTTTGTCAAAACTAATAAGGAAACTGTCCCTAATATATTGAACCCCACAGTAAAACCATGTCCTGTATCTGAAATCAATGCTTCACTCTTAAATCTGAGGAGAAAAAAGGAATGCACAAGAGAGGACACAGTCAATTGCACATTCAACAATGCTTCTAATCTTTCACTCATTTACCCGTTCACTACTCCCTATTCCCACATCACTGCACAGGAAAAGAGGATTAGGAAATAAAAGCTGGTTAGGATGGTATCATCTTTCATTCTGATGCAAAGTTCAGCATTTACAGTCTGCTCTTGTAGGGTGAAGTCAGGTGAATTAGGCCACTGTTTCTCATTTCCATTTACAAATTACCAAGTTTCCTGGGTTTGAACATATATCCTTGCTACTAGCACAAACAGGGCTTTAATTATATATCTTTTAATAAATGAAGAGAATAATTCGATGAACATGTTTACTACAGAAATATTTTAGTAGTCAGTATTTGCATCACATTAACACTATTGTAATTGCTAAATTAATTTTGCAGCTATTTTATATTTGATGTCTTGTCTACTGCATTTGAAGCACATGAGTCAGTGAGATCAGTGGTTTAGTTTAAATATGTGCAGAGATCTGCCTGACCAGTCATCTACCCCGATTTGAAGAGATGACTAATTTATGAATCAGGATTTATTTTATGTTTCTAGTGTCAGACTGTGTAAATATCAATATCTAATTAATTAATTTATGTTAAAAGATTGCCATTAAAATAAAAATTATTTAACTTTTAACAGTAAAAAGTAGTAATTTCATCAAATTTTATCAAAAAGTACTGATATACAGTATAAGCACACACAAATAAATACTGCTACCACTACCACAGCTTTTAACACTATTACTAACACTGTACTACTATTACTAATATTATTACTACTCCTTCCATTTCTACTACAACTAATATAACTTCTACTACTTCTTCTCACAACACAGCCACTACTACCACTACTACTATTTATATTATTTCTACTTTTACTACTACTATTATAATTACTACTGATACTACTACTAATACTACTTATTTCACTTCTTCTTCTACCACAACTACCACCACTACTACTACTATTACTACTTATATTACTTCTACTACTACTACTACTACTACTATTACTTCTCCTTCTACTGTTATCACAAACCATATCAATTCACTTCTACTGTTACAACTACTATTACTTTTACTATTACTACTACTAATAATAATAATAATACTATTACTACTCCTTCTACTGTTGTCAAAACCAATATCAATTCACTTCTACTGTTACAACTACTACTATCATTTTTACTATTAATACTGCTATTAATATTACTACTACTACTAACACTACTTCTACCACCACAACTACTACCACTATTACTAATACAACTATTACTACCACTCCTACTATTACAACTACTGCTACTACTCCTACCACTCCTACTATTACAACTACTGCTACTACTACTACTATGTCTACCACCAGTACTACTACTACTGCCACCACTAGTACTTCTAATACTATTGTGAACTTAGTGGTTAAGGTCTTGGACTAGCGATCAAAAGATTGCTAATTCAAGCTCTATTTCTTTAATAATAGCCAATGTTAGGCCCCTAAGCAAGGCCCTTAATTGCTTGCATTAATCACCACTGTAAGTCCTTTTGAATACAAAGCATCTGCTGAATGCTGTAAATGTAATATATAGTAGGGCTGGGCGATATATCGAGATTTTATAAAATATCGATATATTTTCATACGCGATATAAGATAAGACAATATCGCTTATATCGATATAGATGTTGCATTCCAATTAGATCCAACAGTTCGTCTTTCTCTTCCCCCAGTTTGTCTCTGCACATGTTCGCCTTGCCCCGCCTCTCTCCCTCACTGAACACAACTCGCCCCTCCCCACCGCCAATTCTTTCTGCCCTCAGAACAAATTTCTGTAAGTAAAACTCCCATGATAGCATGGAGATGGTTGAGGAGCTGGTTAGTAAAAAGAATAATAATGGCTCAATTATTTGGAGATGGTTCGGATTCAGTGGTGGAGAAGTGTCAGATGAGCAGCAGAATAATGTATTCTGTAGAGAATGCCGAAAACAAGTCCAGACAAAAAGTTCCAGTTCCGTGTACCTCTGGTCATTCGTTTTTCACTTCAAATCCCAAAGTTGAAAAACAAGAAAACGAGTCGTTATTCGTTTCAAAAACCAATATTGGAAAACGGAAATAAACAAACACAAGCGCATGCACGCGCTGATATGCATGTATTTACTTTATATATAAACAGTGTAAATCATGTGTTGAAACAGTAATAATAACGTAACGGTGCGTCTCCTGTTGTTCTGATTCTTGTGTTTGTATATTTGACGTGCATGTATTTGCTCTATCTGTAAAAAACAAACATTATGGGGAAGTGATTTCTGTACTGGATGTTGTACGTGGTCATGTTAGTTTATACTGGATGATCGCCCGACGTCCGAGACTCATTTATTTATTTATCTTGTATTATAGTATTTCTTGTTGTCGGCCAATAAACATCCACAAATTAACAAAATTGCATGAACTAACTCTGCAGTAAACAAGGAGCAAACAGCAATTAAACAACAAATAAAGCTGTTAAATAGTAATAAAGTGCATGAAGCAGAACGCTGATTAAAATGCATTAAATGTTGTAATAGTGACACAGTGACGTGTACGATTAGTTCTGCCTATATTACAGAACTGAGAATTTTTTATACGTTAAAAAATGCAAAAATGTAAATGTTAATGTTGTGGCGACTGATGTAAAATAATGTTTAAAGTTCAAACATTTGAGGGGGGTTTAACGAGAACACTACTTTTAATGTCACACAAGCTCATTGCAAAACAACAGAAGAACATGAGCACAGCCGGAAACATTTCTGATATCTTCCCTACACACTCGCTCCCTGCGCCCTATTGTGCACTTAACATTCTTAAAGGGCCAGACAATATATTTGTAATTCACATTACACGACAGGTGATACGTTAGAAAACAACAAACTTTTTCTTAGAATAGTCTTTTTAAGGAAAAATAGTTCTTGTGTGAAGCTTCCCCAGCATGAATTTTAATAAAAGTGCCTGTAAAAAATTTGGAACATGTAGCTTTGTCTCAGAAGTGTATTTTTGTTATTACCTTATGGGATGAAAAAATATCGAGATATATATCGTATATCGTCGTTCAGCGAAAAAATATCGAGATATTATTTTTGATCCATATCGCCCAGCCCTAATATATATTATTACTACTACTACTACTACAGGTACCACTACTACTAATAATATATAATATATAATAATATAATGCTCTCTACTAATGGAAAGTCACTAGATCACTAGTCACTAGAAGCAGATTTAGCTTTGAGCCTATTAAAAATTGCACTACCAATTTTTGGTAACAGAACATCTAACATGGTAGTGTGTAATATTTAATAACTGCATATATGGATAAAAATAATGAAAGGCAAGACTTTGGTTTTCATAATCTGAATTCATTTGGCCTTTAAAGGCTATATACAGTGTATCACAAAAGTGAGTACACCCCTCACATTTCTGCAGATATTTAAGTATATCTTTTCATGGGACAACACTGACAAAATGACACTTTGACACAATGAAAAGTAGTCTGTGTGCAGCTTATATAACAGTGTAAATTTATTCTTCCCTCAAAATAACTCAATATACAGCCATTAATGTCTAAACCACCGGCAACAAAAGTGAGTACACCCCTAAGAGACTACACCCCTAAATGTCCAAATTGAGCACTGCTTGTCATTTTCCCTCCAAAATGTCATGTGATTTGTTAGTGTTACTAGGTCTCAGGTGTGCATAGGGAGCAGGTGTGTTCAATTTAGTAGTACAGCTCTCACACTCTCTCATACTGGTCACTGAAAGTTCCAACATGGCACCTCATGGCAAAGAACTCTCTGAGGATCTTAAAAGACGAATTGTTGCGCTACATGAAGATGGCCAATGCTACAAGAAGATTGCCAACACCCTGAAACTGAGCTGCAGCACAGTGGCCAAGATCATCCAGCGTTTTAAAAGAGCAGGGTCCACTCAGAACAGACCTCACGTTGGTCGTCCAAAGAAGCTGAGTGCACGTGCTCAGCGTCACATCCAACTGCTGTCTTTGAAAGATAGGTGCAGGAGTGCTGTCAGCATTGCTGCAGAGATTGAAAAGGTGGGGGGTCAGCCTGTCAGTGCTCAGACCATACGCCGCACACTACATCAAATTGGTCTGCATGGCTGTCACCCCAGAAGGAAGCCTCTTCTGAAGTCTCTACACAAGAAAGCCCGCAAACAGTTTGCTGAAGACATGTCAACAAAGGACATGGATTACTGGAACCATGTCCTATGGTCTGATGAGACCAAGATTAATTTGTTTGGTTCAGATGGTCTCAAGCATGTGTGGCGGCAATCAGGTGAGGAGTACAAAGATAAGTGTGTCATGCCTACAGTCAAGCATGGTGGTGGGAATGCCATGGTCTGGGGCTGCATGGGTGCAGCAGGTGTTGGGGAGTTACATTTCATTGAGGGACACATGAACTCCAATATGTACTGTGAAATACTGAAGCAGAGCATGATCCCCTCCCTCCGGAAACTGGGTCGCAGGGCAGTGTTCCAGCATGATAATGACCCCAAACACACCTCTAAGACGACCACTGCTTTATTGAAGAGGCTGAGGGTAAAGGTGATGGACTGGCCAACCATGTCTCCAGACCTAAACCCAATAGAACATCTTTGGGGCATCCTTAAGCGGAAGGTGGAGGAGCGCAAAGTCTCGAATATCCGCCAGCTCCGTGATGTCGTCATGGAGGAGTGGAAAAGCATTCCAGTGGCAACCTGTGAAGCTCTGGTAAACTCCATGCCCAGGAGAGTTAAGGCAGTTCTGGGAAATAATGGTGGCCACACAAAATATTGACACTTCAGGAACTTTCACTTAGGGGTGTACTCACTTTTGTTGCCGGTGGTTTAGACATTAATGGCTGTATATTGAGTTATTTTGAGGGAAGAATAAATTTACACTGTTATATAAGCTGCACACAGACTACTTTTCATTGTGTCAAAGTGTAATTTTGTCAGTGTTGTCCCATGAAAAGATATACTTAAATATCTGCAGAAATGTGAGGGGTGTACTCACTTTTGTGATACACTGTAGCTGGCAAGGTGTCATTAGCCGGTTAGCTTATCTTCATTTGCCTTAGAGAACAGGCCTTATATTTATTCTTTAGAGCTACACAAAGCAATTTGGAGAGCAAATAAACTTCTAGATTTCTAAAATACACAGAGATACTGTATTTATACTGTAGCAATTCTGCTGTTTTAGTTAGCTAATAATCTGACATATTAGCTAAAAGGCAAACCACACAATTGAGATGTAAGCAAAACTGCTACTGCAACACTAAACAATGTCAGTAAATTATTTGTTCACTATCAGGGATGGTATGTAGTGTGTATTGTTTATTTTGTGACCCAAGTTTGGACATGCAGTGGTAGTACAGAGTGGGAGTGGCTTTATTTAAATAAATAAATTTAAATAAAAATAAATAGGATTTAAAAAAAATATAAATTAGAAAACTACTCACCGAGGACACGTACTGAATATCCTTGGACAACTTGGTTTCTCGAGGAAAGTCCACCAGATCCAAAAAGTTGTCCACCACCACCTGTCCAATGATGTCGTGTCGTGAAAAACGGTCAAAATCATAAACTGTAAAGTGAAGCTTTCGTGTTGGAAGTTCGGCATACGCCACAGGGAAGAGGAAGACCTCGTCGAATACGGGGTTCAGAGTCTTGCGGTGCACCTTGGTCTGGTGCTTGGTCTTTCGGTCAGGAAGAAGGTAGATCTTAACGTAGGGGTCTGACGTGCCAGAAAAGTCTTTCGCAGGAAGATCTTGGGCACGATGGATCTTGACTATGAGCTGTTCCAGATCACAGTCGTATTTGAGGATGAAATGCAGGCGGCCGCAGGTTCCACCTCGACCGCCGCGGTTCTCCTCGCCGTCTAACGAGCGCTGCTTGTACAGCTCCGGTTTAAGCCGGCCAAGACTCATGCCTGTCAGAGAGTCCTGTCTCTGGAACTGAGCGACCATGAAGTCAGGATTTGACTGGTTCATGTGACGCCGAATGGAGCCAGGCCTGAAAGAAAGAAAACCAAATATAAACGAACTGCTACTCTAACAAAATAAGAAGGTGACCTACACGATCATATACATTTATAAAAAGACTAAAGACTCAGGGTCTGTCTGAAAACCTAGTGAGCTCTTTACATAGACGCATTTTACGTCATCTTACATGCGCTTCTGAGAAGAAGACTGTCTAAATTCTTAAATACCTTAAAATGCTCCCTAATGAGGTGCCCTAATTTTGAGTGATATTCTAACTGAAAACCGGGGGAGCATCTACAAGGTGTACAAGTAGATTTTATTATGAAAATCAGGCTTGCAGGGACAATTTAGCCGTTTTCATTGGCATGCTAGTGGGTTGTGCCATCTCAGCCCATTGGTTTAAATGCCCTGAGACTAACTGTATTAGCTTACTAAGTGAAAACTGCAGTAACATAATGGCTATAATCCCTGTCTAAGTAGTGCATCTAAATAATCTGCCTTATAAGTTTGATATCTTATTAGAATCCTCTCTACTTAGGCAGCTGCCAAGGTAGGCAGTAGACAGCAAGGCAGCTCACTAGATTTTCAGACAGACCCCTCGTGATATTAATGCAATGTTTTATTAAGTAACATTTTTGGAATAAATGAATTAAACATAAAACCCCCAGTAAGACTGCTGCATATGAGGCAGTCACGCCAGCACAACACCAGCTGCCACGCTGCTAAGCTAAGATTTGTCCACCACAGCATTTGTCCAAACAGCATTAGGTTTTGTGGTGGGTTCTTTGTACTGGTAAACATGGAAGAGGTACAGTGAGGGGAAACAAGTATTCAAACACTTTCATCCAGTTAAAATTTTGACTACTTACAAATCTAGACAGAAATGAGGTATTTACTTTTATTAAACATATAAATATAAGAATAAAAAATATTCTGACACCATCAATTAATAATATTAGTACTTCAATTCACTGTTGGCAATTGCAGCTTGTAAATTTCAGCAGATTTTTAAATAAATTGCTCTGATTTCTCTGGGACAGTGGTAACCTAGTGGGTAGAGCTTTAGGATATCAGTTGAAAGATTGTTGGTTCAAATCCAGGCTCTACTGTGCAGCCACTGTTGGGTCCTTGAGCAAGGCCCTTAACACTGTCTGCTTCAGGGGTGTCATACAATGGCTGAGCCTGCTCTTTGTCCCTGTTTCAATGTCCCTTTACGTAGCTCCATTTACGTTAGACATGTGATGCTTCGGTGTCATTTGCAGCAAAGTTGCCACCCATCATGACACTCTTACCAGCTGTTCTTGGAATTGTACCCACACCCCTTCTTTCATTTCTATTTAATCTGTCCATTGCCGTGCTGTATGTGTACAAATTCTAGATGTGCATTTCTGTGTCTTTTTAGCTCAGGTGTTTTTAGTGGGGTGTATTTTGTTGGAACGGTGATGACTCTTCTTGAATTGCTGCAGGCTCCCCTCTTACCTAGTTTATTATTAGTCTGACAGCACAGTGTGAAATCTAGTGGTGCGAATCTTTCTAGAGAGGATTTGTGGTCCTATTATGGTTCCTTATTCTGATTATGAAAACAATCGTACTGATGTGAATGTTTAGTGTTTAGGGTATTTGCTCTGGCAATGCAGATGAATTTTTGCAGCAGATATTAATATTAGGTGACCTTTATGTGATTTTAGCTGTAACATCAGCCACTGAAATAGCTCCTCAAAAGACTTTTTGGAATTTGTGCCAATTCATTTGCATAACTGGGCACTGAAAACCTAAACTGAGGTAAATTGGTCAAGAAAACCTAAACTGAGGTACTAGTTTATTTCAAAGCTGTTCTATATATGTATGTACACCGATCAGCCATAACATTAAAACCACCTCCTTGTTTCTACACTCACTGTCCATTTTATCAGCTCCACTTACCATATAGAATCACTTTGTAGTTCTACAATTACTGACTGTAGTCCATGTGTTTCTCTGCATGCTTTGTTAGCCCCCTTTCATGCTGTTCTTCAACGATCAGGACTCTCCCAGGACCACTACAGAGCAGGTATTATTTGGGTGGTGGATCATTCTCAGCACTGCAGTGACACTGACATGGTGGTGGTGTGTTAGTGTGTGTTGTGCTGGTATGACTGGATAAAACACAGCAGCGCTGATAGAGTTTTTAAACACATCACTGTCACTGCTGGACTGAGAATAGTCCACCAACCAAAAATATATTCAGCCAACAGCGCCCCGTGGGCAGCATCCTGTGACCACTGATGAAGGTCTAGAAGATGACCAACTCAAACAGCAGCAATAGATGAGCGATCGTCTCTGACTTTACATCTACAAGGTGGACCAACTAGGCAGGAGTGTCTAATAGAGTGGACAGTGAGTGGACACGGTAATTAAAAGCTCCAGCAGCGCTGCTGTGTCTGATCCATTCATACCAGCACAACACACACTAACACACAACCACCATGTCAGTGTCACTGCAGTGCTGAGAATGATCCACCACCTAAATAATACCTGCTCTGTAGTGGTCCTGTGGGGACCATTGAAGAACAGGGTGAAAGCAGGCTAAAAAAGTATGCAGAAAAACAGATGGACTACAGTCAGTAATTGTAGAACTACAAAGTGCTTCTATATGGTAAGTGAAGCTGATAAAATGGACAGTGAGTGTAGAAACAAGGAGGTGGTTTTAATGTTATGGCTGATCAGTGTATATATATATATATACTGTATATATAATATACTATATATAGTGGCATATTATACACACTATACTATAAGCATTTGGAGCCCTGACCATGAACATGTTGGACATCCCAATTAAAAAAACAAATGATAATAAAATTAAGTGACTTCTATGTGATTGTTTTAGTTATAACAATAGCCACTGAGATAGCTCCTCAAAAGCCTTTGGGAATTTGTGCCCATACAGTGCTGGCCAAAAGTATTGGCACCCCTGCAATTCTGTCAGATAATACTCAATTTCTTCCAGAAAATTATTGCAATTACAAATGCTTTGATATTAAAATGTTCATTTAATTTGTCTTCAATGGAAAACCACAAAAAGAATTGTCAAAAAGCCAAATTGGATATAATTCCACACCAAACATAAAAAAGGGGGTGGACAAAAGTATTGGCACCCTTTGAAAAATCATGTGATGCTTCTCTAATTTGTGTAATTAACAGCACCTGTTACTTACCTGTGGCACATAACAGGTGGTGGCAATAACTAAATCACACTTGCAGCCAGTTAAAATGGATTAAAGTTGACTCAACCTCTGTCCTGTGTCCTTGTGTGTACCACATTGAGCATGGAGAAAAGAAAGAAGACCAAAGAACTGTCTGAGGACTTGAGAAGCAAAATTGTGAGGAAGCATGGGCAATCTCAAGGCTACAAGTCCATCTCCAAAGACCTGAATGTTCCTGTGTCTACCGTGCGCAGTGTCATCAAGAAGTTTAAAGCCCATGGCACTGTGGCTAACCTCCCTAGATGTGGACGGAAAAGAAAAATTGACGAGAGATTTCAACGAAAGATTGTGCGGATGGTGGATAAAGAACCTCGACTAACATCCAAACAAGTTCAAGCTGCCCTGCAGTCCGAGGGTACAACAGTGTCAACCCGTACTATCCGTCGGCGTCTGAATGAAAAGGGACTCTATGGTAGGATACCCAGGAAGACCCCACTTCTGACCCAGAGACATAAAAAAGCCAGGCTGGAGTTTGCCAAAACTTACATGAGAAAGCCAAAAACGTTTTGGAAGAATGTTCTCTGGTCAGATGAGACAAAAGTAGAGCTTTTTGGGAAAAGGCATCAACATAGAGTTTACAGGAAAAAAAACGAGGCCTTCAAAGAAAAGAACACGGTCCCTACAGTCAAACATGGCGGAGGTTCCCTGATGTTTTGGGGTTGCTTTGCTGCCTCTGGCACTGGACTGCTTGACCGTGTGCATGGCATTATGAAGTCTGAAGACTACCAACAAATTTTGCAGCATAATGTAGGGCCCAGTGTGAGAAAGCTGGGTCTCCCTCAGAGGTCATGGGTCTTCCAGCAGGACAATGACCCAAAACACACTTCAAAAAGCACTAGAAAATGGTTTGAGAGAAAGCACTGGAGACTTCTAAAATGGCCAGCAATGAGTCCAGACCTGAATCCCATAGAACACCTGTGGAGAGATCTCAAAATGGCAGTTTGGAGAAGGCACCCTTCAAATCTCAGGGACCTGGAGCAGTTTGCCAAAGAAGAATGGTCTAAAATTCCAGCAGGGCATTGTAAGACACTCATTGATGGTTACCGGAAGCGGTTGGTCGCAGTTATTTTGTCTAAAGGTTGTGCTACCAAGTATTAGGCTGAGGGTGCCAATACTTTTGTCCGGCCCATTTTTGGAGTTTTGTGTAAAATGATAATTGATTTGACTTTTTTTTCATTCTCTTTTGTGTTTTTTCATTGCAAGCAAAATAAATGAAGATATTAATACCAAAGCATTTGTGATTGCAATCATTTTCTGGAAGAAATTGAGTATTATCTGACAGAATTGCAGGGGTGCCAATACTTTTGGCCAGCACTGCATATATAAACATCATAACATAATATGTGTATCTCTGACTGAAATGTAAATGTGCACTTAAAATATATCAAATAAGAAAAACCAAAGTGGTTAAATACTTGTTTTCCCATCATACTTCTGCAAATTATATCTATTAAAACCTCACTGACCGAACACACGTCGAGGATGGATCAGTGATCTGCCTCTGCATGCCTCTGCTGCCATAGACGCCATTCTCCCGAGCATTGGACTCAGCCTCTAGAGGAATGTCGGGTGAAGTGTGACTAATTTTCAGAGCTGTCTCAGGCACCGGGACAGGTGGAGGAGACCCTGGCGCTGGTGGTGATACCGGCGTAGGCGGTACAGTTGTCTCCTTAACCACTGAACCTCGAGGCTGGGTCCGGCGGTCGAGAGTGGCATCCACTTCTGTGTATATGGGCTGTGGTTGAAGAGGTGGAGGAGGAGGATGAGAGTGCTCCGGTTGGCCCTCTTTGGTGCCAGGTGATGGAGCTCGCTCTCTCCATGGTATCCAGCATAGCTTCCAGGAGACGAAGAGAGAGACGCCGAATAAGGCCAGTCCACAGGCAGTCACCACCAGTGACAGCAGGCTCACCGATACATCTGCAGGGTAGAGAAACAGAACAGATTTTGGAGATAAGTGGATATTTTACACGTAAAACATGACAGGAAAATGTTCCTAGGCTTGACAGATACTTATGGAAGTGTGAGAGAATGTGTTGAGGAATAAGAATAGCACTGGCGCCAGGGTGAAGCCTCACATTTATTTTCATTTATGCACTGTTTTAAGTATTCTAGAGGGTTTAAAATAAATCACAATGTCCTAAATCATCGTTGAAGGTTCATACAAATGATCCTTATTTATCTTTCACATTGATGCCTGTGGAATAGTTTTGTTTGTCTCCTTTTACATTTACAGCATTTAGCAGATGCTCTGATCCAGAATCACTTACCAAAGAGCTTTGTGAATCCCTCAGTGAACATTTTCTTACCCGAGTACAAACAGACACCAATCTAGAAACAACACGCATCTGCTGAAACCCTAAAAAGAGGCAATTTAGGTAGGAGAGCAGCTGGTATTATTATTTTTTAAACATGGCTAAGTACATGATTGGGTTTCATTTAAGAACATTGTAAAAAAAAAAAAAAAAAAGGAGTGTCTCCAATTGCAGCAAGTGCTGTTCAAACAGACATGAGGTTCATTTCACCATCTGGTTGTTAAGCACTGATATTTCTGTTCCTTGAGTCCACAGAGGGGTCAAAGTGAGTCCTAGTCTTGTTGGTCAGTCTTAGTTTTTAGCTTTAATATATATAAATATATATGCACTGATCAGCCATAACATTAAAACCACCTCCTTGTTTCTACACTCACTGTCCATTTTATCAGCTCCACTTACCATATAGAAGCACTTTGTAGTTCTACAATTACTGACTGTAGTCCATCTGTTTCTCTACCTAACTTTTTAGGACCCCCACAGGACCACCACAGAGCAGGTGTTATTTAGGTGGTGGATCATTCTCAGCACTGCAGTGACACTGACATGGTGGTGGTGTGTTGTGCTGGTATGAGGGGATAAGACACAGCAATGCTGATGGAGTTTTTAAACACCTCACTGTTACTGCTGGATTGAGAACAGTCCACCAACCAAAAATATCCAGCCAACAGTGCCCCATAGGTAGCGTCCTGTGACCACTGATCAAGGTCTAGAACAGACCTGGGCATTGTACGGCCCGCGGGCCACATCCGGCCCGTGAGACATCCCTGACCGGCCCGCATGGGGTTCAAGGCAATTAAAAATTTTAAGTAAATAAATGTACATTAAACATGCAATATAACAGGATTGATTTTGACGGGAGCGCTGTGTCTTTAAATATCCGGGAGTTTGGATTTACGTGTGTGCGTGAGTGTATCCAGCTTCACTGTAATGTGAACAGAACTGAGTGTGACTGACGGTGGAGTTTTTAACAAGACACGAACTTCTGAAATATTTATTTACTGAAGTCAGATGTAACGCTGGTTAAGGATCACAATTTAGGCTCTACATTTTTAGGAACAACACCTGAAGCTTCACTAACTAAACCATGGTGGCTAAGTGGGTAGCACTGTCGCCTCACAGCAAGAAGGTCCTGGGTTCGATCCCCAGGTGGGCGGTCCGGGTCCTTTCTGTGTGGAGTTTGCATGTTCTCCCCGTGTCTGCGTGGGTTTACTTCGGGTGCTCCGGTTTCCTCCCAGTCCAAAAACATGCAAGTGAGGTGAATTGGAGACACTAAATTGTCCAAGACTGTGTTCGATATAACCTTGAGAAGTGATGAACCTTGTGTAATGAGTAACTACCGTTCCTGTCATGGATGTAACCAAAGTGTAAAACATGATGTTAAAATCCTAATGAACAAACAAACAAACAAACATTAACTAAACTACAAAAGCAACAAGAACTTTTTTATAAAGTTTAACACATCCAGAACTGAAGCAGTCAGGACCAGCTTTGTGATTTTAAAAAGAATATCCAACAATAACAAATGACTGAAAAACAAATGAGGTAATTAGACTCAAAACAAAATAGTTTACAAACCTGCACATTTGTTCACATTTGGTTTTTTTTGCATGTTTGTTTAAATAGTAAAATAATGTTGATGTTTTTTCTCTACCTACTTCTAATTTTCTGATTGTAACATCTAAACATTAACAGCTTAATAAAAGTGCACAATTTACTGCTTCTCATAAAGAGTGGGCAGTCGTAGCCTAGTGCTTAAGGTACTGGACTAGTAAATACAAGGTCGCTGGTTCAAGCCCTTCCACTGCCAGGTTGCTGTTGTTGGGCCCTTGAGCAAGGCCCTTAACCCTCAATTGCTCAGACTGTATACTGTAACAGTACTGTAAGTCGCTTTGGATAAAGACGTTGACGCTAAATGCTGAAAATGTAAATAAAGAGATAAAATTAATATTGAGCAGAATTAAGTTCACCTTATTGGTCTGGCCCTCCACAACAGTCCCAGTTTCTTATGTGGCCCCTTGGAAAATTTAATTGCCCACCCCTGGTCTAGAAGATGACCAACTCAAACAGCAGCAATAGATGAGCAATCGTCTCTGACTTTACATCTACAAGGTAAACCAACTAGGATGGAGTGTCTAAAAGAGTGGGCAATGAGTGGACACAGCATTTAAAAAACTCCAGCAGTGCTGCTGTGTCTGATGCACTCATATTAGCAAAACACACACTAACACACCACCACCATGTCAGTGTCACTGCAGTGCTGAGAATGATCCACCACCCAGATAATACCTGCTCTGTGGTGGTCCTGTGGGGGTCCTGACCCTTGAAGAACAGGGTGAAAGCAGGCTAAAAAGGTTTTGCTTATACAGGAGTAGTGGTGCATTGTTATGCTGTGCAGTGCTTGTATGAAAGAAGATGGAAGACTATTCAAAAGAAAACCATGTCTCTAACCTCAACAAACAAGTCAATCTCTCAAGTATACAAAAGAACATCTAGATAAACCAGGCACTTTTTATAGGATCACCTATTGGCTACAATCAACAGTATACTTGCACATCAAAAGATGTTTTATAAATGCTGATTTGTATATCATTAAACCAGTAGAATTTATGACTTCTAATCGTACCAACATTTTATAGAAAATAGGCCCTCTGAATTTAATTAGCACCAGGCTATTAATATTCCCCAGGCCAATAAGTTTCCCAGTTTATATCTATCAGCCTTTTTTTATAAGCAATTGAAAGCTGTCAGAGCGTTGACAGGTCTAAACCAGCTCTGATTCTAATAAAATCCCTCTGCTTTAATTGAATGCAGGATATTAATTAGGTCCAAGTCAAGCAGAAGGCAACCCTTTCATCCTTAACTTAAAAGAAGTCATGGCTTGTTTAATTACAGATAAGCAAAATTGGTTTAATTATGTGCACAGAGCTTTATCTTTGTACTGAACGCCCTTTGCAGGTCGGACTAATTAACATTAAGAAAAATAACACTAGCTTAAATAAGAGGGTTCTATTTTTATTTATTTACTTATTCATTTATTTATTTTTACACGAGTAATGATGTAGGGCTATATACACCGATCAGCCATAACATTAAATTTTTTTTTTCCATTTTATCAGCTCCACTTACCATATAGAAGCACTTTGTAATTCTACAATTACTGACTGTAGTCCATCTGTATAATTTGGGTGGTGGATCATTCTCAGCACTGCAGTGACACTGACATGGTGGTGGTGTGTTAGTGTGTGTTGTGCTGGTATGACTGGATAAGACACAGCAGCGCTGATAGAGTTTTTAAACACCCCACTGTCACTGCTGGACTGAGAATAGTCCACCAACCAAAAATATCCAGCCAACAGCGCCCCGTGGGCAGCGTACTGTGACCACTGATGAAGGTCTAGAAGATAACTAACTCAAACAGCAGCAATAGATGTGCGATCATCTCTGATTTTACATCTACAAGGTGAACCAACTAGGTAGTCTAATTGATTGTCTAATAGAGTGGACAGTGAGTGGACACTGTATTTAAAAACTCAGTGTATGTATATGTGTAATTATATACAGTATGTGTATATCACTAGAAGGTGTTGTGAAAACAGAGAAGAGTAAAAAAATTCATAGAATAATCAAGTTACACTACTTTGCACCATTCCACTATAAGTAGGTGAATTGGTAACAGGTATCATGATTGAGCCTTTGGTAGATTCTCCTTTTATTCCCAGTCTTTGTAAGCAAATATGGGTTGTGGCTCCCACTACTTTGTGCCAAACTAGTTCAAAAATAAATGATTTTTTTTATTATCTACTGTGCATAATATTGTGAAAGGATTCAAAAAATCTGGCAAATGTTAATCCATGCAGGGCAGCACAATGTGGGTTATCTATGATGCCTCAGATAGTATTGCATAAGAAACCATCATGCTACTGTGATAAATATAGCCATGTGAGCTTGGGAGTAATTGGAAGCAGTACGTCACTACTCCAAAAATAAATCACAGATTCTTGGTTTATAATATGGGGTGGCTACATTTTGTTTCTATACTGTTAAAATATAAAATTGGATGATGAAAACATAAAAATGCATGTTTTTAATAACCTAAAGGTCATAAATACTGAAGATGAAAAACAATTCTTCATTTCCAAGGCATAAGCAGAAACCCAAGCCGTTCTCACATGCACAGAGTCACAGAGGGAAGTGCTGAGAAGAAGTGAGAAGTCACGACTAACTCTGTGAATAATCTGCCTCAGTCGACTCCAACACTTTCAGCACATGTAACTGCAAACCTTTAGCACACTTGAACACCAACTTCATTGGATCCAAAAACAATTCAAGTCTATAAATATGAGGACCAGCTGTTGTCTTGTAATAAAAATACACATCTGCAGAAACGTGAGAGAAATGGGCTAGAAATTGGATGGCTGTATGCATTATATTAATGTAACTATCCAATCATTTGACATGCACAAAATAATCTCTTCTCATTATTTTTCTATTAGCTACACAGTAACAGTCACTGGCCATTTTATGAGCTACACCTACCACATACACTGATCAGCCATAACATTAAAACCACCTCCTGGTTTCTTCACTCACTGTCCATTTTATCAGCTCCACTTACTATATAGAAGCACTTTGTAGTTCTACAATTACTGACTGTAGTCCATCTGTTTCTCTGCATGCTTTGTTAGCCCCCTTTCATGCTGTTCTTCAGTGGCCAGGACTCTCCCAGGACCACTACAGAGTAGGTATTATTTGGGTGATGGGTCGTTCTCAGCACTGCAGTGAAACTGACATGGTGGTGGTGTGTTAGTGTGTGTTGTGCTGGTATGAGTGGATCAGACACAGCAATGCTGATGGAGTTTTTAAACACCTCAGTGTCACTGCTGGACTAGGAATAGTCCACCAACCAAAAACATCCAGCCAACAGCACCCCATGGGCAGCGTCCTGTGACCACTGATGAAGATCTCAAAGATGATCAACTCAAACAGCAGCAATAAATGAGCGATTATCTCTGACTTTACATCTACAAGGTGGACCAACTAGGTAGGAGTGTCTAATAGAGTGAACACAGTATTTAAAAACTCCAGAAGCGCTGCTGTGTCTGATCCACTCATACCAGCACAACACACACTAACACACCACCACCATGTCAGTGTCACTGCAGTGCTGAGAATGATCCACCGCCCAAATAATACCTGCTCTGTGGTGGTCCTGGGAGAGTCCTGACCATTGAAGAACAGGGTGAAAGGGGGCTAACAAAGCATGCAGAGAAATAGATGGACTACAGTCAGTAATTGTAGAACTACAAAGTGCTTCTATATGGTAAGTGGAGCTGATAAATTGGACAGTGAGTGTAGAAACAAGGAGGTGGTTTTAATGTTATGGCTGATCGGTGTATATCTCTTACTGGCAAGATATTTGTTTACCATGCAGTCTGACTCCATATTGACACAAAAAAGGTTCTGTTTATGATTTGAATGCTGTTTGAGGTGGAACTGCATGCTCTTTCTACAGAAGAATACAAAACCAGCACTTGCACACTGAATGTGGGTGAGCAGTACTCTTTACAACCTGTGAAAGACAGAGATCTGTAAACAGAGCCCTGTTCTATTTTCAAATCAAGCGTCTGCTGTTGGACATACATTTTAATTACCTGTTTACCCCCTATTTTTGTCTTTGCCCTATTTTGTTCTGCCAAACTAGTTGCTTTCAATTCTTCCCATTGTTATACCTGTGCTGCTTGCATTACCCATGACCTAACCTGACATATACTGGAATATACACTGATCAACCATAACATTAAAACCACCTTGTTTCTTCACTCACTGTCCATTTTATCAGCTCCACTTACCATATAGAAGCACTTTGTAGTTCTACAATTACTGACTGTAGTCCATCTGTTTTTCTGCATGCTTTGTTAGCCCCCTTTCATGCTGTTCTTCAATGGTCAGGACTCTCCCAGGACCACTACAGAGCAGGTATTATTTGGGTGGTGGGTCATTCTCAGCACTGCAGTGAAACTGACATGGTGGTTGTGTGTTAGTGTGTGTTGTGCTGGTATGATTGGATAAGACACAGCAATGCTGATTGAGTTTTTAAACACATCACTGTCACTGCTGGACTGAGAATGGTCCACCAACCAAAAATATCCAGCCAACAGCGCCCCATGGGCAGCGTCCTGTGACCACTGATGAAGGTCGAGAAGATGACCAACTCAAACAGCAGCAACAGATGTGCGATCATCTCTGACTTTACATCTACAAGGTGGACCAACTAGGTAAGAGTGTCTAATAGAGTGGACAGTGAGTGGGCACGGTATTTAACTCCAGCAGCGCTACATGGGCAATGATTGGCTGGTCCGAAGAAGGGAGTCCGCAGGGATTCTTCATAACTGTTGCAATTATGACCTCCAATGACCTCTGCTGACTGATCAATGATGCTTGCACAGAGATGGGGGATAATGGGGATTGGTGCATGACTCTCCGTGCACAGTACGGTTCCCTTATGAACATGTTTTGTGCAGATGAAAACAAAGCCGTTGGCTATTGCACGTGTCTCAAGGGGGGGCGCGTTTGTTACGGCCCTCCTCAGGTGTGAGAGTCTGCAGCGGTTCGTTTGTGGTGAGAACAAGTAAGTTCCAAACCAAGTAGCATATCCCAGTACTTTTTCAAAGTCTGAAGCAGTACAGCATTTTTAACCCTAGTGCTACTCACAATTCGGAGCACCGAAAAATATACAGCAGGGGGACAAGCGTTCTCCTTGGAATAATTTCCCTGCGTCTGTTCGGGATTCAAACTTGGTTGCATCCTTTAAGTGTAGATTAACACATATTTATTTACTCAAGCTTTTGATTAGTCATTACAAACCAGGGAATTTATCTCTTTCAGTAAAGCTATATCCTCTATACCTATATCTTTTAGTTTTATCTTTCCACTGTTGCCCTTGGCTTGCTCAACAGGGGGTTTTGGTCCTAAAATCTAGCTTAAAGAGCTTTTAAAAAGGGCTATACAAATAAATTTTACTTAACTTGACTAAAGACGTGCCCTTAAAAGACCGCAGCATTCTACTGATGTAGATTAGTCTGGTATAATGACCAGACAATTACCACAGCTACAAACAAATGCCATCTTTCTGTTGCTCCCTTTTAAATTGCATAGAAATATGCACTCGTCCAAAACACATGACCTTTTATCCTGTATTTACTTTCCAGCTTCTGACTCAGATACATCTGACCAAGGAGTGGACTTGGTCTTTTTTCTTCTTGTGTATTACAACAATGTCCATTAACAATGAGTTGGACCTAAATGTCACCTGAGTGAACTACTGGCCGCCTGAAGTTGCTCAGTTTTTTAAATTTATTTTATTGTTACATGAAAAATGCCAGGATGTAGGAAGGCCACTGTCACACATTACATTAAACACAACCCCAGCAAGTTTAAATGCTGTGCAGCGTGGCTGCTTTCTTACACTGCCTGCATTTATCTTCTCTGACAGGAAATAAGACAAACTTTTCCCTCGTGTCTGCAGGCGGTCTCTGCTCTGGAGATGTATTAACACAGATAATCTAATAAAAAGAAAATCAGTCTGAACCAATGATCGTTATTTAGTCATTCATCTTCAGTTACCGCTTCATCAGGCTTGTAGCAGGTCTGGGACCTACTCAAAAAAAGACCTGTGCCAGGAAGGAATCCACCATACACAACACACCAGTACATCACAAGACATTACCCACTCCACCATTAATTTAATCATTTATATTTTAGGAGGTGGGAAGAACCCACCTAAACACTTTGCTAACCATCCCACAGGCAGTGATTGATGTTCTATGTTGCACCCACACTACATGTTTTGCCCAATGTGCTGCCCTTACTAATACTTATTACTTTATTAACCTCTTAATTCTGGTCAGAAGTCTGTGGACCCAGGAACAGTAGACACATGGCAGGAATCCACCCTAGACAAGGCATGGCAGGTTTAACCATTCACTAATTCACTTACACATAGAGGCAATTTGAAATAGTCAATGTACCTACTGGCATATTTATTGGAGGGGTAGGAAAAAATGCCAAACTTCCCACAGATAGTGACCAGAGGTTTTAACTATTTGTTTGTTGACTGTGCTATGTAAGTTTCTGTTTTAAATGAAGAAATGTGACATCTGCACAGTTATTTTACACTGTTTCCACCAGGGAACACACTGGATGCAGGGCAGGAATACCCTGGACAGGGCTCCAATCCACCCTGGACAGAGCTTTGACCACCCACAGACATAGCCAATCATTTCTGTATATATGCCATGCTGGCCAACAGTGCCATTGAGATTTGAACCTTGATCTTGATGGTACCTGAGCGCCTCTCTGCACAGTGATATTTATTATTATTAGGGCTGTCACACGATTAAGATTTTTAATCGAGATTAATCTCGATTAAAGAACCAAATTTATCGACTGCAAAAATAACGAAGCAAAATTTGAACAGTTATGCACATTTTTATTGCAAGAACATGTTTACCAATAAAAAAATTTATACAATTATGATAAAATTATTAAATCTAAATTATCTTTAGAAAGCCAGCCAATGCCTGTATAGAGTTGTTAACAGCTACCCATCTTTCAGCTAGTTATTTAAAATGACAAGTCTGTTCACATTATCTGGCAAAAGTGAGGATCTTTTTCTGTTCATAACTCTGCCACTGGAAACAGGCGCTCAGGGTACTAATATGAACCATTTCTAGATGCAACACATATAACGGCATGTAGATGTACATCGTTAACTATGTTAAAGCATCTACAGTCCTGCTCACCATTATTGGCACCCCTTCATTTTTTGCATAACCTGTACAATATCTTCAGAAATAAATGGAAATGTACCAATTTTATATTATCAGGATTTTTTAATTGGAGGTCCAAAGTAATATAATGAAGAACATTGTTTTTCAGCTTACATGTTGTCATTTTAAAGAAGAAACAGAAAAAAAGAGAATGTGCAGTAATAAAGGCACCCCTCCTTAATATTTGGTTGCACACCCTTTGGCAGTGATGACAGCCTCCAAACGTTTCTTGTAGCCATCTATAAGCTTCTTGCACTTCTCAGCTGGTATTTTCTCCCACTCTTCCTTTGCAGTTTGTTCGAGCTCTTGAATGTTTGCAGGGTTCTTTTTCCCCAATGACAGATTTCAGCTCACCCCACAGATTTTCAATGGGATTGAGATCAGGACTCATTGCTGGCCATTTTAAAACAGTCCATTTCTTCCTGTTCAACCATTCCTGCGTGCTTTTGGATGTGTGCTTTGGGTCTTTGTCTTGCTGGAGGACCCATGATCTTCGACTCAAACCAAGTTTTCTTACACTGGGTAGGACATTTCGCTCTAAAATCTCTTGATAATTCTCCAATTTTATGATTCCTGTGATACGGTCGAGGCCCCCAGTACCAGACGCAGCAAAACAGCCCCACAGCATTATGGATCATCCACCATGCTAAACTGTAGGTAGGGTGTTATTTTCCTTATACGCTTCATTGCGCCGTCTGTAAACAAATTGTTGGTGTGCATTGCCAAAAAGCTCTATTTTTGTTTCATCGGTCCACAGAACATTTTCCCAGAAGGATTGTGGTTTGTCCAGGTACTCTTTGGCAAAGTTGAGTCATTCCTTTTTATGTCTTTTCTTTAGCAATGGTTTCTTTCTTGGCCTTCGCCGATAAAGCTCTGCTTGGTTTAGTGTGCGCCGTATGGTACTTATTGAAACCATGACCCCAGACTGTTCCAGGTTGGCCTTCAGGTCTTTGGATGTTTGACATGGTGTTTTTTCCACCATTCGCACCAAACTTCGAAGACATCTCTCATCAATTTTCCTCTTCCCTCCACATCCAGGGAGGTTCTTGACTGTTCCATGCTTGGCAAACTTCTTAATAACATTGCACACTGTTGAAACAGAGATACCAAGGTCTTTGGAGATGGACTTATACCCTTTGGAGGTCTTGTGTTTGCTAATAATAGCACTTCTGATGTCCTCAGACAGCTCCTTAGTCTTCACCATTGTGACAAAGGAACAGGGAATAACATGTGGCTTTTTAAAACACTGAAGTCATCATTCATTGGGTAATTAATGTCACATGGGCACTGACAACTTATCACAGGTGATTCTCATTTGTGATTTAGCACAGGTGAGTCAAAATGTGTTTCCATACTGATTTACTGTAAAGGGTGCCAATACCAGTGCCACAGCAAGCTTTAGGTTTTTCTATTTTTTCTCTCCCATTGTTTTTAGTTTTAAATGTTGTTTATCATTTGCTCTTTTGTATCAAACACAAGTTCCCTATAGAAAAAAGCTGTTACACTTGATTAATTTTTTTCCAGGAGATATTCCACATTATGTACTTAAACTTCATGGGTGCCAATAATGGTGAGCAGGACTGTACAGTCCATTGCGATCCATTTAACACCAGTGTTTGTAATGTTCTCACGACGTGTACAGTCCATGGGCTTTCCATCCAAATTCCTCAATTTCCCAAATAAAGTTGTTGAGCTCATATCGGCTGTAACGCGTATCCATGAATGCAGACGCCTGACGAGACCAAAGATGATATTAAAGCGTCAATCAATAACTGTAATTTTGTCTAGTGATGATTTCTTACGCTTTTTGAAAACAAAAATTATTATTCGAAACACCCCTACATTTCTCAATATGTAGCAGCAGCAGCTCAAGTAATTTGTAACCCACAACTGCAAACTGGAAAAACACCCGTGTTATCGCTATACTACGACGGCGTATTAGGGCCACTTTAAAGAAAAATATATTTTTAAGTTTCGATTTTGAGAATAAAGTCGAAATAATTATGAGAATAAAGTCGTATAAGTTTCGATTTCGAGATTAAAGTCAAAATGATTACGAGATTAAAGTCAAAATGATTATGAGATTAAAGTCTAAATAATTACGAGATTAAAGTCAAAATGATTACGAGATTAACGTCGAAATGATTACAAGATGAACTTCGAAATGATTACGAGATTAAAGTCAAAATAATTACAAGATTAAAGTCAAAATAATTACGAGATCAAAGTCCTTGTGTTAAAAAGAGGGATGTTCATGATTAGGTTATACTTAAATAAGTTATACTTTTGTATCGGTTTCACAAATAAAGAAATCCCCAATCTCCTGCACATCAGCACCAGTTTGTTATTAGCATAAGGACAATGACACAGCTTTGCAATAAACTGTGTTTATTTAGAAGAACGTGCACCACCGGTCAGCAGTATTTTAACCGAGCCTTATGGACTCATACGATAAACTGAAGCCGTATGGCATTACATAAATAATGGGGTCCTCAAACTTTTTAACCAAAGGGCCAGATTACTGTTCTTCAGTGTTTCGGGGGGCCGGACCGCGGGTGAAATAGTAAACACACCCAAAAAAGCTATTTACTATGTATACTGGATGTATTGTCTGTGCTTTGTATAATTGTAGTTCATAATGATAATGCAGAAATTTTATTTATTTTAATAATTTCCATTATCCTACCTCATACAGTGTTTCCTTAAAAAATCAGTGTGAACTGTGAGCCTGCTTTTGCCTGACGACAGTAAGCGTCAGGTTCCATATTTGTTACTGCCAGTCATAATAGCTAATAAATGTTGATCAGTGAGTCTGGATCTGGTTGGAGATTTAAGGTGTTTCAACTTCGAAAAAGTCTGCACACTTATTGAGATCGGGGAGCAATGGAAAGAGAAGCATAAAAATTAAACAATGTGCTTGAGTTTTGATTTTGGATGCATAAATGCGTTGATCTCCGGGAGCAGGAAGTTAAAACATTTCAAAACTCGCACCGACTCAGCCAGCGGCTCTCAGTAAAGCACATCTTCAGCTCAGACAAGAATTCCTGAAACTGCCTGTAGTTAAGAGCATTAGCTTTAATGAAATTAACACAGGACACGAGGATTTTCATAACGAAATCCCACTTAACTGCTTTGCAACACAGTTCAGTGGCTGCGGTCACTCATCTCTCTATTGATGCGCCAATCACTCCCCTCATGCTTGGAGCACCACCCATTGGATCGCTGCCGTATAATCTACTGAGACTCCGGGTGGCCAATTTTTGTTTCCTCTGTTATTTTTTTCCCCGTTATAATACTGTGAGTTCGAAGATGAACAGTGGCCAGACAACAAGTATTGCTGCTGTGGTTAAAGGGGCCGGTCAAATTAAAGCATCGGGCCGTATATGGCCCGCGGGCCGTAGTTTGATGACCCCTGCTATAAATGGTTGCATTGACGGGTTTAGTCGTCATGTCATGTGGATGGAAGCATACAATACAAACAGCCACCCACACTCATTATAGGCTGCCCTCGGCGCCCTGAGACCCGTGCTTCTCTGAACTGACAAGCCTGCGACGGCTGCACACTCTTTGGCCATAATATTTCGACTTTATTCTCATAATATTTCGACTTTATTCTCATAATATTTCAACTTTATTCTTATAATATTTCTACTTTATTCTCATAATAATCTCGAAATCAAAACTTATACGACTTTATTCTCGAAATCAAAACATAAAAATATTTTTTACAGTGGCCCTAATACGCCGTTGTGCTATTCAGTATAAACACAATGTTGCTGTGTTAAAGCAGCGCAAATTACCACAGTGACACACGTTTAAAGTAGGGATGCACCGATATCGGTCCCGATATTACCAAAATGAGATGGATCGGATATCGGATAATTAAACCGATCCATGGGGCCGATATACATTCACTTTAATTCGTTTGCGACGCATGCTAAGCCCATACAGGACGTGCTGCTGACGTATGGCGTATAGCACAAACAAAAACAGCAACATGGAGCGAGCCAAAGAGTCATCTGCATGGAGGTATTTCACTTGCTTGCTATGCTAACAAGTTCGATGGCAACATGTTTATTACTCAGGTTTAGCTGCTATATTTTATTTTGAATTACTGTTTGCACTAAATATTTACGGATAAGTTTATTTGAAAAAGTTATTTAAGCTACTACTGTTTTTCTCATTGTCAGCAGCTACATTATGGGTGTGTTCAAAAACCTAAGGAGCTGCCTTGCTTACTGTCTACATAAGCGGCTGCCTCAGTAGAGAGGATTCTAATAAGTCATCAACTCATAAATCAGGTTATTCGAACGCGTTACATAGCGATTCCATCGGGTTTAGGATTTAGCATCTTGCCATTAAAACCAATGAACTGAGGTAGCACAGCACTAACGCTAACGTCAATATAACATTTCCCTTCATGTACCGATAACCGTTACATTTCCTGACAAGCTTAAACTTGCAAATAAAAACACTCGGTACAAGTTTATACAAGTTAAAAATCAGTAATATTTTATTTACGTTTGATAATAACTCCATTCGTTTCTCCGCCCTGTCAAGCTATGTTTATTTTTCTGTAAGAAAAGCGCATCCGACCCGCAATGAATGCTGGGATTGCTTTGGTCACCAAGGCAGCGTCAGATGCTTACTCGTTGAGTGAAAATAACACTGAAATATTAAGATGCCTGTTTATTATTTTATTGACAAATAAATAGCAGTTAATTATATTTTGTTTTGCAAACTTAGTAATGTTTAAGTCGATCCTGATGCCTTTCCCACATAATAAAGTATACGGTTTATTAATTCAACAATGGTATCGGATCGGTATCGGGTATCGGCCGATATGCAAAGTATATGTATCGGATCGGTATTGGAACTGAAAAAGTTGGATCGGTGCATCCCTAGTTTAAAGTAGCACAAACATAGCCCAATATAAATCGTTTGATTAAAATTTTAATCTCAATTGATTTTTTTAATCGCGATTACAATTTTAATGCGTTAATCGCGTTAATTAACGCGATTTACACAATTAATGACAGCCCTAATTATTATTATTACTAATACATTATGGCCATGATTCGATACCTTTTTGTCAGAAGGTCACACCAGGTTGCTTCTGTGGACAGCAGTTAGTCACATGGCCGCACACATTTATTAACGAGGCTACTGGTTAAGGATGCTTGCTTTAAATCTAGGGTTTATCAAAATCTGCCATTCAAAAGGTTTAACCATCTTTATTTCTTTTTCTTTTCTTCTTTTTTTTTTTTTTTAAGAAATGTATCTTGCAACATAATACGTTTTCATTTCCCCTCACTAGCTGGTTGTTACTAAAAGCAAAACCTGTGAAATGAAGTTTTCTGAATCCCATTAAAATCAAAAAGTTTGGCTTGCAGCGCTGGTTTAACTACTCAAAATCTGCCAGCCGGCATTAGAGATAAAAGTATCCTGAGGCTTCATTAACTGAGGCAATGAGTGTGAGAATGTGAAACCGGCAATTAAACAGACAATTACTCATAATACACACCACAACAGCTTCTATTTTTTAGCATTACTGTAGAAGTCCAACCAGACTGTGACCATGTCTATAAATAGTTTACAGCCTCCATTATAATGCATTAAAGTCACTACATTAAACTCACTGAGGATTGTATTAGGTATACCTATCTAGTACATGCATTCAATATTTTATAAGCTACACCTACCATACAAATAAACTTTATAGATATACAGTTACTGCCTGTAGCCTATCTGTTGCTCTGTACACTTTGCATTAAATGGGTCATTAAGGGATGCCGTTGTGCAATTGTAACCTCTGTTGTGTGACCAAGGCACCTGCACTAGTGCTGGGGGAATTTATATGGTACTCTGTGAGGTGAAAAGATGTGGATACCGTAGGGAGTGCATAAGAGTGTCAGCGCTCCTCAGCCAGAATGGGCATGGTACAAGCAACAAGAGAATTTCAACACTTTGAAAAAAGCCACAGAATATTAATCACTAGCCACATATTTTTACCTGCCAGCGGTAGACTTTCAAAGAAAGCTGCATCATGTAAAAAGATTCCTGTTTTGCCCAAAATGCTGCACCAACCAAACGTAAGACCTCCAAATTTCTTGTTGGTAATTATAACTGACCGCAGCTGACGACTTCTATGTGCTCATGTAAATAGAGCTAGTTCGACTTCACATATGACAAGTGACAGGGGAGTAAATTCCAAACTGTCACATTATACTGAAATTAAATGTGATCAGAATGAGCTGGCAAAACCGTTAGTTCATCAATTAAAAACAACTTAAACATAAGTGACACTGTCCACGGTCAGGGAAGCTTGAAGTCACCATTAAATCAGAAACTTAATGGTGCTAATTAGAAGCTTTAAAGTGCTGATTTTAGGATGTGTATACGATATACAGATCTAGTTAGTGTTGTATACTATATTGCCAAAAGTATTTCGACACCCAACCATGAGCTTGTTGGACATCCCACTGTAGGCAGTAAATTAGGAATTAGCACATCTACTTTGTAAAGGCTGCTTTTTGTTTTTATTTGCATTATACTTAATGTCCCACATACAGACACATTGTGGTTTCTTTGCTTCTCTCATATCTTTACTTCGAAAAGCAAATCGCAACCATTATGTTATTCTGTGTTCAGGTTTGTCTTCATTAAATGCTTTATCCTGGTCAGGGTCGCATCCGGTCTGGTTTCACCGAAAACACTGGGCACAAGGCAGGAATACCTTGGACAGGGTGCCCATCCATCGCAGAGCTTCAGCTACCCCAATCATGTCTTTACAGATGTTAATCATGTCTTTGTAGATGCCCAGGTGGTGAGATTCTATCTCAAGCCACAGTGGTGGTGGGCTATCATAATAGACCACAGTGCCACAAGTGCCTTTGTGTATAAAATCAATTATACCCTTCCTGACCATGACAGTCCACAAAGCAAGACCCATAAAGACATGGTTTGGTGTGGAGGAACTCCTGACCTTAGAAGCAGTCCTGATCTTAATACCTTGACACATAGCAAAATCTTATGGAAAGCCCTGCAAGAAGAGAAGGCTGTTATAGCTGCAACAAGCTCATGGTCAGATAAGGTGTCCATATATTTTTGGACATACAGTGTATAATCATTACAGACATCCTCTAGTAATGTTTTAACAAATATACAGTGTTTTAGAAAGTCTTATTGTATCTGAACAACATTTAATGTTTTTATTTGCATTATACTTGTCCCACACACAGACACTTTGTGGTTTCTTTGCTTCCCTTGTATCTTTACTTAGAAAAGCAAATAACAGCCATAATGTTATTCATAATAACACACTCCACTTTTGTTTTATCACTTACTCATTACCTAGCTATAAAGTTATATGAAATGTATGTATAAAATGTTGCCATGTGCTCCACTAAGTGCAAAGTCAAAACAATGGCACTGATTTAAATATAGTCATTTACTCCTTAGCGGCTGGATAATTATTGTTTTTACTCTTTGCCCTGCCTTTGTCACAGTGATTATTTAATTACAATCTTTCTCTTAGTAGTGCACTGAACACTCCAACCCAGCTGCCAGGCCTGCAGAATTATCTCTATTTTTCTCCCTAGCTTTCAGTCAAAATGATGCCTGTCTGCATGAATCAGTCTTCAATACATGAAATATTTCATTTCTGTAGAGACAGAGGAATGATGGAGTTCAGACTCATGAAAATGATGAGGAGTATTCTCGCTCGCGAGCACACAATGTATAGCACGTACACAATGCAGAAGATTGGACTGGACAATGTGCACCTAATTGGATCTTGCTGAAGAGTTTAGTGCTTTACTGAAGAGAGTTTTAGAAGTAAGAAGTCCAGAACTTTTAATTTCATGGTAAACGCTGGGGCAACACGGTGGCGCAGCAGGTGCTGCTGTCACCTCACAGAAAGAAGGGCCTGGAATAGATTTTTCCAATCCCTTTTCCAATCACCTTTTTGTGTGTAGTTTGCATGTTCTCCCAGTGTCCATGTGAGCCTTATCTGAATGCTCTAGTTTCCTCACACAAGTTTAAAGACATGCAGTCAGGGCAAGTGGAGCTACTAAATTGCCCTAAGTGTGAGTGTATGTGTGTGTGTGTGTGTGTGCCCTGTGATGGACTAGCAACCTGTTTGGGGTGTTTACTGCCTTTCATCCAATGAATCAGATCCACTGCAACTCTGACTAAGATAAAGCAGTGGTAAATGGTTTATTTATATGGCAAATACTTTTATTTAATGGAACACGTACAGTAAGGGGAAAAGTATATATACCTTCATATATTATACACTAATAGGTCAAAAAAACCCAAAAAATGTGCATGGCAATGCCTTTTTAGTACACCTGGGCATAAAACACTCAGGGATTTATGAAATGTTTGGCTGATGGTAGTTAATTGTTGTACACATGTTAAATGCAGTAGATCTGATCACACAACATCTGAGTAACTTTGCTAATAGGCAAATTATGTGCCCATGCAAACTCCTGTCCATCGTCAAAAGCAATGACCATGCAGGTATCGGACCTGGACATCAAAACAATGAAAAAAGGTTGACCAGTCTAATGAATCCTGTTTTCTCCAAAATCCTAATGATAGCTTACCTGCATGAGAGACTGAACCAGGATGCACAGCCTAGCCATTTGGGGGTGCCCTTGTCAGTGCTCTCTCAGTGCCAGTCCCAAGTCGGGAAAATATTAAAGAGGGTTGCATCAGGAAAGGCATCCAGCATAAAAACTGTGGAAAATCAGGTATGCAAACCAGAATGATCCACTGTAGCAACACTCAAATAGGAGAGCGGCAGAAGGAAAGAAAAAGGGGATGCTGGTTTATTATCTAACCCTGCTTTTTTAATCCTACATTCTATACTAGGTCTGCACAGCAGCATTTGTAAGGCATTTTGCAATTGAAAATCGGTACTGGTCATTTTCAGACAAAAAGGATCATCAAGTTTTATCCTAGCCACTTCGAACATTTGGGCTAAGATTTCAAAATTGCTTTTCACTGCAGATCTTCAACCAACCTAGCAGGACAATTTTGCGAAGTGAAATGGGCCCAAATAGTCTTTTTATTTGGTGCAAAATGTCCTGAGACCACCCAAAGAATAATACAGACTGCCAAAGGCTCGACCAAGTATTAATAAATTGAAATTAATACTAAAATAGTAAGAAAAGACTTTACCATAACACTTAACATAGACAATGTGGCTATGGGGGGACTGGCCAGACTGGTGGCACCACTGAGACTTGAACTATGACTCTGAGACTCTCAGCAGTAAAGGCTAGCTCATTATACTGGTACACTGAGCCACCCTGAGATAAATATTTTTAAGTGTAGTTTTCTGTCTTTCTTATCTTTTTGGAATTTACTGAGATAATAAGAGTCAAAACAATCAAGCCAAACATTAGTAGCAGTAATAATACATTGCAGATCAAATGTTTTATTCATAAAAGATCCATTATTTTTTTCTAGTCTTCAGCCACAACTCTTTGATAAAGTTATGTAATTCACACTAAAGCAGATTCAATTTATCAGCTGTGATATTTTATTAAATCAATAATCTTGGAGCTCCTTCAGAGAAAACAGTCGATTGGAGATTATTAAGCTGGCACTATTGACCAGCAGTGAACAGCTGTCTGTTCAGCTAGAGCATGTAAGAGTGTGAGGACAGTGGATTTATCAGAGTGGGTCGATTGCTCTTTTGTCTCAAGCACTATTTAAATCAGATTCATTTTTTACATGAAGGTAAAGGGTTGTATACCATACCCTAAATGGCCATAAGTTTGTACCACTCGTCCAAGTAATGAAGTTCATGTGTTTCAACAATACAAATTACTACCCTTACCCCTATAAAATAATTACATTTTATTTTTTTCACATTTTATCTTCATCAATTGCTTTATCAATCGCTGCTGGGCACAGGGCAGGAATACCTTGCACAGGGCGCCAATCTGTCACAGAGCTTCAGCTTCCCCAATCATGTCTTTACAGCTGGTAATCATGTCTTTGTAGACTCCCAGGTGGTGAGATTCTATCTCGGGTCACAGCGGTGGTGGGCTAGCGTTAAAGACCACAGTGCCACCGATTTTTGCCCTGATTTTTGCTCGCCGACAGGTTGCCGCTAGATGTGGCAGCTTAGAAGCAACTCAGCATTTGCTCTGGGCTCGAAAATTGGCTCTTGATCGTTATGTGTGAACTTTTCAACGACTCGATCCGAGCGATTGCTCACAGACTCAAGAAAAATATCTAGCATGTTAAATATCTGGACCTGTCGGCAACTCAACATCATGTAAATTTGCAAATTTCCCCCCGTGGGATAATAAAAGGCTATCTTATCTTATGTAGTGTGAAAGGTGTTGCAATCAGGTTGTAATTGTTATGAACGCAAAATACAGAAGGGAAACCCTGGAGGATGAGTTGTAAATGTGTAAAACAGGGGTATATAGTTTCTATCAGAATACATTAGCACACACAAGCTTAACAGTATTTGTGACTTCCACGCCAAACCATAATACTGACATTGCACTGCAAAAATTATTTATTTGACTTCCAACTCTCTCTGCAGAAGAGACAATCCCTGCTGGCTGTGTAGCCAAACCCACTTTTTTACCCAGATTCATTTATTTTTGCTACTTGCTTTTACGCAACACATCAGCGCACAAACAACTTTGATCGCTCGCTTCTTGCTGATGTAAATTTTTGGACATGGTATCACTAAACCCCTTAATCACGTTCCGCGTGTGATTTCGTGACAAAACGTTTGGGAGACCAGACAGACTCGTCTGAGATTCCTCATGGTGATAGATCGTGTAGTGTGTGACCCCATATCGCCAATCAGTCGTGTAGTGTGAAAACCACAACAACTTAAAAGACTCCCGATTAGATCCAGTTGTGTAGTGTGAACTGTACAACGATCTGAACAACTTGAAAGTTGTGCAGGAACTCCTGACCTTAGTAGTAGTCCTGACCTTAATACCCTGAAACATACTGCTTGTTTAAAAGTGCCTGACCTTTAATATTCTCCTTTGGCTGAAATTCACACTGACACAAGCAAAATCTTATGGAAAGCCGTACAAGAAGATTTAAGGCTGTTATAGCTGCAACAAGCTCATGGTCAGGTGTCCATATATTTTTGGCCATATAGTGTATAATCGATACGGACATCCTTCAGTAACAATTTTAACAGATACACCGATCAGCCATAACATTAAAACCACCTCCTTGTTTCTACACTCACTGTCCATTTTATCAGCTCCACTTACCATATAAAAGCACTTTGTAGTTCTACAATTACTGACTGTAGTCCATCTGTTTCTCTGCATGCTTTGTTAGCCCCCTTTCATGCTGTTCTTCAATGGTCAGGACCCCCACAGGACCACCACATAGTAGGTATTATTTGGGTGGTAGGTCATTCTCAGCACTGCAATGACACTGACGTGGTGGTGGTGTGTTAGTGTGTGTTGTGCTGGTATGAGTGGATAAGACAGCAATGCTGATGAAGTTTTTTAACTTTTAAACACCGCACTGTCACTGCTGGACTGAGAATAGTCCACCAACCAAAAATATCCAGCCAACAGCACCCTGTGGGCAGCGTCCTGTGACCACTGATGAAGGTCTAGAAGATGACCAACTCAAACAGCAGCAATAGATGAGCAATCGTCTTTACATCTACAAGGTGGACCAACTAGGTAGGAGTGTCCAATAGAGTGGACAGTGAGTGGACACGGTATTTAAAAACTCCAGCAGCGTTGCTGTGTCTGATCCTCTCATACCAACACAACACACACTAACACACCACCACCATGTCATTGTCACTGCAGTGCTGAGAATGATCCACCACCTAAATAATACCTGCTCTGTGGTGGTCCTGTGGGGTCCTGACCATTGAAGAATAGGGTGAAAGCAGGTTAAAAAAGTAGAAACAAGTAGGCGGTTTTAATGTTATGGCTGATCAGTATATACAGTATTTTATGAAATCTTATTGTATCTGAACAACATTTTAAGCCTGAAAAAGCAATAATGCTCCACACGCTGGTGCAGGTATTGCATGTATTGCACAGATGGCATGCAATCCTTCCTCTGCAGTGTTCTCAGCCTGATAACTGAATAATTCTAAATGGACTCAAAACATTTTGGGCCTTTAATTATCAAAGTTGTGGAAAAACATGAAGGTCGGCGTACCCTACAACTGTGCTTCTGATTTCGAAGTCTCTTTTACAGCATGAAACCAGGTATTGATTGGAACCACACTGCACGGTTTCAAGCATCTTGAAAAGATCATTACTTGTCACACTATCTGACATTATTTTTTTTTAAATGTCTGATTTTACCAGACATTGTGCAATATCAGCTGTACTCAGGGTCATATTGTACAGTCCGATTTTTTTGATTGGCAGACCTTTAAATACACCATCACATCACGCCATCAGTCACATTGGCATAATAGTGGCAATCTTATGCCTAAAGGAATGGAACTGTGACTCGGCGGGTAGCACTGTCGCCTCACAGCAAGAAGGTCCTGGGTTCGATCCCCAGGTGAGGCGTTCTGGGTGCTTTCTGTGTGGAGTTTGCATGTTCTCCCTGTGTCTGCATGGGTTTCCTCCGGGAGCTCCGGTTTCCTCCCACAGTATTAAGACATGCAAGTGAGGTTTGTTTGTTTATTAGGATTTTAACATCATGTTCTCCACTTTGGTTACATTCATGACAGAAACGGTAGTTACTCATTACACAAGGTTCATCAGTTCACACAAGGTTATATTGAACACTAGGGGTGTAACGATACACTCTACCCACGATGCGATGTGATTCACGATACTGGGTTCACGATACGATTTTTTCCCGATTTTTTTTTAACTGAAATTGAAGACAAATTATGACAAAGTTTCCTTTTATTATTTCTCATAAAAAATAAAATACTGTATTTGTAATTATCTTTTATTTATCTAAATAATGAATGCCCTTTTATTTCTGAGGTAGGTACAAACTATGCAAAACAATTTTAAATTAAACCCAATTTGGCTGAAAAACCCCGAACTTGGCGTCAACGTGACGTCAACAAGGCGAGGTGTATAACGCCAGTGCACTCTGCTGTTTAAAGTGAATATCGATTCATTTTACATGTCAAATCGATTTTAATCGTGAAATTTTTGAATCGGTTATTAACTGTATTGTGGTGAATCATTACATCCCTATTGAACACAGTCATGGACAATTTAGTATCTTCAAGTTACCTCACCTGCATGTCTTTGGACTGTTGGAGGAAACCGGAGCACCCGGAGGAAACCCACGCGGATACCGGGAGAACATGCAAACTCCACACAGAAAGGACCCGGACCGCCCCACCTGGGGATCGAACCCAGGACCTTCTTGCTGTGAGGCGACAGTGCTACCCACTTAGCCACCGTGCCTCTGCAAGTGAGGTAAATTGGATACACTAAATTGTCCAAGACTGTGTTCGATATAACCTTGTGTGAACTAATGAATCTTGTGTAACGAACAACTACCGTTCTTGTCATGAATGTAGCCAAAGTGTAAAACATGTTAAAGTCCTATTAAACAAACAAACTTACGCCTAAATAAAATATGACATAAAACGTGAAAAATGACAGAAGGACTGTCTGTGATAAAAAGGAACAGGTAACGTCCATGTATTAAAGAGAACATAAGGTAAGAAGGATATTTTCCCATCTATTAGCATCTTTGCCATCTGCTAGGCCACTGTAACGAGGCCCAGGTTCCTCTGTATATGGCATGAACTCCTGTAATTAATTAAGTTGGTATTTAAAACAAGTGTTCGATGAAATGCTTATTTAAAGAATACAACTCACAGTCTTTCATACAGCAGTTTTGAATCAGCTTCTGTCTTCCTATTGGTGGATTTTAGACAAGCCACACAGCAGCGGTCAGACTATGAGATTTTAATTTAAAGTTTCTGACAGTGTCAGAACTTTTATATTGGCTGTCTTTGGTCAAAGCAGCACTAAATTAGCTGGTGGTGAGCAAACCAGATTACATAAAGAAAACCCATATTGACCTAGACCATTCAACACAGACAGTGACAGGTGACAAGGAACGATCTCAGGTCCCAAAACTGTTGTCAAAATGTTGAATGCATACAAATGTTTTATATATACATATTTTAGCATAGACATCACGCTTAATATCACATGTGCAGCACCTTCTTTTCACCTGCCGGAGCTGGATTCTCTCAGGGGGCTGTATCATATACAGGCAGATACATAATGCATTTCTGTTATCATCCACTGATAGCAGAGATAGCATTCACAGCAGCACTGACGAACTCCATCAACCTCCATTCCTAAGGCACGTTGGACGCCCAGCCAGGTTGATAGCACAGCTGAGATTCAAAGTCGAAAGCTTAAGATCTCAGTAGAGGGCGGCATGGTGGCTCAATGGGTAGCACTGTCACCTTACAGCAAGAAGATCCTGGGTTTGATTTCCAGGTGGAGGGGTCCGGGTCCTTTCTGTGTGGAGTTTGCATGTGACATGCAAGTGAGATGAATTGGAGATACAAAATTGTTCATGACATTAAAGCCTTGAACTGATGAATCTTGTGTAATGAGTAACTACCTGTCCAGTCATGAATGGAACCAAAGTGTGCAAAACATGACGTTAAAATCCTAATAAATAAATAAGATCTCAGTAGTGGTGGACTAGAGCGGTGGTCCCCAACCACTGGGCCGCGGACCGGTACCGGTCCATGGGTCATTTATTACCAGGCCGCACAGAAAGAATAATTAATTAGAGATCGCTACATCAGCAATGAAAACACTGCTTCCATTTCCAACACACTGGTGTTTATCATCTCATATCACCCCCAAGTGGAAGCAGCGTCTCGTTGCAGTGAAAAAGCTAATTTGTGAGTAGTATAGTTATTCTATTTAAATCCCCCATGGCCCTGCCCGTCCGTAAAATTTTACTTTATATGAAACTGGGCCGTGGTGCAAATAAGGTTGGGGAGCACTGGACTAGAGCATTAGAAAGCTGTGCCACCCAAACGCCCAGAATTTTATTTGCCAGTAGGTGATAGCTGTGGCTGAAAGGTTTGAACTCAGTCATTAGAAAGGAGTGTTTCTATACTTTGGCCATGATGTGCATAAATGTAAGCACATGTTTGTTCCCTAATTTGTTAGTCCAGTCCTATCTAGGTGGGGTGTGAGGGGGCAAAGGCAGAAGGCAGAGGAGCAAAGGGGTAAATCTTGCCAAGAGTGGCAAATGTGCTGGGCCCGTTTTCTAATCTTCATTATCATTAGTCTTTTTTCGCTGCTTGAAAGCACTGAAGCAAAGACTTGCAATCTCATGTCAGCATCATAAAATGGGTCATATAGTCTTGTGGGAGTCAGTGAACGAGGGAGAGCGAGAGAGAAAAGAGATGAATAAAAAAGAGCTATCAAACTTCAATCAGTCGGTCTTCCTGTGATGTGTAACATGCTAAGTGTTCATCTGCTGTTGCTGTTGTTTCAGATTCAGGTACATGACTATTGCACAATAGAAATAACACCCACAGTGCTAAATAAACATCTAAAGTATGTGGACACCTGAATGATTGTGTTCGAATGTTTTAGACAGACCCACTGCAAATACTCTGATCAGCCATAACGTTAAAACCACCTCCTTGTTTCTACACACTGTCCATTTTATCAGCTCCACTTACCATATAGAAACACTTTGTAGTTCTACATTTACTGACTGTAGTCCATCTGTTTCTCTACATACTTTTATTAGCCTGCTTTCACCCTGTTCTTCAATGGTCAGGACCACCACAGGACCACCACAGAGCAGATATTATTTAGATGGTGGATCATTCTTAGCCCTGCAGTGACACTGACATGGTGGTGGTGTGTTAGTGTGTGTTGTGCTGGTATGAGTGGATCAGACACAGCAGCGCTGCTGGAGTTTTTAAATACCATGTCCACTCACTGTCCACTCTATTAGACACTCCTACCTAGCTGGTCCACCTTGTAGATGTAAAGTAGATGTAAAGTCAGAGACGATCGCTCATCACATATGTACAGTATATATTTACATATAGAATATATAGTGTTTTTATTATATTGTTGTAATTACCATACTGTTGTATAATAGTAATTGCATTGCATAGCTAATTTTTTCTACAAGTTCCTTATTTTTTATTTTATTCTATTTTTATTTACTCTATTTACTGTACTTACACTGTACTGGAGCTGCTGTAACACTCGAATTTCCCCCATGGGGATCAATAAAGGAATCTTATCTTATTGCTGCTGTTTGAGTTGGTCATCTTCTAGACCTTCATCAGTGGTCACAAGACGCTGCCGACGGGGCGCTGTTGGCTGGATATTTTTGGTTGGTGGACTATTCTCAGTCCAGCAGTGACAGTGAGGTGTTTAAAAACTCCATCAACATTGTTGTGTCTGATCCACTCATACCAGCACAACACACACTAACACACCACCACCACGTCAGTGTCACTGCAGTGCTGAGAATGAGCCATCACCCAAATAATACCTGCTCTGTAGTGGTCCTGTGGGGGTCCTTACTATTGAGGAACAGCATGAAAGGGGGCTTACAAAGCATGCAGAGAAACAGATGGACTACAGTCAGTAATTGTAGAACTACAAAGTGCTTCTATATGGTAAGTGGAGCTGATAAAATGGACAATGTGTGTAGAAACAAGGTGGTTTTAATGTTATGGCTGATCGGTGTAGGTGCAATAAATTCAATATACAAATAAATGAAAGGCTCTTTACTGTTTCAGCATAACAATAAAGACGCTTTGTCTATAAAGACATACAGTGCCTTGCAAAAGTATTCAGCCCCCTTGAACTTTTCAACCTTTTGCCACATTTCAGGCTTTAAACATAAAGATATGAAATTGTAATTTTTTGTGAAGAATCAACAACAAGTGGGACACAATCGTGAAGTGGAACGAAATTTATTGGATATTTTAAACTTTTTTTAGAAATAAAAAACTGAAAAGTGGGGCGTGCAATATTATTCAGCCCCCTTGCGTTAATACTTTGTAGCGCCACCTTTTGCTGCGATTACAGCTGCAAGTCGCTTGGGGTATGTCTCTATTAGTTTTGCACATCGAGATACTGAAATTTTTGCCCATTCTTCCTTGCAAAACAGCTCGAGCTCAGTGAGGTTGGATGGAGAGCGTTTGTGAACAGCAGTTTTCAGCTCTTTCCACAGATTCTCGATGGGATTCAGGTCTGGACTTTGACTTGGCCATTTTAACACCTGGATACGTTTATTTGTGAACCATTCCATTGTAGATTTTGCTTTATGTTTTGGATCATTGTCTTGTTGGAAGATAAATCTCCATCCCAGTCTCAGGTCTTTTGCAGACTGCAACAGGTTTTCTTCCAGAATGGTCCTGTATTTGGCTCCCTGACCCAAATCCAGTTGAACATCTTTGGAATCAAATGAACGTCAATAGCACGCCAGGTCTTTTCATTTAACATCAGTGCCTGACCTAACAACTGTTCTTTTTACTAAATAGGCACAAATTTCCACACATACACTGTAGAATCGTTTGAAAAGCCTTCCCACAAGAGTAGAGGCTTTTTGCTCTACAGTGTATTGTGTGTGTGTGTGTGGTAAAGGGGGGTTGGAGGTTAACGCCATAATAATGTCCAAAGCTTCGGAACAGAATGTCCAAAAAGCTCAGGGCCAGGTGACTCTGTAGTGCATGAGAGCAAAAATTAGGAGTTGTAATACAATCTATGGGAGGATTTTAGACTCATTTGGATCATTAATTTTACAGCAATTTGGATTACTATTTTAATGGTGCATAAAAGTCTACAATGTAGAATAATTCCTCAATACTGAAAATGATGGACTACAGTTTTTTATTTGGCTGCACCCATTAAAAATGACATGGAACAGTAGTTTAATGCCAGTGTTGGGTAAAAACACTTACTCTCTCCTTTTGCTAAAGGTGGAATACTGCTTATTGATCAGATGTCTGCCATGAGAGTTAGAAGCTGTTGGAGTAGTCACTGTCCACAGTCAAGCATGCTTTCACTGCAATGACACTTTTTTAATTACATAATGTTGTACGTACAACAATACTTGTGTACTTTAATACTTTTGTACTTTAATACTTTTTGCTTTAATGTACCTTGAGCTGCTGTAATAACTGACTTTCCCTCTGGGATTAATAAAGTGATCTGTCTATCTACAACCCCAAATCAGAAAAAGTTGGGACAGTATGGAAAATGCTAATAAAATAAAAATGCAGTTTTCCTTACATTTACTTTGACTTTTATTTGATTGCAGACAGGATAAACCTGAGATATTTCAGGTTTTATCTGCTCAACTTCATTTTATTTATTAATAAACCTCCATTCCTGCATTTCAGGTCTGCAACACATTCCAAAAAATTTGGGACGGGGGAGATTTAGGGCTAGTAATTAGGTGAAAAAACTAAATAATGATGCGATTTTAAACAGGTTTGTTTGTTTGTTTGTTGGGATTTTAACGTCATGTTTTTACACTTTGGTTACATTCATGACAGGAACGGTAGTTACTCATTACACAAGGTTCATCAGTTCACAAGGTTATATCAAACACAGTCATGGACAGTTTTGTATCTCCAATTCACCTCACTTGCATGTCTTTCGACTGTGGGAGGAAACCGGAGCACCCGGAGGAAACCCACGCAGACACGGGGAGAACATGCAAACTCCGCACAGAAAGGACCCGGACCGCCCCACCTGGGGATGGAACCCAGGACCTTGTTGCTGTGAGGCGACAGTGCTATCCACTGAGCCACCGTGCCGCCTTTAAACAGGTGATTGATGAGTCCAGCATCCAGGAAAGGCTGAGTCAAGATGATCAGAGGATCTCCAGTTTGTCAACAGAAAATGATTGAAATATTTAAAAACAATGTACCTCAAAGAAAGATTGGAAGGGGTTTGAATATTTCTCCCTCTACAGTGCATAATATCATTAAACCATTCAAGGAATCAGGAGGAATTTCAGTGCATAAAGGCCAAAGGCGCAAGCTAAAGCTGAACACCCGTGATCTTTGATCCCTTAGTCCAAAAGCCAGGGTCTGTCATGGTATGGGGCTGTGTCAGTGCCCTTGGCAAAGGTTATTTACACTTCTGTGATGCAGCATTAATGCAGAAAAGTACACTGAGATCTTAGAGCAACATATGCTGCCTTCAAGACGTCGTCTTTTCCAGGGATGTCCATGCATTTTTCAACAAGACAATGCAAAACCACATGCTGCACACATTACAAAGGCATGGCTGCAGAAGAAGAGGGTATGGGTACTGGACTGGCCTGCCTGCAGTCCTGACCTGTCCCCAATAGAGAATTTTAAAAATGAAAAATGCGACAATGACGACCCCGTACTGTTGCACATCTTAAGACATGTTTGAAGGAAGAATGAGACAAAATAAAACCTGAAACACTAAATCACTCGGTATCCTCGGTGCCAAAACGTCTTTTAAGTGTGGTGAAAAGCAATGGCAACATTACAAAGTGGTAAATGCTTTACTGTCCCAACTTTTTTTGGAATGTGTTGCAGACCTGAAATGCAGGAATGGATGTTTATTAATAAATGAAATTAAGTTGAGCAGATAATGAACATGAAATATCTCAGGTTCATCCTGTCTGCAATCAAATAAAAGTCAAAGTAAATGTAAGAGACTGTTTTTTTATTATTTGCTTTTTCCATGCCGTCCCAACTTTTTCTGATTTGGGGTATCTATCTATCTATCTATCTATCTATCTATCTATCTATCTATCTATCTATCTTACATCGCCATTAGCTTAAAAACTAGCTTGCAAGAAAGCAGCTCAGTCCCCTGCCTATTCTTTGTCCATGTATCCATATACCAAGTTTAGTCTAGCTTTAAGGCTCTCTTATCTTCTAATATTTGCCAGCATCTCTAATTCATGGTTTTGGTGGTTCAGGACAAACCTTCTCTCAGCATTAGATCCAATTGAACCTACTTGAACCTACTTTTGAAATGAGGCAGTCCAAAAACCCATATTTATATGGACAAGAGAAGTCACCAGCTGTAGCCAATTCTATTCCCTAATAAGGAATTGGAAAATCATGAGATCTTGTAAAAGAAAGCATGCCAGAAAAAACTCTGTATTGTAAATGTCATTTGTTTCTTAAAATTCTGACAGGGAGCAAAACACGTGACTCTAGCAACCTGTTCTTCCACGTTTTTACAAAAATTACTACATTGTTATATGTACCTAAAATAGTGATTCTGTTTTTGTAATATCATGCTACAACTGATTAAATCTTTTATCCATCCATCCATCCATCTTCACATTCATTTAGCCACCCATCCATCCATCCATTCATTAATACCAATCATCAAGTATGCACATTCACAAAAAAAGTGTATGTATTAAACAGACCCGGCAAGAATCAGTAGGTCTGATTCATTGGGCACCCTGGCGCTACAGATAGTGTTGGGTAATGTAGCCTAAATTCTTTAATTCATTTACTACACAGCCAGACAGGGTGTGCATCATCAAAGCAGGGACCTGTCGAGACCTCAAGGGTTACTGGCATGATTGTGCACCCATTTTATTTTTTAATGAGCAAGACAAATCTGCCAACTTAATTTCCTGAATTGACTTCGAAGCTTCAGAGTCGACTCTCAATAATCAAACTGAAATTGGGGCACTTGCAGAAGCAGGGTGGCACCCAGGGATTCACAACTTCAATGAGCCTACATGTTACAATTTTGCAAATCGTAGCCCAATCAACTCCCTGAGCTAAAGGTGGCACGGTGGCACAGAGTGTAGACCTACTGCTCTAAACTACCCCTTGGTGTAAGTGAATGTGTGATTGAATGTCAGTGTGTGTTGCCCTGAGATTACTTGGTGCTCAGCCCAGGATGTGTTCGCGCCTTGCAGCCAGTGTTCTTCTCGGCTGGCATCGAACCCACCGAGACACAGATCAGAATAAAGCTGTTAATGAAACTGATTAAATGAATAAATTTCTCAACGATTCAGATTCTGAGTCTCTAATATTAATTAATGAAATTGAAGAATCGACTCTTTTTGAGGAACAGCCCCTTGTGCAACCGGCGAACTTACATTTCCGTTTTCAGCATTTAGAAGACGCTGTTATCCAAAAACGTCTTACAGTTGTGACTAGGGTGGCCAGCCGTCTGGCTTTAGGTCGGACAGTCCGGTTTTTCAGCTGCCAGTCCTCCGCCCATGCAACGCTAGGACGGACACATACAAATCCTCCTTTTGGAGTGAACTGGGTACATTTTTGATCAATATTATCTGTCATTGGCTTAGGTACATGTCAAAACAAATGCTTTGTATTTCATTGATTTAACAGCCTCATTTGACTGCTTATAGTGCTACCTATCATGGGCGGATCTTCTGCGATTGGCCAGTGGAAGGTCCGCCCTCTAAATGCTAGTCTGTGACTGGGTGGTTGAATTTCGCCCGCTCGCTGTTCTGCATACACCTCTACCTGAGTCAATTAGTCAGCTCTCATGCTCAGGAACGCTGTAAAAATGCCAAATATATCAAAAGTAGACACAACATTTGGTGAGTAAAACAGTAATTTGTTATAGAATTCTTGCTTAAATTGGTCAAAAACTCTGTTATAAGGGTTATGGTGTCATCCTGTGTGTTGCAGTATCATGTCCCCCTGTTCCTGGTATGACGTCCTCCTTTTTGTGACTATGAATGTGGCCACCCTAGTTGTGACAGTATACAATTTAAGCAATTGAAGGTTAAGGGCCTTGCTCAAGGGCCCAACAGTGGCAGCCTGGCAGTAGTGCAGCTTGAACCAGCAACCTTTTGATTACTAGTCCAGTACCTTAACCACTAGGCTACAACTGAATTTGTGGACATAGTTCATTGATAAATAAATAAGTAAAACAAGTACAGTGCATTAAAAAATAAACTTTTAAAGGGTGGGGCACTATGAACAAAAGGGGCAAAAACAGGTGCTGGGCAACCTGCAGCTCCCCTGTTCACGTGCCTGCATCAAAGCAACAAGTCGAAATGCCAGCCAGATTTGGGCAAACTGCAAAACCTACCTGATTCGGAGTACCTCGGTCTGGCCAGGTCCCGGAAATAGTAAATGAAATCCAAGCAGTTGTCGTTCTGCACCTCCCCTTTAGAGCAGAGATCCGACAGAAGCTCCAGCGCTTTCTGGCAAATCTCGGCCTCTTTGTCCACGGGCATTGCCCACCAGCATCCTCGCGTGAGTGAAGGGAGAGGCGCGCGATCCTCAGCAACGATCTGATCCGCACCTCCTCCCTCTCTCTCTCTCTCTCTCTCTCTCTCTCTTTCACACACACTCTATTCTTTATGTCACCCACTCTTACTCTCAGCTATCCACGCGTAAAAGCTTTACTTCACTTCACTTCACCCCCTTGCGCACTATAATAATCAGATTTGAATCAGTGGTTCGGTGCGTGCACTAAAACGTGCGCGATCTTGCAGGCGCCACCGGTTGAATCCGCGGGAGAGCGCGCGATACTCCTTCCTTTCATCCCTCTGCGCAGTCCGCGCGCCTCACCGGGTGCTAAAAGAGAACGAGAACGCGCGCGCGCTCGTCCCTGGTGCGCGCTCAGGAGCTTCCCTGGCTGTTCTCTGTTTTTAGTGGTATAACCAAAGAGGGGCAGTTTGCCTAGAGAGGTGTATGCTGTACCCATGATAGTTACATGAATGCTGTTAAAAAGCTTCACGAGTATGATGTAGTTTTGCAATAGATTATATATACAGTGGGGCCACAAAGTATTTAGTCAGCCACTGATTGTGCAAGTTCTCCTACTTAGAAAGATGAGAGAGGTCTGTAATTTTCATCATAGGTACACTTCAACTATGAGAGACAAAATGAGAAAAATTTCTAAAGAATAGGATTTCTAAAGAATTTATTTGTCAATTATGGTGGAAAATAAGTATTTGGTCACCCACAAACAAGCAAGATTTCTGGCTCTTACAGACCTGTAACTTCTTCTTTAAGAAGCTCTTCTGTCCTCCACTCGTTACCTGTATAAAAGACACCTGTCCACAGCCTCAAACAGTCAGACTCCAAACTCAACCATGGCCAAGACCAAAGAGCTGTCGAAGGACACCAGGAAGAAAATTGTAGACCTGCACCAGGCTGGGAAGAGTGAATCTACAATAGGCAAGCAGGTTGGTGTGAATAAATCAACTGTGGGAGCAATTGTTAGAAAATGGAAGACATACAAGACTATTGATAATCTCCCTCGATCTGGGGCCCCACGCAAGATCTCATCCCGTGGGGTCAAAATGATCATGAGAACGGTGAGCAAAAATCCCAGAACTACACGGAGGGACCCGATGAATGACCTGCAGAGAGCTGGGACCAAAGTAACAAAGGCTACCATCAGTAACACACTACGCCGAGAGGGACTCAAATCCTGCAATGCCAGGCATGTCCCCCTGCTTAAGCCAGTACATGTCCAGGCCCGTCTGAAGTTTGCCAGAGAGCATATGGATGATCCAGAAGAGGATTGGCAGAATATCATGTGGTCAGATGAAACCAAAATGGAACTTTTTGGTAAACACTCAACTCGTCGTGTTTGGAGGAAGAAGAAGAACCCAAGAACACCATACCTACTGTGAAGCATGGGGGTGGAAACATCATGCTTTGGGGCTGTTTTTCTGCAAAGGGGACAGGACGACTGATCCGTGTTAAGGGAAGAATGAACGGGGCCATGTATCGTGAGATTTTAAGCCAAAACCTCCTTCCATCAGTGAGAGCATTGAAGATGGAACGTGGCTGGGTCTTCCAGCATGACAATGATCCCAAACACACCGCTCGGGCAACGAAGGAGTGGCTCCGTAAAAAGCATTTCAAGGTCCTGGAGTGGCCTAGCCAGTCTCCAGACCTCAACCCCATAGAAAATTTGTGGAGTCCGTGTTGCCCAGCGACAGCCCCAAAACATCACTGCTCTAGAGGAGATCTGCATGGAGGAATGGGCCAAAATACCAGCTACAGTGTGTGCAAACCTGGTGAAGACTTACAGGAAACGTTTCACCTCTGTCATTGCCAACAAAGGTTATGTTACAAAGTATTGAGTTGAACTTTTGTTATTGACCAAATACTTATTTTCCACCATAATTTACAAATAAATTCTTTAAAAATCCTACAATGTGATTTCCTGGATTTTTTTTTCTCATTTTGTCTCTCATAGTTGAAGTGTACCTATGATGAAAATTACAGACCTCTCTCATCTTTCTAAGTAGGAGAACCTGCACAATCAGTGGCTGACTAAATACTTTTTGGCCCCACTGTAGTATATAATATATAGTATATAGTTATAATAGATTATTATAAGTAGGGCCCTACTAAATTCACTGAAAAATTTGCTTAATTTCACGGACCCTGTTTTCACTGATTTTTACAGAAGTGTCACATTTTACGGCAGTCATTAAATAACACTCATACAGTAAAATGAATGGTAGAATAAATGGAAGCTACTATACACACAGCTTACCCTAATAGTAATAGTTGTATGTAAGCGTCGAACATTCAGCGACGGTGCGAGGCTCCTTGGAAATTCTCACCCGTGTTTTGACGCACCACCCTCTGTGTCCACAGAATTGGTTGGGAGTTTTCCAAACTTATTCAAGTATTGTTTTTCGCTGCTTTAGACTTTGACATCTAGGACATTTTGTCTAACTGATTGCTAACTGAATTGCCATAGGATTGCTAGTGTAACTGACTTTTCTATGGTGTAGTGTGCCTACAATGGGTGTGTTCGAAAACTGAGGGAGCTGCCTTGCTGTCTAACTGCCTACATAGACAGCTGCCTAAGTGGAGAGAATTCTATTAAGTCATCGACTCATACATAAGGCAAGTTATTTGAACGCACTACTTAGACAGTGATATCATCGGGTTTCGCTTACTAGCATCATGCCGTTCAAACCAATGGGATGAGGTGGCACAGCGTGCTAGCATATCAAATAACATCTCCCTCAGTGTACCGAAAACGGTTTTTGTGAGAAAAGTCATGCCGCATTGAATGCTGGGATTGCCTTCACCGCTAAGGAAGCATCAGATTCTCATGCGTTCTTCACTAAAAATACTGTTGAAATTTTAGGATGACTTAGTAGGGAGGATATTAAGGCATCTTGGATTTCGAACAGCCTACTTCTCAGGAGCGCGCATACAATGACGTAAAATGCTTTGATGTATGTGCTTACGTATTGAGTGCATATTGTCCATTTGGGGATCCCATAATCAGTGGAAATGTGTGCTTCTCTACACATGTGATCATCTCTCTGCAGTCTGTGCTGCGCCTCAATAAAAAAAGCCAGTAAAGTATTATGCTCCTGATAATTTGTCTATGTGTTTCTTACATTATCAACTCAGCAAACACTAATGATGCTCAGTTACACTAGAACCACCTCATAGTACATATGAACCAGTACACTTAAGGCACTTAAATGGTACGTGTATGAAAAACCTTAAATCGCTAAACACAAACATTACAATTGTAATCTTTAAACAGCAAATTGAATGTTACACAAAAAAAGGCTCATTTCACGGTACATGACACCATTTTTTACAGCCGTGAATTGGGGGGAGGCTTACTTATAAGATTAGAAGCATTCTTTTTGCCAGCATTATATTAAAACCGTAAGTAAAACTGAGAATGGGAATATGGGAAAGATGATGAGCTGCTCTCTCAGGCTGCACATGGAGCACAGGAGAGCTGTTGTGTCTCAGACACCAACCTATGCATCTATATATTGTGTTAAATTAGATTTTAGGGCAGTTAGGCATATGTACATTCAGACAGACAACCTAAATGGAGAGGTCCTGCTATTGTAAAACATTCCTGCCATATAAACAACAGATTAAAAACACTTTTTGCAAAACTAGTAAGTGAAATATGTGTATTTGGTTTTTTTTTTCACATCAGTTTATTAGGGGGGCATTTTGAGTATATCTGAATATCTGAATACTGAATACACATTGTGATAACTCCCTTGTTGTCATCTCTTTGCGATGGTTGGCTGCACAGATATGTCAGGTTTCTCCACTGCCTTCTGTCTTTTGTCACTTGCAACAGACTAGCCCCTGATGCAATCCAGTTGTAATGTTCTCAATCCAGCTTGTTCTCGGTCTTTTGAGTCCTTCCTCAAGTCCAGTCTTCAGTGTTGTCATGTGGGTGCCTTATCACATACATATGTTGTTCAATAGTTCCTTTTCTGTTCTGGCCATCTTATAAACTTGCTCAGTGGTCATCATCTTCCTCCATGAGAATTTAATCAGTCTAATGCACTTGTTCTTAAAAGTCAGAATGTGTCTTTCTGTCTGTTTGTTCAATATCCAGGTATCTTCCCTCAAGCACATTTATTCAGTGACATTGCGTTCTCTGGAATTCATATATTATTTTACTTATCTTTTTTTTAACCAAACGCCTTACTCTGGTCAGGGTCTTGGTGATTATTTGCCTTGAGGAATGGGACAAAATGGACCTACAGTGCTGCAAGACGCATTATTTCTTATTGCAGATACTGTATATCAAAGCAGTAATTGTCAATGTACTAATGTTATTTATTCGAGGGGTCCTAACATAACAAACAACATCACATTTTGTGTGTAAATTGGAAGTGAATACAGTGGTACCTTGAAACTCAACATCAGTTGGTTCTGGGACTTGCATTGAGTTTAAAAGGCGTTGACTTTCAAGGTATTCTTTTCACATAAGGATGTATGGGAAACCTGTTAATGTGTTCCATGGTCCCATGGACTTGCATATATTTTAGGCTATATTTTAGGTAAAATAATGGGGTTGTTTTTGACACTTATACACTAAAAATAACACAAATATAATATAAAAACACTGAAATAAAAAAACGATTCTTACAATTTTTCAGAATCTCAAGCTGTAACACATGTTTAGAAGTGAAATAGTGAGGAAAATCCAGATAAACACAGATACATGTGGATGCTTTCAGAGTGAATCTGATGGTTATTCCACACAAATGCAGGTTTGTCTTACATGCACACTTTGATGACGTTTTACCGCAACGTTCAAGCTGAGCGCTAAGCAAAGCGACTGTTCATTGGTAATTTGAAATTAAATAAATACATTTTTAAAAAATAAACTGAACACGTTGAGTTTAAGGGAAACGTTGAGTTTAAGGGTACAAAGTTCTCGATGAAGGGCGTGGAGTATAAAAGATTTTGAGTTTAGGGGACGTTGAGTTACAAGCTGCTGTACCACTGTATTCTGATTTCATTGAAAAAAGGTTGAATATTTGTTTCCATCCATGTCAAAATTTTTGCACTTTTTTCTTTATTTATTTTTAAATACAGTAGACCGTTGACTAATGAATTTAATTGGCTCCGAGTGGTTGTTCTTAAGTCAAAATGTTTGTTAGTTAAACCTATTTTTCCCATAAGAAATCATGTAAATAGAATTAATCCGCGCCAGACCTCCCAAACCACCCCCTTACCTAACCTCTCTAATGTCTTAAAAGGTCTTTTTTGTTATAAATACAAGTATATTTCCCTTAAATCTTAAATGATAAAATATACATTACTGTAATAAACAATAATAAACAACAATACACAGTAGTACTGTACATAAAACACACATCACATTTCAGTACAGTACGTGTGCTGTACCATACACCATAATACATTTCCTTCTTTTTTATAAAATGTATCTACCAGAAACAACAATAACTCTCATATTTCTCTATTATTTACTTCTTTATTTCAATAATGATGTATTTTTTAGGTGTAATTGCACGAAAGAAAGAATACTTTACTCAGCAACTTTACCCCCTCTGTCTGATTTACAGTGACAGCTACTGGCAGGAGTAATTATACAACACAACAAATAGTGATCACTGCGTTTCCTCTGCACCTTTTTTGGGGACATTTTAATATTGAATTTTACAAAATATAAAGAAAACACTGGAAAAACACTGTCTGAATGTTCGCTCACTGTATATACTGTATATAGAGAGAGAGACGGTCGGAGAAAACTTTTTCGTGACGTCACGTGTTTCGCAAATTTCTGTTCGTAATCCGAAATTTGTTCATACGTGAAGTTGAAAAAGATTGCTCGTAACCTGAAATGTTCGTATGGTAAACCATTCGTAACTCAAGGGTCTACTGTACATTCATTCTTATTTCCAAATAATTTGGTGTTTTAGAGTCCTTAATGTCATAGTTTATGCTGGGTAAAGGGAGCAACTAGTTTGAGGAGAGTGTGATCAGCCTTGACATAATTCAACATGTCTCACAGGGTGAGTCACATGGCATTTGTGACTCAAATGATCACTGACTCAAATGGTCTTTAAACAAAAATGCATAAACCCAGGTGGCTATTGCATCAGTAAGCGAATCCTGTTGAATAAATTGGAATTTAAACTGCTGTGCTTCTTATAAAATGACATGTCTGCAGCGATTACATCCCAAATTTCCTCACATGCCCACTGGACATCTCCTTAACATCCCTCAAGAATTACACACATTGAGAGGAAATCTCTACCATTTTCCTGCAGCTTAAAAGCATGTTGACGATGATCACTGGTGACTGAGCTTTTTCAGTGGTGGCAGAGAGACAGCATTCACATCCAGCAGACTTAATGAATGAAATCTCATCGTGTGCTCTAAAGTGATGAATTTTGCATATTGCATTGCTCATGAATGAAGTGAGCTACTGCAGATGGAGAACATTCCGTTTCATGTTTAGCCAGATGTTGTTTTTTTATTTACACCAGTAAAGGATGGGTCTGTTATATTAGCATTAATGATGTAATTAGTGTTTGTGCAACATCATTTAAAATAGGGTTTTTGAGCAGGGGTGGGTAAAAAATTATTTGTAAAGTGCTGTTCCTAAGGGAAATGTACAGTACTGTAGTTTTAATCTCGGTTAATTAGCATCAGTACAAACCATCAGTTATTTCACTACACAGGTGTCCAGTGTTTAATTAATTACCAAGAGTATTTATAAACAGATAAAAAGTTTCTGAAGCTTTTTAATTATCTACAAAATATGGTCTAAATTTATCCAAGTCATAATAATAGTGAACTTGTAACACACAGCTGTACTTTATATGTCTTTATTACACAGTTACCACTTTATTATTAAGCTAATGCCTTCTGCCATTGACATTTCTGACATTACTGCATAAATCAATAAAATTCCTTAGGGTTCACAAACCTTGTCTTGCAGCTGTTGTCAGTATAAAACTACTAAACTCTGGTGGGACCAATTGTACCAATCCACTATAACTTTTACATGTAAGATTATACTTTATTTTGTAGTAATTAATTCGTTTATTTATGTTAACTGTTTTGTCCGATATCACCCAGGTGGAAATACATTCTGGACAGGGCAGCAATCCAAAGCGAGTCATCAGACACATATTTTCTCAGATTAGACATAAAGTCAATCCACCTTTGGGGGAATTAAAGTGCCTACAGGAAACTCAGAAAAAACCTGGCCACATTTTTAGAGACAGTAACTGAGGCAAACTAAACGTACAACCCCAAATCAGAAAAAGTTCCTTACATTTACTTTTACTTTTATTTAATTACAGACAGGATGAACCTGAGATATTTCATGTTTTATCTGCTCAACTTCATTTCATTTATTAATAAACATCCATTCCTGCATTTCAGACCTGCAACACATTCCAAAAAAAGTTGGGACAGTAAAGCATTTACCACTCTGTAATGTCGCCATTCCTTTTCATCACACTTAAAAGACGTTTTGGCACCGAGGATACCGAGTGATTTACTGTTTCAGCTTTTATTTTCTCATTCTTCCTTTAAACACGTCTTAAGATGTGCAACAGTACGGGGTCGTTGTTGCATTTTTCATTTCAAAATTCTCCACACATTCTCTATTGGGGACAGGTCAGGACTGCTGGCAGGCCAGTCCAGTACCCGTACCCTCTTCTTCTGCAGCCATGCCTTTGTAATGTGTGCAGCATGTGGTTTTGCATTGTCTTATTGAAAAATGCATGGATGTCCCTGGAAAAGATGACGTCTTGAAGGCAGCATATGTTGCTCTAAGATCTCAATGTACATTTCTGCATTAATGCTGCCATCACAGAAGTGTAAATAACCTTTGCCAAGGGCACTGACACAGCCCCATACCATGACAGACCCTGGCTTTTGGATTTGTTGCTGATAACAGTCTGGATGGCTCTTTTCGTTTTTGGTCCGGAGCACAAGGCATCCATTTTTTTTTCAAAAAAAAAACCTGGAATGCTGATTTATCTGACCACAATACACATTTCCACTGTGTGATGGTCCATCCTAGATGCCTCTGAGCCCAGAGAAGTCAACGCCGCTTCTGGACATGGTTAACATAAGGCTTCTTTTTTGCACAGTACAGTTTTAAGTAGCATTTGTGCATGTAAGTCTGTATTGTAGTACTTGTCAAAGTCATTTCTTGCCCATGTGGTTATATCAGCTATTGTTGAGTGGTGGTTCTTGATGTAGTGTCGTCTGAGGGACTGAAGATCACGGGCAGACAAAACATGAAATATCTCAGGTTCATCCTGTCTGCAATCAAATAAAAGTCAAAGTAAATGTAAGAAACACTGCATTTTTATTTCATTTGCATTTTCCATACTGTCCCAACTTTTTCTGATTTGGGGTTGTATATTGATGTGAAGCACAGTACACAGTACGTGTACTGTGATTCTTAACAGAATGCTTATAAATTATAATTTTTTCAGTGTTTTGGTATTTTACTTTCCTGTTGGAAACAAAATTTCCTCAAGAACATTAAAGAAAAAAAGAACACATATCCCACATATCCACATGTGCACACAGGCACACACATGAACACAGAAATGCCTGAAAAATGCCTGTCGTATTCATTTTACAAGCATATAAATTCACATTTTCAACCAGTGATGTGTGCATAGAAGTGAAGCCTGCACTTGCAAATTTTCTGACCTATCACATTTGACAAGTCATTGTAGTGTGAAAGTGGAAGTTCTTTCACGGCTTTCCAGTCTCTCAGTTGGTCTGGATTGTACCACAGATAAAAAAAGGGAATCTAAGGGCAGAGAAAACTTCAGTGATAGCAGTAATTGAAATACATGGGCTACAAAAACCATGCTTCATTCTATATTACTGTCATTGGTGTGTTGTCTTAAAAGATCTGTGCTAAAACAAAAATGTAACCAATAAAAGCAGGAGGTTTACAATGATTATTGAAGCTCAATTAACTAGGACTGACGGATACCAGTTTAATCTCATGCACATTAAATAGTGGCTTCTGTCCTTGCTGTATATGTTGTGAGATTTCTCCAGGTTCCCTGAATCTTTTTACAAAATTAGGTACAGTAGATGGTAAAAGACCTAAATTGTTTACAAAAAAGTGATAAGCCATGATTCATCTTTGCTTGTAAAGACTGAGCCTTTGGTGGAGGCTTGTTTATTCTCAATCATTGTAGTATCATCTGTTACCAATTCACCTGCTTGTTGTGAAATGTAAAATGTTGTAAATTAAAAATTCTATGAACCTACTCTTCTCTACTCTTATTTAGCCCCTTTCCAATTTTTAAGTGTGTTGCAGGCATTATATTTACAATTTGTCCATATTTACAAAATAAAATCTAGTTGGTCAGCCAAAACATCACAAGCATTACAATTTAAAGAGGATTTGAGAGAATAAGCAAATCACAGATTCTTGTTTTATTGCATTTAACAAAATGTCTCAACTTTTCCAGAAATGAGGTTTGTATCAGAGTAAAACATTGTTAATTATACACGAAATACACACTATATTGCCAAAAGTACTCACTCACCCATCCAAATTATTGAATTCAGGTGTTCCAATCACCTAAAAAAACCAAGCACCTAGGGATACAGACTGCTTCTACAAACATTAGTGAAAGAATGGGTCGCTCTCAGGAGCTCAGTGAATTCCAGCGTGGTACCGTGATAGGATGCCACCTGTGCAACAAGTTCAGTCGAGAAATTTCCTCGCTACTAAATATTCCACAGTCAACTGTCAGTGGTATTATAACAAAGTGGAAGCAATTGGGAACAACAGCAACTTAGCCATGAAGTGGTAGGCCACGTAAAATGACAGAGCGGGGTCAGCGGATGTTGAGGAGCATAGTGCGCAGGGGTCACCAACTTTCTGCAGAGTCAATCGCTACAGATCTCCTACAGATCGCAACTTCATGTGGCCTTCAGATTAGCTCAAGAACAGTGTGTAGAGAGCTTCATGGAATGGGTTTCCATGGTCGAGCAGCTGCATCCAAGCCTTACATCACCAAACGCAATGCAAAGCATCTGATGCAGTGGTGTAAAGCACGCCACCACTGGACTCTGGAGTGACGAATCACGCTTCTCCGTCTGGCAATCCGATGGACGAGTCTGGGTTTGGCGGTTGCCAGGTGAACAGTACTTGTCTGATTGCATTCTGCCAAGTGTAAAGTTTGGTGGAGGGGGGATTATGGTGTGGGGTTGTTTTTCAGGAGTTGGGCTCGGCCCCTTAGTTCCAGTAAAAGGAACTCTTAATGCTTCAGCATACCAAGATATTTTGGACAATTTCATGCTCCCAAATTTGTGGGAACAGTTTGGGGATGTTCCTGTTCCTGTTCCAACATGACTGCGCACCAGTGCACAAAGCAAGGTCCATAAAGACATGGATGAGTGAATTTGTTGTGGAACTTGACTTGCCTGCACAGAGTCCTGACCTCAACCCGATAGACCTCACAAATGCGCTTCTGGAAGAATGGTCAAAAATTCCCATAAACACACTCCTAAACCTTGTTGAAAGCCTTCCCAGAAGAGTTGAAGCTGTTAAAGCTCATCATATTAAACCTTCTGGATTAAAAATGGGACGTCACTCAAGTGCATATGCGTGTCAAGGCAGACAAGTGAATCTGTAGTAGAAGTAAAGACTATGCTATGGTGTCCAAGAGTCTAGCTTGAGGTTGATCTGTTATTTCAGTTGCAATAAAAAGCTTATTGTTCATTATCACCATTATTATCAATTTTACTAATCACTTCTTTCTGTGTCAGGGTTGTGTTGGATCTGGAACTACCCAGAAACTCTGGATGCAAGGCTTACTTACATATTCTTTTACTCACTTACTTAATCACTTACTTACACATAGTGTTAATTTAATCCTGATTAACCCAAGGAAACCTCATCAAACGTCTTAGACAGTGAATGGAGGTAATAACCAAACCAAGGTTTATTAATATTACACATCACTCTATTGAACATCCACTAAACCGCAACTGTTCTAATTAGATTTATCAAAATAAATATGTTGGTTTCTTGAGAAATAACTGTGACACGTGTAAATACAAGAAAACACAAAAGAAGGCAATTATCTTTGTCATGGCACTGTAGATGTGTGAGACACACACATCTGTTAAAGGACAGAAGGCCATGTCAAATTCATTGCACATCCAGTACCTCAAAGCTTAGTTTACTCTTTCATAATACTGTCATTACACTACAAGGGCACTCTGGCTGTTGAGAAACCAGTGGCTGCCGTTAAATGAAATGTTCATGAATTTAATGTGCTATAAAATGGTCTTTAGATTAGTATATAGAGTGGTCACACAAAAAAAACACTTAATGACTAAAGCATATCCTTGAAGGCATAGAATTGGCAGCATCATCTAGAAGACTCTTCTTTCTAAGAATGTATTTAGTTACTTTTCTGTTCCTTGTTAGTACTTATAAAGTAGAAGGAAGAAAAAGTTTTTAAAAGTTACACACAAAAGCACACAGTCGTTGATTTAAAAAACATTAAACGTGTACCAACATACACTGATAAGCCATAACATTAAACCCACCTCTTTGTTTCTACACTCACTGTCCATTTTATCAGCTCCACTTACCATATAGAAGCACTTTGTAGTTCTACAATTACTGACTGTAGTCCATCTGTTTCTCTACATACCTTTTTAGCCTGCTTTCACCCTGTTCTTCAATGGTCAGGACCACCACAGGACCACCACAGAGCAGGTATTATTTAGGTGGTGGATCATTCTCAGCTCTGCAGTGACAATGACATGGTGGTGGTGTGTTAGTGTGTGTTGTGCTGGTATAAGTGGATCAGACACAGCAGAGCTGCTGGAGTTTTTAAATACCGTGTCCACTCACTGTCCACTCATTAGACACTTCTACCTAGTTGGTCCTGGGGTGCTGTTGGCTGGATGTTTTTGGTTAGTGGACTATTCTGGACTGTTCAGTCCAACAGTGACAGTAAGGTGTTTAAAAACTCCAGCAGCGATGCTGTGTCTTATCCACTCATACCAGCACAACACACACTAACACACAACCACCACGTCAGTGTCACTGCAGTGCTGAGAATAATCCATCACCCAAATAATACCTACTCTGTGGTGGTCCTGTGGGGGTCCTGACCATTGAAGAACAGCATGAAAGGGGGCTAACAAAGCATGCAGAGAATCAGATAGACTACAGTCAGTAATTGTAGTCAGCTTTGTCATTAGCATTAAAACTACTGGTTGGTACAACTTCTCACCACTGGTTTTGCAGTGTGCATGACTTTCTGAAAACAATCAATAACATTTGACCGCAGGTTTAGTAGAGTGTCCACTGGGTCCTTTCAGACAGCATGTTATTTTGCTGAGGAGAACAGAAAAAAAACAGTGCTCTAAACCTCCCGGTTCCAAATAACAAAGACTGAGCCTGCAGGAAAAACTGAATAATGCATGAAATATACAATTTCCAAGCCACAGGCACTCAGAAACATGAAATCAAGCCATTGTGTGGGGTGTTGACTTCTGTCTATTGAATGTGTACTAGAGTGAATGAAAAATCCAGTGTGAGTAGATTGACTACAGTTCATATCATATGAAGATTTATTTTTTACTACCACTTGTAAAGGTAGCAAAATAGAAAGAACCGGATTACTGTTATCTTCTTTTCATTTTTGAGACCAAGGGTCTGTGAAAACCTCATGAGTTAGTTTGACATCATATTACATAACCATAGACTTTAATACTTAGTTACCCTACCACTTTGTTGCTACAACAGCCTTCATTTTCCTGGACAGGCTTTCTACAAGATTTTGTAGTGTCTGTGGGAATTTGTAGCTTTTCTTTCAACAGTGTATTTGTAAGTATAATGCCCAATGTTGGATGAAAATGCTTGGCTTGCAATCAACATTTTTATTAATCCTAAATATGTTGAGGTCAGGGTCACTGAAGTTTCTTTACACTGTTAATAATAAGCACTTCTTTTGTGTCATTTGTTTCATTCGTTATTTCATCAATTAGGAGTGTCCACAATCTTTTAGCTATGACATACTCCTTGCAAATAATTAAATCTTCATACAATAAACTTATATATACACTGATCAGCCATAACATTAAAACCACCTCCTTGTTCCTACACTCACTGACAATTTTATCAGCTCCACTTGCCATATAATAGCACTTTGTATTGCTACAATTACTGTCTGTAGTCCATCTATTTCTCTGCATGCTTTTTTAGCCCCCTTTCATGCTGTTCTTCAATAGTTAGGACCACCACAGAGTGGGTGTTATTTGGGTGGTGGAACATTCCTGATGGAGTTTTTAAACACCTCACTGTCACTGCTGGACTGAGAATAGTCCACTAACCAAAAATATATCCAGCCAACAGCACCCATGGGCAGCGTCCTGTGACCACTGATGAAGGTCTAGAAGATGACCAACTCAAACAGCAGCAATAGATGAGCGATCGTCTCTGACTTTACATCTACAAGGTGGCCCAACTAGGTAGAAGTGTCTAATAGAGTGGACAGTGAGTGGACACGGTATTTAAAAACTCCAGCAGCGCTGCTATGTCTGATCCACTCATACCAGCACAACACACACTAACACACCATCACCATGTCATTGTCACTGCAGTGCTGAGAATGATCCACCAACATGCAGATAAACAGATGGACTACAGTCAGTAAATGTAGAACTACAAAGTGCTTTTATATGGTAAGTGGAGCTGATAAAATGGATAGTAAGTATAGAAACAAGGAGGTGGTTTCAATGTTATGGCTGATCAGTGTATATATACATTTAAAGGGAAGATATGACTGGTCAATTTAACTGTCTTTTGAAATTCGTCTCTTGAATTACTATTGCTTGGCCCTCTGTAAATTTATAGCTGGACGACAAATCACCAAAGGATGAGACAAAATTCTGATGGGTAGACAAAGGGGCTTTTTTAGTTTAACCCTTCACATTTCAGTACAAATTGAATTGGCAGGTATGAAGGATTTATTTCCTTAGATTTGTGTTTGTTACAATGTTAAAATGTGTAAGTACAAGTTCAAACTGCTCACTTAGATATTATTAAAATATTATTTTTAGATTATCTTAGACACTCTCTAAAGGTGTACAGGGTCATGATGGTTCCCTTTTGATGTACATTAAGTGACCAATTGAGAAAATAAAAACCAACAAGTCTTAGAAATACCTTGGGCCAACACAAGATGCCAAAAGAGCTTCAATCTGCCTTTTGAATCTGTGGAACTGTCCTGAAGAAATAAAGCACCACATTCTCTCAACTGATATTGATGATAGTGGTGGAGTGCGCTGTCATTGACATTGGTCCAAAATCTTTTATACATGTTCAGTTGGTTGAGATATAATAAATGTAAAGAACATATTGTATATCTGATTATTTTTATATTGTTTTTTAAGGAGGGGCATTGGCATCTTGGAGAAGACAAGTCCCATTAGGATAGAAATCCTCTATCAGGTAATTAGTCAACATTACTTTGTATTGATTAGCTGTGACCCTTTTAGAAAAGTGGATGCAATCAATTCCAGCATCCGTCCTGGATTTATATGCATACCATATGGTACCGTAGGGAACCATACAATGGAAAAGGGGCTTTGTTGTATACTGCACATGCCATGAAACATATTAAACACTAGTCAGTTAAACAGATTTTGTGACTAAAGCGCTTGTCATCTGTCATCTAACACTGACCCCTCTTTCAAAGTACTTAGATCTGTTCTTTTTAACTGGGTCTGCTCAGGACTTTTATACCACATGATTATGCAGTACACCTGTCTGGAAGCATATTCATTCAGTATGTTTCTCTAGTTGATTTTTTCCATTTGTAAATTGTAGGTGTTCCAGATAAAATGGCCATTAACTCTAGGTACACAGCAAGCCTAATTATAACTGCATTAACTGAGTTTTCAACAGTAAAAAAAAGTCCTAAAATGAGTCGGTTCAACCTCCAATAAACATCAACTGAGGCAGCTTTCAGATTGTTATGACCCTTCTCTGGTTTTGCTTTATGTTTTGTCTACAGTGCCTGCTTGTTTTGTCTGTGTATTTGGCCAATAGTTTTAGCTTTCCTGCATGTTTATCTTTATACCTGAAATCAAAAAAAGGTTTTTCATTTGCAAGTTTCAGTTTTTAATGCCATTAACAATTTAACGCTAGGCTGAACTCATTTAAAATTTTCCTTTTGTAAAGTCAAATCAGAAAAAATTGGGACAGTATGGAAAATGCATTAAAATAAAAATGCAGTGTTCTTTATATTTACTTTGAATTTTATTTGATTGCAGACAGTTTGAACCCAAGATATTTCATGTTTTGTCTGCTCAATCTGATTTCATTTATTAATAAACATCCATTCCTGCATTTTAGGCCTGCAACACATTCCAAAAAAAGTTGGCACGGGGGCAAATTAGGGCTAGTAATGAGGTGAAAAATCTAAATAATGATGTGATTCCAAACAGGTGATGTCAACAGGTGACTATAATCATGGTTTGGTACAAAAGCAGCATCCAGGAAAGGCTGAGTCTTTGATGAGCAATGATGATCAGAGGATCTCCAGTTTGTCAACAAATGCATGAGAAAATGATTGAAATGTTTAAAAACAATGAACTTCAAAGAAAGATGGAAAGGGATTTGCATATTTCTCCCTCTACAGTGCATAATATCATTAAACCATTCAAGGAATCAGGAGTAGTTTTAGTGCGTAAAGGCCAAGGGCACAAGCTTAAGCTGAACACCGGTGATCTTCGATCCCTCAGACGGCACTGCATCAAGAACCACCACTCAACAATAGCTGATATAACCACATGGGTGAGGGATTACTCTGGCAAACCTTTATCAAGCACTACAATACAGAGTTATGTGCACAAATGCCACTTAAAACTTTGCTGTGTAAAAAAGAAGCCTTATGTTAACCATGTCCAGAAGCAGTGTCGACTTCTCTGGGGTCGGAGGCATCTAGGATGGACCATCACACAGATGAAATGAAAAATGCAGGTATGAATGTTTATTAATAAATGAAATGAAGCTGAGCAGACAAAACATGAAATATCTCAGGTTCATCCTGTCTGCAATCAAATAAAAGTCAAAGTAAATGTAAGAAACTCTGTTTTTTTTTATTAATCGCATTTTCCATGTTGTCCCAACTTTTTTCTATTTGGGGTTGTAAAACCGGAGCAAGCTTTTTCGACAAATGTTCTAATCTAGGATCCACTATTATAAATCACCCCAGCAAACATGTTCACATGATATACATAAAATTGGTTATGGAATTTTATTATAACATAGTCGGCTACTAATAATCACTGTAACTATAATAATGCTTATTGTATTCTAAAACATATTAAACTAAAATCCCATTTTCATGCAATGGTGGTGTTTAAGTACTTGTTTTTTCTCTCAATATTTTAAAATCCCCACAGCTAATGATGATGTGTATTTATCTTAACACATCTAATAAATGCACTTATGTATGAGGGTAGCTTTGGATGGTGTAATGCTGTTTAAATGTGCACATTTATTTTGTCTTTGATGTCATTACAGTGATGTGGCATACGGCTCTGTTTGTGCCACTAGCTGTGTCATGTAATAGATAAGGGGGTTGGGAGGAAGCATACAGCAAGGCTTTTTAAAATGATACTTATGTCTGTATTCTGTGGCATATGAAGCTTTTTGAGAAAAAAATAAGGTCAGAGGCTCAATCTTCTTAGCAATCTGCCTTTTCCTCTGCACACCATTGGATGTTGTGTTTTTTGTTAAGGGATGATGTGGTGTTCCGGTTTGCCTACTCATATATTCAAAAATAAATATACAAATTAAATAACTTTAAGACTGCACAGAGTGGGTGCTGCACACCATCATGGTGTCAGAGATTCTGGGTTTGATTCTTGTATTTGTCATATATTTGCCCCATGTGGATTTATCCTATGGTACTATCATGTCTTCCCAAGAAAAAGTGAAACAAATGCACGTATGCAGTGAATGTGTCAAAGTGTTTCACCCTGGGATGGACTGGCACTCTGTAGGGTATGTTTCTGCTTGCGCCTGGTGTTTCTGGCACCAGAACCATTGCAGCCCTGACCAGGATGAAGCAGTTAGTAAAATGAATGCATAAATGAAATAATAAATAAAAAAATAACTCCACATACATTGATTTAATGAATTAATTAAAACATGTTTGTTTGTTTATTAGGATTTTAATGTCATGTTTTACACTTTGGTTACATTCGTGACAAGAACGGTAGTTACACAAGGTTCATTACACAAGATTCATCAGTTCACAAGGTTATATCAAATGCAGTCATGGACAATTTAGTGTCTCCAATTCACCTCACTTGCATGTCTTTGGATTGTGGGAGGAAACCGGAGCACCCGGAGGAAACCCACGCAGACACGGGGAGAACATGCAAACTCCACACAGAAAGGACCCGGACCTTCTTGCTGTGACCCACTTAGCCACCGTGTCGCCCTAATTAGAACATATACAAGGTTTAAATTTGGTTAGTTTAGGATTTTTAACAAACAAAGAATTACTAGTAATAGTTCAAATAATTATACAGTAGACCCTTGAGTTACGAACAGTTTACCATATGAACATTTCAGGTTACGAGCGATCTTTTTCAGCTTAACATATGGACAAATTTAGGATTACGAACCGAAATTCGCGAAACACGTGACGTCACGAACAAATTGACTCGTCTCTCTCTATAAATATACAGTGAGCGAACATTCGGACAGCGGACGGTGTTTTTTCTGTGTTTTCTTTATATTTTGTAAAATTCTATATTAAAATGGCCCCAAAGAATGTGCAGATAAAGCTTAGTGGTGAGAAAATGAACAAATCTATTACTTTTTGTTGTGTTGTATAATTACTCCTGCCAGTAGCTGTCACTGTGTATCAGACAGAGGGGACAATGAGTGAGAGAGAAGAAGGAAATTATTCTTTCGTGCAGTTACACCTACAAATTACAACACTATTGAAATAAAGAAGGAGATAATAGAGAAATATGAGAGTTATTGTTGTTTCTGGTAGATACATTTTATTAAAAAAAAGAAGGAAATGTATTATGGTGTATGGTACAGCACATGTACTGTACTGAAATGTGATGTGTGTTTATGTACAGTACAGTACTACTGTGTATTGTTGTTTATTATTGTTTATTACAGTAATGTCTATTCTATAATTTAAGATTAAGGGAAAATATACTTGTATTTATAACAAAAAAGAGGGTCTGGCACGGATTAATTCTATTTACATTATTTCTTATGGGAAAAATCGGTTTAACTAACAAACATTTTGACTTAAGAACAACCCTTAAATTAAATTCGTAAGTCAAGGGTCTACTGTATAACAGTGCACATGCTGTATTTGTGTTGCAGGCATGAATGGCCACCCATTCATATATGATCCATATGGGAGAAGATGAAGGAGAAATGAGACCTGGCTCAGAAGATTACTCCATTAGCCTCTGGTCATGTTACTTGGTGTCCATGGCAACTGACAGGCAGAGAATCTGCAACCCTTATTCTCAAATACCATTACGTAAAGCAATACAGTAGCATCTATAAGCAGAAAATTGGGCGCAGAAGGTTGGTCTGTGCTCTGCTTTATACTAAAGGTTTAAAGCAGGTTCTTCTGACTTGATATTTTGGTACCAGCTGAGTGGCTAGCCATTTTTACCCTCTTACATACACTACATTGCCAAAAGTATATATGGGCTTGTTGGATTTCAAAAACATTGGTCTTTCCATTTTAAAAACGAATTGTAATAGAGTAGAGTGGCATTTATGTGATATTTTCAGCTATAAGAACAAGCACTCCTCTGAGAAGGCTTCTCACAAGACTTTGAAATATGTCTGAAGAAATGTGTGCTTATTCAGTCAAAAGGGCACTTGTATGGCTGGGCACTGATGTTGGTCAAGAAAGTTTCAATTGATGTTCAAGTTCATTTCAAAGCTGTTCGGTGGAGCTGAGGTTATGACACTGTGCAGGTCATTCTGTCAGGGGTTTCTTTAAACCAAGCTTTCCTTCACGTCTTTACAGACCTTTCTTTGTGCACAGAAAAGGGCCTTCCATAAACTGGTGCTACTTACTTGAAAAGGTAGACTGAAGGTTAAGGTCCTTGCTCAGGGGCCTAACAGCAACAACTTGGGAGAGGTGGGTCTCGAACTAACAACCAGCACCTTAACGTCTGCGCTACCACTGAACACAAATGAGGAAAGTTGTTATTCCTGTTCAATGCCTTTTACTTTCATACAGTATGTGTTTTAATTATAAAATAAAATCTATTAACCATTATGGTGTCCCTGAGTACACTATGTTTCTTAGAAGCATTTGCATTAATGGTCTGAGTATCTCTGAATATGTTTCTGAATTCGTTTTCAACCCTGGTACTTTCTGGGTGTGTTCGAAAACCTAGGCAGCTCTCTACATAGACAGCATTTTATGTCATCCTATGCGCGCTCCCGACAAGTAGGCTGTTCGAAATGTTAGATCCCTTAAAATGCTCACTAGTTCTAGTTAGATATCTTTTTTATATATTTTCTTTTATGCATTTTCTCCTCTTTTTCTCCCTTTTAGTGTGTCAAATTGCCCGATTGCATCATGCTTCCTCTCCACCAATGCCGATCCCTGCTCTGATTGAGGAGAACGAAGCTAACCCACGCCCCCTCCGACACATGGGCAGCATGCCATATGCATCTTATCACCTACACTTTGACGAGTGCAGTGCAGCTCAGCGTTGTGTACGGAGAGACACACCCTGAGAGCACTCTTTTCTCATCTCTGTGCAGGCGCCATCAATCAGCCAGCAGAGGTCGTAATTGCACCAGTTGAGAGAGAGACCCCATCCGGCTTAGTCCCATCCATTTGAACAACAGGCCAATCGCTGTTTATGTGGCTGCTCAGCCTTAGCCGGCAGGCAGAGCTGAGATTCGAGATCCCAGCTCTGGTTCCAGCGTGTGTTTTTACCGCTGCACCACCTGAAAGGCCTAGTTAGTTATCTTAAATGTAAACTGTATTTTCAGAAAATAATGAGGGAGCATCCGATGCTTCCTTAGTGATGAAAGCAATCCCAGCATTCAGTGCGGCACGACTTTTCTCACAAAAAAATAACAAATATGGTGGAAGATGCAGGTCAAAGAACTGTAATGTAAATAAATTATTACTGAATTTCAATTTGTTTAAATGTGTACAAGTGTGTTTATTTGCAAGTTTGGGCTCGTCAGTGACAATTTAACCGTTTTCGGTACGTTGAGGAGATGTTAGTTGACATGCTGACGCATTGTGCCACCTCATCCCATTGGTTTGAATGGCATGATGCTAAATGTGTTAGCTTAGTAAGCAAAACCTAATTAAATCTCTGTCAAAGTAGTGTGTTCGAATAATCAGATTTATAAATCGATGACTTATTAGAATCCTCTTTACAGTACTTAGGCAGCTGCCTATGTAGGCAATAAGAGAGCAAGGTAGCCCACTAGGTTTTCGAACACACCCTTTGACTCATTTAAAAAATAATGGAACAACTAAGAAGTGGCATAATTTTTGAGAAAGTGACTTTTTTGGAGGAAATTTAACTACAGAAGTTAAAAGTGTACCAATCTAATATTGCCTAACCTTTTTATGTGAAGAATATTAATATTTTATGTGAAAACTACTGGGAATGGTTCATTATCAAAGTTAGAAATGTCAACCCTCTTACCATCCTATTAATAATAAAAACATGTAATGAAGTAATAAATAATTATATAATGAAATTTTTCATTTTGAAAGAAAATTATCTGCTATTTCATGCATCACAAAAGAATAATTTTGAATAGTGTTTTTAACAAGCACTTGGCTCACAGAATGAAAGGCATGGCATCAATCAAAGAAATGCATTGATTGTTTAAAGAAGTAGACACAATGGGATCAGGAGGAGACTATGTAGAAGTCATTTTCTCTATGTTCACTTTACAGTTTCTAAAGGATTTTGGTGTAGCAAGTACGTGCATTTTTAAACACTTTCATTAGTTCTTTTGTGCATTATGCATTTGCACTTCAAGTGAAAAAAGTGTTTTCTCAATCACCCTTTGTTTTCCTCTGACAGCAAGGGGTTATTTTGAAGAATTTGCCCTGGGCAAGGAGGTCAAGATCTCCTGAGGTCTACATTTTTTCACAGGCTATTGACCTTGCTGTAAGTACACAAGTGGGCAAAGGTTTAAAACATTGGCACAATTTAATGCCATATAAATAGAACAATAAAACAATGGTAACATTGCCAATGTAATGCATTATGAATAAAAAAAAAAAGCTGAATTTAAAGGGAACATGTCTTAGGCATTTAAAAAAAAGTAGCATTTAAATTTTAGTAAAAGATGGGTTACCAGTGTCAGTACCAGTTTTGTTAATGTTTTGACAGAAAATTTTTATTTTATGTCTTTATTAAGTTATAGCCATATTTCATTATGGTATTTGGGATGGCACACATTCCAAAAAAAGTTGGCACGGTATTCCTTTTCACCACACTTAAAAGACGTTTTGGCACCGAGGATACCGAGTGATTTAGTGTTTCAGCTTTTATTTTGTCCCATTCTTCCTGCAAACACGTCTTTAGGTGTGCAACAGTACGGGGTCGTCATTGTCACATTTTTCCTTTCAAAATTCTCTATTGGGGACAGGTCAGGACTGCAGGCAGGCCAGTCCAGTACCCGTACCCTCTTCTTCTGCAGCCATGCCTTTGTAATGTGTGCAGCATGTAGTTTTGCAATGTCCTGAAAAATGCATGGACGTCCCTGGAAAAGATGACATCTTGAAGGCTGCACATGTTGCTCTAAGATCTCAGTGTACTTTTCTGCATTAATGCTGCCATCACAGAAGTGTTAATGACCTTTGCCAAGGGTACTGACCCCATACCATGACAGACCCTGGCTTTAGGACTTGTTGCTGATAACAGTCTGGATGGTCCTTTTTGTCTTTGGTCTGGAGCACATGGCGTCCATTTTTTTCCCAAAACCTTTTTACCTCATTACTAGCCCTAAATTGCCCCTGTCCCGACTTTGTTTGGAATGTGTTGCAGGCCTGAAATGCAGGAATAAAGGTTTATTAATAAATGAAATGAAGTTGAGCAGATAAAACATGAAATATCTCAGGTTCATCCTGTCTGCATTCAAATAAAAGTCAAAGTAAATGTAAGGAACACTGCATTTTTATTTTATTTGCATTTTCCATACTGTCCCAACTTTTTCTGATTTGAAGTTGTAAAATAATTTGAGATCCAAATTATCATGACAGACACTATATGGCCAGAAATATGTGGTCACCTGACACTAAACTTGGAAACTTGGAAATTTTTTTCCAAAAACCATTGGTATTGCTGTGGCGTTGCTAAGCCAGATGTTTTCCCCAGATTAGCGTATTTTACAGCCTGCACATGTGCCTACTACGATGCAGCTCCGACATTTTCCAGGGAGACCCAACCAAGTAGTGTAGAAAACATGCTTAGTTAACATGCAACAGCTACAATTTCACATCTGTCTTGTTATTTGAATAAAACTCATTATTCTAGGCACTGAATCATTCTAGACACTAAATCACTGCTTTTAGGTTGTAAGCCAACTGAGATTAGTGCTTCATGCAGCCAGAAACTCCCTATCCTATTGTATAATGCAGCATAGTGTCACAGCAGGTATTGCAAATGCCATACAGCATTAGGGTCCTGGGGCTATATAACTCACCAGTGGTTACAGTCTTTCAGGAGTTATTTCTGAGTCTCTGGGTTTTCTTTAGACTCTTGGTTTCCTTCCAGTTCTCAAACACATATGCAAGGATTGACTGCTCCAAATATTCTCTAGTTATGAATAGGTGATTTTGTCAGTGTGGTGTCCTGTAATGAACTGACTCCCTGACCAGATTGTATTTCAGTGTGGCACTAGACCCAACACAACCCTAATCAGTATAAAACAGTTAAAGGATGAATTAATACATTGTAGTTACTTGTGTTTAACATTATCTTTGCTCCATACAGTGAATCTGTTCAATTAGACCTAAAGGCCTAAAATTCAAGCTTTATTGGATTAACTCATGTTTTGGTGTACTATCAGTATTAATTTTTAAATGTTCAAATAACTGATGGAATCTGCTAATTATTAGGATCCATGTGAATATGCTCATTTAGGCGTATCCCATTTGATCTGATAGCCTACAAAGAGCCTGATTTAAAATTTGCAATTAACATGCAAATGATTTTGTTCCATCAGATTTCATTTATGCTTTTTTCTACTCTAGTTTAGTGGTAATTGTGACATTTTCTGATAGCATGGCTTGTGCATTATTCAGGAGTTGATCCCTCGTTGCTGCTACAAAAGGCCCGCACCCTTTGGGGGGTGTTTTTACTAGATTTTACACATTATTTGCTTTAATTTAGGATTTAAAAGATCAAGCACTAATGTTGAGCCATAAGCATTCCAAATCATATTTGAGGCATTCGTGTATTGAAGCAGTATAATGAAAGAGCAAACTGATGCCACAGATCTCACAATTTTACACCGATCAGCCACAACATTAAAACCACTTTCCATTTTATCAGCTCCACTAACCATATAGAAGCACTTTGTAGTTCTACAATTACTGACTGTAGTCCATCCGTTTCTCTGCATACTTTGTTAGCCCCCTTTCATGCTGTTCTTCAATGGTCAGGACTCTCCCAGGACCACCACAGAATAGGTATTACTTGGGTGGTGGGTCATTTTCAGCACTGCAGTGACACTGACATGGTGGTGGATAAGACACAGCAGCGCTGATGGAGTTTTTAAACACCTCACTGTCACTGCTGAACTGAGAATAGTCCACCAACCAAAAATATATCCAGCCAACAAAGCCCTGTGGGAAGCGTCCTGTGACCACTGATGAAGGTCTAGAAGATGACCAACTCAAACAGCAGCAATAGATGAGTGATCGTTTTTGACTTTACATCTACAAGGTGGACCAGCTATGTAGGAGTGTCTAATAGAGTGGACAGTGAGTGGACATGGTATTTAAAAACTCCAGCAGCGCTGCTGTGTCTGATCCACTCATACCAGCACAACACACACTAACACACCACCACCATGTCAGTGTCACTGCAGTGCTGAGAATAATCCACCACCTAAATAATACATGCTTTGTGGTGGTCCTGTGGGGGTCCTGACCATTGAAGAACAGGGTGAAAGATGGCTAAAAAAGTATGTAAAGAAACAGATGGACTACAGTCAGTAATTGTAGAGCTACAAAGTGCTCCTATATGGTAAGTGAGCTTACCCATATTAATCCTTTAGACTGCCATATAGTAAAGCCTGATTCACTCCAGAAAACATCTACACTATATTTACATTTTCAGCATTTAGCAGACGCCTTTATCCAAAGCGACTTACACAATGAGCAATTGAAGGTTAAGGGCCTTGCTCAGGGACCCAACAGTGGCAACTTGGTGGTGGTGGGACTTGAACCGGCAACCTTCTGTTTACTAGTCCAGTACCTTAACCACTGAGCTATCACTGGCCCATATATTTAATCCAGTAGGTTATCTTAGGATTGTGTGCAGCTGCCCATGATTAAAACCCAGTTCCAAGCTGCTGATGAATGGTCCTTGTGGTGATGTTGCTTTCAGAGACAGTTTGGCAACTAAGGACAGACCATGTCTATGCTATGTGTGATTATGTGAGCTTTTCTGGTCTACTGCTTTATAAGTGAGTGGTTCTCGGTCCTAGACTTTGCCACTTCACAATGCCAAATTTTACAACTGAGTCATGCAACTACTGGAAAGCAAAAATTTGACCTACTGATTCGTTGGAAAGGCGGCATCCTTTAACTGCCATGCTGAAAGTGACAGAGCTCTTCAGTATGATCTACTGCTAGTACTTGTCTATAAATGTTGCTTTCTGTATGCTTAATTTTATGAACTGGTCTAGCTAAAACAGCAAAACACACCAGTAGACATGGATGTTTGCACAGTGTTGAAGTTAAAATATTAGGTCTCAGCAGGAGACTGACAGAATAAAAGCTGTTTGCTGAAAGGTGTTGCCTCATGAGAGGTGTTGCAGGTAGCTCCTCCTGACTTATTTTCTACATTGTAAAGAAAAAAAATGTGTCAATGTCTGTGTTTTATCATTGACATCTTGTTCTGGCATGTTATCTCGTCAAGATCCGTTCTGGAAAACAAGGTGAATACATTTCTGTTTATTTTTTTCTCTTTTTCTCCAATTTTTTCCCCCAAATTTCTCCCCTAATCTAGTCATATCCAATTACCCTGATTGCATTTGCTTCACCTCTACAGATACAACCTTCCACTATTGATAGAGGAGCTTCGCAACTGACACATGCCCCCTCCGACACGTCTGCAGAACCGACTGCACAAGGCAAGTTCATATGTGGATCAGCCTTGTGCACAGAGAGCCACACCCTGATCAGCATTATTCCTCAACTCTGCGCAGGCGGCATCAATCAGCCAGCAGAGGTTCCCTTATTGATAGAGGAGCTTCGCAACTGACACATGCCCCCTCCGACACGTCTGCAGAACCGACTGCACAAGGCAAGTTCATATGTGGATCAGCCTTGTGCACAGAGAGCCACACCCTGATCAGCATTATTCCTCAACTCTGCGCAGGCGGCATCAATCAGCCAGCAGAGGTTGTAATTGCACCAGTTACCCTGAACCCTGGTCCGGCTAATCCCACCCTGTAAACAACAGCCAATCATTGTTCATGTGGCTGCCCAGCCCAGCCAAATGGCAGAGCTAAGATTCAATACGATGTATTCGAAATCCCATCTCTGGTGTGCTAGCGTATTTTACCGCTGCGCTACCCGAGCGGCTCTTCTTTTTATTTTTAAGTGGAAAATACTGGATGGAAAGTACTTAGTTTTAAATTCATAAGCCAAGCTAACATCTCGTAAAGGTGGAGATCAAAGTATGAGCAATAACTGAAATAAGCTGCATCCCAAGCCACCTCTACAGCAAAGGTATTGTTACGTAAAAGTTATTATGGTTATTATTTTTAAGAAAAAAGAACCAAAAGTGTAAAACATGGTATTAAAAATGAATGACAATCTTTAGACATATGAAAACAAAAAGTGAACTTTAGTATATATTATTATCAAGTACACGTAAATCTCAAAAGGGAAAAGTACTACTAAACTACTATTAACTTTGATTACACAAAAACACATTAAAATAGCATAATTCTGTAATGGATATTATTATATAGGCTCAGGAATACACTGACACATTGTTATCAACAGACACTGTTTACAGCACTGTAAGTGCAAGTTTAAAATGTACTGTGCACAGTGAAAGACATATGTCTACAACATCAAGAACAGTATATGCTGTTATTTCCAGATGAAGAAACTTTGTGCAGTGGTAAATCTCCCCAAGAAAGGCTTACATTTTTCCAATGATTTAGCAGCGACTCATCCATAAAGTCACAAAATATCAAAAGGACTGCACTCCTACCCTTAACTTAAGTCAGTGTTCCTAAAAAGAAAACCATTGCTAACCAAAAAACATAAATGTGAGTTCATTATCACTGCTGTGTTGTTTACTCAAGTTTCTTCATATATCTTAAAAAATATAATGTTTGTTGCAATTAATTAAAATCATTCAGTGTAACACAATGTGCACAGAGGCAAAGAGCAGGTAATTACTTTTTAACAACTGTATGTAATTTAAACTTTTGAACAGGGCTGGGGTAAATGACCAGACAGCACTAGTCAGGCAACTGGTTTTGGACCTCCTACTTATCTCTGCATGGTCAAACATCTAAAGTGGGACTGAAAAAAGTGTCTGATAAAATAATTTATTTTCTGTGATGAGTTAATCCATTAGATAAGACACACTACGCTGAATGGACCCAAAGCTTAAATATACAACTTTTTAAACACCTGCTAAGATAATCAAATATGTCCAGTAGGTGCATGTATTTATGGAAAATGATATGGATCAAAACATTTAAAAGCAAGAAAGACAGTGATAGCCAAGTGGGTAGAGCTTTGGGCTATCAAGTGAAAGGTTAAGAGTTCGAATCCCAGATATGTGCAAGCTGGGATATGTGAAGAAAGAATTTCATGGGACAACACTATAGAAATAAAACTTGGATATAAGTTAGAGTAGTCAGTGTACAACTTGTATAGCAGTGTAGATTTACTGTCTTCTGAAAATAACTCAACACACAGCCATTAATGTCTAAATGGCTGGCAACATAAGTGAGTACACCCCACAGTGAACATGTCCAAATTGTGCCCAAAGTGTCAATATTTTGTGTGACCACCATTATTATCCAGCACTGCCTTAACCCTCCTGGGCATGGAATTCACCAGAGCTGCACAGGTTGCTACTGGAATCCTCTTCCACTCCTCCATGATAACATCACGGAGCTGGTGGATGTTAGACACCTTGAACTCCTCCACCTTCCACTTGAGGATGCGCCACAGGTGCTCAATTGGGTTTAGTCCATCACCTTTACCTTCAGCTTCCTCAGCAAGGCAGTTGTCATCTTGGAGGTTGTGTTTGGGGTCGTTATCCTGTTGGAAAACTGCCTTGAGGCCCAGTTTTCGAAGGGAGGGGATCATGCTCTGTTTCAGAATGTCACAGTACATGTTGGAATTCATGTTTCCCTCAATGAACTGCAGCTCCCCAGTGCCAGCAACACTCATGCAGCCCAAGACCATGATGCTACCACCACCATGCTTGACTGTAGGCAAGATACAGTTGTCTTGGTACTTCTCACCAGGGCGCCGCCACACATGCTGGACACCATCTGAGCCAAACAAGTTTATCTTGGTCTCGTCAGACCACAGGGCATTCCAGTAATCCATGTTCTTGGACTGCTTGTCTTCAGCAAACTGTTTGCGGGCTTTCTTGTGCGTCAGCTTCCTTCTGGGATGACGACCATGCAGACCGAGTTGATGCAGTGTGCGGTGTATGGTCTGAGCACTGACAGGCTGACCTCCCACGTCTTCAACCTCTGCAGCAATGCTGGCAGCACTCATGTGTCTATTTTTTAAAGCCAACCTCTGGATATGACGCCGAACACGTGGACTCAACTTCTTTGGTCGACCCTGGCGAAGCCTGTTCCGAGTGGAACCTGTCCTGGAAAACCGCTGTATGACCTTGGCCACCATGCTGTAGCTCAGTTTCAGGGTGTTAGCAATCTTCTTATAGCCCAGGCCATCTTTGTGGAGAGCAACAATTCTATTTCTCACATCCTCAGAGAGTTCTTTGCCATGAGGTGCCATGTTGAATATCCAGTGGCCAGTATGAGAGAATTGTACCCAAAACACCAAATTTAACAGCCCTGCTCCCCATTTACACCTGGGACCTTGACACATGACACCAGGGAGGGACAACGACACATTTGGGCACAATTTGGACATGTTCACTGTGGGGTGTACTCACTTATGTTGCCAGCTATTTAGACATTAATGGCTGTGTGTTGAGTTATTTTCAGAAGACAGTAAATCTACACTGGTATACAAGCTGTACACTGACTACTCTAAGTTATATCCAAGTTTCATGTCTATAGTCAGAGTCAGAGTCAGAGAGGTTTTATTGTCATTTCAGCTACATACAAGTACATATTGAAACGAAACAGCGTTCCTCTAGGATCACGGTGTAACATGGTACAAAAAGTGCAAGACAATACAAAAACAGTGTAAATACAACAATAAATACAAAAAATCCTATAATAAATAACTACAAAAGATATTCCTAATTATCCCTAATATAAACAAGTAATTAGAAGACAGGACTAAAGACAAGTGTTAGTACATGATGGTGAATAGATGGTACAATGGTTCATGAGGTAGTGACATGTTGTACATTAGCAGCGTAAAATTGGCAATGCCGATAAGGTGCCTAAAAAGTAAATAAGGTGCAAAAATACAAGTTAAATAAGGTGCAGAAATTACTTGTTCAGTTCCAGGAGGTGTGCAAAAAATGCAAGTAACATAGTCAATACAGTTCAGTGTGTGGCAGCAGAAAATTTCCGGAGGAAATTGTTACAGTACTGAGTTGAGGAGTCTGATATAGTGTTGTCCCATAAAAAGATATAATGAAATATTTGCAGAAATGTGAGGGGTGTACTCACTTTTGTGATACACTGTATATATATATATATATATATATACAGTGTATCACAAAAATGAGTACACCCCTCATATTTCTGCAAATATTTCATTATATCTTTTCATGGGACAACACTATAGACATGTAACTTGGATATAACTTAGAGTAGTCAGTGTACAGCTTGTATAGCAGTGTAGATTTACTGTCTTCTGAAAATAACTCAACACACAGCCATTAATGTCTAAATGGCTGGCAACATAAGTGAGTACACCCCACAGTGAACATGTCCAAATTGTGCCCAAATGTGTCGTTGTCCCTCCCTGGTGTCATGTGTCAAGGTCCCAGGTGTAAATGGGGAGCAGGGCTGTTAAATTTGGTGTTTTGGGTACAATTCTCTCATACTGGACACTGGATATTCAACATGGCACCTCATGGCAAAGAACTCTCTGAGGATGTGAGAAATAGAATTGTTGCTCTCCACAAAGATGGCCTGGGCTATAAGAAGATTGCTAGCACCCTGAAACTGAGCTACAGCATGGTGGCCAAGGTCATACAGCGGTTTTCCAGGATAGGTTCCACTCGGAACAGGCTTCGCCAGGGTCGACCAAAGAAGTTGAGTCCACGTGTTCGGCGTCATATCCAGAGGTTGACTTTAAAAAATAGACACATGAGTGCTGCCAGCATTGCTGCAGAGGTTGAAGACGTGGGAGGTCAGCCTGTCAGTGCTCAGACCATACGCCGCACACTGCATCAACTCGGTCTGCATGGTCGTCATCCCAGAAGGAAGCTGACGCACAAGAAAGCCAGCAAACAGTTTGCTGAAGACAAGCAGTCCAAGAACATGGATTACTGGAATGCCCTGTGGTCAAATGAGACCAAGATAAACTTGTTTGGCTCAGATGGTGTCCAGCATGTGTGGCGGTGCCCTGGTGAGAAGTACCAAGACAACTGTATCTTGCCTACAGTCAAGCATGGTGGTGGTAGCATCATGGTCTTGGGCTGCATGAGTGTTGCTGGCACTGGGGAGCTGCAGTTCATTGAGGGACACATGAATTCCAACATGTACTGTGACATTCTGAAACAGAGCATGATCCCCTCCCTTCGAAAACTGGGCTTCATGGCAGTTTTCCAACAGGATAACGACCCCAAACACAACCACCAAGATGACAACTGCCTTGCTGAGGAAGCTGAAGGTAAAGGTGATGGACTAAACCCAATTGAGCACCTGTGGCGCATCCTCAAGTGGAAGGTGAAGGAGTTCAAGGTGTCTAACATCCACCAGCTCCGTGATGTCATCATGGAGGAGTGGAAGAGGATTCCAGTAGCAACCTGTGCAGCTCTGGTGAATTCCATGCCCAGGAGGGTTAAGGCAGTGCTGGATAATAATGGTGGTCACACAAAATATTGACACTTTGGGCACATTTTGGACATGTTCACTGTGGGGTGTACTCACTTATGTTGCCAGCTATTTAGACATTAATGGCTGTGTGTTGAGTTATTTTCAGAAGACAGTAAATCTACACTGCTATACAAGTTGTACACTGACTACTCTAAGTTATATCCAAGTTTTATTTCTATAGTGTTGTCCCATGAAAAGATATAATGAAATATTTGCAGAAATGTGAGGGGTGTACTCACTTTTGTGATACACTGTATATATATATATATATATATATATATATATATACTGATCAGCCATAACATTAAAACCACCTCCTTGTTTCTACACTCACTGTCCATTTTATCAGCTCCGCTTACCATATAGAAGCACTTTAAACCTTTTTAGCCTGTTTTTACCATGTTCTTCAATGGTCAGGACCACCACAGAGCAAGTACTATTTGGGTGGTGGATCATTCTCAGCCCTACAGTTACAATCGCATGGTGGTGGTGTGTTAGTGTGTGTTGTGCTGGTATCAGTGGATCAGACACACCAGCGCTGCTGGAGTTTTTTTTAATACCATGTCCACTCACTGTCCACTCTATTAGACACTCCTACCTAGTTGGTCCACCTTGTAGATGTAAAGTCAGAGACGATCGCTCATCTATTGCTGCTGTTTGAGTTGGTCATCTTCTAGACCTTCATCAGTTGTCACAGGACGCTACCCACGGGGCGCTGTTGGATGGATATTTTTGGTTGGTGGACTCAGTCTAGCAGTGACAGTGAGGTGTTTAAAAACTCCATCAATGCTGTCTTATCCACTCATACCAGAACAACACACACTAACACACCACCACCATGTCAGTGTCACTGGAGCTAGTTAGTGGAGCTAATAAAATGGACAGTGAGTGTAGAAACAAGGAGGTGGTTTTAATGTTATGGCATCACAGATAAACTTGGAAGAGTATTCCAAAACAGGAGCTTATGGTGGTCCTATATATTTACGTTCTACTTAATTTGTCTTCTTATTATTTAACAGTATGGGATGTTCCCGCCACACTACTGTGGAGTTCATTGTTAGCCAATCCTACGTGCGCTTTAAATAACTTATTTCTAATTGACCAATCAGAACGCAGGCTATATTAAGGACCGCCGACCAACTTCTGAAGAGTTTTGAAGAAGAAGGGCGGTAGAATTAACATGGCGAGTTAAAGACAGTTTAAGAGTTTGAATGTTTTACCAGAGAGTTGAACAATTTGGTGAGCGGACATTTTGAACGTATTGACCCAGTTTTACGCTCCTGTTCAAGTGTACTTCATAAAGCGTGTAGCTTGCAGCCCGACGTCGTGAGTGTTTGTGAGTGTTTTGTTGTCCCTCGGAAACGCCGACGGTTTCATTCACAAACGCGGTAAAAATGGTTGCGGTTTGGACTTCTTTTTGGTGAAAGAAGATTTTGGACCGAGTGAACGTGGATAACAAGAATTCAGCAAAGCTTCGTTTGGATAACTCTGCTGTGTGGATGCACCTGTGGCTAACGGACTTTAGCTCCTGTGTTTTACCCGCAGCACGCGCTGTGCTCGTCAGTAATTTCATCCACCGACAGAAAGTGTGAGTAACTTTACTTTTTATTCATTTTATTATTTTATTTTCTATGCACCAACGTTATGGGCCCCAACATTGTGTCTATGCAAGCTTGCCAACTTTAAATTAACCCATAAAATCCCGGACCCAGTTCACCACATAGGAAAATTATGAGGGTTGTAAAACAGATCAAATGGACCACAAGGAACACATTTCTTAAGGCCTTTATGAAGTGCTGGCCCCTATTGTCAAAATCTGAAATGTTACACATTGGGTGTTTATGGTACACACACCTCATTTTATGTAAAAAAAAATCACCTTAAATTTTTTGATTAATATTTAAGATTTGCCTTTTTATTTGCATTTGCACAACACTGCTGGGTAAGCCAAACAAACGAAATGTACTGTGTAATCCAGTGGTGATCTTGAGTGCATCCTAAAGTCTGTATTGCTTCTTGGTATTCATACTACAAGTAAATAAACTTGCATTGAAATAGGAGGGGCGGCACGGTGGGTAGTGGGCCTCACAGCAAGAAGGTCCTGGGTTCAATCCCCAGGTGGGGCGGTCAATGTCCTTTCTATGTGGAGTTTGCATGTTCTCCCCGTGTCTGCGTGGGTTTACCCCGGGTGCTCCGGTTTCCTCCCACAGTCCAAAAACATGCAGGTGAGGCGAATTGGAGATACAAAATTGTACATGACTGTTTGATTAACCTTGTCAACTGATGAACCTTTACCATTCCTGTCATGATTGTAACCAAAGTGTAAACATAACGTTAAAATCCTAATAAATAAAAAAACTAATATTGAAATAGGATCAACATGTTTCATTTTTTTTTTATTATTATTATTAAGTAAACCCTCTCTGCTAAAACCAAGGTGCAGTTGCCGAACTGATATGCAAAAGTTGTTTCATAATAATTTATAATTATATAATTATTTTATAATTTAATTGATTATATTTGTTTAAATATGCTTTAAATTAAACAATGTATTGATTCAAAGTAATTTAATTAAGCAGCTAATTTAAATCAATTTAAATTAAGTAGCTTATCAGCATTTTTCTTATTGTGACACAGGTCACATGGTGTTTTCTGCAACTATTTCAAGGTTAAAATCCCGATGTAACATGCTTTGTAATTTGTTTTATATTATTTCGTTGGGTGGCACGGTGGCACAGTGGGTAGCACTGTTGCCTCACAGCATGAAGGTCCTGAGTTCAATCCCCAGTTGGGGCGGTCCAGGTCCTTTCTGTGTGGAGTTTGCATGTTCTCCCCGTGTCTGCGTGGGTTTCCTCCGGGTGCTCCGGTTTCCTTCCACAGTCCAAAGACATGCAAGTGAGGTGAATTGGAGATACTAAATTGTCCATGACTGTGTTCGATATAACCTTGTGTAATGAGTAACTACCATTCCTGTAACGAAAGTGTAAAACATGACGTTAAAATCCTAATAAACAAACATTATTTAGTTACAGGAAGGGGATCAGAATGCGATATGTCATATGGGACATGTTATTTAAGCATTAGAGTTGTTAAGTGGGTTGAAACGTGGTGAAACAAACACACACTTAAAATTGGCAGCTTTTGTCTCATACACCAACCAACCAAGTGTTGGTGACATGTCACCGTGGTTTCTTATGGGTTAAGGTTTTGTGAACTGGCTGGTTTGATTTCCAAAACTAGAAAGCTTAAGATTTTTATTCTTTATCATCTCATATCTGTATCCTTATATTTTGTCCATCCTTTTTAAATAAAATTGCTCAAATGCTGTTAGACTGGCTGTTGAACAGAAATGTTCAATTCCTGTAGGTTTCTGCCAAGTGTAGCACTTCACAACAAGTCCAAAAAGTTCAGTTGTGGCTTCTAACAGACCTTTTGGCAAACTCTAAGTGGAATTTTGTATTGTTTTTCAACAATAGCCCTCTTTTTACAATTTTTTAAAAATAAAGCTTGGCTATGGTATGTCTCCTGGCTATGGTTGTGCTGTGAATAGCTTCTTTTATCTGTGCTGTGGATCTGGTTCTTCAGAGCTACCTTTCTGACTAATGACCCTACCTGATTACTAAGATTTTCTGAATGTCCTACTTTAGGCAGTTATAGTTGTGCCATGTTCTTTCTTTTTGTAGGCTTGTGTAGATTTAAGTTGTAATTTCTTAATTTTTAATTTGTTTTATGTTGTAACAAATTGTAGCAAAGCCGAATGGGGTGAGGCAGTGTATAAAGTCAAGAATATGTTGATATCTGACGATTAGCTTGTTGTACATGTTTTTAATCATAGACATCAATGTAGTCGCCTCACAGCAAGAAGGTCCTGGGTTTGACCCCCAGGTGGAGCAATCTGGGTCCTTTCTGTGTGGAGTTTGCATGTTCTCCCTGTATCTTTGTGGATTTCTTCTGGGAGCTCCGGTTTCTTCCCACAGTCCAAAGACATGCAAATGAGGTAAATTGGAGATACAAAATTGTCCATGACTGTTTGACATTAATAACTTGTGAACTGATGAATCTTGTGTAACAAGTAACTACCATTTCTGTCATGAATGTAACCAACATGATGTTAAAATCCTAATAAATAAATATAGACGTCAATATGGCAATCCACAAACCTCTGTTGGCAGACCTTCATAAGATCTTGGATTGTGTTTGTGCTTTATTTTAGTCAAGGGAGCATTTATGAAAGGAGGCATGATGTTGGACCCTAAAGGCCCGGCCTGCATTTAATTAATGTCACTTAATTTCAATGGCATTTATTGAAGTTGTGGTTGGGGCTTTGCAAGCCAGTGGAGTCCCTCCACACAAAACATGCCAAATCAGTCAATGTCCTAATGGAAATTGTTTTGTACACAGGGGCACAGTCATGCCGTTGCTACTTCCACTTGTAATTTGTTGGATCTCTTGAAATTCTATTTAACTAACAATGATATAACAATGAAGGATTTCCAAAGTTTTCACTTATCAGCTTCATTATATTTTGTATAACAGTTTTTATGCCTGCAATGCACTTAAGTTGGGGCAAAGGAAATGTTTAACACTGTTTCATCAACTTTCCTATTAATAAGACTAATGATTTGGGAACTGAGGACACTAATTGTTGCAGTTGTGCAAGTGAAATTTTTTGTCCATTCTTGCTTGATGTGAGACTTTAGCTGCTCAACAGTACATGGTTGCCATGGAATGGATTCTCCATTTCATGATGTTCCATACATTTCTAATGGAAGACATATCTGAGACAGGCCAGTCAAGCACCCACTTTGTGTCTATGAAGCAATGCTGTCAAGTATGTACAGACTTGGGCCTGGCATTGTCTTGTTGAAATAACAAAGGACTTGCTGGAAAAAGACATTGCCTTGATAGCAGGACATCTCACCCTCATGCAAATACCTATATACCATGATGGTTGCTATCACGTTGGCTTTTTTAGCTTTGCTGATAAGCCTTTCGGATGGTCCTTGGATTGCTTTCTCTTTGTGTAATTGTTTAAGGTTGCATTTCTAAATGCAGTGGACGACTGGGTTAAGTGACAACAGTTTTTCTAAGGTACTCCAAGGGCTCAAAGGTCATTCACAGTCTGTAGAGACTTCCAAAGATGGAGATTTTTTTCCCTGAATCTTTTCATGTTGAGTATAATTAGATGGCAAAAGACCTAAATGATTCAGTCTTGCACTGAAATGTGTGTGTTTTTTTTTAACTGATTGCCAGTACTTGGCCACTGTGCTGCCCTCATAAGTGGGTAGCACTGTCGCCTCACAGCAAGAAGGTCCTGGGTTCGATCCCCAGGTGGGGCGGCCCGGGTCCTTTCTGTGTGGAGTTTGCATGTTCTCCCCATGTCTGCGTGGGTTTCCTCCGGGTGCTCCGGTTTCCTCCCACAGTCCAAATACATGCAAGTGAGGTGAAATGGAGACACTAAATTGTCCATGACTCTTCGATATAACCTTGTGAACTGATGAATCTTGTGTAATGAGTAACTACCGTTCCTGTCATGAATGTAACTAAAGTGTAAAACATGATGTTAAAATCCTAATAAACAAACAATACTCAAAGTTTGGAACACAGAACTGCTGCTACCCATCATTGCTTTACATACTGAGCCTTGGGTGAATCCTCATTTTATATCCGTTTATGATTCCCTTAACTGTTACCAATTCTCCTGCTTATTGAGGGATGTTTAAACACACTGTACCTTTTTAATATTCTTTCAGTTTTCACTCTTTTGCCTATGTTCCAATTTTGCAAGCTGCAAGCCAGTGTTGCAAGCTTAAAATTGTGAATGTGTTCATATTTACAAACTACAATTAAATTGTGCAGTTAGAATCTTCTTTTTACTTTTCTAATTTTCAGTTATATAGAGATTTAAGGGAATTAACAAATCACACATGGTTCTTTTTATTGCATTTTATTGCATTTTCTAGTAGGCCCTGGAAATAGGGTTTGTCAAATTACGTTTCTCTGGTGTGCTCATTAGTGCTAATGAGACACACCTGAGCTCAGCAATAAAAGGCATGGGTAGATCAGAGTGCCACTTAGTCTTTGTGTTGTGCATGGCTCAGACTGTAAGGTAGACAGCTTGTGGTACAGTGTACTTGTTTAATTGAAAAAGTCCTGAAGGGCACTCTGCGTTTAAAAAAAAAAAAAAAAAGAAATCCACAGGTTCTCAAATGAATTAGTGGTCCAAGTGTATTGAATCATTTTGCCTAGCTTGTTGGGCTAAACAAATCATTGCTCTGCAGTGCAGGGCATCCAAGTAGCTAGTGTGCTGTGTTTGGTTGTTGTACCAACCTAGTGCTCTCTAGTTTAGTCGTTTTGGGTTTGCAGGCAGATTTTGTTCAGGAACCAATTCGACAATTTGTTGATGTGCTCTGAAAAGCTTTCATTCTTAGTGCTCGATATTTATTTTCTTTAAGTTATACAGTTTGTGTGGAGTGTTTTTTTTGGCTTTATTTATTCTGATTCTGTTTAGGCCTTCTGTGCAGAATTTTCACAAATTTATGTTTTTTATATTGTTGGCTTTATACATCTGTTATCAATTCGTGTAACAAAACACCCAACCTTAAGTGTTGTCTTGGCCACATGATGTACCATAAATTAGCCACCAAAGCAAAAATTTTTCTTTTTATGATGATTTTAGTATTTTATACCACAAACGCTAAGAGGCTGTCTGAGATTAAAGACTAGAAAAATGGGTTTGACGGAGACGCTGCAGATGCTCGGAAGGTCTGTACCACTGCTCGCTGACCCTTTGCAACCATTCTTTACTTCTCAGGCTTCCTTTTTTGCTGTGTGGGCTCTTAGCACTATGTTTGGAAAACACACAAACGTGTACCTTCCCATAAACACTGCATCACTAGTCGCGTTTTAAGAGAGGCAGTTGCCACGGAAACCATCACATCACTAGTGCAAAGGCATGAGGAAAGTGCTCAGTGTATTAGCTAAAGGATTTCTTCTACTTTCTGTCCTTTACTAATTAAACACCAGTTATAGTGTCAAGGCCACTGACCCTACAACTACGAATCATGTTTTACCACTGCTTTTTCCTGATCAGGGTTGCAGTGGGTCCAGTTTCCCTGGAGTTACTGGGTGCAATGCAGTAATACCCCAGACAGGAGGCCCAATCAAACATAGCTGATAAATATTCGAAATAAACCTAAAATTGTGCTGGCATCAGGAAGTTGGTAGTTCCCTACAGATATAGGGATAGGTTAATTATACAAAAAAAGCATGATTGTTTCAGAAGCAAAAAATATATATACAGTATATTAAACAGGTTGCAATTAATTAAATCATTTCAAAAAAAGCACAAACATCTAAAAGATATGTGTTAAGCCGACACATCAGTTTTGTGGTGGTATGGATCAAATCCTTTCCCATCAAGTTAGTAGTCTAGTACATTAGTCTCTGAGCCATTTTTGCCTAACTGATCTCCATATTTAATTTGAACTTAGGAAGGTGGTGTTCTTTAGTCATCCATCAGCATGATTCATCAGTCATCTGTGCTTCCATTGCTTTGGTGTGTAATGGTGTTGTACTTTACACCACACCATCTTACACATTGATCTTTTGTGCAGCTGGTCCAAATGAACAGTGCTTATGCTTTTGGAAGCACTAATAATGGATGCTACCAAGGCAAGGTTTTGGTACATTACCAATTTGTGCACAATATAGCCACCAATATAAAAGGGTAAAGGCTATCAAGTGTTTCCTGCAAGCCAGATGTAGGCATTTAACTGTACCTTTACAAGCTGTACTTCATTAGATGTTATTGAGCAGATTAACTCTCTTGGAAAACCTGGGTATTTTTAATGCACTTCTAATCTCTTGAGCCCATAGACACCAGGGATTGACTTGCATTGTATTATTTATAGAAAAGACAAGAATACAGGGCCAATCAACTTAGTGCTTGGACTGTTGGGCAGTATTTTATTCAAGTGTATATTAAAGTGTATTTTCAATAACAGCACTTAAAGCTAATCAGTCTGCTGTAGATGGATGGAAATTTGACAATTTATTAAATGTTCCAAGGTCATCAGTATGACCCATTGTACTCCTATTTTTTTGTCTTTGCAGGTTTTATTAGCTAAACCCACTAGTTAGAATGGGTGTCCAAATACTTTTGTCCTTGTCTATATTTTTCAATGCAATTCAGCACCATATTTTAAATTCTAATAACTCAAGCATAATTAATGTCAGTTTTGTTTAATGTTAGCATGAAGCATGGATGTACTCATTGAGTCTCTAACGAGTTATGCATATCTAATGCATCATGTGGTGTTAAATCTGGCATTGTCATTAACATTCTCAGCTAAATGAGTGGGAAAGAGATGCAGAATTTTGTACTGCAGTGAATGAAGCATGTCAAAAAGCTGATGCATTAGTATTCATCTTTAAGTGATACAAATGTATGTACAAGGTTTAAAAAAGTTGATAATTATATATCTAATGTTTATATCCACATAATTTTTGATGCAGGTTTATATTTTATTCATGATCTGATGGTAAACATGACATTAGCATTAATGTCCTCCACCAATCTAGTTAACCTAGAGACAAAAATGCTCATGTTAACGTATTTAATGAATGAAGCCGTTGTAAATAAGCTTTCAGCCTTTTGAACCAGCAGCACTGAAGGTGTCAGACTGACTCCTCATTCTTAGCCATGGGATCCATTCTTTCTGGAGCAGGGTGTTGTCATAGCAACGTGATGCTGGATGAACAATGGAGGCTCAGGAGCATTCATTACTTTATTGGTAGGGTCTCTCGCTCATTCTTATTTATCATTAGCATCAGCCCCGGTTCTGGACTGCTTTGCTTGGGGGGGCAGTAAAACCTAATGAGGGGGCATGTTGATAGTCATGTTTTTGAAGCCAGAAATATATTCAAGGCTTGATTTGTGCATGAATGATGACAGCCAAGCTATTGATACTGGCTTAAAGTGATGTATGAGGTAAAGAAATAAAAATGCATGTTTTCAAACTTAAACTTAAAACCCAATGATTAAAAAATACATGTTGATTATGTAAATGGAGAAAAAAGATTATCTAATTGTATTTCATTTTAATACGCCCCCTTAATTAAATTGCCATTACTAATAGAACAACTCTATTTCTTGAAAGGCTTTAATACAAATTTAAGTCAAAGCTGACAAATGTACCTACACACAGACTGAGAATATTCAAACGTGGAAATAGGAATGAGTGAGAATATTTATATTATTGGGAAATTAAAATATAAAGAAAACAAAAGAATACTAATTCTGTAAAAAAAAAAGTGTTTACCAGTATACCTGCCTCTCGCTCACACTAACAGAACATATACTGCCGAACTGAACTGTTTGGGGCAGTCTGCCGATTTTTATATGACTCAAAGAGCCAATCAGGAATAAGCAAGGAAATATCTTCACACTGTAAAACAAAATGCATTTTTGTGATTGGTTCAGAGATAATTTTAAAAATAGCCGTTGCTTGCATTGTGCTTGGGGGGGGGCAAAGACACAATTTGGGGGGGCAATGCCCCCCTCAGCCCCCCCCCTAGCGCCGGCCCTGATTAGCATACACTCGTCAACCAATAATAAAGCATGTGAGCACAATCCTTCAGTAGAACAAGTGAGTGTGTAGAGGAATTTAATTTAGAATGGTTTTAAATGCTGGGCAGCATGGTGGTGCAGTGGGTAGTGCTGTAGCCTCACAGCAAAAAGTGACATGAGGCGCATCGTACTAGCCCCGAGATGGAGATGAACTAATAGTGTTTAAGCCATTCATTTTTTCTTCATAATTAGCAGCAAACCACATCACTACATTTTAATGGAAAATTGATAGTAATTTGTAATATCCAGGATTACAGGATTTTCTCTGGTGTTGGTTTTGTCTTAATTAATGATGCCTTTCTCTGATTGCTGCGGTTTTGTCCATTAGGGTTTGCTTAGGTTCAGTTATAATAAATTAGACATCTTTTTGCCAGTCCTGGGCTTGGGTAGTTGGCAGCCTGAAGGTGTAACTTCCATTCTATAAGTAAAAATTTTCTACAACAGCAGAATTTTTATTTATTTATTTACATTTTATATGCATAAAAGGTGTTCACCCATCTCCCAGTATGTGTAGGTGAGGTCAGGCTAAGACTGAAGGTTTGGGCTTGGTGTGGTTAAACATGAACATTAGCACCTATAAATGGTAAAATTTTCTAAACACCATTTAATTAATCTGTTTAATTCATGCCCGACTGCAAACCATATCACTGCATTTTAATGAGTTCATTTATAATTGGTTATCTTGCAATCAGCTTAAAAATAGATGCTTTAATAGTTCTATTTAAAGGCACTTCTAGAATTTTTTTTTTTCTCCAGGATTCTTTTCCACAATTATTAACAGGTAAATATTTTTAAAGGTTTATCTTTCTGATTTGTGACCAATTGATTTTTGAAAATTGATTATTCAGGAAATATTAAGCAGAGTACAGTCGGAAATTTTCCTAATAGTGGTGGTTCTTGCCATACATTTGTATATGTAGACGAGGTAATTGTGTTGAGTACTTTTTTGCAGTTAAAAATAATGAAGTCAATAAATTTAGGGTTATTTTGTGTATGTAGCTTTTCTGTCCATTTCTGCCATAGGTAGCATTTTCACTGTTAAAAAAACAAGAAGATTTTTATTTAACAATTTAATTAACATTATTGGAGACAGCTATATTAAAAGACTTCAACAAAAAAATTATCTTTTTTCGTAAATATTACTGGGTGCAGTTAGCAACACACTTTTTTTTAAAGTTTAAAAAATGCATTTTAGAAATAGGAACAGTGTGTATGCTTAGTGAGGATTTTAGCTGTAGATTTCCGGTATGCAATTTTAGAAGTGCTTAGTATTTATGATTGCTTCTGACTGCTTCCATTCAAACGTTAATACTAAAGGAAGGTTTCGACTAGTTGCTAAGTTACAACTAATTTTTAACCAGTATTAAACTTTAAAAGGGTAATGTTGGACACAATGTATGCAAAGATTGTGTTCACTAATTTGCATTATGCCTCTACACTTCTAAACTGAATTTTGAGTCATTTGAGTGCATGAAAGCAGTTTTAGGCCAACGGTTAATCAGCACTGAAAAGCTTGTGATTGTATGAGACTCTGACTTGCTGCTGATTAAATATGAACTCTTGAGATGAGATGGAAGAATAAAAGGCCACCTGCTAGGGTTCATTTTAATGATTATTGGACTTTGATACTATTTGTCATCTGTGCTTGTGTGTGTGCAAAAGTTGTATAAAATTAAGCTGGAATCCCTTAAGGGTTTTTTTATATACATGCCCATTTCCCTCTCCAATTACATACTCTAAACTTGTACCTTTACAGTAATTAAAAATAAAACATACAGTATTTAGGTGAAGTCTTGGCACTTGACCTTTTTCACCAGTTTCACCTGTTTTTAAACACACAAAAAAGGGACCTCTGATCAACATCTTAGAGTTCATAACTTTTAAGCAGATACAAGTTCTTAAGTAAAATTTTGCTTTACATTTTTATCTGTCGCTGTTGGAGGAAAACACAAATTATTGTCATGGTAACCAATAGTAAACTACCTGTTTAATAGTAAAATAATTTACATGACATGCTATGCCATGCCAAAATGAAAAACGCATTTAAATGCATTTTTGAAGTGCGTTTTAATCCGACAGTGTAGGTCACAGTTTAGGTTTGGCAGTTCAAGGCCGGCGGTAGCTCTGTAGTTAAGATACTGGACTAGTTATTGGCAGGTCGCTGGGCCCTTAAACAAGGCACTAAACCGTTAATTGCTTGGGTTTACTTTGTCACAACTGAAGTTGCTCTGGAGAAAATTCCATACATGTAAATGATGCAGTAGGGTGTACATGGATCTAGAATCAAGCTTTATCCTAAACAGAGTTGTGATTGTGACACTACCCTGGAATGAATTTAGTCGGGAATGAAACCTAAACAGGCTAATAAATTACACAGCACCACAAATATTGGCTTACTCACTAGAACCTTGGTGCAATGAAGAGCGGCCAATCCAGCTTTTCAGGAACACTACACGCAATTTGGAAGTAAATCTGTGAGTGCACATCCATTGCAGGTCTGCAGGGAAACCAGAGTACCCAGAGAAAACCCAAGCAGACAGGGTAGAACGCATTACAATGCAGCACCCAATCTACCCAATTAACTAACCACTATTTATTACACTCATTTCCCTCCTATGTACAAAATTGATGGGCTGTTAAGCTACGTGGCAACAGCAAGACTGTACCATGATAATTAGGAGCCATGCTCTGTGACAGCAGTGTTGTTTGTGGGGTGGAAACAGGATTTCTTGTTACCATAGTGACAGGAATGTTGGCATGAGAGTGGTGAATATTTTACCCATATGCTTGAAATGTATATTATTAACACTTTTTTTTTTTTTTTAATTTAGGGTGAAGAGGAAAGTATGCCAAATAACTATAATATTTAATATTCTCTCATCATAATTAAACATTGATGAAAGCCAGTGTGTTTATCAGAGTCTTTGTGTTAGTAAATTAATTTCTCCACTGAACATCACTGTTCCATTCATCAGCTCCCATACAGTAGTGTGGAGTAAGCATACGCAGCTTTAACTCCATTGCATCACTCGCTCCCACCGAGAGACAGTTTAGTGCAGCAACTCCACCTTTTGCATTTGGGGAGGAGGGAGGGAACATATCTTACAACAATGACGGGAAGCATGGATATACAGTATACGTTATTCATTAATTGTATTTCATTATAAATGTATGTGTGTATATATACAGTATATATATATATATATATATATATATATATATATATATATATATATATATATATATATGTATATATATATATATATATATATATATATATATATATATATATATATATATATATATATATATATATATATATATATATTATTATTATTATTATTATTATTCATTATTATCTGTTTAATATCAACATCTGTTTAATATTCTTAATAGTTTTATGTCTCACTTCACTTATCTGGCCACTTCTGCACTTTAACTGTAACATATGTAAATGATCTCTATCTTGCACTTCTGGTTAGATGCTACTTGCTTTTGTTGGCTTTGTACTTGTTTACTCTGCACAATGACAAAGTTGAATCTAATCTAAAATTATTTTTATTTATTCTTTAGTGAATCCTGAAGGCGCTTCGCAGGCACAGCATTAAAACTCCCTTCATCACTGCTGTTAAGGTCAGGGGTTCGAATCTTAGTGGTGTTGTCGGTCAAGTGTCTACATGGCCATGATTGGCTCTGTCTGAGTATTGGTGGATGGCCAAACAGCCTAGCCATTGAGAGGTGCCCTTGTCAGTGTGCTCTCAACACCAGTCCCAAGCGCAAAGCGGTATATAAAAGCGATTCTTTAAAATACGCCAAATGCTTTGTCTTGTGGCAACAGCTACCAGACGATTCACTTACCATCTGTGTACAAAATAATAATAAAGACATGGTAGGACAAGTTTGTTATAAAGGAAACCCAATGGCCTACAGACAGCTTTGACTAACTTAAGTGAGGGATAAACTGGAAAATTGATTCCAAACCAGGGTACATGACCTCAAAATGCTCATTTGACTTAATATGTATAAACTTTACATACACTACAAAATCATATGGGAAGTTTTACCAGAAGGGTGGTTCTAAAATGAGACGTCTAAGAAGCTCATGGTCAAGTGTCTATATACTTTTAGCCAAATAGTGCAAGTTTCACCATTCCCTACTTTTGTAAAAAAGAAAATACCAAAATCTTTTTCAAATAATTTTCCAATATATTTAAATTTACATCGTCAGTTATGGCTTTGTATTAGCTTAAGTCATGCAGATAAAAGCTTACTGTAAGTGTAGGAAAATGAAGTCTGAAGGGAATGCTGTTTTTTTTAAAGATTTGTGCATAGATTTGTGTAGGTTACCATGGCAACAGTGCATCCAAAGGGGTTTGTAAAAGGTCCATTGATGGTGATTAGAGTTGTGCTGCAACATTCCTATAGACTTGCTAATGGTCTTACTCTACTTCTATTTATCAAGTGTTTTTATTTGATCTTTTTTCCCCCTCTTTTTTTCTGAATTTCCCCCCAATTTCCCCCCCTAATCTAGTCGTATCCAATTACCCTGATTGCGTTCCCCTCCACTGCTGACTCAGGAGCTTCGCAACTGACACACACCCCCTCCGACACGTGATCAGTACAGACTGCCTTTTTTCACCTGTATGAGGTGAGTTCATATGCTGATCAGCCCTGTGCATGGAGAGCCAAACCCTGATCAGCATTATTCCCCAACTCTGTGCAGGCGCCATCGATCAGCCAGCAGAGGTCGTAACTGCACCAGTTATGAGAAACCCTGGTCCGGCTTACCCAACCCTATGAACAACAGCCAATGTTTTTAAATGTGGCCCACCAGCCTAGCCGGATGGCAGAGCTGAGATTCGATACGATGTATTCGAAATCCCAGCTCTGGTGTGCTAGCGTGTTTTAACACTGCTCCACCTGAGCGGCCCTCTTATTTGATTTTTAATTTTACTGGTGGTGCTGCAACAAGAATCACCATTCATTAATAGCTGATATAACCATTGGGGCAAGGAATTGCTTTGGCAAACCTTTGTCACGCACTGCAATACAGAGTTACATTAACAAATGCCACAAAGGCTTCTTTTTTTGCACAGTAAAGTTTTGTTAACCATGTTCAGAAACTGAGTTCTTTGGGCTTGAAGCAATGGCGTACATTTCATTTCACGGTTGAGAGGGAGACAATGAACCATATAATTTCTCAAAAACAATTTCTGAGGGGGACACCACAGCTGCTACCAATGTACTTTATTTTTTTAAGTAGGCTACAAGTTGGAACGTTTTTATTTACTTGTAGATGGCACACTGTAGTCGGCTTTAAAAATGATTTATTTTTGCGACAACATTGGGAGAATTGTGAATTTGTACTCCAGTTTTTTTCCCCAAACTGCTCAAAATAGAAGCTAAGGGTCCAAAACAGGATTTGTCATGGTATGGGGTTGTGCCAGTGCTCTTGGCAAAGGTAATTTATTAATTTAGCATTAATGCAGAGAAGTATATTAAGATTCTAGAGCAACATTTGCTGCCGTCAAGGCGACATCTTTTCCAGCAATTGAGGGATAGTTGCTGTTTGGGTCTTCAGGCTTCTTAATGGCTTGTTCATTCAGTCGTCGTCTTTCCTACCTTTCTTCCAGTGAATTAGACCCACCTCGACCCTGAATAAGATAAAGCGGTAATAAAACGCCCTTGGTCACCAGTCCATCACAGGACAAACGCATTCAAATCTTAGTATCTCCAGTTAACCTGACTAAATGGCTTTGGACTATGGAAGGAAACCGTAGCTCCCATTGTAAATCCACAAGAACACGCAAACTCCACACAAAAAGGACCCAGAACGGTCCACCAGGGAACTGAACCCAGGACCTTCTTTATATGAGGTGACAGTACTGCCCACCAAGCGACATGTTGTTCAATGGCTCGTTAATTGTTCCTTTAATTGTATCCATTCCTCTTGTTGCTGACTGGCTTTCTTATGTGTCCAAAATCCATTATAAAAATAATAGCAAAAATAATTGTGCTCAAATGGCTCCATCTGCTGGGCAATAAACCGAAACGCATCTGCAGTTCTGTAAGCACAATTTACAATGTTTGTAAAGAAAGGGTTTGAACTCTGGTTCGAAATGCCCTAAACTAGGACAGCCCTTCTCTCCACACATTTAGCATTTAGTCAGTACTAACAAACAGTGCCTCAAACAAAGAGAATGAGTTTCTACTGCCCTGGAAATATACCGGTAGAGTAAAGAATACAACTAAAGCTAAGTTTGAAGCACTGTGTAATGTGTGATTTATTAGAAGCATTATTCATTCATTTCTTCATTAATGCATGTTCTGTTTTACCACCGTTTTATCTTGGTCAGGGTTGTAATGGGTTGGATTAATTCGGCAAAAGGCAGAAAACACCCTGCACACACACACACACACACACACACACACACACCCACACCCGCAGGAGCATGACTTAAACATCATGTCTAATTTCATGTTGTGTCTAATTATATGATCAGATTCCGTAATGACAGAGCTGTAAATATGCAGTCACATTATCAAACACATTGCCATAATGGTTGCAATGCAATGCTTAATTTAAACTATGATTAAACAATTTGTGATTGGTCGTTTCTCTGGAATATTTATTTAACTGATAATATTACAAGGTTAGGATTTTCAATGCTTTGTTATATTTTGTAAATGTAAACACATTTTAAATTTGATGACTGCAGTATGCTTCAAAAAGGTGGAGCAAAGCCAAATAATAGTGAAGTCATTTATTTAATTAAATATTAAAGTTACAGCATACCACAATAAGCAGGTGTATTTGTAACATGAGGGAAATAATGATTGGAAAGTTTGGCACCAAGTGCTGAGCCATGTATCATTGCTTGTAAAGACAGACTTTGATTGATTCCCCAATTGTTTCCAGTCTGTTCAAAAAGAATATTTACTATTCATAATATTGAGAAAAGATTTAGGGAATCTGGAATTTAGGGGATCTAGTTCTTAAGTTATACAGCATATTCAGTTGAATTAACAAATAACATGTTTTTGTTTTTTTACTGTGTTTTACAAAATGTCCCAAAATGTTTTTTTCTGACAAGGTGATTGTAAATTATGCTATTCAAAGTCCTTGTCAGAAATGACAGTTTTTCGCCCTTTATTTATTTATTGTTTATATGCATGACAATCATGTGTATATGCTTGGCCAACACGGGTTGTGCAGTGGGCAGAGACTGTCGTAGTACAAAATGCATAAAACAGAATGTCTAAGCCAAATTCAGGTAGTAATCCCAAAACCACCAAAAGTAGTTGCTATAAAAATAAATTGCTGTTATATCATTACTGTATTGTGCTTTTCAGCTCTAAATAGAACATTGTATTTGATCCTTTTTGCACATCTTTCACAAATTAATTAGACACTTGGTCACAATCACTTTTATTGTAAATGTAAAATATCCCAAAATATTATTTTTATGTCAGGAAGTATATATGGCAAAAAACAACTACAAAACATTTACACCACACTTTGGTAAGAATTTTATATAACACTCAAACAGGCTAGATGAAGCATTGAAGAAAATAAAAAAAATGCAGATCATCAGTGATATGGCATTTAATATAAAGTAAAGTCATGGTATTCCAAACATTGTTACTGATGCTGTACTTTTGTTTTATTTTTTGCTACAGTCTGTCTTGGACTTCATGATCATAATCAGTCAATTCAATAATAAGAGCAAATGATGGAAACATACGAAGAACTACTACAGAAGGTTACATCTTACTTTCAATTAAACATCTCATTATTTTAATTTTAAAATGGTCCCATATTATTACATTTATTCTAAGTAATATAAGTAATAATAAACATAGTAATTTAGTGACACTTCAGCTATTTCGGGAGATGTTAAAAGTAGGATAAGATTATGCATTTTGCCTGGCCGCTAAATTGTAATTACGTCTAGACTGTTTGGAATACCATGTCCTTTTTTTTTTTTTTTTACACATTTAGCTGGTTAGAAACTCACAGTAGATGTGATTTGACTGAAAAGATTTTTTGAGGCTTAAAAAATAGTTGGTTTAAATAAGAATACACAAAAAAGAATAAAGCACTTTATTTATATTCTTAACTGGCTTATGTTCATCACTGGAAATCATTAATGTTAGCTAGTTTTCACTCAAATGACCAGGACATCATCGAAAATGTCAACTTTGTCCACCTAGTGGCTAAAAGATGGAATTGCAGCGTAATTGTATTAGTTTCTTATTGTAGCTAATGTTTATATTAAAGGTTTACACACACTTGTAAAAGACATGTTATGACAGTCATTCATAATGTTCAATGACAATGAAACACCGTTCAATTAAAAATTCAAGATGCCCACCTAACCCTAAACCAAACCAAAAAACCTAACCCACAAGAAACAGTTGCATAAATAAATAAAATCTCAATATCACCATGACATAGAAGTCTCTTAGGTTGTATGTGGAGTGTAATTGTATAAACAAATAATGTTTTATGACACTTTACTTCTCTAGGCATCAAACATTTAAGTAATAAATGTCAAGTTGTGGACACCACTATCTATAGGATTGGGTATTTTACCCACACCCTTTGCTTATATGTTGTAAAAAAGACAAATGTGCTATATAGTGGTTCATACTGTAAAGCTCAGTGACTTTCAGCCTTACATTGTTTTTGGATGTAACATTTCCAACAAGCAGTGTTGTTCAATTTCTGCTTTATTACTGCTGTTATTGTGAAGTAAAAATATGTTGAAGCAACAGCCATCAAGTAGTGGGGTTTAACAGTACATGACTGCCGTTCACAATACTAAGGGTTAGGGATGTAACGATGCACCACAAGACAGTTAATAACCGATTCAAAAATTCCACAATTCAGATCGAGTTGACATGTAAAATGAATCGATATTCACTTTAAACAGCAGAGGGCACTGACCCTATACACCTCGCCTGGCTGACGTCACTGGTGCTATACGCCTGGTTGCCAGATTCGGGGGTTTTCAGCCAAATTGGGCTTGTTTCGCATAGTGTGTATCGACCTCGGAAATAAGAGCGGCATTCATTATTTAGATAAATAAAAGATAATCACAAATACAGTATTTTATTTAATTTTTTTAAAGAGAAATAATAAAAGGAAACTTTCTTCATTTGTCTTCAATTTCAGTTAAAAAAATCGGGAAAAAATTGTATAGTGAATCCAGTATTGTGAATGGCATCGCTTCGTGGGTAGAGTGTATCGTTACATCACTACTAAGGGTTAGCATGAGTGATATGAAGCACATATAAATAACAGCAAGAAGACTACTGGAAATGAATAAAACATATTCATGGATAAAGTAATAAACAGAAATGCAACACACAAGCAAAGCCACAAAACAAAAAATGTGTTAGTCATGTTTTCAAGCAAGGATGGAATTTGCCACTTTGCGAAAAACTATATGAACAAAAACTTTACCAGCTGAACAACATTTCTCTATACACAATTGCAATGGATTTTACTATGTTCAGTCCATAACATTATTAAAAGTTTTAGAGATTTACTTTTTAATAATAGATCATTTAAAAAATAAATGATTCCTAAAACCTTTTAATCATTAAGTACTAAAGCTTAAAACTTTTTAAATGGAAAGTGGAACATAAAAGAACAAGCAACTTTTAGATACAAACATTTTACAAACTGAATTTAGCATCAACGTCTCTAAAACCCATCCACTGTCCTTTTATTTGTGGAAAAACCACCATAATAACACACAACAGAAACGTGACAATTTCCAACACCTATGTTGTGCCAACCATTAACATAGTGCATTTCACTACTTGGAGCTAGGGATTGACTCCTGTGCCCTTTTTAGATCGAGTCCTTTCCCCTGATGTCCTGCAGCTTTAGCAGGCGTGGACGTTACAGGCACGGATCTCCTTTCTGTCCCTGCAGCTAGAATGCTGTGTGTGTTTAAATCTCTTCTTGGCCGTCATTAGCCTCTCCTGAATGCCTCCACCACACAACTTGGAACAGTCAGTCCATGCAGACCAGGGCTTCATTTTACATCCTGGAGGAAGAGGATGAGTAAATAAAAGATGGTTAAACAGCTGTGTAAAAAAGCTGTTTGTAATTAAACATTTGTATTTTTCTAAAAATGTCTTTAAAATTACCATCTGTGGTTTAATTTCCATGTGTGCTCACATAACTAGGCAGACTCTTAATAATGATTTCTGGCACTAAACACTGATATTGGGAAATGGTAGGGAAGTATGAAACTGCACTGTTTTGTTTTAATTAAGTTATTTACTACTTCTACTACTACTAATAATAATATATTTATTCATGGGTGGCACAGTTGCTCGGTGGGTGGGACTGTCAACACAGTGTTAAATTTCCAGGTAGAGTGGTCCAAGTCCTTTCTGCATTGTTTGCATGTTCTCCCTGTGTCTGTGTGGGTTTCCTCCAGGAGCTCTGGTTTCCTCCCACAGTCCAAAGTCAAGTTAGAGATACAAAATTGGCCATGACAGTGTTGAACATTGAACTTGTGATTGGTCATTTCTCTGGACCGCAGTTCTGCTTGGCCAACACTGGTTGTGCAGTGGGCAGAGACTGTCATAGTACAAAATGCATTAGACAGAATGTCTCTAGGCCAAATTCGGGTAGAAAATGTGGTCAGTATGACATGGCATCACAAAAAAAACCCAGAAAACATTCAAAATCCAAAAATGGGTTTTCTTCCAGGAGCTCTGGTTTCCTCCCACAGTCCAAAGACAGTCAAGTTAATTGGAGATACAACATTGCCCATGACAGTGTTGAACATTGAACTTGAACTGATGAATCGTGTGTAACCTGTAACTACCTGTTCTTTCATGAAAAAAAACAATAAACATGACATTAAAATCCTAATAAACATTAATTTATTCTTTGTCTGTTTTACCAGTGCTTTATCCTGGTCAGGGTGGCTGTGGATCTGATTCATTTTAGTTTAACTGAATAGGAAACACCCTACACAGGTCACTAGTCAATCTCAGGACACATGTTCGCTCTTTCTCTCTCTCTCTCTCTCTCTCTCTCTCTCTCTCTCTCTCTCTCTCTCTCTCTCTCTCTCTCTCTCGTGTGAGCGGAGGGCTGTGTGTATGAGAGCGTCGCTGCTGCGTTTGTTTGAGTGAGTCTTTCTAACTTTTCTCGCTCTCTTCGCTGCTTTTTTTTGGTTGCTGGTTTATATAGTAGTGTCAGTGTTATTGAAGGAGTGTAGTTGTAGTTAGGGGGGAGCGGGAGGTTTTTTTGTTTATATCCGCCGGTTGCCGGTTTTCTTGGCCGGTCGCCATGGCGGCGGGGGGGGAAAACTAAGTATGAGCAGCTCACTCGAAAACATGCGATTAAACTCGCACCTGAGATAAGGTGCTCTGTGGAGGACTGTGTTTTGGCCGTGGGTGATGTGGTGGAGTGTAGCAGTGTTTTAGCTGCGGCCAGAATGAATAAAGGAGTTGTTATTTTTCTGGACAGTGTTGAAAAAGTTAACACGGTAATTACGACTGGTGTTGTGATTCAGGGAACATTTACGCCTGTAATGCCCCTAGATTACCCCGCTAAAAAGATCACTTTGTCCAATGTCCCACCCTTTATGACTGATGAGGTATTAATTGCAGAACTTTCCCGTTTTGGCCAAGTCATGTCACCAGTGAAAATGATTTATTTTGGTGGTAAAAGTCCTCGTGCACGTCATGTTGTCTGTTATAGACGACAAGTTTATATGGTTTTGAAAAACGGCACAGAAGACCTAAACGTGAACTTTAAATTCAAAATCAATGGTTTTGACTGTTATTTATGCTACCACTGACCACATGAAATGTTTTGGGTGTGGGCAGGAGGGGCATTTAAGGCGCTCCTGTCCTTTGGAGGCAGATGAGGGCACGTCACGGGCCACAGGATCTTCATCTCCTGGAGATGGAGGGCACACAGCTGATACAGGTGCAGGAGTAGAGGCTGTTCCTGAACCTAATGCAGCTGGGGGTCCTGGTGGAGAGGTTGAGCCTGGTGGTGCAGGAGAGGCTGTGTTAGATTCTGGGGCTAATGCCACAGAGGGGACTAGTGCTTCTGATAGTCAGGTACAGGTTGAAGAGGGGGGTGCAGTATCTAACACAGTTAGTCAGGAGAGTTCTAGACCTAATCTTCCTGAAACTGTAGCTGCTGCTAGTCAGGAGGAGAAGGTTAGTAATGCTGGGTTAGTGGACGGAGAAGGTATGGAGATTGATGCCTTAACTGATGAAGCACTCTTTAGGGTGCCGGAAAAAAGGAAACTGAAGCGGGCTAGAACTGGGAGAAGTGATGGGAGAGCACAGGGACTTTCCAGGGGTGAAAAGCGCAGAGATACACTGGATAATGATTCAGGTACTTTAGAGGACTCTGACAGTGACATGTCAGAGCTAGGAAGTCAGTCAGGTTCACGTGAGGCTTACACCTTTGCAAAGATAAAAACGTTCCTTAACAAAACTAAGAATGTAAAAGGTGTGATAATTGAGGATTATTTTCCTGACCCCAAATTGTTTATTCAGTCAGTTCGGCCATTGATGAAGAGTAAAGGTGAAGAACGGTTCAGTAAGCAGGAGATTTATAGGTTGAATAAACTGTTGCTTAAACTGAAATTGGAGCTTAACAATGTTGATGGTTTTGAGACAACCTAGCTTCTTTCTGTTTCGCACCTTGTTGTGGCTCATACTGCTACCTTTCTTATTATCTCTTATGAGTAAAATAAAGGTGGGGTCTTTAAACCTAAATGGGGCTCGCAACATACAGAAAAGAGCAATGCTATATGAATTAGCAAAGCAGAAGGGCATTGATATTTTATTTGTTCAAGAAACACATAGTGATCTTGTCAATGAGGTTGACTGGAGGAAAGAATGGGATGGGGAGATTGTTTTTAGCCATCTGACTTCAACTTCAGGGGGGGGGTGGCTATTCTGTTTGCAAAAAAATTTCTTCCGATGTCTTTTGAAGTAGAACATGTGGTGCAAGGAAGGTGCTTGATGGTTCTTGCCAAATTTGATAAATTTAAACTGGTTTTGTGCAATGTGTATGCTCCTACTCTTGGTCTTGACAGGGTTCTCTTTATGAACACTGTTAATGATGCTTTGCATAATATTTGTTCTGAAGATTTTTTGTTTATGGGGGGGGGATTTCAATTGCACTGAGGATGATGTTTTAGATAGAAATCATACTGAACCTCATGCTGCATCACAGCGAATTCTTAGAGAGTCTCTGAAAGCATATAGTTTGTCTGATGTGTGGAGAGTCTTGAATAAGACTCTGAGGCAGTATACTTGGGCAAAGGTGAGGGATGGCTGTGTCTCTAGCCAGATTGGACCGGTTTTATTGTTTTAAACACCACCTTAATGTTTTTAAAAGTTGTGATATCACACCGGTTGGCTTTTCAGATCATAGCTTGGTTTTATGTTCTGTTTTTATTGCTAATATTAAATGTAAGAGTGCTTACTGGCACTTTAATGTATCTTTGCTGTCTGACTCCAATTTTAGAAAAGTCTTTGAGACGTATTGGGATAATTTTAAAATGCAAAAGCAGTATTTTCAGAGTTTACGTGAATGGTGGGATTGTGGGAAGGTAAACATAAGACAGCTCTGTCAGCAGTACACTTTTAACGTCTCAAGGTACATCACTCAGTCAATAAAGTTACTTGAGGCTGAAATTATTGAAATACAGCGACAGCTGGAGTTTACTGGAGATCAGGGTCGGGCTGCAGTCCTGGAGTCCAAGACATCAGGCCTTAGGGAACTGTTGGGCGTCAGGGCACAGGGGGCTTTGGTCCGATCGCATTTTCAAAATCTAACACAGATGGATGCTCCATCTCAGTTCTTTTTCAGCCTTGAAAAAAAGAATGGACAGAGCCGCTTTATTCATGCCCTGCGCTCGGAGGATGGACAGGATCTAACAGAGCCAGTTGAAATCAGGAAACGGGCTGTGTGGTTCTATTCAGAACTGTACAAAAGTGAGTACAAGCCGGATGCAGAGCTGGCTAATGGTTTCTTTGATGGAATGCCCAAGATCTCTAGAAACTCTAGAGTGGCTCTTGAAAGGCCACTAGAGGAACATGAGCTTTATGCAGCTCTACAGGGCATGAAGGGTGGAACCACCCCAGGCATAGATGGCATACCTGTAGAATTTTACAAGGTCTTCTGGACTGAGCTTGGTGCTGATCTGTTAGCTGTCCTTAATGAGAGCCTGGATGAGGGCTGCTTACCTTTGAGCTGCAGACGGGCAATTATCACCTTGTTACCTAAAAAGGGCAACTTACAGGAGATCAAGAACTGGAGACCAGTGAGTCTCCTGTGCACTGATCTTAAGGTTTTCTCAAAGTGCCTGGCTAATAGGTTAAAGAATGTGATGGGGCAGGTCATACATTATGAACAGACCTACTGTGTGCCTGGTAGATCCATCAGGGACAATATTTTCTTGGTGCGTGATGTTTTGGACATTTCCAGGATTCGTGGGCTTGACCTTAGTCTTATTTCCCTAGACCAAGAAAAAGCTTTTGATAGAGTTGAACACCAGTATTTGTGGCAGACATTAGAAGTCCTGGGCTTTGGCCCTGATTTTCTTAAAATGTTAAAAGTGTTGTACCAGGATGTTGAAAGTGTTTTAAAGATTAATGGGGGCTTGAGTGCACCATTTAAAGCTTGTCGTGGCATACGCCAGGGGTGTGCTCTCTCTGGGATGCTATATATAGCCTTGGCCATTGAGCCACTGCTTAATAAGCTCCGCTCTAATATCGTTGGCTTAGATTTGGGACGGGGTGGACTATCTAGGCTTCAACTTTCGGCTTATGCAGATGACATTATAATAATTGTAAGTGAACAATCAGATGTTGACAAACTGGTTGATATTGTGCAGGACTTTGGGTGTTTATCTGCAGCCAAAGTAAACTGGGAAAAGAGCGAAGCTTTAGCAGTGGGGCAGTGGCCTGGGGGCTTACTGCAGCTACCAAGCAACATGGTCTGGAAAAGAGGGGGGCTAAAATATTTGGGTATATTTTTAGGAGACGACTTGTTTCAGCAGAAAAACTGGGAGGGTACATTGGAGAAAGTGACAGGACGCCTGAAGAAATGGGAGTGGATCCATGGACAATTATCTTTTAGAGGAAGAGTGCTCGTAATCAACAATTTAGTTGCATCAATGCTTTGGCACAGACTGTCTTGTGTAGAACCTCCTATTGGATTATTAGCACGTTTGCAAACATGTCTGGTGGATTTTTTTTGGGACCGTCTCCACTGGGTCCCACAGAGTGTGCTTTTCCTGCCCAGGGAGGAGGGGGGGCAAGGACTCATCCACCTTTCCAGCAGAATGGCTACTTTTCGTCTGGAGTTCCTGCAGAAATATCTGACTGGTAATACGGACCTAGTTTGGAGGGAAGTGGCTAACAGTATTCTACACACTGTTGATGGACTGGGGCTGGATACAGCATTGTTTTTTATGGATTATAAACTATTACACTTGAATGGATTATCTCTTTTTTATCGAGGAATTTTTAAGTTTTGGTCTCTTTTTAAACACTGTCGACTGGAACAGAACTCTCTCTACTGGCTGCTGGAGGAGCCTCTGATCAAAGGAGCTCGGTTAGATGTGGCGGCTGAAGGGACCCTTGGTCTTTCATACAGACTCTGTGCCTCAAAGACAGTTAAACTTAAGAACTTGGTGGATGTGGCAGGACCGGAACTCAGTAATAATCATGCTGTTGCCTCACTGTTAGGGCAGAGGTCTTCACGGCATGCCAAGATCTTCCTGGACTTATTGAGTGGCAGGCTGTCTTTAGAGGATAAGTCCCTCCTGCAGGATTATGGGAGAGGGAACTTAACACCAGATAGAAAGGACCCTTTTCCAAAGACTGGTATAACACCTAACCTTGAAGGTGTGTCGGGTCCTTTATTGTCTGTTTCAGATTGCCAGGACTTGGACCTCCTTACTGTGTCAGGCCAGGTTTTATACAAATGTTGTGTGAAAGTTTTTAATAAATCAGTACTCAATGGAAGGCCTGACACAGCGTGGAGGGACAAGCTTGGAGTAGGTTTGGACAAACAGCCAGTGTGGAGGGTACTGTACAAGCCCCCTCTCACAAAGAGATCGGGCGATCTGCAGTGGAGAATTCTGCATGGTGTTATAGCTGTTAACGCTTTTGTTTCAGTTATTAATCCAGAGGTCAGTGCTTTGTGTGTTTTCTGTGGTCTCGGAGAGACAGTTTTTCATTGTTTTTTAGAATGTCGGAGGCTAAAACCCCTTTTTGACACACTTGGTTTGATCTATCAGAGGGCTGGGGTTGATTTTAACCCTATTGTTTTTATATTTGGGGCTGGATATAGTCAAAAAGAGAGAGTTAAGTGGCAGTTGCTTAATTTTTTATCCGGCCAGGCAAAACTGGCTGTATATAACTCTAGGAAAAACAAAATGGAGGATAGATCAGGCCAAGAGGTGTTGCCATTGTTTCTAGCTCTTGTAGAGTCCAGGATCCGTTTTGAGTTTGGCTTTCATAAGCTCATGAATACCATTGAGATTTTTGAAATAGAATGGTGTTACAAGGATATTTTGTGTAGTGTGGAGGAAGGAAAGCTAGCCTTGGCCAGCCCCTGGAATTGAGTGTGTAAAGGGCTTTTTTACTGTCTTTGTCTTAAGTGTCTTAAGTTATTGTATTGTGTGTTTAAATTGTGCTTTTTTGTGCAATAATTGAATAAAGTTGTTTTTTTAAAATAAAAAAATCTCTCTCTCTCTCTCTCTCTCTCTCTCTCTCTCTCTCTCTCTCTCTCTCTCTCTCTCATAATAATAGTAACAGCTTAAACAATTTAAGATAACTTTTTAATAATTAATATAACAACTTATCTGAAATGTGTCTAAATTGTATTTTAACTGTTTACCTTTAAACACTACAAATAGAATATTACATTTATTGTTATAGAGTGGTAGTAGTGTTTGAAGCAGGGCTGATGGTAGTACACAGGGGGGAGACTCATAAGATTCATGACATTTACCTGCAAGCTCATCAGTGCCCTCCTCTTGGCCCTGGCTGTTCTTTCTCTTCCTTCGTGCTTCTTTGCGTCGTTTTTTTTCTTCACTGTTGGCACCGCCCTGATTACACTTTCTGATCTTGCACTTTCTCCTCTGTACAGTCTCAGGACAGGCTACACCTCCAAACATAGGCTCTGTCTTTATTATCCGTGTCCGGATCATATGACCCTTCCCGCATGACTTATTACATTCAGACCACTCTGACCACTCGGACACCAAACAGTCTGAAGCTATAGAGAGCAAAAAAAACAAAACATTAATAGTCTGCAGAATGTAAAGCAAAGTGATTCTCAGCAAAATGATTATATCGTTATACATGTATTATCGTATATGCCTTCCTAAACATAGTTAGGCCATCTTTTTGCAGAATTGCTTTATATGCATATGATATTTTAACCCATTTAAAGAATTCATGGTTCACTCAGTTTTAGGGTTTTTTCAAATTTATTTTTAAACTACTTGACATCAATGTTGTGTCTATTTTAAACAACTCCATTCTGGTGGCTTGGCAGATGGAGCAGATTTTTAAACCAACATTTCTGTATTGTATGCTGTTTGTATTTTATTTTTTTTATTTTTATTTTTATTTTTTTATATAAACCCTAAACAGATTGCTAGTCCTTGATGCTAGAAATCCTCATAACATGATGCAAGCACCAACAGCTAACTAAACTTTACTTCCTTACTGCTTTTTCCAGTAGAACTTTAATGTAACACTAGAAAATGCAGAAATCACTGGCTGTGACTAAATATGTCTATGGAGCAACATAGACTGGTTACTGTAACTTTGTCATGCTAAGTAAAAATACTCATTTAGTTGCTTGACCAAGTGTGGAGCGGCAGCTTATCCAAAGTGATCTGGCTCGTAGTTTTATACTTTCTATACTGTTACCTTTAAGATGGATGTTTTCATTCTTCAAACAAATATGTTATAATTAGATCCTTGACTTGCTTTGGCTGCTCCCTTGACCTTCTGACTATTGTTTGTTCTGTGGATAGTCTTTACCATACTGCTAGACTTCAAAGGTGTACTTTTTATCCATGACACATCCAACTATTAATACAGATGTGCAATCTGAAACAAAGTTTTGTGGGCTTGGTGCTCACAATGTGCTGCTGTAGTATTGCAGATGTTTTACAGCTGGAGCACTTCATGAATTTAAATATGCGTGTCTTTTAATTTCTCGTGGTACATTTACACAGTTCCAAGGAATATAATTACTTGTTTTTTTCCCTGTTTTCCATTTTTTTGTCACTTAATAAAATCTCATCTATTACTTTTTTAATTGCCAAAATGCCCATTGTTTTATACTTCAGTTGCAATTTTTCCTTTTGCTATGTGTAAAGTCTGAGAAGTCTGGGGAGCTTAGTACTTTTTACAAGGTACTATAAATAATGCTGTGGAGTTTCTAGTATCTGTATGTGTTGCATTACTTACGACACTCTGGCAGCATGCATTTCTCTACTTGTTCTAGTTCTTCACTGCATTCTCCCAGCTCCACTGGGGATTTTAGATTGCGCTGGCGTGTGCGGGTTCCTTTGCCACATGTTACACTGCAGTCACTCCAATCAGACCATAAAGACAGCAAACATGGGATGGTATCTGTCAAAATAACATCTATTTTAACACTTAACAAGGTTCATCTCTCTCCCCACACTTTTAAGGTTCATTTTCTAATGAACTTTATCAGTATTATTTAAAACCAAAAATATATTTATTTTCATTAATCGTGGCATCCTAATCAGGGGTGTTGTGGGATTGTACCACCCTATTTTTGCATGATATGTCTCCAAATTCTGAATTACTCAGTTTTATTAAAACATCAATAAACAAATCAATGAATAAAGTCATAATGCTGAGTCCACACTTACACCTTCATATGTAAGTAGTGTGTTTATAGTAAAGGGTTTAATTAAGTTTGTTTAAAAACATACTATTTTGGGACAATTTGGGGTACAAAAATAATGTGTGTGTGTAATTTCAACTTACGGCACTCGGGCATCATGCACTTTTCTACTTCAACCACCTCTGCCCCACAGATGGAGCCATCAGATGGAGGCATTTTCACCATACGCTCCCGACGTTTCATTCCTAACCCACAGGTGGCACTGCAGGCATCCCATTCTCCCCATTCAGTAACAAGGCAACTACTTGGAGCTTAAACAATCACATACAAGAACAGAATCATGATTTATTATTATTATTATTCAGTACTGCCAAATTGTGCCTAAATGATTCAGGAAATACATTTACCAAAAACGTGAATTTTTTTTAAGCAACGGAAACCAAGGTGAAGTAATTTAGTGTTCTATGTATATGAAACTTGTGACTCGTGAAATGTAGTTAGTCTGTATATACAGTATAAAAATATAATAACATATACATTATAAGGTAGTAATATTTTTATAAATATCCCATGTACAACTTAATTTCCTTAATTTCATTTTTGTTAGATGCAGCCCAAAGTCACACACAGATGTCCCTTCTATAGATATAGATCAGGAAAGGAAAAACTTTGTGAAGACAGGAGACAAGGTCAGAGTTTTAAGTGCTTCGAGAGCTTTTATAGACACAGATCTTTACAGTCGTTTTTACGTTTAGTTAGAGGAAGTGAGAGAGAAAAGGACGTTAAAAACTGGAACAGAACCAGATCAGAACGGCTCTGTGGTTAGCGTTATCCGCAGATAAGCACTTACTATTCCCTTGGTAAACATCGGTTTCCCTCTTGCAACACACTTCTAAATTTTTGCTTAGTTTCCTGTTGTAAAGTCATGGACCTGACCTGATCTGTGGTTACAGACATCTGAAAGGACATGTGTACTTACAGCAGTCCTCATTGACCGTACATGGCTCAGTCTCTTCGGTGGGAAGGGTGCAAGCGAAGCCATCATCCGGAAATTGCTTAACGTAGCGTTCTCTAGAGCGAACACCAGCTCCACATGACACACTGCATGGAGACCAGGTGATCCATTCTGACATCATACAGGTTGAAGCATCTGGGCCAAAGAGAAAATGGTAATTGTTGTGTAAACTTCTCCAAATTTGAAGCAGGGCAGTTGTAAAAAGGTAATTTAGAAAGTGGATTTAATAAATAGGGTGCCTTGACAAAACTAGGTTTGAGGTGCTGGTACAGGACTAATTTTGATAATCTAAGTTTGTGTAGGACAGGGCTGGAAATTTAATGTTGAATATTAGGGACTACTCAGGCTACTGTAATGAATGAAAAGAGCTCAGGAGTAGTTTGGACCAACCATTGTCTGCTGCTGCATCAAGAAATGCAACCTGAGACTATTTGCCAAAGAAAAAAAGTCTTACCAATTCTTGTCAGATACCCCACTGAGAACTCTGTCCAAGCTTGTCTAAAGATGGTCTAAAAGAAATGTGTAGAAATGTGTGCTGTGGTCAGATGAGTTCACATTTCAGCTTGTCGAGTTCTTCATGCCAAAGACGAAAAGGATCATCCAGACTTATCATTGATAAGTAGACATTGTCATTGTATGGGGGTGTATCAGCACACAGTGTATATTTCCATTAAGGTGATGTCTTTTCACAGGAAGTTCATGGTTATAGTTATACAATGCCAGGCCTTATTTTGCATGCGCTACAACATTGTGGCTTCATAGACAGTTTGCATGCTTGACTGACCTGCTTGCAGTCCAGTTTGGTCTCCTATTTAAAATATATGGCGCATCTTGATGAGGAAAATCAGACATTGACCACAGAATTTCCCAAACAGTTTAAAAGTGTAACTAATAGGAAAGGGAATGTAACACAGTGGTAAACGTGTTTTTGTCCCAACTTTCTTTAGGTGTGTTGCAGGCATCAAATTCTATATTATATGTACAGTGTATCACAAAAGTGAGTACACCCCTCACATTTCTGCAAATATTTCATTATATCTTTTCATGGGACAACACTATAGACATGAAACTTGGATATAACTTAGAGTAGTCAGTGTACAGCTTGTATAGCAGTGTAGATTTACTGTCTTCTGAAAATAACTCAACACACAGCCATTAATGTCTAAATAGCTGGCAACATAAGTGAGTACACCCCACAGTGAACATGTCCAAATTGTGCCCAAATGTGTCGTTGTCCCTCCCTGGTGTCATGTGTCGAGGTCCCAGGTGTAAATGGGGAGCAGGGCTGTTAAATTTGGTGTTTTGGGTACAATTCTCTCATACTGGCCACTGGATATTCAACATGGCACCTCATGGCAAAGAACTCTCTGAGGATGTGAGAAATAGAATTGTTGCTCTCCACAAAGATGGCCTGGGCTATAAGAAGATTGCTAACACCCTGAAACTGAGCTACAGCATGGTGGCCAAGGTCATACAGCGGTTTTCCAGGACAGGTTCCACTCGGAACAGGCTTCCCCAGGGTCGACCAAAGAAGTCGAGTCCACGTGTTCGGCGTCATATCCAGAGGTTGATTTTAAAAAATAGACACATGAGTGCTGCCAGCATTGCTGCAGAGGTTGAAGACGTGGGAGGTCGGCCTGTCAGTGCTCAGACCATACGCCGCACACTGCATCAACTCGGTCTGCATGGTCGTCATCCCAGAAGGAAGCTGACGCACAAGAAAGCCCGCAAACAGTTTGCTGAAGACAAGCAGTCCAAGAACATGGATTACTGGAATGCCCTGTGGTCTGACGAGACCAAGATAAACTTGTTTGGCTCAGATGGTGTCCAGCATGTGTGGCGGCGCCCTGGTGAGAAGTACCAAGACAACTGTATCTTGCCTACAGTCAAGCATGGTGGTGGTAGCATCATGGTCTTGGGCTGCATGAGTGTTGCTGGCACTGGGGAGCTGCAGTTCATTGAGGGAAACATGAATTCCAACATGTACTGTGACATTCTGAAACAGAGCATGATCCCCTCCCTTCGAAAACTGGGCCTCATGGCAGTTTTCCAACAGGATAACGACCCCAAACACAACCTCCAAGATGACAACTGCCTTGCTGAGGAAGCTGAAGGTAAAGGTCATGGACTAAACCCAATTGAGCACCTGTGGCGCATCCTCAAGTGGAAGGTGGAGGAGTTCAAGGTGTCTAACATCCACCAGCTCTGTGATGTCATCATGGAGGAGTGGAAGAGGATTCCAGTAGCAACCTGTGCAGCTCTGGTGAATTCAATGCCCAGGAGGGTTAAGGCAGTGCTGGATAATAATGGTGGTCACACAAAATATTGACACTTTGGGCACAATTTGGACATGTTCACTGTGGGGTGTACTCACTTATGTTGCCAGCTATTTAGACATTAATGGCTGTGTGTTGAGTTATTTTCAGAAGACAGTAAATCTACACTGCTATACAAGCTGTACACTGACTACTCTAAGTTATATCCAAGTTTCATGTCTATAGTGTTGTCCCATGAAAAGATATAATGAAATATTTGCAGAAATGTGAGGGGTGTACTCACTTTTGTGATACACTGTATGTATGTAATATTTATAAATGGGAAAATTGGATATACATTGGAAAACTCTTTTTGTACTAGGTCAGTTCAATAAAGGTGCAAGAAAAATCCTGTTTCTCATGCAGAGTTTAATTAGTAGGCTGTACAAAGTTCAATTTGTGTGACTTATAATTTTAAAAAATACTAATGCCAAAAGGCATTGCACCTTTAACATGTACATCTAGCTCAAAACAAATTGCAAGATGCAGAACATAATGTGCTAATATTACACTTGTGTTATAAAAACAGGAAATATAACTACCTGGGGTGCAAGTCTAGAATTTATTTTTACTGTGAAAATGTTTGAGACATAAAATTACTCTGGATGATCTAAAGCCTTATAAACACCCTATACAGCCTGTTCTTCACTATTTTATTACCCAGTGTACAAATGAGCCAGCATTTTCATCGATCCCTCTCTTCAAATAAAACTTGCACAAAAAATAATTTTGACCTTTTTTAAAGGCTTACAGCAGAATTAAATTCTGCTACCAATAAATGCCAGCGTTGACCTGATGTACATCTTTCAACATGCTTTGAAATGCTCTTATCATTTCAGACCATTTTTAAAATGTCATTTTGTCACCCATAATGAGCATGTACTGTTTTTTACTCCAAAATCTGTAGACTGCTTTTAAAGTAAAGAGCCAAGAAAATGTACCACACCGTTATTAAAGCATGAACTGTTAATACTGTGAAGTGTGAATCCATGGATCCATGCTGTTTCTGAAAAATCTTGAATGATGCTGTGACATGCAAAAGGTAGGATCAGAATTTATCAGACCAGTTAAGGTGAGTCTGCCTACTATATCTATTTCTGCCTGCGTAATTATATGATCTGTTTTGCGGCCACATGACTGCGGCCTGATTGGGTAGTATAAATAAAATCGATTTCATTAGTATTTACGGAAGGTTGTAGCTGTGAAAAGTCTTGCCTCCAGTAACTGTCAACAAATCACAGTGGAATTGTTGGACAGATTTTATTTATTTATTCGTGAATTGTTTACATTTATTCATTTAATTATCATTATAGTGCAGCCAATTCATCTGTTTTTATGAGAACTGGAATACCCATAAAAAAACTACTTATGTAACTACATACAGAGTGTGATCGAAAGCTTAAACCCAGGACCTCAGTATTTATTTTGGTGTAAGGCACCAGGGGACCAGCTCTGCCACTGGCTTACAATATGGTGTTTTTAATTGGCTGACAAGTTTATATTTTTATAGCTTACTATAACAATAACAAAGGTATTTTGAATTGTAATATATAAAAGCAGCAAACGGTGGGTCTGTCTTATCTTGGTGAGCTCTCTACATAGACAGCATTTTGTCATCCTACACGCGCTTCTGAGAGGAAGCCCGTCTCAGTTCGTAGATGCCTCAAAATGCTGCCTACTGAGATGCCTTATTCTGACAGATATTCTGACTGAATGACGAGGTGCTCTCTTGAGCATAAAGGCAGTTACAGCATTCATTTACATTTGTGGCATTTAGCAGACGTGTTTATCCAAAGCTTACACTAATCACTGAATACAATTCAAGCAATTGAGGATTAAGGGCCTTGCTCAGGGGCCCAACGGTGGCAACTTGGTGATTTTGGGGCTTGAACCGGCAACCTTCTGCTCACTAGTCCTGTACCTTAACCACTGAGTACCTTAACCACTGAGCTACCTTTTTTCTTACAAATAATGTATAATATGGAGTTATTTTCAAATGTACACATCTATAAAAATGGATGAGAATTACTTGTGTGATTAATTTGCAGTTTTGGGTTTGTTAATAACTAACAGTTTTCGGTACATGGAGGGAAATGCTAGTGGGTTGGGTCACCTGCTGTCTGTGGGCGGGGACAGCTTGTCTTAAAAATCTGCCTTCCAAAGTTAGATGTCAGTTGAATCCTCTCTAATTAGGCAGCTGCCTAGGTGGGCAGTGGGGAGGCAAGACAGCTCACTAGGTTTTGAGACGCACCTAAAACTTTGAATGAGTAAGTATTACCTTCATCGCTGCAGCCAGGCCCCATACATGGCTCAAAGTCCTGCGTGTGTGGACAGGGTACACTCAGGTCCAGCTGAGCCTTCAGCATCCTCTGCCTCATTCGCTTTCCTTTCTCACAGGTGGAGGAACTACATGCTGACCACGGAGACCAGTTGGAGTAAATACATGTCTCTGGAGTGTCATCTAAGACAAAAAAAAGGACAAAATTGTATGGGGTATAACAATGAGATTGTTTAGCAGTGACAGGATGTGCTTCATTAAGCACAATTATTATAAATCAGTCAATTATTGTGCACCAGCCAGTGGCCTATGACAAGCTCAGTGAGTAGAATAAGCTTAACAGGGAGCAAGAAAACTCAGAAGGGGTTTATAAAAAAGAACTTTGTGTATCACACACTGCATGTATTTTATTTATTTTTTTCTTCAGCATAAAACAGAGAAAAGCTACCAAAGTATTTTGTAAAATAGTGCCCAATAGGGCTACTACCGCATTTTAAGCCCACTGTTTGGTAAAGTGGGTTGAGATACCTCACTCCATCTTGCCATTTGTAAAAGCATTTTGTCTTTGCTCCATGTGCAGTTTTGATGAGTTTTGGATATTCTACCTGAATATTTCACTCTAAATTATTAATTTGTTGGGGATGTGAAATAACTAATTTTGAGCTCACCGATATAATACTAATGATTTGTGGCTTAATAAATATATTAAAGCTAATTTACTATTACAATATGATATGTAATTTAACATCACTATTAACAAAAAACTATGGAAAGTGTGCTTATCAAGTGAATAAATTACTAATAAGAGGCAGACCTTCTTCTTTATCCTCCTGTGCAATGTCTGCCACAATGTCGTCCACGTTATCAGGTACAACGTTGCACTGCTCACCCTAAATATAGTAGACAAATGAAGAAAAACAATTTGTACTATTTCTATATACACCGATCAGCCATAACATTAAACATACTTCTTTGTTTCTACACTCACAGTCCATTTTATCAGCTCCACTTACCATATAGAAGCACTTTGTAGTTCTACAATTACTGACTGTAGTCCATCTATTTCTCTACATACTTTTTTTTTTTTTTTAGCCTGCTTTCACCCTGTTCTTCAATGGTCAGGACCCCCACAGTGCAGGTATTATTTAGGTGGTGGATCATTCTCAGCACTGCAGTGACACTGACGTGGTGGTGTGTTAGTGCGTGTTGTGCTGGTCTGAGTGGATCAGACACAGCATCGCTGAAGTTTTTAAATATTGTGTCCACTCACTGTCCACTCTATTAGACACTCCTACCTAGTTGGTCCACCTTGTAAATGTAAAGTCAGAGATGATCGCTCATCTATTGCTGCTGTTTGAGTTGTTCATTTTCTAGACCTTCATCAGTGGTCACAGGCTGGATGTTTTTGGTTGGTGGACTATTCTTAGTCCAGCAGTGATGGCGAGGTATTTAAAAACTCCATCAGCATTGCTGTGGTCCACTCATTCCAGCACAACCCACACTAACACACCACCACCATGTCAGTGTCACTGCAGTGCGGAGACTGCACCCACCACCCAAATAATACCTACTCTGTAGTGGTCCTGGAAGAGTCCTGACCATTGAAGAACAGCATGAAAGGGGACTAACAAAGCATGCAGAGAAACAGATGTACTACAGTCTAATTGTAGAACTACAATTCTAAACTGATGAAATGGACAGTGAGTGTAGTAACAAGCAGGTGGGTTTAATGTTATGGTTGATTGGTGTATATACATACACACACTATAATAAATTAATCAACAATACAGCTAAATATAAGAACATAATGGGACATCTAGTCAAATATGTCCACTGGGTCTCAGACTTAATTAGCTAGAGTTGTAATGCTGTGTTTTCGGCAGTCTATTGATTCACATAGCCTTACAGTGAGGTATTAAATATAGTTATGTCTGCAATACCAAATTATTACAGAGGTTAGGGTGTTCTGTCTGCCTGCAAATAAAACACTGACATTTCAAATAGCAAATCTCTGATCCCTCACAATACAGGTCACAGCAACAGTTGCTGTCAACTTAATCACTCCAACTTGTTCAAAGTGTAACATTATCACTTAACAAGAAAATAATTTTTTTTTAATGGCAGAAAGTATGTAGAAACCTATTTTTAATGAGTGGACTTAAAACAACAGTTTAATAATATCAAGTGGACACTACTAGTATAGTAGTGGACTATTCAGAGACAATGATGTCTACAAGCAACTAAGATGTAGGGCACAGTATGGTGCTATTTTCGAAACTTAAGTGAATGTTTAGCATGTATTCCATTCAGTAGTGTTTGTTTACTTGTACAGTTAAGCGATAAGAATTGAGAATGCCTCATTTTGTTTGTTTGTTTATTAGGATTTTAACGTCATGTTTTACACTTTTGGTTACATTCATGACAGGAAACGGAAGTTTATCTTCACACGAGGTTCATCGGTTATATCGAACACAGTCATGGACAATTTAGTATCTCCAATTTACCTCACTTGCATGTTTTTGGACTGTGGGAGGAAACCGGAGCTCCCGGAGTAAACCCATGCAGACACGGAGAGAACATACAAACTCCACACAGAAAGGACCCAGACCGCCCCACCTGGGGATCGAACCCAGGACCCTTCTTACTGTGAGGCGACAGTGAAATGCCTCATGACCATGGCTCTATGCTTTAGAAACACTATTTGGCTAATGGCACATAATGTGACCTTAGTAAAGCAATAAGCCACGAGAGACCGTACGTTACTGTGATTTTAGCACGGGGATGACGTTTTTGGCACGACGCGAAGCGGAGTGCCTAAAACTTCTTTCCCCGTGCTAAAATCGGAACAGTAACGTACGGTCTCGAGTGGCTTATTGCTTTTATAAAACGGCGGTCAACATAAAATATAATAAATACAACAATGTTTAATCATAAATGTATTTATTGTGTATAAACTTACAATAAAGCATTCTTCCGCGACGCAAGGTAATCCGATTAACAGTGTTGCTAGGCAACGTGAGGGCGAAAATAACATTAACTTTCTCTATTCAGTGGCGTATTAATATGGAATGATGTGAGGTGGTCCTAGGTGTGCGTTTGTCGGGGATTTTACAACGGCTTCGAACGCGGCTCAGCCAATCAGATTTTAGGACCGGAACTATCCGTTTTATAAAAGAAAATTTAAACTATTTAACCGTTTAATCAATGTTCAATTAAAAAAGGCAGATCTCATCGCCTAGCGTTGTCCAACCTTCATGCTTTTATTTGTGGCATTTAGCAGACACTTTTTATCCAAAGCAATTTACAATTATGACTGAACAAAATTTGAATAATTGAGCATTAAGTGCCTTGCTCAGGAACCCAACAGTGGCAACTTGATTGGGATGGGGCTTTAACTGGCAACCTTCCTATTACTATTCCAGTATCTTAACCACTGAGCTACCACTGCCATATAAATATAATAGAAGACTACTGAAACTGTTTTTAGGTGTTGGAATTCTTTTAGGCCATGTGTGTTAAATAGATATTTTAGAGGCAATACTTGACCAGACCTTGCGGGCAATTCTCTCCACAACCACTCTTGCCACTGGGGTTATAGCGCCACCCTCTGGGTCATAAAATGGGCTCTGGGGATGATCCAAACTGGTGAGGGGTCGAATCTTTTCTTGAGGAAGTGTGGGTTTGTTGGGAGACTGTATAAAACAAAGACACAATTAATGGAATGTACAACATACTATAATTTTGTAACCAAATGACATTTCATGCTAATGCTGCTGCACCACAGAAATGACACATAGATCTATTCCCCTGTAGAATAGTCAGTATGAGACTGCTTTTAAGTACCTGAAGTAAAGCGCTGACTATGCTATACTTTTTTTTTTTATTAAAGGACTTGCCACTTTTCTATGTTTGTTGCAACCTAACTAAACTTGACCCATTTTTAATAAACCTTCTATAGCTCATTCAATAAGATTGATTTTACCTACAATGATGCAAAGCATTCGAAACACCTGCCTAATATGTTGTCCAATCAACTTCAATACATTGTGCAAAGGACAAAACATAACGATCCCAAACTAATAAGCTACAATCTGCAACTATTTAATATTTGGTGGCTCAAACTAAGGATGTCTCAATAGATTAAGCCTTTTTATATCGAGAAAGAATCAAAAGAATCACAAATGAACAATTTCTTCATCCTCCAGTAGATGGCAAAATGAAGCTGTGAGTGTCTCCACCTTTAAGGGGTTTTCCAAGAAAAGTTGGAGTTTGTCGCATAATAAGCAAAAGCCATTTAATCTTCATCAAAACAACATTCAGTAATTAAAAAAATGAAGAAACAAAAGAACCCAAACAAGCAAACAGAAAAACAGCAAACATACATTAAGCCAAAGTTTAAAAACCCCTTCTCAAACTTTTTTTTTTTTAATGCATTTTCTCCCCATTTTACCTCCCAATTTTAGCGGTCAATTTGTCTCTCTTCAACTCTGTTCACAAGTGTAAGTAAGATAAATACTGCCAATTATGCCTGCCAGATGAATCTCGGCTCTGATGTGCTAGCGGAATATCCCGCTCTGCCACCTGGACGCCTATAATTATTATTATTTTTTTTTATGAAAGTTAAAGTTAAGTTGCTGTTTATTTGCAAAATTATACATAGTCTAAGTCTATAGCAGATCTGTTCACAGATGTATTTCAAAAGTAATGAGTTGAGCATTTATTAAAAAAACATCATTTATAAGCAGCTTCATGTCAAATCCTTACTGCAGTGTGTGCCGCTCAGGTGGCGCAGCAGTAAAAACACACGCTGGAACCAGAGTTGGGATCTCGAATACATCGTATCGAATCTCGGCTCTGCCTACCAGCTAAGGCTGAGCAGCCACATGAACAACGATTGGCCTGTTGTTCAGATATGGGCGGGATTAAGCCGAATGGGGTCTCTCTTCCATGACTGGTGCAATTACGACCTCTGCTGGCTGATTGATGGTGCCTGCACAGAGATGAGAAAAGAGTGCTCTCAGGGTGTGTCTCTCCATACACAACGCCGAGCTGCACTGCACTCGTCAAAGTGCAGGTGATAAAATGCATATGGCATGCTGCCCACGTGTCGAAGGGGGCGTGGGTTTGCTTTGTTCTCCTCAATCAGAGCAGGGATCGGCATTGCTGGAGAGGAAGCGTGATGCAATCGGGCAATTGGACACACTAAAAGGGAGAAAAAAGGGAGAAAATGCATAAAGAAAAATATAAATAAAAAAATCCCTACTGCAGTCAGTTGCAGCTTTACAGAGGACTTTTCCCAGCATGAAATGCATAACCAATGTCAATCAGATGGTTAAGAAGGACGTCATGCACATGGGTACTGACCTCGTAGGTGACCCCACTGTCGGTGCCAGCATCCCACGGGATCATGTCTTGAACGAGTTTCTGCACCCAGCCACACTCCTTTGTGCAGAGCTCCTCAGCTGAGAGACCAACATTCCAGTCAGGACTTGGCCCTAGCATGGTCAGAAAGGACATGAGGTGACGGGATCGGTCCACTGAGAATTCTGCCGAAGGGGCGGCCCGTCTGCCAAAATTAAATTAAAAACAGAAAGCAGATTGATTTATTAAGCAAGTAAATAAAGTAGATATTTTAGTAATAGAAATGTAAAAAGTCCAAATAAATATACAGTTGCAACTGAAAATATTCAAAATCATCTCGTTCTCTTGACAAATGTTCATGTGCACTGTTGTTTAACATTCAGCCCCCGTACTTGATGAAACATCCTTTTGCAATAATAACCTCTAATAGGCAGTTAGGCTAACTGCTAACAGGCCTCTGACACCCATCTCAAGGAATCTTTGCTCATTGCTCTTGGCAAAAGCTTTCAGCTTATTGAGGTTTAATGGCTTTTGAGCTGCGACTGCTTTTCGTTAAATCCCACTAAATGTTTTCTAAGAGGGTTTAAATCTGGAGAATGAGAAGGCCATTTCTGGACTGAATTTTTAACCAAGCTTTGGTTGGTTGGAAGTGTGCTTGGGATAACTGTCTTGTTGGAAAATCCAATTATCACCAAGGTTTGATTTCACCACGGTAAAACATTTCTCCCCCAAATGCCTTGGTATTTCTGATACCATTTACATGGTCAAGATTGCCAGTTCCACTGTAACTGTATAAAATGTGCAGAGTTTACTGAAAGTGCACACTGAAAAGTAACATTTCTGTTAAAAATATGAATGCATAATCATATCACAAATAATGCCAAGTTCAAACTACACGACTTTCGAAGTCGTCAGGTTGCTGTACAGGTCACACTACACAACTGATCTCTTGTAATCGGGAGCCTTTCAAGTCGGTGTGTATTTCACACTACGCGACTGATCGGTGATAGGGGGTTTCACACTACACAATCTATCACCAACTGGAATCGCAGGCGAGCTTCTCTGGTCTCCCAAACTACGTTTTGTTACGAAAACAAACGCGAGAAGCGACGAAAGGTTTGATGACACATCCAAAAATGCACGTCAACAAGTAGCGAGCGATCAAAGTTTGTGTGCTGATGTGCAGCCTAAAATCAAGGAGAATAAATAAATGAATCTGAGTGGATTTGGCTACGCGAACAGCATGGATTGTTTCCACTGTAGTGAGTTGGAGGTTAATAAATTTTTTGCAATGCAACGTTGGCGTTATGTTTTGCAGAGAACGATAAGGTCAGAAATACTGTAAAACTTGTGTGTGTGCCGATGTATTCTGATATAAACTATATTATGTCCCTGTCCCACCTTTTTACACTCCTCCCCTGCGTTTCCCTTCATTTTGCGTTCTCACTGGCTGTTCGACATAGCACTCATTGCCAGTCGGGCAACTCGGATCCAGACATCTGACAAGCTAGATATATAACTTCGGTTATATATCGCTCGGATCGAGTTGTTGAGTAGTTTACACATAGTGATTGAGAGCCGCGTTTCGATCGCCGAGCGAGTTGCTCCCGAGCCGGCAAATCTAGCGAGCGAAAATCAGGGCAAAAATCGTGTAGTGTGAACTAGGCATAAGCTGTTCTAGTTTGATTGGCAATTTTGTAGATAGAACTTATTCAAGGTGTGATATTTAAGAAAGCTTTTATGAAAGTCAAAACTAAGACATAATTTGTTAGACCTGTTTCCATGTTCCAGAAAAAGCTCACCACCACTAACAGCGGAATGGCTTTAAACAGATAAACTTTAGTTCTTTAGCACATTATTTTTATTATTATATACAATTATTTTTATTTACAGGGCACTTGCTTAGGGCTGCCACTGACGACTATTTTCCTATTCATTAATCTATAGACTTTTAGCGATTGGTCGATTCATCTAAACGATAAATTTTTCTCCAAAAATGTACTTCAGAATCTCATTTAAGCTTCTTTTCTTTTAACAACAAACTGTATGGCATAATAATATGGCACAAAACTAAATGTAAACAGGGTTTTGTCTATATCAAATTCTCAAGTGCTCCATATTAAACAAAGTGCAACATGTGTTTCTGGCATTCCATACACAAATCAAAGTGCTTACACTTATAGCAGAAATAAAACAGTTAGAGGTGGGCACGTCTCATTAAGTCCAACGTACAGTAATGACAGAATGAGCCCAGATTCTAACCTACACATTCACTCAAAAATGACTTACCACTGTGTTTACATTGCATAGGATGTGAAGTGTTTTACATAAGAAGTGCTTTGCGCTTTGAGTGCCGCGGCAACCCGCAAAAATCGCGAGCCCAATGCAACAAAGTGTGCGGTGGTCTAACTGAATTCGCTAAGAAATACAGTAATCCAAGATCTCTGCGATTAAGAAGCGTGAAATAATATAGACGTGCAACATTGTACTAGTGCTGCTGTGGTACCATCAAAGCTTTGCACAGTGTACAAACCACCTTTTTGTTTTGTGCCAGTTTTAAGTATTCCTGAACTTTTGATGATTTGGGTGGAAAACTTGTAGCTTTTCTTTGAAAGCTCTCTTCAATCGGCCTCTGACTGCTGCAGACAGCATTTTTAAGACTGCGCTTAATGCCACCAACCAGTGACTGGACTAAATACGACTTAAGTCATGCACACAGCAAGTAGTGGTGAGGAAATCATATGAACGGTTATGAATGAAAACTTTGTAGAAATTAAAAAGGATCATTTATAAGCATAGTTTTAGAAATGATGCATCGACTTAAAATTTTGACTACACTTGCTAAATTAGTCTGTTTATTGATGTAACCTCATAGATAGTAATGTTCATTAATCTGCATGTTAGATTTGCTGTGCTCAACATGAAATTTCTAAATTAATTTGTTTATTTAACTTTGCACATTTACACAAACTCAATGTTGTAAATCTGGGCTTTGGACATTGAACAGGTTAAACACTATCTGGGTAAAAATGATGAAAGAAAAGTAAGAAAAAATAACAAAGCTCAGGGGAAAAGAACAGCTTGGACAAAAGTAAAAAGCACTGAAGTGTATGAAGGTCAAGAAGAAGGGACATAATAAAGGATAAAAAAATTTTGAAGCCAACAGAAGGTTGTAAGTCTCTCCGTCAATCAGAGAGAAATAAATAAATAATGACAGTAGCTAAAGGTGAGGAGGAGAGGCCTGAGAGACAGAGAGGTGGTGAGAGGTCAGAGTAGAGTGGAACTAAAAGAATATCTAAAAGTCAAAGACATTCAGAGAAGTAGATGTACTGGGCTGTAAAATCTGGCCTACATATTCTGATCAACCAATGAATCTTATGATGCACTAATTTACATGCTAATCCTTTTTATGTCAGTGCATGGTATTGTGACTGGCAATGCTAACTAATTGCAAAGTGATTGGAGATTTCTAATTGTAGGATAAGAACTAAAGTGGAAGGCTTTAATTACATAAATTGGTTCTTTTTTTGGATTAGGAAGAAAAAAAAAAAAAATAGGTCTTTAAATTTTGTGAAATTGAACCTTTAAACTATATATGTTTAAATGTCTAGCTTGGATCAAGGTTACTTTAAATTTTTACTTTTGTCATCTGCTGCTGAGAGATAAGTTTGCATTCAAGGATGAAGCGTATGAAGACCCACCCACCCACACATAGTCCAGCCCCCACCTTGCAGATACGGTGGCCAATTAGTATCTGCTGCAGGCACTGCCAAATTATACCTGCCAGATGGCACCCAGCCGACCAGTGGCAACACCAAGATTCGAACCAAGGAGATCAGAAACTCAATGCTGGTGTGCTAGCGGAAAATCCCGCTGCGCCACCTGGGCCACCTGGGCCACCTGGGCGCCGGCCAGGATCCTTTCTGTGTGGAGTTTGCATGTTCTCCCTGTGTCTGTGTGGACTAGAAAGAAACTGGAGCACCCGGAGGAAATCCAAAAACTTGCAGTCAGGGCAATTAGTAGTAGCTCCAGTTGGCCTAATGTGTGTGTGTGTGAATGTGCGTATGTGTGTTTTCCCTGTGATTAAATGGTGTCTTTGGGCCAATAAATCAGACCCTGACCAGAATAAAAATGTGGTAAATCAGAAAATGAACGCACAAATGAGGTCATTGTAATAACGTTTTATGTTCTCACATTATCACATGGATTTACTTGATGGTGTAGTTGTAAATGATACTTCTACCTGTGTCTGTGTAGCGAGCAAATATAGTAATTAGGAACAAGCAAACCTGTGCATTGGTTATAAAAAAAAATGAAGGTCAAGAAGCCAGAACGAAGAAGTAATTACATCTAATGCCAATTCTTTGTGATCTCTGAGATTAAACTACAAATTAATTTGAAATAAAAGACATTTTGCCGTCATCTGTAGCATGGTAACTTGGAAAACTAGGGAAAAGTGACAATGCATAGTGACCATGTATAGTATTGAAACGCACCACTGAATGCGTAAACTAGTGCTGGGCGATTTTCACGATTAATTCGATTAATTCGGTTAATTCGAATGAACGTTTTCACCCGATGTTAGAAATGTCATAATCGCGATTGTTTACATACTTTATATTTTAATTAAAATACGAACATTTCACGAGGCAGAAACTGAGCAGACGCTCGCGGAATATATATCAAGGAAAGTTTAATATCAAAAAGTAATACATACATAAACATAATAGCAAAAACAGTGTACAAAATCAGCGAAAACTAAAACAGTAAACGGAAGACAACAAGCGTCATACACGGTAACGGTTAGATTCAGTAATAAGGAGCGCAAACACAATCTGCAAAACGAGACACGAACAGAAGAGTTTAATTATCATCTGCGTTCAAAACATATTTTCCAGCTGACTCAGAACTGTGTCACATGTTTGGTGTTTTCCATGTTTGTAAATGTGTATTTTATTTATTTTTGCTTAGTAAATGTGTATTTTATTTATTTTTGCTTAGTAAATGTGTATTTTATTTATTTTTGCTTAGTAAATGTGTATTTTATTTATTTTTGCTTAGTAAATGTGTATTTTATTTATTTTGCTTAGATTTTCTATATTTTTATTGTACAGTGTCCTTGGGTGTCATGAAAGGCGCTTTTCAAATAAAATTTTATTATTATTATTAATTAAGATTCACTGAATCGAACACAGCTGAAATTAATCAAAACTCCGGAGCCGATGAGCGCGATCAGGACCGGGGACATGTGATAGTCACGTGACAGTCTGTGGGAGCAGGGGAATTGTAGTCTATACTGTTAGAAGCTGATCTTAAGACCTCCATCCACCCCCCAGACACAAGAGGACAAAATCTAAGCTGAGCTGAGTAATTACTTGATGTCCGCCCCCCCCCCCAAGTGTAGATACTGATACAGACTCATTTATATGGTGGAAACAGTATACAGGCTTGTGTTCCTTTTAAGAAACCTGTAAAGAACGTTTTGTAGTTTTGCACTTTTCTTAATGTAAGGAGGTTCTGCTGCACATTATTTAAAGTGAGTTGTTTGTGAGTTATTGTTATAAAGGATATAGCTAATTAAGATTTCTATTTTGTTTTAATTATTGTTAATTATTGTTATATCGTTACTGTTATAAAGTTTGAGTTCCTTGAAAGGATAATTAAAGGTGGTGCTGTTACTATTTTTGCACTTCCACAGTCTTTTAAATGAAAATGTAAAAAAAAAAAGAAATTTTTTCAATTGCATTATACAACAAAAAAATCGTAATCGAGAATCGGTAATAATTTTAAAATAATCAAGATTTTTTTTTTTTTTTTTTTTTTTTTGCAAAATCGCCCAGCCCTAGCGTAAACATAAAGGATCAAATGCGGTCAGCATCAGAATTATTACAATCCTTCAGGGTGAAAAGGTTTATAAACAATTATTTAGAACATGACTGAAAATTAATTTCCATTTACCCAGGAGGGCAATAGTGGGCTTGGGGACTAATGTTGGGTGATGAGTACTGGCTTTTTGCACTTTCTATGAGCATGCGTGGGCTGCTACATCATGCCTGGGCTGTTTTCATTTTAGATTTTATTTTTTTACTTCAATAATTATAGCATTTGACCAGAACACTTTTATAAACTGACTTGATGATAGGGTGGCTTGCTACAACTGTCTGGTAGGGCAGTGGTAGCTCAGTGGTAGCTCAGCAGTCAGGTACTAGACTAGTAATCAGTAGCTTTAAGCTTTACCAGTGGCAAGCTGCCACCATTGGTTCCTTGAGCAAGAACTCCTAACAGTGTAAATCTCTATGTAAGTCTATTGGCCCACACAGAGTCCAGAACTCAACCAAGAATAAACTGGAACCAATTTTTAACCAGTTTTTTTTGTTTAACATCAGTGTTTTGACTCCTGACTAAATGGGCCATAATTTCAGCATACGCTTTTAAATATTGAGAAACGCCATTTCAGAAGAAGAGTTGTTGTAGCCACAAAGTGTGGGAGCACAGTGACACTGACATGGTGGTGGTGTGTTAGTGTGTGTTGTGCTGGTATGAGTGGATCAGACACAGCAATGCCGCTGGAGTTTTTTAATACAGTGTCCACTCACTGTCCACTCTATTAGACACTCCTACCTAGTTGATCCACCTTGTAGATGTAAAGTCAGAGGTGATCGCTCATTTATTGCTGCTGTTTGAGTTGGTCATCTTCTAGACCTTCATCAGTTGTCACAGGACGCTGCCCATGGGGCGCTGTTGGCTGGATATTTTTGGTTGGTGGACTATTCTCAGTCCAGCAGTGACAGTGAGGTGTTCAAAAACTCCAGCAGCATTGCTGTGTCTCATCCACTCATACCAGCACAACACACACTAACACACCAAATAATACCTACTCTGTAGTGGTCCTGTGAGAGTCCTGACCATTGAAGAACAGCATGAAAGGGGGCTAACAAAGCATGCAAAGAAACAGATGGACTACAGTCAGTAATTGTAGAACTACAAAGTGCTCCTATATGTTAAGTGGAGCTGATAAAATGGACAGTGAGTGTAGAAACAAGGAGGTGGTCATAATGTTATGCTTGATTGTGTACATTCATTATATAATGTACTTTTATACAAAGACTTGCACATGCAATAAAGTTAAGACAAACCATGCTGCTAATCTGAGGCTCATCCTGCTCTGACTATCCATTATTTTTAGTGTCTGCATGTCAGCACCCTGCTCATCAGTGAAACTGCCTTCAACAGCTTGTGCCAAAATGTGTGTGGCACCATTGTGTGCGTTTCCAAAGCACAGTGAGAATCTTTACTAAAAATATTGCCACTGAGTCACAGCCGTAGGAAAAGAGGACAAAGACGACAAAGAACAAAGAAGGTGACTGAAAAAAGGGAATGTCCTATTTTCAGAGCTTTATGGGTTGGAAATACTTGTATAAGAACAAAAAACAAGTGATAGATGTCTTGAGGGTCTGGCCTTCCTTTTCATAACAGTCAGCAGCTGTTTTGTCTCAATAAAAAGTCTAGCCATTAAAGATTAGCAGTACAAAAGTGGGATTCAAAATCATCTCAATTGCTAATAATGACTGGAACTCATAAGTCAACAAATGTCTGGCTGTCTTAACCAGGTAAACATTGATTTCAGTGGAATTGTCAATGTTAAATTCCCTACTATTAAACATTAAAGGATATGCTGTATGCACTTTGTAGATCTATTAAAAGTAGGGCTGGCTCGATACCACTTTTTATGTCCGATACTGATACCAATACTTCAAATTGAGTATCTGCTGATACCAATCCGATACCGTCATTTCTCCTCTCGAACAACTAAGCAATAATAATACATCTCAATGCACCATGGTTAAACTAGCTATCTAAATAACAATGCTCAGAATGTGAAACAAATATTTTAAAAGTATAAATACAGAACCTACATCACACTTATGCAAAACTGCTGTTTTTATTTTCACTTTTACACACAACATTTAGCAGCATTTTTGGCTCGTTTAACAAAAGTGTCCACAATTGGGAGATGTGGATGTCAATCAAACGCGATGGACCAATTAGAATTGACGCAGAGTTGAGATTGTCTGTTAAAGTTCTGTCATGTTTTTAGATTATTAAAAACCAAAGCGCATTTATTATTAAACCCTGCTGGATTTTAAAGAGGGAAACGGTGTAGTTTGTTTATTTCATAACATTAATTAATTAATCGTTGAGGATGTGAGCGATCTCCAACCCGGACGAGATCTCAGTTGAGCGATTTATCATTTATAAAGTGATTTTTATTGTGTTTAAACAGTGTTTTTATATGTGGCAGTAGGAGATGATTTTTTAAAATGCTAAAAGTAGATTAATCCGTGTGTGTTAATTTCTGAATGGCTGTTGGGGATGAGTTGTAGATCAGTGGCACATGGTAATGATGTTAATGATGTCATCAAGAGTGAGTGGCAATAAAACGCACTCTGTTGGAACATATCTCCGTGTGTTATTTGCTTTACACACAAACAATGACCTTATTTACATGAAGTGTTATTTACATTAAGCAACAGTATCTGATCGGATTACACGTTTTTTTCATTCTGATATCCGATTCAGTGATTTGGGCCAATATCGGACCGATACCGAGTATCGGATCGGTGCCAGCCCTAATTAAAACCTAATTATTTTGTACCTTATTCTGGATTTGGTTTTAAAGTAGGCAGATGGATTTTAGTCTAGTGTAGCATTTTTGTTCAGATAACACACTGCTCATATAAAATACATTTTAAAACTGGTCAAAACAATAAAAATGCATTATTTTCAGACCTTTAATAATGTATACATTAGGTCAAATGCGATTGTGCTTTACACCACTCCAGTCAATGCTTGGTATTGCACACAGCAATTTTTAGAACAGTATGATCTTTATTCAATCCTTATCTACTACAGGATTGCTTGGCTGTTTGCATGGTTTTGTGTACTTGTTAGTAATGTGCAGTATAAGCCAGATTCTCTGTTGTAAGGGTAACATCAACATTTTTAAATAATGGCCATAAAGTGTCCATTATTACAAGACTCCGCATCGGACACCCCAAGCTAACACACAAACACCTTCTTACAGGGAAAGTTGCACCAACTTGCCATCTATGCAAAGCTAGACTAACAAAAAATATGGTAAGATGATAAATAAAAATAAAGATTGTAGTTGACTGGTTTGGATTGAATTCCTCCGGGTGCTCCAGTTTCTTCCCACAGTCTGATGAACCTTGTGTAATGAGTAACTACCGTTTCTGTTGTTAATTTAACCAAAGTGTAAAACATGACATTAAAATCTTAATAATAAACAAACAAACAAGGAAAAATGGTCTGGTTGCTTTTAGGAGAAAAACTGAGCATTGTCATATTTTGTGCCCTCCGGGAACATCTTGCAATGATTACACTTTGTCTACATTCAAAATACGAACTAGTGATGTGTATAATTAAAGCAAAGTGCACATTTTGAAATCAGTCTGTGGCTATCCAACCTGATAAAGTATTTCAAGGTGAATGATAAAACATGGTGTGTAAGGATAGAAGAGGTTCAACTCTGTAACACAGGTAGTTCTACTGTGTTTTGACTCAAGGGTGTTGTCGCAAATGAGAATTGTGAGTCATTTGTAGGTAATTATAAAGGTTACATTAGAATTGATACAAATTTTGCACATTTAATGGAAAAGCTTTTAGTGATTAAAATAATATTAGATTCATTTTAATTCCTGATTTAAATGTCTCTGTGTTACACAATAGTGTTAAAAGGAAGTGGGCACGGAGGGACATATATTTTTAAACATTCTAACTGCTGAACACTAATAAGTGTCAAATTGCAATAAAATAAAGCTGGTGGAGGTGGATTAATATTGGACATGTGGGTGTGATATGATGTAAGGATGGAACAGGTCTGGGCATGATATGATGTAAGGAGAAGAAATAGTGCCAACTATGTAATAACCTGACATCCAATACAGGTATATGACTCCAATAAAATCCGATACACCTTGTTACCTTGATCTAATTTTTTTAATTAAAAAATAAATCTGTTGTGTGTTATTCTGGGTGCCAAACCCATCTGGATATAGAAATATAAATTGGTTCATGTTTTTTAAGTAGAGTGCAACTTATCTGACAGATCAAATTGAAGTCATGACTTCTTTTATTTGTTCTGAAGGAGTTTATATAAAGTGAAGGAAAGAAACCAGTGCCATACAAAATCAAATCTTCAGCATGTTCATAGGGCGGCACTATGGCAAAATGGGTAGCACTGTTGCCTTACAGCAAGAAGGTCCTGAATTCGATCACCAGGTGGGTCGGTCCGGGTCCTTTCTATGTGGAGTTTGCATGTTCTCCCCGTGTCTGCATGGGTTTCCTACGAATTGCCCTGTGTGTGTGTGTGTGTGTGTGTGTGTGTGTCTGCCCTGTCCAGGGTGCTAATGTGTGCCTCGTGCCCATGAAAAGCTGGGATAGGCTACAGCACCCCCGCGACCCTGATCGGATAGGTGGTTAAGAAAGTGAGTGAGCATGTTCATAAATGAAGATGTGATCAGCATCACAAAGAAGAATTATCAAAATTGTGTGAACCAAATAGGAAGCCTTGTAACCAATGATGGGTAAACAAGTTATTAACTTAATACTGCATGCTGACTCTTTTTAAAAACAAGTTCATTTGTGTAATGTCATGTTTTGTTATATTTTACTTTTTTTTTAACTTATGTTTTGTGTTTTTTACTTATTTAATGGACACATTTTGCAAAACACCCATATTATATGAATTGCTATTTCTGTATACTCAGCTCTGCCATCCGTCTGGGCTGGGCGGCTACATGAACAACAATTGGCTTGTTGTTCCTACAGGGTGGGAGCTGAAGGTGACCCCATAACTGATGCAATTACAACCTTTGCTGTTGAGGGGAAATGCGTTGATCAGGGTGTGGCTCTCTGGACACAAAGCTGTCTCGCTGTCCTCAATCAGCAGTGGGGATTAGCATCAGTAGAGAGGAAGAGTAATGCAATCGGGTAATTGGATACGACTAGATTGGGAGAAAAATTGGCACAAAAAAAAAATGCTTTAGTGCTCCCAAAAAGACCTGCACCCTGTTTAGTGTGTATGCCCAAACATTGTAGTGCAAAAAAACAACACCGGTAATACAACACTGTTCACAAATTTTAATATTATCCATCACATTGTCAGCCTTTGCCAACTAGCATTTTAAAAAGATCTTGTAAGCAAATATAGTTTAATGAGATGGTTCATGTGCTAAAAAATGATACTTTAACTTCAGCTGAGCAGCATAAATAATAGCCTACACTTTAAAATGCATTATTATAACCCCTAATTTAATTATTGCCAGAGCTATCACAGGCCTATCCACAATCATAAATCTAAACAGGCAAGAGTTGCAACTAACAGAACTGCAGAAGAAATAAGAGAACAGGAACAAAGAACCAGGAAGACACTGTAAATGCAGTATAGTATAGTGTATGTGTTTGAAGTATTTCTATTGTGTTCCTGATTCATAGACAGCTGTCCTCCCCTGCAAACCAGTTGTTACTGGGTATTATCATCTGTTGTTTGGTTATTATAGTCACAGTGCTCTATGGAGTTAAAAAGATACATCATCTTTTCAAAGCTAAAAAGATACATTTTTATAACATTAAAACCACCTCCTTGTTTCTACACTCACTTTCCATTTTATCAGCTCCACTTACCATATAGAAACACTTTGTACTTACAATTACTGCCTGTAGTCCTGTTTCTCTGCATGCTTGTTGGCCCCCTTTGTTACCTGTTCTTCAATTGTCAGGACCACCACATAGTAGGTAATATTTAGGTGGTGGATGATTCTCAGCACTGCAGTGACACTGACAATGGTGGTGGTGTGTTAGTGTGTGTTGTGCTGGTATGAGTGGATAAGACACAGCAGCGCTGCTGGAGTTTTTAAACAGCTCACTGTCACTGCTGGACTGAGAATAGTACACCAACCAAAAATATCCAGCCAACAGCGCCCCGTGGGTAGTGTCCTGTAACCATTGATGAAGGTCTAGAAAATTACCAATTCAAACAGCAGCAATAGATGAGCGATCGTCTCTGACTTTACATCTACAAAGTGGACCAACCAGGTAGGAGTGTCTATTAGAGTGGACAGTGAGTGGACACGGTATTTAAAATCTCCAGCAGCACTGCTGTATCTGATCCACTCATACCAGCACAACACACACTAACACACCACCACCATGTCATTGTCACTGCAGTGCTGAGAATGATCCACCACCTAAATAATACCTGCTCTGTGGGGGTCCTGACCATTTAAGATCAGAATGAAAGCAGGCTAAAAAAGTATGCTGAGAAACAGATGGACTACAGTCAGTAATTGTAGAACTACAAAGTGTTCCTTTATGGTAAGTGGAGCTGATAAAATGGACAGTCAGTGTAGAAACAAGGAGGTGGTTTTAATGTTATGGCTGATCAGTGTATTAATCAGAAAAGCTCCCACTTTTTTTTATCTCTCAACAGTTACTGTTATACAAAGATGTACCGAAAGCAAAAGTGGGATTCATTGTATTTATTAAAAAAATTTCACTAACCAATTAATGCAGGGCGTCAGTATGTTCTAGGTCAAGAAAAACACATTGTCATTAGTCATTTACAACTCACATTGTCGATGTAGAGTAGCCAATTCACATTTTGCAGTTTCCTTACAATTACGGGAAGGATCAAACCTAGGCCCCTTAGGCAACATGTTACTGTGTAACACCCACTCTGCTTACTGCACCACAATCTTGTTCTTAATAGTAATTAATTAAAAAATAATATTAACAAGTCCACCAAATGACGACATTTTCTCAACTTGTCCATGGTGTTACTGGGTTCAGACTCATTATGCACCTGACCAGCATGAAGCCACTATGATGACTAAACGAATGAATTAATAGATTTTGACACCTATTTTTGTCTAAAAAAGATGCAAAAGCTTTGCATGTGCTAAAGAAAAAAGTCATTTTTTACACTGAGACAAAGACTGGACACAATGGTACTTACACATTAAGAGGCTGCCATGCCGGCCACTGTGCCTTCATCTTAATTACTGTCAACACCTCATCACCCTGTAAAGAAAGAAACAGGCAATGTCACTATAATGAAATAAGCAGAACTGGTAGACAGATGGTACAACAAGTGCACAGATTTATTACATCTGTAATGTTAGCATGACTTACAAAGTGTAAGGCAAGAGGCACATTTATTTTGCTGGTGCTAGCTCTCTTTGCATTTCTTGCTGAACTTGATAAATGGAGCTGCTTTCACTTTTTACTGAATAAATAATAGCATGTGAAATATTTAATAAACTGCTCAAGGCATGCCAGTCCACTGTGTGAAGAAAAAAGTACAAAAATAGGGAGAACAAACAGAGCAAGACAGGAAAGTTTATGCTAAAAAGTAGAAGGAAAGAAATACAAAGTTTTTACTTTTAGCTGAGATGGAAATAATGGTCTGTCAATAATCACGGAGTACAAAGAATGCAAAAAGATTTTGAGTGAATGATAATCCTTGGGGCTGTGTGTTTATAACAAATGAGCAGCTAGTCTGTGATCTCACATGGAGAACAATGGATGGTTATTACTTTTAGTAAAGTTTTGGAATAAATTTGTATACTATTCTGTGCATTATATAGTTATAATAAATACTAGGGCTGGAATAAATATTGTCCTGGATCGGATATCGGAGAGAAAAAAACGTGTCGTCCAATCAGATACTGTTGCTTAATGTAAATAACACAATGTAAATAAGGCCATTGTTTGTGTGTAAAGCAAATAACACACAAAGATACGTTCCAACAGAGCGCCATTTATTGCCAGCTCACTCGGCAACTGCCGTAACAAGGTGCATCTTGATGACATCTTTAACATGTGCCACTGATCTACAACTCCTCTGCAACAGCCATTCAGAAATTAAAACTGATCTACTTAAACTTTTAGCATTTAAAAAAAATCATCTACTACTGCCACATATTTAAAACACTGTTTAAACACAATAAAAGACGCTTTATAAATGATAAATCGCTGTCCCGGCTTGGAGATCTCTCACACCCTCAATGATTAATCCATTAGTGTTATGAAATAAAACAAACTACATCATTTCCCGTTTAGCCACAGACGTCATCTACAAAATCCAGCAGGGTTGTAATAAGCGCACTTTGTTTTTAATAATCTGAAAACATGACAACTTTAACGAAAAATCTCAACTCTGCGTCAATTTTAGTTGGTCCATCGCGTTTGATTAACAAAAGTGTCTTCAGTTGGAAGATGTGCATGTCAAACCAGCCATAAATGCTGCTAAATGTTCTATGTGTAAAAGGTAAAATAAAAACAGCAGTTTTGCGTAAGTGTGATGTTGTAGGTTCTGTATTTATTCCTTTAGAATATTTGTTTCACATTCTGAGCATTGTTATTTAGATAGCTAGTTTAACCATGGTGCATTGAGACATGTATTATAACTGCTTAGTTGTTTGAGAGGAGAAATGACCGTATCGGATTGATATCGGTATCAGCAGACACTCAATTTGCAGTATCTGTATCGGACATAAAGTGGTATCAAGCCAGCCCTAATTAATACCTAATAAAGCCAAAAGTATCTTGACATGGTGTCTAATGTAAGTTTCCACTACACTTGCTGCTAACAGGTTTATAAGAAAAAAACATATGAAAGAAATTTTACTTTATAGAAAAATAGAAAATAAAAAAAAAATTTTTTTTTAATAAACAAACAAACCAATACAAACACTACAATGTCAGTAATTTTGCTGTTTTTAAGAATGTTTTACCTCCCAAAAAAGTATGTGGTCATCGTGCTCCTGTTGTTCACAAGCTTTCCAATAATGTTGTCCCTAACAATAACCAGCTATTCCACAAATGACCATCCCTGAATTGAAAAGTATTGAATAACGCTCTGATTCTTTCGCCACCCATTTCACCACACAATAGAACGTCAGTGAACAGGACCTTGGTGTGGAATGCATTATTCATACGAGAGATTTAAGTGTCTTTAACGCTGCTCTTTCATTGACTTTTCCCGCTAGCTTGGGTAGTAATTTTGGTCCATATTTGCCTACTTCAGTTCACTGTCTTTGTGCCGAACAATGGTCTGCCAGGTCTATAAGCATTTCATAACAAAACAGATTATGGTATACAGCCATCAAGCCTTGCTCCATTAGCCTTTACTTGCTGAATAGGCACTATTTCTTTAAAGCTGTCAGCTGATTATTATGATGAAGTTCTTATTATTTTCTATTAATTTTGTGTTATGTTGGTCTTTTCAGTTTGACGATTTGAGATTTATTGGGCGAGAGGGGGCTTTGCTGTTTAGTTTAAGTGGGTGCATTGGAAGCAGTGAACATGAGGTAAATTTTTGGGGAAACAAATCAAAAACTAGCATATAATAGTGTCACCCATTACCCACTGCCATCCTGACAATTAATTGGATATGCTAAAGATGTCTTTATTCTGTTTTTTATTATTTGCTAACAACCAACAAATAACAACTAAATACTACTGATACCCCGCAACTCTACTCTACTACAGTATATACACCGATTAGGCATAACATGCCCCATACGCAACAAACTGTGGTGCACTGTGTACTCTGACACCTTTCTGTCATAACCAGGATTAACTTCTTCAGCAGTCTGAGCTACAGTAGCTCGTCTGTTGGATCAGACCACACTGGCCAGCCTTCACTCCCCACATGCATCAATATGCCGCCCATGACCCTGTCACAGGTTTACCACTGTTCCTTCCTTGGACCACTTTTGATAGATACTGACCACTGCAGACCGGGAACACCCCACAAGAGCTGCAGTTTTGGAGATGCTCTGACCAAGTCATCTAGCCATCACAATTTGGTCCTTGTCAAACTCGCTCGAATCCTTATGCTTGTCTATTTTTCCTGCTTCTAACACATCAACGTTGAAGATAAAATGTTCACTTGCTGCCTAATATATCCCACCCACTAACAGGTGCCGTGATGAAGAGATAATCAGTGTTATTCACTTCACCTGTCAGTGGTCATAATGTTACGTCTGGTCGGTGTATATAATTTCAAAAGCTTAAATAACAGATTCCAATACATTTAAACTGGTACGATAACTGGTACAAACATTATTGGTACCAATTTAATACCACAGCAAAAGCAAAAATTCAAGTAAGGAACATTTTTTAATTTATAAATCAAGTATTTAGCTATTTCTGATTTGTTTTTGATATTTGTCCAGTATACATACTGTACCTATGTCAAATTTACACACAACTCGCATAAGTCTCTGTTGTTCATGCCATTTTAAGTCATTTTACAATTCTGACTACTGCAATTCTTGCCTTAATTATCATTAGTTTAAAAGCACCAAGATAAACCATTTTTGCTTATTCTTAATAAAACATACTCTTTGTTCATATTTATCAGATATTATCTGATGGATATATGATCTGCGATTACAGACTTTGATTATTTTGTGTGTATTTGATTTTGAATAAACACAATTGGCAGTTTTACTTACCAATCTGAACTTAATCTTGAGAATAATCAAGTGAAAATGTTTAGAATTTTTTTTTAATATATGTAAAAATCAAATACTGAACAAGATTTAGACAGTTTATTCTATTCTTTAAAGCAGATCTTCTCGCTCTGTCAGATAGGATGGTGAATGTCTGTAAACTGCAGTTTTCAGGTCTCCCTATCCACTGAGAAGCACACCAAACCCAGTGCTTGCTGATCTGCCGAAAGAGTTCAGTTTGCATCTCATTAAACCAGAGAATTTCTCCTCATGTTTCCAGAGTCCTTTACATGCCACTTAGCAAACCACAAGTGGGCCATCATAAGCTTTTTACTCAACCGTGGCTTTTATCTAACCACTCTGCTAAAAATGCCTGATTTATGGTATGCAGCAGATATGGTTGATTCCTCTTTCTTCCATTTCAAAAATACTCAGGCCACTCTGATACCTTAGGTACTGATTCATATCCTTGCCCTGATCTTTTTTTCTTGTCACAATTTGACCTTTACTTTAACTGCAGTTGACACTCCGCTGGTTCTGTCTGGCACCTGTATAACTTTTTGACAAATGGTAATGCATAATAACATGGGCAAGTTTCCACTCTGCGCATAGGAACTGATGTTTAAATCTTGTATTATATCTGTCGACAGGAAGTCGTTACATGCTGAAGTTAACCCTGATCAGGGCCTTTTATTCATTCAGATTTATTCCAGTTTTTCTATTGCTTTATCAAAGCAAATTCTGTCTGTGTAGTATTTATCTTTAGGAAAATTTGGTATGTCTGTGGGCACTGAAATTACATAGTATACTGGATTATCTAAATATAGAAAGAGATAATGGACTAAAATACTGGAGAACATTGGGTGTGCTGCCTAAAAACATGATTCATTGCTCTGAAACATTTTTCTAAGCACAACATAATTGGGAACAATTTAGTTTCCTTAAAGAAGGCTGAAAAACACCAGTATGCACCAGAATTTACATACATTTGTGGTATGTAAAACAGAAATCTGCCAATGATATCTTGTCTTGGCTACCTATCTTGTCATTAAAACCACATTGTATGTCAGCAGTGCTATAATTAAAGTTTCAAAACGTACAACATTTATTTAATCATTTTAAACTCTGCATACACTATTTAGAGCATAACTGCTCAGACAGTTATGTGTGATTCCCTATCCGTGGAGTGTTTTTCAGGTGGTCAAACAGCTTTTAGGAGGAGAGTTATGTACTCGAATGAAACGGGTTGTTGTCAGTCAATATGGTTTTAGTGTTATGCTGACACACGCCCCAGCCGACGTGTGCAGTAGCTGACTGCTTCTTTTCACCTGCATAAGGTGAGTTCATATGAGGCTCGGTATCACGTACAGAGAGTCATGCGCTGATATTCACTATCCCTCGTTTCTGTGCTGGTGCCATTGATCAGCAGTTATGAGAACTCCCTTCAAGCAGTCTAATCCAAGTCAACCCAACAGATGGAGCCAATCATTGTCCATGTAGGCACCCAGCCTGCTGGTAGCAGAGGTGAGATTCAAACTTGTTTGTTATCAGCTTTGGTGTGTTCAAAAAAGTTTTCTTAAAAAATATAAGTCGCTTGCAAACCAGCACCGTGATTGATTCTGAACTCCCAGGTTCGAGTCTCGGCTCTGCTACCAGTCGGCTGGGTGCCCTCTAGCAGGCATAATTGGCTAATGCCTGCAGCAGACAAAATTGGCCTCCAGTCTGCTAGGGTGGGAAATGGCTGGATTAAACAGAGGGGGGGCTGTGTAAGGATCCTGGTTGTCTAGGGCGCCTGCACAGAAGTGGAGGAGCGCAGCGGTCGGGGCGTGGCTCTCAGTGAGCGAAGCCGGCCTCACGTGCAAATCTACCGATGTGTGGGTGTATAAGAAAGGATCAGTACACATCGGAGGGAGTGATTTGACTAAGGGTCCCCAGCAGCAGATTGACTATGCTAAAATTGGGAGAAAAGGGGGTAAAAAGTAGTTTTTTTTTAATGCACAGTTTAAACTTAAGATAATTTTTTTTGGAAAATTCAGAGTACTTTATTGGCTTGGATTGTCTTGCCCTTTTAATTTAATGATCTCCCTTTGATGCTTTACATTTATTACTGCTTCCTTGTTTTATGTGCTTTTTGCATAAAAATAACAGTTGCAAGAATTACTTAAAACATGTTTGTGCCACGACAAACATGTACAGTAGAACTGTTGGCAACTATAGTCTGCAACTTACCTAAATACACACTTTTTAAAAAAAAGTGCCATGTCTAAATATGGACCTATATAATTACCAGCTATTTTCTGACTGTCTTATTTACCCTTCAGAGTAGACTTTTAATGACAGATATAATTTTCTAAAATGAAAATTAAAGTAAATAAACAAACATATTTCTAATGGACCATATTGTACCAGTCATGCAATTCTGAGATAAAAAGGAAATGCCATAGAAACGTAGCAAAATGTACTGTAAGTTCTGTAATGTTTTAGAATAAGCTTTTTAATGAAGAACCTCTGAATGATCAGATAGCACTTACATATTCCAGCCCAAAAAGCTTTTTATAAGATATTTTTCACAAATGGAGGCTAAGGTTGTCCAGGTGAAGAGGTACTCCTGTAGCTCAGCTTCCAGAAAAGCTCGAGCTCCCTGCTGCATTACAATGCACTTTGGGCTCATAACCACTTTTCTAAGCATCTGCAGCTTATGACCCTGCCACTTTAAAATCCATCAGATTTAATTGACAGAGCACAAGATCCATTTTCCACTATAAAAAAAGCGAGAGAGTGAGAGTAATTGATTTTTTAGCAAAAGGTACCAAATGCGGTCACTGATGCTTCATTGCAGGTTGGAAATTGGGGTAGTTACAAACACCAAGAGTCACAAGGAAAAGAAGATTGGAGAAATTTGTAATGTACATTTTTGGGGGTCAGTTAAAAAAGAAATGCTTAATTAATCTAAAGTAAAATCAAACACCAGATAGCAACTGTATGTCCTTTGTGTGTATTGTTTTGTATATCAGCATCTGAATTTTGTATACAAATTAAAATAGAAAGGTGTATCTTTTAATTTACCTGGATTTCAGAATTTCTTAGAATATGATATGGTTATATTTGAAGTAGGCCAACAATGGCTGCAAATGTATTAATTAAACAAGCTTCGCTCTAACAAGTAGATTAAATTTATATGCTCAAAGCCATTTATGAAGGTGCTTCGAGATCAATTTAAAAAGCTGTGTATAATTTTGTCTGAACAATATGCAGTGAAATTCTCAGGCAGTCATCTACACTCATACAAAAATCCTCTGCTAATAAGCATAGGTAGCTTGTAAGGTCGATTGGGGCTTTGTATGCCAGCATCATTGTTGCAGTTTCAATGTGGGCAGCTACAGGAAGCCAGTGAAGAGATTGCAGCAGTTGGGTAATGTGGGGTCACAGGGGTCTTTGAGATGAAGTGATTGGACATAATTTTGAGTGACTTCCATATAGAGGAACGAATAAACCACTCACTGTGTCCTCACTGTCCACTCTATTAGACACTCCTACCTAGTTGGTCTACCTTGTAGATGTAAAGTCAGAGACGATCACTTAACTATTGCTGCTGTTTGAGTTGGTCATCTTCTAGACCTTCATCAGTGGTCACAGGACGCTGCCCTTGGGGCGCTGTTGGCTGGATATATTTTTGGTTGGTGGACTATTCTCAGCACAACACACACTAACACACCACCACCATGTCAGTGTCACTGCAGTGCTGAGAATGATCCACCACCCAAATAATACCTACTCTGTAGTGGTCCTGGGAGAGTTCTGATCATTGAAGAACAGCATGAAAGGGGCTAACAAAGCATGCAGAGAAACAGATGGACTACATTCAGTAATTGTAGAACTACAAAGTGCTTTTATATGGTAAGTGAAGCCGATAAAATGAACAGTGAGTGTAGAAACAAGGAGGTGGTTTTAATGTTATGGTTGATTGGTGTATATCAGCTCTGTCTTGCTTGTGTTAAGTTCTAGGGAAAATAAAGAAAATTTACTATTACCATATGACATTCATGTTTATTAAATGATGCTTTATTGTTTTTATAAATACAAAATTAAAAGCTCTGGAATTTAATGGAAATATTTACTCTATGAATAGTAAATTCCTTACAAAAAAGTTGAAAACTTGTTTCTCCTGCATGACTGCATGATTATTCTAAGAGGCTGGTGATATGAAAGAGTGTGAAGAAGAACTGTCAACTGAATTTACTGAATTGACAAAATGATGGCTGGCATTTACCAGCTGTGGCATTGTAATGGTAATTATAAAGTCACTTCTTAGTGGCATTAAATGTGACATCCAAATGCCATTCCATCTCCAGAGAGGATTCAGCATTCATCAAGGTTCTAAGTGCTAAGTGAAAGTGCAATGAGGCGATCATAAGACATCATCTTTAGGTGGGCATTTGAATTATTTGGGTAGACAATACACAAAAATGTTGCTTTTCCTAAAAAGGGTATGCAAACAAGAGCGTAAATTAATTTTGAAAATGGAATACAATTACAGCATCCAATTGTAAAGGGATCCAGAATCTCATAGCCATGCTGGAAGATTTACCTTGCTAACCAAATACAATTAATCATGAGCTTCCTTTAAAACTACAGTATTTTAAACCTCACCAACAAGCCAACTCCAGTGACTGGCAACAGATCAGCTATAGCTAGCCCTGAACTTGCTAACTAGCTGGCAAATTACTAACCCAGTGGCCACCAAGTGAACTGGTTACTTAAAAGAAACACGCAGTTTGCATTCAACATTCAACCTCAACTGTGAAATTGTACCAGACTACTAACTTATAAGAACCAAAGCAAAGTTATGAACAGTTTTACTTGGATTGCTGAGAGCAACTCACTACAAACAGGTTTAGCAGTTTACTTAACCAAGTCGCTGTGGTTTGGTGATCAGGGTTACCAGGCCCAGCCCAAAGTCTATCTGAAACCTGCTATACAGAAGCTGAAAGTAGCCCAAAATTTAATATACAGTTTGAGGAAAACAGGCTAGAAAAAGCAAAAGAAAAACTCTTAGTCCGGCCCGCCAAATGAAGTGCTGATGCATTTTTAAATAAATGATGCCGTCACTTTAAATTCACCAGGTAATTCCATGAAATTGCGACTGAAAATACAACTAAAAAGTGATTGCTAAATTAGGTAAATACAAGTTACTTTAGCGGTACCATGTCTTTGTCCAAACCAAGTACGAGTACAAAAAAAAGGAAAGTGGATCTCGAGCATAGGAAATTTAACCCTGAATGGACATACAAGTCTTCTCATGTCTGGTGTGCTTGGAATGCATGGCAGTGGCAAAGGAATATAATTTACGGAGGCATTACAAAACAAAACACCCAAAACTCCGAGGTGAGGACAGAAAGCAAAAGATTGAAGCACTAAAAGACTTGCGACCACCACATTAATCAGTTGGTGTCAGAAAGACGCTGCAATATCTCCCATTGACCAAGACATTTCTTGTAAGTACCTGATTTTATGTAACTGTATTACAAATTCATGTGGACAGGTCTGTAAAAATAAAAATGTGTGGCCCTCTGGTGTAGGTGTTTATGTGAAATCGGCCCTTGGTAAAAAGAAGTTGTGCACCCGTGCTCTAAATATTTGAGCTTGTTGTTTCTTCGTCTTTATTTTTTCTTCTTCTAAATATTTGTGATCTCTTCATTATTCTTAGTAAGTGCTGAGTGGATATTGATTTTCATTTATAATGAAAGCTTTTTGACAGCCACAGTAAATTTGGAAAATAGCCCAAAAAAATCGCACTTGCGTCCATTAAATTTTCACCCGTGACTGCTTTTCAAACAAGCCCAATATGCCGGAAAACTGCATATCTGCCTGTTGGTGATAATGTAAAGAAGGAGCTCTGACTAAGCCCACCCACACATTCAAAACAGCCAACAGGAATGCAGTGCATTTTTGCTGTACTGTTCTGAAGTTTGTTTGTTTTTTTTCTCCCACTTTAGCACATCCAATTTCTACCCATCAATCATATTCTCACTAATGCTTGTCCCTGCTCCTGATCATTCAAACTTGAAACTTCTATTTAAAATGTGATCTACTTTTTATATAAGTATAATAACGGTTCTGTTTGTTTTTCAGGGGTGCCAATATTTGGAGGTCAGATTTAAACCATAGTGACTGTCTAAGTTTGATACATTCTCCTCATATCCACATGAGTTTCCTCTTAGTAAACTGATTTCCCCCACCTTCCAAAAACTTGAAGTTGGGTAAGCTGCTTTAAATTGCAGTTTATATTTTAGGTTTGAGTAAGCCAAAGATTTTTTTAAATGTGATTTTTTTTTTAAGCATTAAAATAATATAAAGCAGAGAGTCAAAATTTTGCTCTCACATTTAACACCACTAGCAAAGTCAAATGTTATTTTATTGTACGATGAATGCCAACAGTGAACCTCTGTTGGATTGTAGATTTGTTTTGGGATTATGTTTGGGATTATAGATTAGAAACTGCACACAGAAAGAAGCAGCTTATAAAACATTTTGCTACAGGAAAGATTTTCTTTTGCAGTTAGGATTCCACCCAGGATGCCTCGAATTAACGTGCATGCAGCTCCAGCCAAATTCATCCTGGCAGCTTTCAAAAACGATCTGGAACATTACGACTTCCATCAAACATAACAGGATAGAAGTGTATAATTTAGTGTTTTATAAATAGCTTCTGGCATTTCGAAGTTTACACCAGTAAGCATTAATATTGCCGCAAGCGCATGAAAATGTAAAGCTTTTTCCGCTTTAATGTGAATATCAGCGCACACAGAGTACAACATAGCTGTGTTATCTGGGTAAGCTGGAGAATTTGATAGTAGTTCACAGTAGAGAATGCATTTTACTTGTTTATGCATTCTTAACCACCATGTGTTCATGTACAACATTCATACCCTTATACACCATATGACCAAAAGTATGTGGACAGTTGTAATTATTGACTTCTGGTGTTTCAGCCTCGATCATTGCAAACACGTATAAATATATAAATTATAGAATGAATAATATATTGTGGCAACAATTTGTATAAGGGCTATTTCTGCTCCAGTATGTACCCCTGTGTGTAAATGCTGTGGTACGTCAATTGGTTCTGGGAGTGGCGTTGAGTTTAAAAGGCATTTCAAGTTTTGTCACATTGTCTTACCTCAGTTTCTTCCAGGTGGTTTGGTTTGAGTTTCCTTCCACCCTTTTATCCACATGCCCTTAAGTAAATTGGCCGCTCTAAATATCCAATTTAGGTGAGTAAATTGGTAAGTGTGCCCTGTAATGGATTTGCATCTAGACTGCATTCCAACCTTTCAGCCTGTGTTATCAGAGAGAGCCCTAGTTATAAGGAATCAAATCAGTGCATGATTTCTATTACATGTTGAACTTTTAGGGTAGATAGAGACATACAAGACCTCAGCCTAGCTTTAAAAACTAGTATTTAAACCCATGGTAGGTGTGACTGATGGCTCATAGTAGTGGAATATGATTACAATCCTGAGTTTCTCCCCTGCAGCAAGGTAAAATGATGTGATTAGAACTCTCTTGCTCTCCTCAGATACAATAAGGAGCTCAGTGTTATTTTCAAAAGAGGCAGTGACATTTATTTATCTGTTAGAAACTGTGATACTGAGACAGCAAAAGTTGATATGCTTGATCGGAAGTCTTTAAGACAGGGTACCTAGATTATAAGCATGCTACATGTTTAGCTGCCTGGTTTATAAACCTTTATTAGAGAAAGTTAAGATGTTTGACTTTATACAACTGAGGATGAAGTGGTACATTTTGTCATGTAAGTTTTATTATAAATAAACCTTTAGAAATGTTATCAGTTCCAGTACAAATGTGCTATTGTATTCAAGTAAGCAACTTTTTTTGCTTTTGTGTTAATATAGACCAAAATGAATTACCCATATAGAGTCAGCCAGTTAGATGCTACTGTTAAAATTCACTATTTAGATATAAAGACTGTCACAAGAAGGTGGTTTTAATGTTATGGCTGATCGGTTGATGTTCCAATTCATTCCAAAGCGGTTCAGTGGGGCTAAAATCAGGTGTTTCTTTAAAACAAGCTTTTCTTCTTTATAGAGAGAGCGAGATTTTTTATAACGGGCATGTTTTGGCTGATCCACTTCATTTGGGTGAGAACAATTCTGTAAATTGCACTTTTTGGCCAAATAACTCTATTAAGGATATGCTTATGCACATTCACATCTCTCCAAATCTGAGTTTTATTAGTTCATTTTTTAAAGTACATCGAGTCCTGGCCAAATATAAAAGATTAGACCCCGACTGGCTCGTGCGTAATAATTAAATCAGTCCCATTTATAAACACTAGGATATTAAATACAAAGTAAAAGCCCATACTTTGGCTGAAAGGGTTTTCAGTTTTCTAATCAGCAGGTTTTGTTCAAAAAGCCTGAACCGGTATAACAAGATTTAAAATGCTTTAATTACATTGTTGACAGTAAGAATAGTGGAACTGTCAAATATTTGCAATGCAGCATTGTTCATTTTTCTATGCCTTCAGACACCACGCTGAAAGCCATTAATTTGTGCACCCTTAGGGAAAGAGTAGTATGACTATACAGGAAATACATGAAGAAACACAACTAACTACAAATGAATAATCTACCAAAAAGTTGTGTTTGGATTTTGTGAAGCAAGATTAGTTTCGTTTAATTTGCACTGTGGTTCTGTGGTTTATTTATTCAATTAGAAAGCAAACAAATGGATGTCGTTGCATCCCAATGCAGTAATTGTGTAATGTGGTGTGTGGTTGTGGATTGCATGATAAGCTAATGATCTGTGCTCCAATGTGTCATTAAGGCAATAAATCCTGGAGATGTTGGTCATTAGTGATAATAGTAAAGCTGGAGAGAGCAATGCTTTAAGCTGAATGTGTTTATGACCTCTGTGTTATAACTGCAATACAAAAAAGTACACACCCTGCCTACCTAGTGAGTTTAGGGGTTTTACATTTACCAACTGCTAATTGGTGTATAAAAACACAGCCATAACATTAAAACCACCTCCTTGTTTCTACACTCACTGTCCATTTTATCAGCTAGACCTACCATATAGGAGAACTTTGTAAATCTAAAATTACTGACTGTAGTCCATGTGTTTCTCTGCATGCTTTGTTAGCCCCCTTTCATGCTGTTCTTTCAATGGTCAGGACTCTCCCAGGACCACTACAGAGCAGGTATTATTTAGGTGGTGGATGATTCTCAGCACTGCAGTGACACTGACATGGTGGTGGTGTGTTAGTGTGTGTTGTGCTGGTATGAGTGGATAAGACACAGTAATGTGTTTAAAACCTCCATCAGCATTGCTGTCACTGCTGGACTGAGAATAGTCCACCAACCAAAAATATATCCAGCCAACAGCGCCCCGTGGGCAGCATCATGTGACCACTGATGAAGGTCTAGAAGATGACCAACTCAAACAGCAGCAATAGATGAGCGATCGTCTCTGACTTTACATCTACAAGGTGAACCAACTAGGTAGGAGTGTCTAATAGAGTGGACAGTGAGTGGACACGGTATTTAAAAACTCCAGCAGCATTGCTGTGTCTGATCCACTCATACCAGCACAACACACACTAACACACCACCACCATGTCAGTGTCACTGCAGTGCTGAGAATGATCCACCACCCAAATAATACCTGCTCTGTGGTGGTCCTGTGAGGGTCCTGACCATTGAAGAACAGGGTGAAAGCAGGCTAAAAAAGTATGTAGAGAAACAGATGGACTACAGTCAGTAATTGTAGAGCTACAAAGTGCTTTTATATGGTAAGTGGAGCTGATAAAATGGACAGTGTGTGTAGAAACAAGGAGGTGGTTTTAATGTTATGGCTGATCAGTGTGCACACACATTCACTGAGGTCATCAGTGCTAGTCAATAAACCTTGCTTATGTGTTCTGAGTATCATAAAGCTGTAATACTATAGTATATGGCAAGAAGTGGCCACCTGATCATCAGCTAGTTGGACCCTATTTCTGCATGATGTTCACATATTCCAGGATGCTACTAAATTAGTAGTTTGACAAACACCAGGATAAAGGCAGCTCATTTTGTTGCTTCCTTTGTGGGAAATTCAGACAACAAAGGAGACCCCTATCCTCATGATTAAAAAAAAAAGATAAATTAATTCTTTACTACTCAAACAATTTAAGATGTGCGTGACAGCATTCTAAAGATTAAAGCTATTCTATATGAAAGCTTGACTCTGCTTCTTATAAGCCTATTATTAATATAGTGTCTGAATTAATCCATTGTCTGTATGATTACATTAAATCTCAAATTAATGAGATTTGTAATGACATTACTGCTCTCAGCTTCCATAAGTGAACCTGGTAGGTTTCAAACCACACATTATTACACAGTAAATCCCATAGTTCCCATCGTCACAGCAGTATTAGAGATTTCGAGCAGAGAATGATATTGTGAGCTTCTTGCAGGTCATTATTGCAATGTGGTTTCTATTCATCACTCGCCTGGAGAGACCGTCAAAGGCTCTCTTCCATCAGCATGACCAACAAATCCTAATAGATGAGATAAAAAGAGGCAGCAGGTATTTGAAGGATTATGTTAAATCTTTAGCTTGTTATTCTGTTTACCTACACAAAGGTATAAACATTCCTTTTTAACATGTAGTTTGGAATCACATTGTTTGGTTTATCAGTTATGGCCAGATGGAGAAAGCCTTAAACTGCTCTGGATTTACAATTACAATATATGGCCAAAAGTATGTGGACACTCCTCCTAATTAGTAAGTTTAGATATTTTAGCTACATTTATAACTAACAGGTGAATAAATGTAGTCATACAAAATACACTATATGGATGAAAAGATTGGACCCCCCTTCTAATTATTGAATTCATGTGTTTTAGCCACACCAATTGCTAACGAATTTAATCAATTATTTAATCAGGTATTCAGGTCTCTGGAGCTGTATGGCACCCACAACAAGTTTCACTTTTTGCCATCATTTTAAGCTATGTATGAGACATAAATCTAACCATTTTTTTCTTTCCCCTTTTTCTCCCACTTTAGCGCATCCCATTTCTGCCCGTCAATCATCCTCTCACTAATGTTGGTCCCTGCTCCTGATTGGGGAGGACGAGGCTGCTCCACGCCCCCTCAGACACGTGCACAGCAATCGAACATCTTATCACCTACACTTGACGAGTGCAGTGCAGTACAGCACTGTGTACAGAGAGCCACACCCTCTACCGCACTCCTTTCCCTTCTCCGTGCAGGCGCCACCAACCAGCCAGCAGAGGTCGTAATCGCACTAGTCTGAGAGAGAGACCCCATCCGGCTTAATCCCACCCCTATCTGAACAATCGATACGATGTATTCGAGATCTCAGCTCTGGTGAACAGCGTGTGTTTCTACTGCTGCGCCACCTGAGCGGCCAAATCTAACAAGTTAATTAAGAAACAAACACAAAATTCATTATTTCTGAAAGGCTTCACCTGAACAGCACAATGTAGTAATGCATCCTGCAGAAGATCCTAATCATTTTTAAGCAAGACAATATATACTAGTACATTTACTTATGGAAAATTAGGTAATACATATACATGTTTTGGGGGGATATGGAGGGAAACAGACGTACCCAAAAGTATGGGAAATAGAAAATGTTTGTATAGTTTTGTGGGTTCATAACAGATTAGCTAAAATGACATTTTAGCAGTCATTTTACAGTTATTCTTTGGTTTGAAACACGGCATGCCACCGGTCGACTGGGTGCCATCTAGCGGGCATAATTGGCAGTGCCTGCAGATAGGGATGACCAGACTATGTGGGTGGGGTCTTCAAACGCTGTGTAAGGACCCTGATTAGCAGATAGAGAGGCGCCTGTGCAGAGTGCATCTGTGAAAAAGGGTTCCGCTAAGGGCTGCACGTTGGTCGGAGGAAGCGTGGATCCCCCAGCAGCGGGAGACAAATTGACTACGCTAAATTGGGAGAAAATGCTTAAATAAAATAGAGAAAAAACATGGAACAAGGGTGCGCCTTCAACAAATAATAAACTAAAAATTTATAAAATCCTTAATGTTTTTGCCAGTTGTGTTCATTAATACATACATTGTGTTAATAAATGTTAATAACAGATCTGAAGGCTTAAGTGGTACATGATTTTTATTACTATTCAATTTAATATTTTCTTATTTTCAGTTCTGCCCACAGGTCCAACTTTTTCCTACACCCTTGCCGGAAGGAAACCCAGAAAAATAAGGAGGACATGCACAACTCCTCGCATAAAGTGGCCAAAGGTAAGGATTAACCTACAGGACTCCAGCTGCTTATGTGACCACATTACCAGCTGCCCCTGGTTGAAAATGCATGTAATATCTCACTCTGTTCATGCTAACACTGTGAACAGCTCCTACTATTTAATTCCATGCTCTCCAGTTGTGTAATAGGAGTAATTTGGCTTTTGGCTCTACTGTGCTTTAAAAACTACTCTTGAATAAATGAGACACGGGCACAGTGTGCCCATTATCACATTATTCCAAACTGAAGTGCTTTAATTGCTTTAACCTATTACGGCTATAGATCCTTCTCATTAAAAGCTTTGAACGAGCTTGACTGAGTGGAAAAACCTTTGCCAAGTCATGTTTCGTGTCGGACACTCGAGTTCTTAGGGTCACACATGCCTGCGAATTAAAGAAGTGCAGTCGGTCATCTATCAAATTTCAAATTAACATCATTATTTAAATGCTCTATTGTCCTTTTCTTTCTATTTCTCCTAAATCATGAATCATTAAGGCTTTTGAATGTCTTGTTTGTAAAATTGAATTCTCATACTTTTATCAATGTATTATAATAATTATAATAATACTTTTACATATTTGCCCAAAAAGATCGAGAGGCACGGTGGCTAAGTGGGTAGCACTGTCGCCTCACAGCAAGAAGGTCCTGGGTTCGATCCCCAGGTGGGCCAGTCCGGGTCCTTTCTGTGTGGAGTTTGCATGTTCTCCCCGTGTTTACGTGGGTTTACTCCGGGTGTTCCGGTTTTCTCCCACAGTCCATACATGCAAGTGAGGTGAATTGGAGACACTAAATTGTCCATGACTAATGTGTCCATGATATAACCTTGTGAACTGATTAATCTTGTGTAATGAGTAACTACCATTTCCTGTCATGAATGTTACCAAAGTGTAAAACATGAGGTTAAAATCCTAATAAATAAACAATCCCAAAAAGATCCATTTTCTTGTTTACTGCTTTAAATTTGCAGAGGAAAACATATAAGCTGTTTACCTGGGTGCTTAGTTGGTGCTAGCTTAGTATTGCCAAGACCTTGTCTTGGGGTTAAAAATTGGCTGTGCTACCATCCTGGTGCTTAACAGACGATTGAAGTGTCTGAAGAATGATTGGTGGGATGGGGAATTGATTGCTGAAAAGGACATTGCTTAAACAGTCCACTACAGAGTCCTACAATCTTAATGCCATCTTTTCTTCAATTTTGACTTCTCCTCAATCATCCTCTCCTCCAGCTGATAACCAGAGATGGGGACTCGAGTTGCACGTAAGTTGCACACACAGAGACTTCAGACTCAACTCGGACTCGTTTCAAATGACTCGGACTCGACTCATGACTCGCAAAAAAAAATTAATCGTAAACAACAAGAGTTCCCCTGTCATTTTCTGCTCTCTAATAATGCTCCGGCCGTCTTAAGCACAGATGATGTCAATGAAACGCTTGATTGCGAGTTCGTGTTTTACTTCACAACCGGGGAAAAGTTTGGAGATTTTCAATTATAAGCACATTTACAAAATAACGGATTATATTCCTAATGGGACACACGGTTATGAATTTAATAGCATCTGGAAGAACATAAGCTAAGGTGAGCAGTGGTTATGATTTTTTTGCTGTGTTTTGGATTTTGGCCGCTGTGTTGTGATTTATCGCGCGCTTTTGTTTTGCAATGAAAACAAAACGTATCAGTTTAAGCTTTTAACTGCTACCTTCTTGTTACAGAAATTACATTCATTTGCACAATGACTAGGAAAGTAAAGGCACTAAGTAAAACGGCAAAATACAGTTGCTAATCTGTTGTTGTTTTTTTATCTGAACGTACATATTATTTGTTTATTTCTATGCTACATTTCCAATATATGTTTGGTGTATATTACCCTGTTTCCCCGAAAATAAGACGGTGTCATATTAATTTTTGCTCCCAAAGATGCGCTAGGTCTTATTTTCAGGGGATGTCTTATTTTTCCATGAAGAAGAATTCACTTTTATTGTTGAACATTTATTATATACTGTGTGTATATATACAGGGGTTGGACAAAATAACTAAAACACCTGTCATTTTAGTGTGGGAGGTTTCATGGCTAAATTGGTCTGGTGGTCTGGTGGCCAATCTTCATTAATTGCACATTGCACCAGTAAGAGCAGAGTGTGAAGGTTCAATTAGCAGGGTAAGAGCACAGTTTTGCTCAAAATATTGCAATGCACACAACATTATGGGTGACATACCAGAGTTCAAAAGAGGACAAATTGTTGGTGCACGTCTTGCTGGCGCATCTGTGACCAAGACAGCAAGTCTTTGTGATGTATCAAGAGCCACGGTATCCAGGGTAATGTCAGCATACCACCAAGAAGGACAAACCACATCCAACAGGATTAACTGTGGACGCAAGAGGAAGCTGTCTGAAAGGGATGTTCGGGTGCTAACCCGGATTGTATCCAAAAAACATAAAACCACGGCTGCCCAAATCACGGCAGAATTAAATGTGCACCTCAACTCTCCTGTTTCCACCAGAACTGTCCGTCGGGAGCTCCACAGGGTCAATATACACGGCCGGGCTGCTATAGCCAAACCTTTGGTCACTCGTGCCAATGCCAAACGTCGGTTTCAATGGTGCAAGGAGCGCAAATCTTGGGCTGTGGACAATGTGAAACATGTATTGTTCTCTGATGAGTCCACCTTCACTGTTTTCCCCACATCCGGGAGAGTTACGGTGTGGAGAAGCCCCAAAGAAGCGTACCACCCAGACTGTTGCATGCCCAGAGTGAAGCATGGGGGTGGATCAGTGATGGTTTGGGCTGCCATATCATGGCATTCCCTTGGCCCAATACTTGTGCTAGATGGGCGCGTCACTGCCAAGGACTACCGAACCATTCTGGAGGACCATGTGCATCCAATGGCGGTGCCGTGTATCAGGATGACAATGCACCAATACACACAGCAAGACTGGTGAAAGATTGGTTTGATGAACATGAAAGTGAAGTTGAACATCTCCCATGGCCTGCACAGTCACCAGATCTAAATATTATTGAGCCACTTTGTGGTGTTTTGGAGAAGCGAGTCAGGAAACGTTTTCCTCCACCAGCATCACGTAGTGACCTGGCCACTATCCTGCAAGAAGAATGGCTTAAAATCCCTCTGACCACTGTGCAGGACTTGTATATGTCATTTCCAAGACGAATTTATGCTGTATTGGCCGCAAAAGGAGGCCCTACACCATACTAATAAATTATTGTGGTCTAAAACCAGGTGTTTCAGTTATTTTGTCCAACCCCTGTATATATATATACAGTGTATCACAAAAGTGAGTACATCCCTCACATTTCTGCAAATATTTCATTATATCTTTTCATGGGACAACACTATAGACATGAAACTTGGATATAACTTAGAGTAGTCAGTGTACAGCTTGTATAGCAGTGTAGATTTACTGTCTTCTGAAAATAACTCAACACACAGCCATTAATGTCTAAATAGCTGGCAACATAAGTGAGTACACCCCACAGTGAACATGTCTGACATGGTGGTGGTGTGTTAGTGTGTGTTGTGCTGGTATGAGTGGATAAGACACAGTAATGTGTTTAAAACCTCCATCAGCATTGCTGTCACTGCTGGACTGAGAATAGTCCACCAACCAAAAATATATCCAGCCAACAGCGCCCCGTGGGCAGCATCATGTGACCACTGATGAAGGTCTAGAAGATGACCAACTCAAACAGCAGCAATAGATGAGCGATCGTCTCTGACTTTACATCTACAAGGTGAACCAACTAGGTAGGAGTGTCTAATAGAGTGGACAGTGAGTGGACACGGTATTTAAAAACTCCAGCAGCATTGCTGTGTCTGATCCACTCATACCAGCACAACACACACTAACACACCACCACCATGTCAGTGTCACTGCAGTGCTGAGAATGATCCACCACCCAAATAATACCTGCTCTGTGGTGGTCCTGTGAGGGTCCTGACCATTGAAGAACAGGGTGAAAGCAGGCTAAAAAAGTATGTAGAGAAACAGATGGACTACAGTCAGTAATTGTAGAGCTACAAAGTGCTTTTATATGGTAAGTGGAGCTGATAAAATGGACAGTGTGTGTAGAAACAAGGAGGTGGTTTTAATGTTATGGCTGATCAGTGTGCACACACATTCACTGAGGTCATCAGTGCTAGTCAATAAACCTTGCTTATGTGTTCTGAGTATCATAAAGCTGTAATACTATAGTATATGGCAAGAAGTGGCCACCTGATCATCAGCTAGTTGGACCCTATTTCTGCATGATGTTCACATATTCCAGGATGCTACTAAATTAGTAGTTTGACAAACACCAGGATAAAGGCAGCTCATTTTGTTGCTTCCTTTGTGGGAAATTCAGACAACAAAGGAGACCCCTATCCTCATGATTAAAAAAAAAAGATAAATTAATTCTTTACTACTCAAACAATTTAAGATGTGCGTGACAGCATTCTAAAGATTAAAGCTATTCTATATGAAAGCTTGACTCTGCTTCTTATAAGCCTATTATTAATATAGTGTCTGAATTAATCCATTGTCTGTATGATTACATTAAATCTCAAATTAATGAGATTTGTAATGACATTACTGCTCTCAGCTTCCATAAGTGAACCTGGTAGGTTTCAAACCACACATTATTACACAGTAAATCCCATAGTTCCCATCGTCACAGCAGTATTAGAGATTTCGAGCAGAGAATGATATTGTGAGCTTCTTGCAGGTCATTATTGCAATGTGGTTTCTATTCATCACTCGCCTGGAGAGACCGTCAAAGGCTCTCTTCCATCAGCATGACCAACAAATCCTAATAGATGAGATAAAAAGAGGCAGCAGGTATTTGAAGGATTATGTTAAATCTTTAGCTTGTTATTCTGTTTACCTACACAAAGGTATAAACATTCCTTTTTAACATGTAGTTTGGAATCACATTGTTTGGTTTATCAGTTATGGCCAGATGGAGAAAGCCTTAAACTGCTCTGGATTTACAATTACAATATATGGCCAAAAGTATGTGGACACTCCTCCTAATTAGTAAGTTTAGATATTTTAGCTACATTTATAACTAACAGGTGAATAAATGTAGTCATACAAAATACACTATATGGATGAAAAGATTGGACCCCCCTTCTAATTATTGAATTCATGTGTTTTAGCCACACCAATTGCTAACGAATTTAATCAATTATTTAATCAGGTATTCAGGTCTCTGGAGCTGTATGGCACCCACAACAAGTTTCACTTTTTGCCATCATTTTAAGCTATGTATGAGACATAAATCTAACCATTTTTTTCTTTCCCCTTTTTCTCCCACTTTAGCGCATCCCATTTCTGCCCGTCAATCATCCTCTCACTAATGTTGGTCCCTGCTCCTGATTGGGGAGGACGAGGCTGCTCCACGCCCCCTCAGACACGTGCACAGCAATCGAACATCTTATCACCTACACTTGACGAGTGCAGTGCAGTACAGCACTGTGTACAGAGAGCCACACCCTCTACCGCACTCCTTTCCCTTCTCCGTGCAGGCGCCACCAACCAGCCAGCAGAGGTCGTAATCGCACTAGTCTGAGAGAGAGACCCCATCCGGCTTAATCCCACCCCTATCTGAACAATCGATACGATGTATTCGAGATCTCAGCTCTGGTGAACAGCGTGTGTTTCTACTGCTGCGCCACCTGAGCGGCCAAATCTAACAAGTTAATTAAGAAACAAACACAAAATTCATTATTTCTGAAAGGCTTCACCTGAACAGCACAATGTAGTAATGCATCCTGCAGAAGATCCTAATCATTTTTAAGCAAGACAATATATACTAGTACATTTACTTATGGAAAATTAGGTAATACATATACATGTTTTGGGGGGATATGGAGGGAAACAGACGTACCCAAAAGTATGGGAAATAGAAAATGTTTGTATAGTTTTGTGGGTTCATAACAGATTAGCTAAAATGACATTTTAGCAGTCATTTTACAGTTATTCTTTGGTTTGAAACACGGCATGCCACCGGTCGACTGGGTGCCATCTAGCGGGCATAATTGGCAGTGCCTGCAGATAGGGATGACCAGACTATGTGGGTGGGGTCTTCAAACGCTGTGTAAGGACCCTGATTAGCAGATAGAGAGGCGCCTGTGCAGAGTGCATCTGTGAAAAAGGGTTCCGCTAAGGGCTGCACGTTGGTCGGAGGAAGCGTGGATCCCCCAGCAGCGGGAGACAAATTGACTACGCTAAATTGGGAGAAAATGCTTAAATAAAATAGAGAAAAAACATGGAACAAGGGTGCGCCTTCAACAAATAATAAACTAAAAATTTATAAAATCCTTAATGTTTTTGCCAGTTGTGTTCATTAATACATACATTGTGTTAATAAATGTTAATAACAGATCTGAAGGCTTAAGTGGTACATGATTTTTATTACTATTCAATTTAATATTTTCTTATTTTCAGTTCTGCCCACAGGTCCAACTTTTTCCTACACCCTTGCCGGAAGGAAACCCAGAAAAATAAGGAGGACATGCACAACTCCTCGCATAAAGTGGCCAAAGGTAAGGATTAACCTACAGGACTCCAGCTGCTTATGTGACCACATTACCAGCTGCCCCTGGTTGAAAATGCATGTAATATCTCACTCTGTTCATGCTAACACTGTGAACAGCTCCTACTATTTAATTCCATGCTCTCCAGTTGTGTAATAGGAGTAATTTGGCTTTTGGCTCTACTGTGCTTTAAAAACTACTCTTGAATAAATGAGACACGGGCACAGTGTGCCCATTATCACATTATTCCAAACTGAAGTGCTTTAATTGCTTTAACCTATTACGGCTATAGATCCTTCTCATTAAAAGCTTTGAACGAGCTTGACTGAGTGGAAAAACCTTTGCCAAGTCATGTTTCGTGTCGGACACTCGAGTTCTTAGGGTCACACATGCCTGCGAATTAAAGAAGTGCAGTCGGTCATCTATCAAATTTCAAATTAACATCATTATTTAAATGCTCTATTGTCCTTTTCTTTCTATTTCTCCTAAATCATGAATCATTAAGGCTTTTGAATGTCTTGTTTGTAAAATTGAATTCTCATACTTTTATCAATGTATTATAATAATTATAATAATACTTTTACATATTTGCCCAAAAAGATCGAGAGGCACGGTGGCTAAGTGGGTAGCACTGTCGCCTCACAGCAAGAAGGTCCTGGGTTCGATCCCCAGGTGGGCCAGTCCGGGTCCTTTCTGTGTGGAGTTTGCATGTTCTCCCCGTGTTTACGTGGGTTTACTCCGGGTGTTCCGGTTTTCTCCCACAGTCCATACATGCAAGTGAGGTGAATTGGAGACACTAAATTGTCCATGACTAATGTGTCCATGATATAACCTTGTGAACTGATTAATCTTGTGTAATGAGTAACTACCATTTCCTGTCATGAATGTTACCAAAGTGTAAAACATGAGGTTAAAATCCTAATAAATAAACAATCCCAAAAAGATCCATTTTCTTGTTTACTGCTTTAAATTTGCAGAGGAAAACATATAAGCTGTTTACCTGGGTGCTTAGTTGGTGCTAGCTTAGTATTGCCAAGACCTTGTCTTGGGGTTAAAAATTGGCTGTGCTACCATCCTGGTGCTTAACAGACGATTGAAGTGTCTGAAGAATGATTGGTGGGATGGGGAATTGATTGCTGAAAAGGACATTGCTTAAACAGTCCACTACAGAGTCCTACAATCTTAATGCCATCTTTTCTTCAATTTTGACTTCTCCTCAATCATCCTCTCCTCCAGCTGATAACCAGAGATGGGGACTCGAGTTGCACGTAAGTTGCACACACAGAGACTTCAGACTCAACTCGGACTCGTTTCAAATGACTCGGACTCGACTCATGACTCGCAAAAAAAAATTAATCGTAAACAACAAGAGTTCCCCTGTCATTTTCTGCTCTCTAATAATGCTCCGGCCGTCTTAAGCACAGATGATGTCAATGAAACGCTTGATTGCGAGTTCGTGTTTTACTTCACAACCGGGGAAAAGTTTGGAGATTTTCAATTATAAGCACATTTACAAAATAACGGATTATATTCCTAATGGGACACACGGTTATGAATTTAATAGCATCTGGAAGAACATAAGCTAAGGTGAGCAGTGGTTATGATTTTTTTGCTGTGTTTTGGATTTTGGCCGCTGTGTTGTGATTTATCGCGCGCTTTTGTTTTGCAATGAAAACAAAACGTATCAGTTTAAGCTTTTAACTGCTACCTTCTTGTTACAGAAATTACATTCATTTGCACAATGACTAGGAAAGTAAAGGCACTAAGTAAAACGGCAAAATACAGTTGCTAATCTGTTGTTGTTTTTTTATCTGAACGTACATATTATTTGTTTATTTCTATGCTACATTTCCAATATATGTTTGGTGTATATTACCCTGTTTCCCCGAAAATAAGACGGTGTCATATTAATTTTTGCTCCCAAAGATGCGCTAGGTCTTATTTTCAGGGGATGTCTTATTTTTCCATGAAGAAGAATTCACTTTTATTGTTGAACATTTATTATATACTGTGTGTATATATACAGGGGTTGGACAAAATAACTAAAACACCTGTCATTTTAGTGTGGGAGGTTTCATGGCTAAATTGGTCTGGTGGTCTGGTGGCCAATCTTCATTAATTGCACATTGCACCAGTAAGAGCAGAGTGTGAAGGTTCAATTAGCAGGGTAAGAGCACAGTTTTGCTCAAAATATTGCAATGCACACAACATTATGGGTGACATACCAGAGTTCAAAAGAGGACAAATTGTTGGTGCACGTCTTGCTGGCGCATCTGTGACCAAGACAGCAAGTCTTTGTGATGTATCAAGAGCCACGGTATCCAGGGTAATGTCAGCATACCACCAAGAAGGACAAACCACATCCAACAGGATTAACTGTGGACGCAAGAGGAAGCTGTCTGAAAGGGATGTTCGGGTGCTAACCCGGATTGTATCCAAAAAACATAAAACCACGGCTGCCCAAATCACGGCAGAATTAAATGTGCACCTCAACTCTCCTGTTTCCACCAGAACTGTCCGTCGGGAGCTCCACAGGGTCAATATACACGGCCGGGCTGCTATAGCCAAACCTTTGGTCACTCGTGCCAATGCCAAACGTCGGTTTCAATGGTGCAAGGAGCGCAAATCTTGGGCTGTGGACAATGTGAAACATGTATTGTTCTCTGATGAGTCCACCTTCACTGTTTTCCCCACATCCGGGAGAGTTACGGTGTGGAGAAGCCCCAAAGAAGCGTACCACCCAGACTGTTGCATGCCCAGAGTGAAGCATGGGGGTGGATCAGTGATGGTTTGGGCTGCCATATCATGGCATTCCCTTGGCCCAATACTTGTGCTAGATGGGCGCGTCACTGCCAAGGACTACCGAACCATTCTGGAGGACCATGTGCATCCAATGGCGGTGCCGTGTATCAGGATGACAATGCACCAATACACACAGCAAGACTGGTGAAAGATTGGTTTGATGAACATGAAAGTGAAGTTGAACATCTCCCATGGCCTGCACAGTCACCAGATCTAAATATTATTGAGCCACTTTGTGGTGTTTTGGAGAAGCGAGTCAGGAAACGTTTTCCTCCACCAGCATCACGTAGTGACCTGGCCACTATCCTGCAAGAAGAATGGCTTAAAATCCCTCTGACCACTGTGCAGGACTTGTATATGTCATTTCCAAGACGAATTTATGCTGTATTGGCCGCAAAAGGAGGCCCTACACCATACTAATAAATTATTGTGGTCTAAAACCAGGTGTTTCAGTTATTTTGTCCAACCCCTGTATATATATATACAGTGTATCACAAAAGTGAGTACATCCCTCACATTTCTGCAAATATTTCATTATATCTTTTCATGGGACAACACTATAGACATGAAACTTGGATATAACTTAGAGTAGTCAGTGTACAGCTTGTATAGCAGTGTAGATTTACTGTCTTCTGAAAATAACTCAACACACAGCCATTAATGTCTAAATAGCTGGCAACATAAGTGAGTACACCCCACAGTGAACATGTCCAAATTGTGCCCAAATGTGTTGTTGTCCCTCCCTGGTGTCATGTGTCAAGGTCCCAGGTGTAAATGGGGAGCAGGGCTGTTAAATTTGGTGTTTTGGGTACAATTCTCTCATACTGGCCACTGGATATTCAACATGGCACCTCATGGCAAAGAACTCTCTGAGGATGTGAGAAATAGAATTGTTGCTCTCCACAAAGATGGCCTGGGCTATAAGAAGATTGCTAACACCCTGAAACTGAGCTACAGCATGGTGGCCAAGGTCATACAGCGGTTTTCCAGGACAGGTTCCACTCGGAACAGGCTTCGCCAGGGTCGACCAAAGAAGTTGAGTCCACGTGTTCGGCGTCATATCCAGAGGTTGGCTTTAAAAAATAGACACATGAGTGCTGCCAGCATTGCTGCAGAGGTTGAAGACGTGGGAGGTCAGCCTGTCAGTGCTCAGACCATACGCCGCACACTGCATCAACTCGGTCTGCATGGTCGTCATCCCAGAAGGAAGCTGACGCACAAGAAAGCCAGCAAACAGTTTGCTGAAAACAAGCAGTCCAAGAACATGGATTACTGGAATGCCCTGTGGTCTGACGAGACCAAGATAAACTTGTTTGGCTCAGATGGTGTCCAGCATGTGTGGCGGCGCCCTGGTGAGAAGTACCAAGACAACTGTATCTTGCCTACAGTCAAGCATGGTGGTGGTAGCATCATGGCCTTGGGCTGCATGAGTGTTGCTGGCACTGGGGAGCTGCGGTTCATTGAGGGAAACATGAATTCCAACATGTACTGTGACATTCTGAAACAGAGCATGATCCCCTCCCTTCGAAAACTGGGCCTCATGGCAGTTTTCCAACAGGATAACGACCCCAAACACAACCTCCAAGATGACAACTGCCTTGCTGAGGAAGCTGAAGGTGAAGGTGATGGACTAAACCCAATTGAGCACCTGTGGCGCATCCTCAAGTGGAAGGTGAAGGAGTTCAAGGTGTCTAACATCCACCAGCTCCGTGATGTCATCATGGAGGAGTGGAAGAGGATTCCAGTAGCAACCTGTGCAGCTCTGGTGAATTCCATGCCCAGGAGGGTTAAGGCAGTGCTGGATAATAATGGTGGTCACACAAAATATTGACACTTTGGGCACAATTTGGACATGTTCACTGTGGGGTGTACTCACTTATGTTGCCAGCTATTTAGACATTAATGGCTGTGTGTTGAGTTATTTTCAGAAGACAGTAAATCTACACTGCTATACAAGTTGTACACTGACTACTCTAAGTTATATCCAAGTTTTATTTCTATAGTGTTGTCCCATGAAAAGATATAATAAAATATTTGCAGAAATGTGAGGGGTGTACTCACTTTTGTGATACACTGTATATATATATATATATATATATATATATATATATATATATATATATATACACACACATACTGAGCCACTTGTACAGCAGGGACAGTATTGCAGCTTCTGGCCACCAGGGGGAGCTCACCACAGCACACTCGTACAGCACAGCAGGGACAGCGTACGGTCCAAACAAAAACTTTGCTAGGTCTTACTTTCGGGGGAGGCCTTATATTTAGCAATTCAGCAAAACCCTCTACTAGGTCTTATTTTCAGGGGATGTCTTATTTTCGGGGAAACACTGTATATTGACTCGTGACTTGACTTGTATTTTGTGACTTGTGAACATCTCTGCTGATAACTGCCAACTCATTCAGGAAAAATTAAAAAAATTACAGATTCATAACTCACAACTACTCATGACCAGAATTTTTGAATGGGTAGTCTACAATCAATCAATTTTTCTACCCAGAATGACCTCCATGATCTGCCTGACTTCAAGACAGCTCATTTTACAGAACAGCCCTTGTGTATGTCTTGAAAAACTTCATGCTGTCAGAGCAGTCAAACTATCATCTGTCCTGATCTTCCTCGACCTATCTTCAAACACTGAAACAGTAAATCACATCATTTTCCAGTATGTACTCTCCAACCTTGAAATAACTGGGTTTAGCATGGTAGTGGAGTGGCTTCCTACCTGAACAGGCATTCTTACCAGGTGTTATGGAGGCAATCGCCTTCATGTAATTTTTCAACTGGCGTCTGTACGTGGTCCACTCCAGTCGCAAATTTGGTAAAATCTTTTCTTACCCATTCCTATGCTGATGATACTTAGCTTATCCTGTCATTTTCTTTCCAACACCCAGTTCTCAGCTTGCATCAGCATGTCTGGCAGATATCCCATTATAAATGTCAGCTCATCATCTGAATTTTATCCCCAGGAATATTAGCTTAGTCTTACTAGGGTTATGTTTCCATGCCAAGATTTAGTCATTTAAATTACTCTCTGATCAAAACATTCAAAATCTCAAAACCTTGTTGTCCCGGTAGCCAGCTATCTTGTCTGGCTCACGTTGCTAACTTGACCTGATTATGCCAGTTCTTCCTCTACAACAAGGCGGAACTATCGAAACTCCCTTCCAATAGGTCTTTATATTGCAGGCATCTCTTACAAATTAAAAATGCAGCTGCATGATTGAAAAACAATTGGGTTGATTTGCTTTTCAATCACCCTGCTGCTCTTCTGGCTTCCTATAGCTGTCCGCAATCGATTTAAAAATGATTATGCTTGTTTACAAATACATATATACCACATGTTCTTTGAGTCACAAGTCTGGCTCATCTGGATCCTTCATCAGAATTCGAGGAAGACTGGCATTAAGGCTCTTCACAGAATAGAATTGAATGTCATATGTACACACACCAATCAGACATAACATTAAAACCACCTCCTTGTTTCTACACTCACTGTCCATTTTATCAGCTCCACTTACCATATAGAAGCACTTTGTAGTTCTACAATTACTGACTGTAGTCCATCTGTTTCTCTGCATACTTTGTTAGCCCCCTTTCATGCTGTTTTTCAATGGTCAGGACTCTCCCAGGATCACTACAGAGCAGGTATTATTTAGGTGATGGATCATTCTCAGCACTGCAGTGACACTGACATGGTGGTGGTGTGTTAGTGTGTGTTGTGCTGGTATGAGTGGATAAGACACAGCAATGCTGATGGAGTTTTTAAACACCTCACTGTCACTGCTGGACTGAGAATAGTCCACCAACCAAAAATATATCCAGCCAATGTCCTATGACCACTGATGAAGGTCTAGAAGATGACCAACTCAAACAGCAGCAATAGATGAGCGATCGTCTCTGACTTTATATTTACAAGGTGAACCAACAAGGTAGGAGTGTCTAATAGAGTGGACAGTGAGTGGACACTGTATTTAAAATCTCCAGCAGCGTTGCTGTGTCTGATCCACTCATACCAGAACAACACACACTAACACACCACCACCATGTCATTGTCACTGCAGTGCTGAGAATGATCCACCACCTAAATAATACCTGCTCTTTGGGGGTCCTGACCATTGAAGAACAGGGTGAAAGCAGGCTAAAACAGTATGTAGAGAAACAGATGGACTACAGTCAGTAATTGTAGAACTACAAAGTGCTCCTATATGTAAGTGGAGCTGATAAAATGGACAGTGAGTGTAGAAACAAGGAGGTGGTTTTAATGTTATGGCTGATCAGTGTATACATATACAGACGTACAGCACAACAGAATTCTTTTTTCACGTATCACAGCTTGTTTTTTGTAAGCTGGGGTCATAGTGCAGGGTCAGCCTTCATACAGCACCCCTGGAGCAGAGAGTGTTTAGGGCCGTGCTCAAGGGCTAGGTATCTATAGGACAATTCAGTGTTTCCAATTAGCCTGGTGGCATGTTTTTGGACTGTGGGAGGAAACCGGAGCACCCGGAGGAAACCCACGCAGACACGGGGAGAACATGCAAACTCCTCACAGAAAGGACCCGGACCGCCCCACCTGGGGATCGAACCCAGGACCTTCTTGTTGTGAGGCGACAGTGCTACCCACCAAGCCACCGTGCCACCCTACTAGGACTATGATGTTTGAACGATAATCCTTTTTTAGAACAGCTGAGTCTCTTGCTGTATTTGCACTTTGTACTGTAAATGTGAATGTCTTCTTATCATTGCAACAATGACAACAGTGACTCCCACTGTGGAGGGGTTATCTGTAAGAAACTTCTGCTGGTCGATGCAAAAGAAGAAGGAGGAGGTGCGCGCTACCCAGTGGCCCTTTCTCAGCCATCAAGATTGCTGTAGAGCACAGGGAGGTCACAGGGTAATTGAGTGTATCAAAAATTGAGACAATGGAAAAAAGTTTTAATATTCATGAACACCTTGTAGAGGGCAGAAAGTAAAGCAAGTGGGTGTTGTCAGGTAACATAGGTCATGTGGACCCATCAGTCCTTTACCTCGACTTGCTTTTTAAACACGACTTGCTTTTCTAATTTGCTCTCAGGTGTGAGGTAGTGAATATGTGATTGTGTTTTGCCTCATGCTGGATTGGCATTGTGCCCACAATGTATTCCTGCCTTGTTTTGTTTCTAGGTGGCCCTGAAACCAGCACAACTCTAACAGGCTGTATTAAACACCTCCTAGGGGAGATAATCAAAGGTTCTGCCTAAAAAGCAAAAACACCAAGGTAAAACTTTGTCATTTGCATATTATCCAGGACAAATCCTGAAATCAAAAGTAAAATATGGTTCAGTTTTTCCCCACACATTTTGTACTGGTGTTTTCTGACTATACCAATTAAATCTTAGCCCTTATCTCAAAAATCTTTTAATCTTCTTGTTTTTGCCGTCCCAAACACGTTCTTTCTTCTCGAGCACCATTTCTAATTCATGCCTTCATTTAAATACAAATATTCCACACATTCTTTCAGTCACAGGTCTGGCTCATCTGGATCCTTCATCAGAACCTGAGAAAGATTGGCATTAAGACTCTTTACAGTACTAGTGCCATGATGTTGAAACGCTCATCCTCTGTATGTTTAAACAGCTGAGTCTCTTGCTGTTTTTGAAGATGTTTAAGGTGGACCCATCAGTCCTTAACCTCTAAAAACATGACTTGCTTTTCTAATTTGCTCTCAGGTGTGAGGTAGTGAATATGTGATTGTGTTTTGCCTTATGCTGGATTGGCATTGTGCCCAAAATGTATTCCTGCCCTGTGTCTTGTTTCTAGGTGGCCCTGAAACCAGCACAACTCTAACAGGATGTGAATGAACACCTTCTAAAGAAAATAATTAAAGGTTCTGCCTAAAAAACAGAAAAACACCAAGGTAAAACTTTCAGTCATTTGCATATATTATCCTGGACAAATTCCTTAGAATCAAAATTTAATTATAGTTCCTTTTCCCCACATTTTGTACTGGTGTTCTCTGACAATAGCCCAATTAAATCTTAGTCCTTATCTCAAGTCTTTTAATCTTCTTGTTTTCGCCGTCCCAAACACGTTCTTTCTTCTCGAGCACCATTTCTAATTCATGCCTTCATTTAAATACAAATATTCCACACATTCTTTCAGTCACAGGTCTGGCTCATCTGGATCCTTCATCAGAACCTGAGAAAGATTGGCATTAAGACTCTTTACAGTACTAGTGCCATGATGTTGAAACGCTCATCCTTTATGTTTGAACAGCTGAGTCTCTTGCTGTTTTTGAAGATGTTTAAGGTGGACCCATCAGTCCTTAACCTCTAAAAACATGACTCTCAGGTGTGAGGTAGTGAATATGTGATTGTGTTTTGCCTTATGCTGGATTGGCATTGTGCCCAAAATGTATTCCTGCCTTGTGTCTTGTTTCTAGGTGGCCCTGAAACCAGCACAACTCTAACAGGATGTATTAAACACCTCCTAGAGGAGATAATCAAAGGTTCTGCCTAAAAAACAACAAACACGAAGGTTAAACTTTCAGTCATTTGCATATTATCCTGGACAAATCCTGGAATCAAAATTAAATTATAGTTCCTTTTTCCCACATTTTGTACTGGTGTTCTCTGACAATAGCCCAATTAAATCTTAGCCCTTATCTCAAAAATCTTTTAATCTTCTTGTTTTTGCCATCCCAAGCATGTTCTTTCTTGCTGAGCACCATTTCTAATTCATGCCTTCATTTGAATTGAAAGACCTTCTGTAGTCGGTCCTACATTGCTCCCAGCATGGTAAACAAAACAAGTCTGTTCCTATGCTTTCATGTGTATGTACATGCAAACGACAAGAGCACAACATATTAAAAATCTAAGCAGAACATTCATCCTTTTTAGAAGAACCACAGGGATGTATGGTATGCAGTACATATTTGTTATCCTAATCTCATTAAAAGAAAAAAAAAATGTCCCCTGAAGTTATAAACTAAGACAATCCTTTTTCTTATCACACATTTTGTTTCTGTCTTAGGCTATTGTAAAGCGCTCAGAGTATAGCCCTCGGAAACTAAAGGGATTTTCAGTCTTCAATGACTGGATGATAAATGGTCATTGCAGAGACAGACACATAGGGGAGAATCTAATGGCAGAAAATCTGATAAAAAAAAAAAAAACCCAGTGATTTTCGTTTTGTTTTGTTAAACTTTTGATTTAATTGTTGGTCATTCAGACTGTAAATTCCAAACTGCACCTGAAAGCAGAACTAGCACTATGACTTCCATAGCTGCACAAAAAGCTTAATAAGTGCCTACAATGCCAAGCTTAATCAAGTAATCATATGCAATGCCCATATGCAGGTGTCCCAAGTCACGAGTCTTTAGGCTAGAGTCCAAGTCAAGTCCCGAGTCTTTAGGCTAGAGTCCAAGTCAAGTCCCGAGTCTTTAGGCTAGAGTCCAAGTCAGGTCACGAGTCTTTAGGCTAGAGTCCAAGTCAAGTCACAAGTCTTTAGACTAGAGTCCAAGTCAGGTCACGAGTCAATATAATATACACAAAACATATATTGGAAATGTAGCGTAGAAATAAACAAATAATATGTAAGTTCAGATAAAAAACAACAACAGATTAGCAACTGTATTTTGCCATTTTACTTGCCCTTAGTGCCTTTACTTTCCTAGTTGGCACAGTGGCCAAAATCCAAAACACAGCAAAAAAAATTCATAACCACTGCTTACCTTAGCTTATGTTCCTCCAGATGCTATTAAATGTATGACCATGTGTTGTCCCATTAGGAATATAATCCGTTATTTTGTAAATGTGTGCTTATAATTAAAAACCCATGTGACGCAAACTAAATAAATGCAACCATTAGCGGCAATTTTGTAGGAGCATTCCACAGATAATTGTCACATGTAACTAATGTTAACACATGCTGAAGCTAGGGACTCTTGTTGTTTACGAGTCATTGTTGTTTACGAGTCATGAGTCTAGTTTGAGTCATTTGATACCTGAGTCGAGTCTGAAGTTGCTGTGTGTGCGACTTACGTGCGACTGTGTGTGCGACCACGGACTTTATTTATTTATGCATTTTCTCCTGATTTAGCGTAGTCAATTTGTCTTCCGCTGCTGGGGATCCCTGATTGCATTCGAGGAAGGTATATTTCCTGCTCACGCCTCCTCCGATCTGTGCACAGTCCTTAGCGGATCCCTTTCTTATTCACCCATGCTTCTGCACAGGCGTCTCTATCTGCTAATCAGAGTCCTTGCACAGCGTTTAGAAGACCCCACCCACATAGTCCGTCATCCCGCCCTTGCAGACACGGTAGCCAATTAGAGTCTGCTGCAGGCACTGCCAATTTTGCCCACTATATGCCGACCGGTGGCAATGCCGAGTTTCGAACCGAGGAGTTCAGAATCTCGGTGCTGGTGTGCTAGTAGAATATCCCACTGCACCACCTCGGCACCAAGATATTGGATTCTTAATCAGAGAAACATTTTCTGGATTGACATTTAACACATAGCACCTAGTGGCAGCTGTAAAGTATGGTGGAGGAGGACTTTCTTTGGTTTGGTTTCATGATTATTAAAGCTCCAAAAGCTCAGAATCTAGAGATTCCTCTGCTCCCAACAGTAGTTTTATGAAGTATTCTCCTTATGTGAAAAATGCAAAGTCTATTAAAAATGGTTTGCTGTGGTGGGTGAACAGGCCTGACCTCGTCCCTGTGCAATATAATTTGGGTGTGCTTGAAGTCAGTATTCTCAGTAAACCCAATCACACCAATGCTCTTATGGCAGAAGAAAATTAAATATATGCAGGCTTGTTCTACTGCTACAACCACCTACACGTTAGAACGGCAGTGACTCTATATTACTGTTCATGGACTTAATCTGAACCCTCAGATTAATTTTGGAATGGCAAATTTCATTCACAAAGCAAAGAAAACCAAATATATGCTAAACGTGCATATCAGTCATATCTAGAATGTGTAGCGCACATGGAAGACTATTTTCAGATTATTTTTCTCAGTATGAACCTGACCAAGGCACTTGTGGCACAAAACACCCTGGTAATGGAACTTGGTTTTTTATATTTTATAGTAATATATAGCATTTTCAGTATTGCTTTTAAAATGTAATAAACATTGTGACTAATAATTCCTTACATAAACCTTGTCCTATGTCTGAAAGAAGTGCATTAATACAAAGGATGGAGGTATAAAGTGATGAGTAAAACCAGATGTCCATAATAAATGACAACTTGTTCCTGCACAGCTGGTCAGAGATGTTATGCATCCCTGGGGAATAGGGATGTAACGATACACTGTACCCACGATGTGATGCGATTCACGATACTGGATGCACAATACGATTTTTTTTTTTTTTTTTTTTTTTTTTTTTTTTTTTTTTTTTTTTTTTTTTTTTAAACTGAAATTGAAGAACAATTATGACAAAGTTTCCTTTTATTATTTCTCTTTAAAAAAAAAAAAAAAAAAATATATATATATATATATATATATATATATACTGTATATATATATATACAGTATATATATATACTATATATATATATATATATATATATGTATGTGTATATATGTATGTAAAATACTATATTTGTAATTATCTTTTATTTATCTAAATAATGAATGTCCTTTTATTTCTGAGGTAGGTACAAACTATGCAAAACAATTTTGAATTAAGCCCAATTTGGCTGAAAAACCCTGAATTTGGCAACCAGGCATATAGCACCAGTGACGTCAGCCAGACGCGGTGTATAGCACCAGTCACCTCTGCTGTTTAAAGTGAATATCGATTCATTTTACATGTCAAATCGATTTGAATCGTGGAATTTTTGAATCAGTTATTAACTGTATTGAGCTGATTCGTTACATCCCTACTGGAGAACAATTTTTTGGGTACACCTCCAATATAGGTGCACTTTTAAACTAGAATAGAATGCCTTTATTTGTCATATATACAAATACATGTGTACAAACACATAATTTTTTGCATATCCCAGCTTGTGTGGAAGCTGGGGTCAAAACTCTGGGTCAGCCATTGTAAGCGCCCCTAGAGCCGAGAAGGATAAGGGACAAACAAGTGGCTGCATGGCAGAGCTAATTGCCAAATGCTCTACCCACTATCACTATCCATATAATATAAACACATACAATATATGTAATTTACATTTACATTTTTGGCATTTAGCAGGCACTTTTATCCAAAGTGACCTAGTTCTGACAGAATACAATCTAAGCAATTGAGGGTTAAGGGTCTTGCCCAAAGTCCCAACAGTGGCAACCTGGCAATGGTGGGGCTTGAAACGGCAACCCACTGATTGCTAGTCCAATACCTTAACCGCTAAACTACAACTGCCCCTGCTCTGTTGGAGTACAGTCTGTAATCATATACCCACAAGCACCTGTGTGGTGTGTTTATTATCTTGGATACACATCGGCGCTTTAACCAGTTCCAAATTTTACATTGCATCAGTGAGAAGAGACCTCATCTGACCCTCTGCCCGGCTACTCGAGTGCCATATTAAGAGTGAAATTTTTTTATTTTTTCAAAAATCCCTGTTGTAAATAAACAGTAGTTAGTCCAAGCCTAGTCTATATACCTGAATTGTGTCCATATTACACCTGAAAACAAGTGTATTCATCCACAATACTAGTTTTTGTTCATTCTCCAGCCACTTTTGACTATCTTATCTAAAACAAAACACAGAGAAATAAAAATTTACCGGGGCATTTCATTGTTAGCTGTGGGACATACATTTGTGCTGCTCGTGTGTCTTATTTGGATTGCATGGCTGTTGTTCTTGCTAAAATGCTGTGATCTACACACCGCCAAGGTTAGCAGCGAGGTGAGTTTAGGTGGTAGAAATCAATGCTTAATTGATTGTATATGCATGCACAATGACTTACTAATGATCTCTAATTTGTTACATCTGTTTCTTGCTAAAAGACAAAACAAAGACAATAAGTGAACAGATGCAGAGCTGTGTTTGGCCTGAACTGTCATCTAAAATATTCTCTTAGTTTGTTTTACAGAAATAACAAGAAGAAGAGATGTGATTCAAAGCCAATAATTAAGGCAGCAAAACCAGTTCGCAACGATTTGTTAAAAAATTGCATTAAAATATACACCGATGAGGCATAACATTGTGACCACCTTCCTAATATTGTGTTGGCCCCCCTTTTGTTGCCCCACACACAACAAACTGTGATGCACTGTGTATTCTGTCACCTTTCAATTAGAACCAGTATTAACTTCTTTAGCAATCTGAGCTACAGTAGCTTGTCTGTTGGATCGGACCAGCCTTCGCTCCTCACGTGCATCAGTGAGCCTTGGCCGCCCATGACCCTGTCGCCGGTTCACCACTGTTCCTTCCTTGGACCACTTTTGATAGATACTGACCACTGCAGACCGGGAACACCCCACAAGAGCTGCAGTTTTGGAGATGATCTGACCCAGTCGTCTAGCCATCACAATTTGGCCCTTGTCAAACTCACTCAAATCCTTAAGCTTTCCCATTTTTCCTGCTTCTAACATCAACTTTGAGGATAAAATGTTCACTTGCTGCCTAATATATCCCACCCACTAACAGGTGCCATGATGAAGAGATAATCAGTGTTATTCACTTCACCTGTCAGTGGTCATAATGTTACGCCTGGTTGGTGTATATAAATATATAGGAATTTTTGTGGGGCACTCGGGTAGTGTTGCAGTAAATTCCACAAGCCCATGACTGCTGGGATCCAGAAATTGAATCCCCACGTCTTAGGGTGCATTCACATGGGAAGTGGCAAAACCACAATGCTCTGCGCAAACCGCCGCTTTGCTCACCGCTTGGCATGAGCGGTGCGGTAAAACATCAAAGTGCACCATGACACGAATATGCATTTGTGTGAAATAACTGTCAACTACACTCTGAAAGCGTCTACATGTATTTGTGTTTAGCTGTATTTAGCTGTTTCACTTTTAAACTTGTGTTACAGCTCAGTGTGCTGAGAAATCGTAAAACATTCTAAAACATTTAATAAGATAAGATAAGATAGCCTTTTATTATCCCACAGGGGGAAATTTGTAGTGTTACAGCAGCTTTCAAGAATACAAAAAATAGAAAATTACAAAATGTTTACATGTATGTACACATATACTAAATAGTAAGAATATGTAAAAATTACAAAAATATAAACAGTATTTATAGAGGAAGTTAAACCAAATATTGCAGTTATTAGAAATATTGCACAAAGTACAGCAGTAAAGTGCAAAGTTACAAAAAAATTACAAAAGTAAAAATTACAAAAATATAAACAGTATTTATAGATGAAGTTAACCAAATGCACGGTTATTAAAAAATATTGCACAAAGTACAGCAGGTACAGCAAGTATTGCACATAATTTAAAAGTAATTGCACAGAGAAGTACTAAAAACCAAGTGAATTATTGTGATGGTAATTGTCTACGTTTGGGACGGTGCTGGTTGTATAGCCTGACAGCAGAAGGAAGAAAGGAGCTGCGATATCTCTCCTTTGAGCAACGCGGGTGATGAAGCCTACTAAAAGAACGACATAGGAACACTAAACTAATTATTACTGGTCAAATGTTCTCCCCACTAATTGAATTCCTTGCTCGTTGTTTTAATACAATAAGTTACAAGTGAACAAGTTTTGATCACGTTAAGCGTTTGTACTGCCTGAGTCGCTTTTACTACGTCATATCGAACAGTTCGTCGTTTCATTGGAGGCGCTTTAAAAAGGTCAGCAGCAAACTGGGTCACAGTTCAATTAGGTGAACTTTGAGCGGCAAAATAGCCTGGTGCACACCGCTTAGGGAACGCAGCAACAAGTTAAACAGAATGGAACAATGGAACAGCCGGCGCGAAAACAGTTTTGACGCTTCCCATGTGAATGTGTCCATAGGGGGTTGGGAGAGGGTAAGACCCCACAATGGTTTGGCGTCCTGTCCGGAGTGTGTTACTGCACTGCGCCCATTAAATCTGTGAAAACAAAACACACCACCACTCTGACCAGGATAAAGCCTGACCAGTGCTAAAGCATGTAAATGAAATGAATGAAATAAATAGCAATGAATACTGACTAGATATTCACTGTTAATGTGAGAAATCACAGCTCGGTGTTGTAGCAGCAGATATGATTGAGTGGGACGATGAATAGAAAGACAGATTGGACACCATAGACACTTTCCACTCAGCACATACTCAGCCAACACTTCATTTTCAGTGCCAACTCTGACACCATTTTTAAGCCGAAACAATTACTTGAGCCAATAAAGAACTCCGAGTCGGGGTCGACAAACAAGCACACAATGCACCTGTCATATAATGCTAGAACAGTGGAATACTGCACAGCAACGTGGGTTCTTGAGATCTGGGTTGATTTTATAATTATGTCTCAATTAGAGCTGGGCGATATGGCCAAAAATGTTGTCACAATAAATATTTCTGTATTGATCAATATCACTATTTATCATGATAAAGATCTTGGTAACACTGTCAGTTTTTAATGAATACAAATTAAATAGTACTGTTTTAAAAATATTTTAATATTTATTATAAGAACATAATATAGATGAAACATAGTATGCAAATTACACAAAGCAACGCTAATAGTAAAAAAAAATACTTGGTAATACCTTAAGTCATGTACTTTCCAAAGGTTTTTGAAGCCTTCTTTCTCCATTGTACTAACAGGCATCATGTCTTTAGCCATGAAATACAGTAAGTGACAAATGCTGTTATGTCAAGTCCACTGCTTGATGGCACTGCTAGAGGCTGGTTAACAACACTTTAACGCTGTTTTTTTTATACTCTGTCTGCTCGATTGGGTGGTATTTTTTCAAATGATGAAATAAATTGGTAGCGTTTCCCAACTTAGTACTGACATACACTATATTGCCAAAAGTATTCACTCACCCATCCAAATCAGTGAATTCAGGTGTTCCAATCACTTCCATGGCCACAGGTGTATAAAACCAAACACCTAGGCATGCAGACTGCTTCTACAAACATTTGTGAAAGAATGGGTCGCTCTCAGGAGCTCAGTGAATTCCAGCGTGGTACCGTGATGGGATGCCACCTGTGCAACAAGTCTAGTCGTGAAATTTCCTCGCTCCACTGGACTCTAGAGCAGTGGAGACGTGTTCTCTGGAGTGACAAATCACGCTTCTCCGTCTGGCAATACGATGGACGAGTCTGGGTTTGGCGGTTGCCAGGAGAACGGTACTTGTCTGACTGCATTGTGCCAAGTGTAAAGTTTGGTGGAGGGGGGATTATGGTGTGGGGTTGTTTTTCAGGAGTTGGGCTCGGCCCCTTAGTTCCAGTGAAAGGAACTCTTAATGCTTCAGCATACCAAGAGATTTTGGACAATTTCATGCTCCCAACTTTGTGGGAACAGTTTGGGGATGGCCCCTTCCTGTTCCAACATGACTGCGCACCAGTGCACAAAGCAAGGTCCATAAAGACATGGATGAACGAGTTTGGTGTGGAAGCACTTGACTGGTCCTGACCTCAACCCGATAGAACACCTTTGGGATGAATTAGAGCGGAGACTGCGAGCCAGGCCTTTTCATCCAACATCACTGTCTAACCTCACAAATGCGCTTCTGGAAGAATGGTCAAAAATTCCCATAAACACAGTCCTAAACCTTGTGGAAAGCCTTCTCAGAAGAGTTGAAGCTGTTATAGCTGCAAAGGGTGGACCGACATCATATTAAACCCTATGGATTAAGAATGGGAGGTCACTCAAGTTCATAAGCGTGTGAAGGCAGGCGAGCGAATACTTTTGGCAATATAATGTATTTTGCATTTTGGGGTGAACTGCACTTTGTCAGAATTAAAAAATTCGAACCATTGGCCTTTCGTTGGAACAATGTCATCAAAATCAGACGGCTCACCTTCGCCTTCTTTTTTACTTTCAGGTTTCTCTCCACTGGCCATCTTCCCGTGGCTTGCTACTGTTTAAGAGTTATTTCTTGTCTCGTTTAGTTCAGCGTGCAGCCTGATTGGCTATGTGCTGCGTCTTTAGGCTGCTTTCTGTGCTGTTCTGCGCTAGTGAGGAGGAAAAATAGAATCAATAATATGCCCAAATCTTATCATCGTTATTGAGGAAAAGTTTATCGCGATACATATCGACATCGTTTTATCGCCCAGCTCTAGTCTCAATAATGTCTTTAGTCTCAGCCACTGACTTCTAAATTTCTGAGAAGATTAAGTCAGGTTAATAGTATCACAGGAGCACTTCTAGCAAATTGACTTTGTTAAAATGTACAGCCTGACCTAGGCATTGCGGCTGTAATTTTTAAAATTTAATTTATGTTAGAATAAAGTGAATTCCGAGTTATGTTCTGTGCATTTGTGATTGCTTTGTATTTTTGAATCTAAACTGTGTGACCTCAGGTAGCCCATCCTAGAGTGCTATAGACTAGTCAGCCATCTGCATGGACATAATTGGCTGGTGTCTGGCGGTTGGGAAATGGCCAAAACAGTCTAGCCATTGGGAGGTGCACTTGTCAGCCCGGATAAATAATACACACTCACTCTTTTTCTTAACCGCTTATCCAACTTGGGTCGCGGGGGTGCTAGAGCCTATCCCAGCTTTTCAATGGGTGCAAGACACAGTAACACTCTGGACGGGGCACCAGTCCATCGCAGAGCAGGCACACATACACACACCCATTCACCTATAGGGCAATTCAGTGTCTCCAATTAACATGACTGCATGTTTTTGGACTGTGGGAGGAAACCGGAGCTCCCGGAGGAAACCCACGCAAACATGGGAAGAACATGCAAACTTCGCACAGAAAGGACTCGGACCACCCCGCCTGGGGATCAAACCCAGGACCTTCTTGCTGTGAGGTGACAGTGCTACCCACCGAGCCACCGTGCCGCCCCCGGATAAATAATAGGAGGATTAAATCAGGAATGCCTTTAAATATGGAAGCAGCCAGAAGTTGTGTTTTGACTTTATTTGATTTGATCTGTGAAGAGTTTATTGTGGACAGACTTAATCAAAATTCCTTTGTTAGTAAGTAAATCAGCTGATCCACAGATTTTATACACAGGTTGGATATCAACAAATTGAGTTGACAAGATAATGTGTTGCACAGGATCAAAGCTAGTCTTAAAATGACAAAAGATGTGAATACTTTCTTTAAATCACTTTCTAGTTTTAAATTTTAATAAATTGTTAAAAGGCCTTGGGTTTTTTATTGATTAGTACAATCTGAGAATCAAGTTTGAAAAAAATTCATTATTTTTTTTAATTAGTCATAATGAATTACTTTTAAAGCACTGTAACAACCCTGGTCCAAATGTGGTCTAAATCTTCAGGAAGCTGGACACTAAACTGGCATCATCCATTTACAATAAATCCCTGAGGCACATGCCTGGAGCAAAGCCTGAATGGATAAATGTGCCCAATTATTTCTCTCCGCCATGAGTGTTTGTCCAGCGCTTTCTCCTGGCAAGCCCAAGGCATTAGTCGACAGTTGCCATGAAATGCCGTACATCCTGACTTCAACAATATGGGAAACAGTCTGGAGAAATCTGCTTCACTCACATGGGAGTTAATAGAGTCTGAACTAATGGACACACACACACAAACATACCCAACTGACAGTCTTGCTCCCTGGTCATAATACATACAACTACTATGCCTGCAGTCAGTGACTATATAGAGATTATATAAGACTATATAAGAGATATCACTTGCATTCTTGCACACTGTTGTCTAATATCGCTGGTGCTATACAAACCCTACACTGATGCTTACATATCAAAGTATGTTGTATGTTCCTTTGTTCACTTTAAATTCACTCAGTACTGTTTACTGGCCAACACCACACGTGTCCTGGTTCCACTTTCTTTACTTTTTAAGGTCTAAAAATGTACCTTGTATTTATTATAGGTTCTTATATTTATTATAGGTTCTTGTATTTATTACACTATTGTTTGACTGCACTGTGTATATTGTATTGCCTCCAGTTGTGTTCTTTGTTGCACCCTGGTGCTGGAGGACCATTGTTTAATTTCATTATGTACTTGTACATAACTGAAATGACAATAAAGCAAGGACAAAGCCATGAATTAAAGGTTGGGGGGACCGAATGTACGAGGATTGGGGGAGTGTGCATACTAAAACATTACTGCCATATTAACAACTGAGTAATTTTAAGATCCATTAGAGTTTTCATCAGAGTTAGTGAGTGGAATATACACTACACTGACAAGGCATAACATTATGACCACTGACAGGTGAAGTGAATAACGCTGATTATCTCTTCATCACGGCACCTGTTAGTGGGTGGGATATATCAGGCAGCAAGTGAACATTTTATCTTCAAAGCTGATATGTTATAAGCAAGAAAAATGGACAAGTTTGACAAGGGCCAAATTGTGATGGCTAGACGACTGGGTCAGAGCATCTCCAAAACTGCAGCTCTTGTGGGGTGTTTCCGGTCTGCAGTGGTCAGAATCAATTAAAAGTGGTCCAAGGAAGGAACAGTTGGGAACTGGCGACAGGGTCATGGGCGGCCAAGGCTCATTGATGCACGTGGGGAGCGAAGGCTGGCCCGTGTGGTCCGATCCAACAGACGAGCTACTGTAGCTCAAATTGCTGAAGAAGTTGATTCTGGTTCTGATAGAAAGGTGTCAGAATACACAGTGCATCACAGTTTGTTGCATATGGGGCAGCAAAAGGAGGACCAACACAATATTAGGAAGGTGGTCATAATGTTATGCCTAATCAGTGTATATTGGGGGAGCATTTTGCAATTCTCTTGCAATTGATTTTTATACACTAAATTCATGTTCTGAACAAGGATGTGGAATTTACTATAGTAAAAAATGATTAAAAGTGCAGATAAAGTTACAGGTTTATTAGGAAAGCAAAGAAGGAGACTACAGTTGTAGCGTGTGGTGCATACCAACAAGCATTAAGCAACAACAGCTGGGGCTGCTGGCCCGTTGGGTCATGGCTGATTCCCAGCTGAACACCAGGAACTTAATCACCATGCTTAAGATCATTACCACTAATTACCATGCAAATACCTCATTATTTATTTACCCTGTTAATATTTCGAGTTAAACCTCTTTGCACTTCAAGCATTCATTGTAGCCATATGGTGCGGTCTGTGTCATTTGTTGAAATGATCTGTACAGTGGGGAGATTCACATATTCATTACATTCACTTTCGTTATTTAATATACTTTATACTTGTACATAGTAACAAAACGGGGTGGCAGTATGGCTCAGTGGGTAGCACTGTTGTCTTACAGCAAGAAGGTCCTGGGTTTAATTCCTAGGCAAAATGGTCCAGGTCCCTTTTGTGTGGAGTTTGCATGTTCACCCCGTGTCTCCATGTCCGGTTTTCTCAAACGAGTCCAAAGACATGCAGCCAGGTTAACTAGATATGTAATTATAAATTATCAATAATAATAATAGTTGAAAGCAATAACAATGATTGGATACTGTCAAATTATGGTAAATTAAGAATATAAATGCAATATAAGTACAATGCACCTGTCCATAATTCCATATTTTAACTACCTTTGCTTTCCAATAAAAAACTTTAAAATGGGTTCTAATAGCTCAGAGAAAAAGGCTCTGTGCCCACTGCCAGAACAGCAGGTTAAAAATATAGGACTGCGGCCTCTCGGGTGGTGCAGTGGTAAAAACACATGCTGGAACCAGAGCTGGGATCTAAAATACATTGTATCGAATCTCAGCTCTGCCTACCGGCTAAGGCTGAGCGGCCACATGAACAGTGATTGGCCTGTTGTTCAGATATGGGCGGGACTAAGCCGGATGGGGTCTCTCTCCCATGACTGATGCAATTACGACCTCTGCTGGCTGATTGATGGTGCCGGCACAGAGATGAGAAAAGAGTGCTCTCAGGGTGTGTCCTCTTCGTACACAACGCTGAGCTGCACTGCACTCGTCAAAAAACAGGTGATAAAATGCATACGGCATGCTGCCCACGTGCTGGAGGGGGGCTTGGGTTAGCTTTGTTCTCCTCAATCAGAGCAGGGATCGGCATTGGTGGAGAGGAAGCATGGCACAATTGGGCAATTGGACGCGCTAAAAGGGAGAAAAATATATATTAAAGCCCTAATATATACAGTGTATCACAAAAGTGAGTACACCCCTCACATTTCTGCAGATATTTAAGTATATCTTTTCATGGGACAACACTGACAAAATGACACTTTGACACAATGAAAAGTAGTCTGTGTGCAGCTTATATAACAGTGTAAATGTATTCTTCCCTCAAAATAACTCAATATACAGCCATTAATGTCTAAACCACCGGCAACAAAAGTGAGTACACCCCTTAGTGAAAGTTCCTGAAGTGTCAATATTTTGTGTGGCCACCATTATTTCCCAGAACTGCCTTAACTCTCCTGGGCATGGAGTTTACCAGAGCTTCACAGGTTGCCACTGGAATGCTTTTCCACTCCTCCATGACGACATCACGGAGCTGGCGGATATTCGAGACTTTGCGCTCCTCCACCTTCCGCTTGAGGATGCCCCAAAGATGTTCTATTGGGTTTAGGTCTGGAGACATGCTTGGCCAGTCCATCACCTTTACCCTCAGCCTCTTCAATAAAGCAGTGGTCGTCTTAGAGGTGTGTTTGGGGTCATTATCATGCTGGAACACTGCCCTGCGACCCAGTTTCCGGAGGGAGGGGATCATGCTCTGCTTCAGTATTTCACAGTACATATTGGAGTTCATGTGTCCCTCAATGAAATGTAACTCCCCAACACCTGCTGCACTCATGCAGCCCCAGACCATGGCATTCCCACCACCATGCTTGACTGTAGGCATGACACACTTATCTTTGTACTCCTCACCTGATTGCCACCACACATGCTTGAGACCATCTGAACCAAACAAATTAATCTTGGTCTCATCAGACCATAGGACATGGTTCCAGTAATCCATGTCCTTTGTTGACATGTCTTCAGCAAACTGTTTGCGGGCTTTCTTGTGTAGAGACTTCAGAAGAGGCTTCCTTCTGGGGTGACAGCCATGCAGACCAATTTGATGTAGTGTGCGGCGTATGGTCTGAGCACTGACAGGCTGACCCCCCACCTTTTCAATCTCTGCAGCAATGCTGACAGCACTCCTGCGCCTATCTTTCAAAGACAGCAGTTGGATGTGACGCTGAGCACGTGCACTCAGCTTCTTTGGACGACCAACGCGAGGTCTTTTCTGAGTCGACCCTGCTCTTTTAAAACGCTGGATGATCTTGGCCACTGTGCTGCAGCTCACTTTCAGGGTGTTGGCAATCTTCTTGTAGCCTTGGCCATCTTCATGTAGCGCAACAATTCGTCTTTTAAGATCCTCAGAGAGTTCTTTGCCATGAGGTGCCATGTTGGAACTTTCAGTGACCAGTATGAGAGAGTGTGAGAGCTGTACTACTAAATTGAACACAGCTGCTCCCTATGCACACCTGAGACCTAGTAACACTAACAAATCACATGACATTTTGGAGGGAAAATGACAAGCAGTGCTCAATTTGGACATTTAGGGGTGTAGTCTCTTAGGGGTGTACTCACTTTTGTTGCCAGTGGTTTAGACATTAATGGCTGTATATTGAGTTATTTTGAGGGAAGAATAAATTTACACTGTTATATAAGCTGCACACAGACTACTTTTCATTGTGTCAAAGTGTCATTTTGTCAGTGTTGTCCCATGAAAAGATATACTTAAATATCTGCAGAAATGTGAGGGGTGTACTCACTTTTGTGATACACTGTATATATATATATTAGGACTGTCAAACGATTAACATTTTTAATCGCGATTAATCTCAGAATTTCATATAGTTAATCGCGATTAATCGCATTAAAAAAAAATCTGTGTAAATGTTATAGAAAACAAGGATTTTTATGTGAAATGTTACAATTAAAATGGTGAACACATTTTATGCTAAATGTACTGATGTTAAAAACTGCTGGGACAAGAGAAAACTGTAAGGGAGTTTATTCACTCACATACTAGGCAGTAAATGTCAGATTGTAGTTTAGAATTTCTCCATCAGCAAACATTGTAGATCAGCGGTGCTTTAGGTGGGATAAGGCGTAGTTATTGTAACAGACTTTTCTGTGGTTGTATTGTGACAATGGTTTGATGGCCGTTTCTACACGAAGTGAGTGTGTTTTGACCCTTTGGGGCTTCCATAGTTCATGGACTAACGTGCTTGACTCAGCTTTCCGGTATTTGGTACCTTAACAGAATAAGTTAATAAAAGTGTTCTGCTCCCGACAACTTGTGAATATAGCGTGTATTTATTTCTTTATAAGTGCATCACTACAACGCTCGGTTACATTATGCTAACAAACCGCAAATGAAAAACGGTGGCAAGTCCGACATTAAAACGTTTGTTTTAACATAATGTTAACATAATGTAACCGAGCGTTGTAGTTCTACCAGTCAAGTCTCAACATTAACTAGAATTTGCGTTAACGGCACTATTATTTTTAATCGCGTTAAATTGAAATCGCGTTAATGCGTTATTATCGCGTTAACTTCGACAGCCCTAATATATATATATATATATATATATATATATATATATATATATATATATATATATATATATATATATATATATATATATATAGGACTGCCAGGGATATAGACAGGTATTTCACTAGACAGGTACTGGTGACCTACCTTGGAACTGAAGCACCAATAATAGAGCTTTGCTGTTAAATGTAAGAATGGTAAATTTACTTCCAAGTACAAACAGCTGACATTTAAAATAAAAGGAGAGTTGCCAGTATCACACACACATACATATTAACACCATGTAGAGAAAGCAGGTGTTTTACTGAGGCCTACGCAGAAAAAGCATAACTGATCCCCTGAGTGCACATGCAGCACAATGTTAATCCATAACATCTCGGATGCATCTCTTTTTTTGGTTTTAAGTCAAACATAGAAACTGTTATACTAGTAAACAGACTGCTTATGGGCATTTTGTTATACACTGTGCATATACAGTGTATCACAAAAGTGAGTACACCCCTCACATTTCTGCAGATATTTAAGTATATCTTTTCATGGGACAACACTGACAAAATGACACTTTGACACAATGAAAAGTAGTCTGTGTGCAGCTTATATAACAGTGTAAATTTTTTCTTCCCTCAAAATAACTCAATATACAGCCATTAATGTCTAAACCACCGGCAACAAAAGTGAGTACACCCCTTAGTGAAAGTTCCTGAAGTGTCAATATTTTGTGTGGCCACCATTATTTCCCAGAACTGCCTTAACTCTCCTGGGCATGGAGTTTACCAGAGCTTCACAGGTTGCCACTGGAATGCTTTTCCACTCCTCCATGACGACATCACGGAGCTGGCGGATATTCGAGACTTTGCGCTCCTCCACCTTCCGCTTGAGGATGCCCCAAAGATGTTCTATTGGGTTTAGGTCTGGAGACATGCTTGGCCAGTCCATCACCTTTACCCTCAGCCTCTTCAATAAAGCAGTGGTCGTCTTAGAGGTGTGTTTGGGGTCATTATCATGCTGGAACACTGCCCTGCGACCCAGTTTCCGGAGGGAGGGGATCATGCTCTGCTTCAGTATTTCACAGTACATATTGGAGTTCATGTGTCCCTCAATGAAATGTAACTCCCCAACACCTGCTGCACTCATGCAGCCCCAGACCATGGCATTCCCACCACCATGCTTGACTGTAGGCATGACACACTTATCTTTGTACTCCTCACCTGATTGCCGCCACACATGCTTGAGACCATCTGAACCAAACAAATTAATCTTGGTCTCATCAGACCATAGGACATGGTTCCAGTAATCCATGTCCTTTGTTGACATGTCTTCAGCAAACTGTTTGAGGGATTTCTTGTGTAGAGACTTCAGAAGAGGCTTCCTTCTGGGGTGACAGCCATGCAGACCAATTTGATGTAGTGTGCGGCGTATGGTCTGAGCACTGACAGGCTGACCCCCCACCTTTTCAATCTCTGCAGCAATGCTGACAGCACTCCTGCGCCTATCTTTCAAAGACAGCAGTTGGATGTGACACTGAGCACGTGCACTCAGCTTCTTTGGACGACCAACGCGAGGTCTGTTCTGAGTGGACCCTGCTCTTTTAAAACGCTGGATGATCTTGGCCACTGTGCTGCAGCTCAGTTTCAGGGTGTTGGCAATGTTCTTGAAGCCTTGGCCATCTTCATGTAGCGCAACAATTCGTCTTTTAAGATCCTCAGAGAGTTCTTTGCCATGAGGTGCCATGTTGGAACTTTCAGTGACCAGTATGAGAGAGTGTGAGAGCTGTACTACTAAATTGAACACACCTGCTCCCTATGCACACCTGAGACCTAGTAACACTAACAAATCACATGACATTTTGGAGGGAAAATGACAAGCAGTGCTCAATTTGGACATTTAGGGGAGTAGTCTCTTAGGGGTGTACTCACTTTTGTTGCCGGTGGTTTAGACATTAATGGCTGTATATTGAGTTATTTTGAGGGAAGAATAAATTTACACTGTTATATAAGCTGCACACAGACTACTTTTCATTGTGTCAAAGTGTCATTTTGTCAGTGTTGTCCCATGAAAAGATATACTTAAATATCTGCAGAAATGTGAGGGGTGTACTCACTTCTGTGATACACTGTATGTGTAATGGTGTGTAATGTGTAATGGCCCTCCTATTCCCCAATATTAAGGTAGGATACTGCTGATCACAATTGCATCCCTAATAATTGATCAGCCTAAAAACCGCTTTATCCTGGTAAGAGTTGGGCGGTACTGTCGCCTCACAGCGAAAACAGGTCCAGGTCCTTTCTGTGTGGAGTTTGACATTAAAACTTGTGAACTGATAAATCTTGTGTACTGAGTAACTACCTGTTCTGTCATGAATGTAACCAAAGTGTGTAAAACATGGTGTTAAAATTTGAATAAATAAATAAATATCCTGGTAAGAGTCACGACAGGTCGGGAAACACTGGCCACAATGCAAGAATACCTTGGACAGTGTGCAGATCCATGTCAAGACTTAGGCCATTTCTCCGTCAGGCACAGTTAATCATGACTGGTGACTTTCTTTTTTATTCATTGTTTATGCTGAGCAAGTCCTGATATGATGTTTATGTTTTACGTTACTGCCACTTTCACCACATTAAGCAGTTTAGGCCTAAAGCTTCATCATAAAACCCAGTCATAGTCAATGTTTTAATGTTTCACAGAAAGCCTAACAGTTAAAAAGCTTATCCGTTGACATGATGGCTGGTATCGATTAAAACTGTTAAGCTACATTTACACCCCTCGTTTAAAACTATGTATCTTAATATACTGTCACAATTTATACATACTAACATTATAAACATTAATTATGCTATATTTCTTAGCATTTTTATGCATGCTTATCTAAAATTGTATTTGTTGTACATGGTCTGTGGTTGCAAAAACTCTTCCGGCTATTTTCCCCATTAGAGCTTAAAAACTGCTTTCACATTTTGTTCTCCAAAAAAGCCAAGGTTACAGTGTGTCCCAAATTGAGCAGTCTGTCTTTGCCTCAGGAGATGACGGAACACCTGGCTCGCCTTTCTTCAAAATAAATTGGCATGCTTTCTCAATATTCTTAATCTTTGATCAATAATATAATCAACAGTTTTGTAAATCAAGTGATTAAACATACAATCTTTAATAGTACTGAAATTCAGTCATATGATTAAATGTACATTAAATAAAGTGTGAATTAGAGTAAGATTTGACTGACTTTTTAATTGTATTCTTTTCCAGAGAAAGGAAAATGATTTGTCACCTACAGTAGTGCCAGTGGCAAGTCATAAATCTTCAGTGAAAGGGTCTAGCTGTACATCGCAAAGGCTTGTTTGGCTTTGACAAAATAAAATATGGGCCTTCTATAAATTGACAGGTTACAGTAATTGCATCCTTCTCTGCACATACAGCATGTATAAAGCATTTTAATTAATTAGGGGAGTCGTGGCATCCAAGGCAGCCAAAGTCAATGTAAGCAGTCTTACAAAAAATGTATGATCACAAGAACCACTGAAATCATTCTTCAGAGCTGCACTAGTGGCAATAAAGAAAGCTAAAGAAGAAGAAAGAAGATATGTAGGTTATTTTTACACTTAGTTTCAATTTGGACAGAGAGTTTAGTGAATTTGGGTGCAAACTACGCTTTGTAGGTAAGCAAACTGCTGTCAAGGCTGGAAATAGAGTAATGTGATTGGTTTAAAAGTCAGTTAACTTTCTTTAATGTTTCACATTGGTAGGGAACAGGATGCTGTATGGAAACTTTGATAAAATAGTATGATGTAATAAAACATATAGAGCAGGGGTGTCAAACTCATTTTCACCGAGGGCCATGTCAGCATTATGGTGGCCCTCAAAGGGCCGACTGCAACGTATCTTGCTGTGATTGCAGTCTGTTTTTCTTGGAGGCTAAATTCTGTGTTCGGTGTCAAGATGTCAAATTTATACTGTATATCTACATTTACATTCTACCCCTTTACCACAGACACGGCCTCATAACACAAGAGACGCACCCGTTTCTCTTCTTAAAGCACAAACTTGTATTCACTTTCCCATCTTTCATTAAATTACCTCCTTCTGCTTCAATTTCCCTTCTTTGTACATTTTGGGATTATTTGTAAATATTTCTCAACATCACTTGTTGGAAAACCGCCTCAGTTAAACACTGATGTAGAAACACTGCCATTTAGTGGTGAGATGCGGTCACTCTGCGGGTCACAAAATCGGCATGCATTGTGGGAGATGCAGTTTATGTACGATGTTACAGTGTATTTTAAGACTCTCGCAGGCCACATAAAATGACGTAGCGGGCCTTGAGTTTGACACGTGATATAGAGCAAGTAAAGAAATAACAACCCTGATGCTGCTTTGACCTGCCTGGCTGAATTTAAGATATTTGCCTTTCTCAATACTTCTAGCTCTACTCCCTGTTGGATCTTTGTTCTTTTTAACAAGTCAAAGTTTCTCATGGCCTGGGATAGTAAATGAATTAGAATTTTAATTAAAAATAAATGACACTTCTTTTTTCACATCTTATTAAAAAAAACATGCAGGCACTATGGTAGCATCTAAAATAGTTGAGACCAATATTATAAATTAATGACTGAATTGATTTGAAGACATTGTTGAATAGAGAAATTTGTATTTTAGTTATTTAACTTTGACTTCTTAAATTTATTATTATTTTTTTTTTAACCTACAGTGTTTCACAATTAATTAATTCATTGTCTGTTTTATCTCTGTTTTATCCTTTCCAGGCTCACAGTGGGTTTGATTCATTAAGCAAAAGACAGAAAATACCCTGGAGAGGTCGCCAGTCCATTACAGGGCAGAAGGTTTTGATTCACACTGACCTTTCTCTTGGTTTCTAAAACCCTTTTTTCATTCATTCCGATTGCTATCTGTAAATCATTCAAACATGTGCACAGTCGTTGACCACTTCTATTCACCTTCCACAAATGAGGCATCATAGAGAGCAGTATTGTGTAGGGAGTCACATATGACTGTCTATGAATCGTGCAGGTGTAATAACCAGCCAACAGATCAAATAGCACATTTGAGATTTGAACTTAAAAGCTTGAGAACAGACTCCAAAAAAGTTGGGATGAGGGCAAAATTAGTGTAAAAAGTCTATGCATTTACATTTTTGGCATTTAGCAGACGCCTTTATCCAAAGCGACTTACATTACAGTTACAGTATACAGTCTGAGCAATTGAGGGTTAAGGGCCTTGCTCAAGGGCGACCTTCTAATTACTAGTCCAGTACCTTAACCGCTAGGCTACAACTTGCCCGACTCTATAGAATACTGAAGTTACAACAATAAGCAGATACATTGGTAACAGGTTAGAGGATCATGAGTGGGTATAAAATCTTTACAAGTAATGATGGGACGTGGCTCACCACTTGAGCCAAACTTCAGGAGAGAATTGCCAATCAGCTCATTGGTCTTTCGCCATTTACTGTTCATAATAGTCTGAAAAGATTCAGGGAATCTGGAGATACCTCAGTCTGTGTAGGGCAAAGCTGGAAACCGATGTTAAACGTGCATGCCATTTGAGCTGTCGGGCGAAACGGTGGCTCAGTGGGTAGCAATGGGTAACAAGGTCCTGGGTTTGATACCTAGGTGGGGTGGTCTGGGTCCTTTCTGTGTGGAGTTTGCACGTAACCAAAGTGTAAAACATGATGTTAAAATCCTAATTAATAAATAAATAAATAAACATTTGAGCTGTCAGACGGCATTGTATGAGAAACCATCATGCATCATCACAGTGATAAATATTTTCACATGAGCTTAAGGGTACTTTAGAAAACCATTATCACTTAACACAGTTTACCACTGCATCAAGAAATGCAACCTATAACTGTTACACAAAGAAAAAGCTGTACATCAATTCTGTGCAGAATCGCTTCAGCACAAATCAGATGGTCCGCAGTGGAAACGTGCTCTTGTTAGATGAGTCCCTGGTTCAGTTTCAAGTCTGTGATCAGTGAAAGGTGCAGGAACATCTATGCACCCTGTGCATCATCATGGTATGGGGTGCATTAGTGGCCACGGCATGAGTGACTTGCATACATGTGAGGGTACCATTGACTCCTGATTACTGAGTTTAGGTATTTCAAACACATTCATTGCTGTGAGGTCTTTAGAAACAATTCTATACAATTATTTAAATGCTTAAAGCTTTGTTTAAACAGTGCCTGCACAAATAAATACCCATAAAGACTTTTTTGACATGTTTGTTGTGAAAAAACTCCACTAAACACCTTTGGGATTGTTTGGAATGTCATTCACGAGCAATGCCTTTCATCCAGCATCAGTGCCTGCCCTCACAAAAGCTCTTTGGACTAAATGGGCATACATTTTAAAAGAAAGACTTTAAAAGCCTTCCCAGAGGAATGGATCAAAATTGAAATCTGTAGGAATATTAAAAAATGTCCTTTTACACTTTATTGTTTTATTAAAAAAAATAGTCAAGTCTAGAATCTAACAACACTGGGATATGAGGGTGAAAAGCTTCCTTTAAAGAAATCAAATTATTTATGCAGCCGTCAATCATATTCTCTCTCACTGCAGGACATAATCAAGACAGTGGAAGGGAATTATTTTCCACTGATATAAAAATGATCCCAGAGACTTTGGGTCATATTAGAATGGACATGCTATAACCATCAAAACAACTGTGGGTCCAAACTATTAATTATTTATCTGCTGTCAGTTTCTGGGTTTGTTTTGGTTTAGGTTTATTGTGGGACCAAGAGATGCTCCAAATGCCAGCTAACCTTCCTCTCTGAATAAATCAGATGCAGATTACACTTAATAAAGACTGTCAAAGTCAAAGGCTTATTTACATATCGAGCAGGTCTGGACCACGTCAGTAAACAGATTTATGAAAAGGAACTCATGAATTAAACATCGACTAGTACAAAATGTTCAGGTGTGTAGTGTTTACAAGGGCAGTGAGTTTATAGAGACTTTAACAGGAGGAAAATTGCAGGTAAGAATTACACTAATCAGCCATAACATTAAAACCACCTCCTTGTTTCTACACTCACTGTCCATTTTATCAGCTCCACTTACCATATAGGAGCACTTTGTAGTTCTACAATTACTGACTGTAGTCCATCTGTTTATCTACATACTGTTTTTAGCCTGCTTTCACCCTGTTCTTCAATGATCAGGACCCCCACAGGACCACCACAGAGCAGGTATTATTTAGGTGGTGGATCATTCTCAGCACTGCAGTGACACTGACATGGTGGTGGTGTGTTAGTGTGTGTTGTGCTGGTGTGAGTGGATAAAACACAGCAATGCTGCTGGAGTTTTTAAATACCGTGTCCACTCACTGTCCACTCTATTAGACACTTCTACCTAGTTGGTCCACTTTGCAGATGTAAAGTCAGAGACGATCGCTCATCTATTGCTGCTGTTTGAGTCGGTCATCTTCTAGACCTTCATCAGTGGTCACAGGACGCTGCCCATGGGGAACTCTTGGCTGGATATTTTGATTGGTGGACTATTCTCAGTCCAGTTTTTAAAAACTCCATCAGTTCTGCTGTCTCTTATCCTCTCATACCAGCACAACACACACTAACCCACCACCACCATGTCATTGTCACTGCAGTGCTGAGAATGATCCACCACCTAAATAATACCTGCTCTGTAGGGGTCCTGACCATTAAAGAACAGCATGAAAGGGGGCTAACAAAGCATGCAGAGAAACAGATGGATTACAGTCAGTAATTGTAGAACTACAAAGTGCTTCTGTATGGTAAGTGGAGCTGATAAAATAGACAGTGAGTGTAGGAACAAGGAGGTGGTTTTAATGTTATGGCTGATCAGTGTATGTTTCCCTGACTGGGTATTTTATGTGTTTTAAATAGTTTTAAAAAAAATCAGAATAAGCAGGCAACACATTTAAGGCCATTTAATTTGGTACTCTTGTGCATTATCTATGGTCTTTTAAGGACACTTTATTTTTTCAATTATATTGAATAGCATCATACATATGCTTTACTTACAGCTCCTGCTCAGGTTACAGTCAGGTTAAGTATTCAACTTTCCCATGTGAAGCATGGTTAGCATTGTATTGTACAGCTTTGTATTAAATAACCGCTTTTGAAGCATTGCGGTTTATTCTTGACCCATTGTCTTGGCAAATGGTTGCTCTTAAAAGCATAAAATAAGTAGTTTTCGGCCTCATTAAAATGTTTTATAATAAATGGAGACAGATTGATACTTTATTAATTTCAAAGGAAATTAAGGCCTCAGTAGCAATCAAAAGTAATAGTACACACTATAAAGTTTTACATTATACAAACAAGTACATGCAAATTCACAGCAACACACTTTAACAACAGGGCCTGTGGGTACATATGGAGGCTGACATAGATTATAAAGTGTCAACTGTAAAGTATAAATTATAAAGTGTACTACAGTGCAAAGTAGTACAGTGATGTTTCCTAATGTATTGGCACTATCATTTATAGAGTAGCTGCACTATGTCGTGATGCTCCCACTGTGGAAATGGTGTTCATGAGATCATACAAGCAACCCTTATTCTTTCAGATATAACATGCTCAATCCTTGCCAGACAGTTCTATTTTTGTTTCATCAGACAATTGTTCTGATTTGTCTTATTATTCATATGCTAATCAAAGATCCATGTGCTTCTTTTTAGCGTTTAGAGTTTTGCAAAGTATGTAAAATGGAGAAGACTGTGGTGTACTTTAATGCTTATTGTGCTTTGTTGTGGTAGCTGCAAGACTTTTTAAGTGACTGCTGGCTTCTCTTTATCTTTCTTATCATTAGTCTGGGAGCAAGAGATCTTGTGGTGCCTGTTCAGGAATGATTTGTTGTTCTATTAACTTTTCACTTATGAATGATCACAGCAATCGTACAGATAGGGATTTTTTTTTTCATTTGCTATGGCTCTCTGGCTTTTTCATTTAACTCTTGTTTTTAATTGTGTCCCTGAAAAACTTTAGAAAGCTCCTCCACGGCGCTCAGGTGGCACAGCGGTAAAATACGCTAGCACACCAGAGCTGGGATTTTGAATACATCGTATCGAGGCTCAGCTCTGCCATCCGGCTGGGCTGAGCGCCTACATGAACAACGATTGGCTGTTGTTCACAGGGTGGAAAAGCCAGACCGGGTTCCTCATAACTGGTGCAATTACGAATTCTGCTGGCTGATTGATGGCGTCTGCGCAGAGTTGAGGAATGATGAGGCTGATCTGCATATGAACTCGCCTTGTGCAGGTGAAAAGATGCAGTCGGTACTGCATACGTGTCAGAGTGGGCGATTCTGGGGCGTGTGTCATTTGCGAAGCTCCTCAGTCAGCAGTGGAGGGTTGTGTCGGTAGAGGTGAAGCATAACATAATCAGGGTAATTGGATATGACTAAATTAGGGGAGAAAATTGGGGAAAAAAGTTGCTTCACTGTGATTGCTATTACTATTCCTAACCCCGGTAACATATTTATAAAGGAAGTGGATGTATTTTCCAGAAAAGCATATTTCATTTTTATTTGCAGTATTAATACACATTTCATTTCAGTTTCATCAACTGTGTTACATTGGTCAGAGATGTGGCAGGTCTGGTTCCATTGGGAACACTGGGCGAAAGACAGGAATGCCAATTAATCACAGATCCACCCTCCCCCCAAGACATAGCCAGTCTCTGTATGTCTGTGTAGACATCCAGCTCGCCCATAGCAGGTTAGAAGAGGTGTTTGGTGTGAAGTGTCAGGGCTTAAAAAATAATGGCTTAATTAGAGTTAGTGTCTTACACTGAGAATTAAAGTACATTTTACAGGACTGATGGTTTTAGAACTAAAAAACCTTTTAAACCAACTTCTAAAACTAAAAATGTAAGCATCAGCGAACATCTGCTCAGCTGAACTTGCCTGAACACTGCAATCAAAGCAAAGAATGGAACAGCAATTTCCCTTGTGTCAAAAATAACAGCACATGCGGCTATACTTTTAAATATAGAAACTGCTTACCTGCTTAAGAATAGACTCCAGATTATAATGGCACTTCTGCTTGCCAAAGCATTTAAGGTTTTGTTAGCTTAACTCTTTATTTTTCCTCGTAACGACAATCTCTAGGCAACTTTCGAATTACACTTGACACTTTCTCTATGAGCCGTCAAGCTGAACAGAATGAAACTGTAACGTTCAATGATGTGCAGGGCAACACTGCGCAAATAATGCAGTGGCCTGAGGCAAAGAACAGCTCAAAAGTCAGAAGAGTGGCACCAATCGCATGCATAGAACTGACCAGAATATAGAGAGGCGAGAGCAGGAGGTACAGACCCAATCAGCTTGATGTCACAGGCCAAGAAAACTGTCTTCCATATTCTTCTGGTGTGCCTCTTTATCCATTATTTTCACATCTGTTTTGCTGTGTTTCGGTCGTTTATTAACACAGACATGAGAGCTGGGGGGTGAAGACCCTGCGATGGACTGGTGCCCTGTCTAGGAAATTTCTGCCTTGCGTCCCTGTAAAAATGGATCCACCATGTTTTACACAGTCCCTGTGTCTTTAAATGCACACTAAGGTATCAATGGTCCTAAAAGATGCATAGCTTAAACATCACATAACAAACACCATATAATACACTATGTGGCCAAAGTATATGGACACCTGACATTAAGCATATTGGTTATTTTACTGGATACTCTATTATGTGCAGTAATATGAAATCCCAACATTTATTCCTGGCTTTAAGAACCACAATCCTTCCGAATAAAATTATTACATTTGTGATTTTTACATGTGTGAGGTCAGGCTCTGATGTTTAATAAAATGTCTGGCTTGCATTGAACAATGAACTGTTTACTCCAGATGTGTTAATTGGGGTTTAAGTCAGGGCTCTGTTAGCACGCAAGTTATAAACAGGCAATACATTTGAAGCTATTTGATTTGGTACTATTGTGCGGGCGGCACGGTGGCTTAGTGGGTAGCACTGTCGCCTCACAACAAGGCGGTCCGGGTCCTTTCTGTGCGGAGTTTGCATGTTCTCCCCGTGTCCGCGTGGGTTTCCTGCGGGTACTCCGGTTTCCTCCCACAGTCCAAAAACATGCCACCAGGTTAATTGGAAACACTGAATTGTCCTATAGATACCTAGCCGCTAGATGCACTAGTGCATTGTAGTGCCGGTCCCAAGCCCGGATAAATTAGGGAGGGTTGTGTCAGGAAGGGCATCCGGCGTAAAAATTGTGCCAAATCAATAAGCGATCATGAGGATGACTCGCTGTGGCGACCCCTGAAAAAGGGAAAAAGCCGAAAGAAGAAGAAGAAGATTTGGTACTATTGTGCATTATTTGAGCTCCTGCTCAGGGTACAGTCAGGTAATGCAATAAAATGTCTGAGGTCCAGGTCCTTTCTGTGCGGAGTTTTCATGTTCTCCCCGTGTCTGTGTGGGTTTCCTCCCACAGTCCAAAAACATGGTCAGGTTAATTGGAGACACTGAATTGCCCTATAGGTGAATGGGTGTGCGTATGTGTGTATGTGTGTCTGCCCTGCAATGGACTGGCACCCCGTCTAGGGTGTTACTGTGTGCCTTGTGCCTATTGAAAAGCTGGAATAGGATCCCAAAACCATGGGGTGTAGACTTAATTTTGACCTCATAGTGTATTATTTAGTTAGTGGACTCATCACTGTGTTTTAGTTTTTTGAACCAGTTCATAGAGTTCAAGGTCTGATCCTCTTCAATTGTTCAAAAACTTCAGTATTGAAGAAGCTGCTCTAAGCCTAAGGAAGAGGAAACTGAAGCATGCAGAGCTTAAAAAGACAGAATTTATTAAGCTTCCCTTGATGTCAGGGACTCTAGTGAGAGTGCTTTGAGGATAGTAAATGGTTAGTGCCAGTATGTCATCCATTAGTGAAAGAGTGGAAAGAGAGTTGATTGCCCGACTGCGGAGACATGACCTGATTCGGTGCTGACAACACTCTCGAGAGAATTAGCAATAAAAGTTTATAAAATGCAATAAATGGTTCAGTTTTCATGTCACAGGCCTGGATGCTGGGTCATGGCACTGGCAGATGCTGGTATTGGTAACGAATAACTTACAATCTGCACACAGTTTTGCACACTACCAATATAGACACTCACTAGGAACTTGACTAGGTACGCTACTCTAATACGTGTTTTAATGATCCATTGATTAAGCCATACAGATCAACTTTGTAGGTATACAGTTACTCTGTGTAGCCCAGCTGGTGCTCTGTACACTTGGTCACTCCATGTACCGTATTTATCAATTAAAAAGGACCCCTGTTAGGACACCTATTGACCAGATGACACTCGAGTGGTGGATAAGACAAGACTTGGCAAGGCAAATAATTGTGTTCTTGTATGAATGTATCATATGAGTGTTGTTGTGATTTTAAATACTGTTAAAAGTACTGGCCTGTTTATTAGGAACACATCCTATTAGCACTTTAGTTGTACAGTAAGAGACTATGGCAAATTATTTTTTTAAATCTTCCTTAATCTTCCTTTAATCAGCCTTTCTCATTGCATGGTGCTGTTGTTTGGATGGATGGATGGATGGATGGATGGATGGATGGATGGATAGATACTTTATTAATCCTGAGGGAAATAATTAAACATATATTATTTATTTTATTGATTTAGGTTGAAGCACAATTCTCCTACTGCTCCTCTATCATTGACTCTTAAAATCCCAACAACACTAATGCACCTGATACACACATACACCGATCAGACATAACATTAAAACCACCTTCTTGTTTCTACACTCACTGTCCACTTCATCAGCTCCACTAACCATATAGAAGCACTTTGTAGTTCTACAATTACTGACTGTAGTCCATCTGTTTATCTGCATGCTTTGTTAGCCCCCTTTCATGCTGTTCTTCAATGGTCAGGACTCTCCCAGGACCACCACAGAGCAGGTATTATTTGGGTGGTGGATCATTCTCAGCACTGCAGTAACACTGACATGGTGGTGGTGTGTTAGTGTGTGTTGTGCTGGTATGAGAGGATCAGACACAGCAGCACTGATGGAGTTTTTAAACATCTCACTGACACTGCTGGACTGAGAATAGTCCACCAACCAAAAAGATATCCAGCCAACAGCGCCCCGTGGGCAGCGTCCTGTGAACACTGATGAAGGTCTAGAAGATGACAAACTCAAACAGCAGCAATAGATGAGCGACTGACTTTACATCTGACCCTACATCTACAAGGTGGACCAACTAAGTAGGAGTGTCTAATAGAGTGGACAGTGAGTGGACACAGTATTTAAAAACTCCAGCAGTGCTGCCGTGTCTGATCCACTCATACCAGCACAACACACACTAACACACCACCACCATGTCATTGTCACTGCAGTGCTGAGAATGATCCACCACCTAAATAATACCTGCTCTGTAGTGGTCCTGTGGGGGTCCTGACCATTGAAGAACAGCATGAAATGGGGCTAACAAAACATGTACAGAAACAGATGGACTACAGTAAGTAATTGAACTACAGAACTACAAAGTGCTTCTATATGATAAGTGGAGCTGATAAAATGGACAGTGAGTGTAGAAACAAGAAGGTGGTTTTAATGTTATGGCTGATCTGTGTAAAAGAACAATACACACAACCATGTGAACTGTCGTGTTAAAAATTACTTTAAAAACCTTTTTACTCAACAAGTACATCAAGCAATGTGAAATTTGCAGTCCATATAGATAAAAAAAAAATAAGATGGTAAGCTGTTAAACTCAAACAAATATGAACACACAAAAACACAAAAAATCTGGACCACAGCAGCCACTCCTACAGGGCTTCATTGTTACCCATGCTGCAGTAAAGTACCACATTCTTTTAAATGTTAGAGGACATTGAGAGAAACTCATCAGAGGAACACCAGTGTCCTGTACCAGTTCACCCTGAGAGACGGTGCAGGCTGCCAGTACAGCAGCCATACCAGCAGCCTTCTCATTAGCACCACACTGAGCAAACTTAATAGCTCACTGCATACACAAATTACTGACTGCTACTCAAAGGAGGCAATGAAGGGTTGAAAAAGAGATGCAGTGCCAGTACTTTCAAGCATCTTGTAGCACTTTTCCGCGTTTCCACCAGTTTTTGGGAACCAAGCATGCGTCATCAACGGTGGGCGTTACATAAAGAAAGTAAAGAGCAGTAACAGTATTTGTGCTGTTGTTACAGATGTTGTTTTTATGTAAAAAGCATCGATCAGCTGTTGGTGATGAGAAGACGTAGACGTGTTTGTTGCAGTTGTTGCTTTCTTTAGTTCACTGACGTGAGAAGCGTTTTGCGCTTCGCTTTCACCGCGACCCTCGGCGCAAATAGCCGATTTACTCAGCAGCGCTCGGCTTGAGCGATAAAACATCACTAAAGTTCCACGACACGAACAAACATTAGTGTACAATAACCATCAAATCCAGTATAAAAGCTCCACATGTGTCTGTGTTTAACTGGATTTACTTCACGTGTGGTGTTTATACAGATCTGGGTTCTGAATCCCCAAAAAGCTTCACCTAAATAAAGCATAACGTGGCTTAATGTACTAAAAGTACCACACAAGAACACTCAATCTCTCTGTTATTATTGGTTATAAGTGCTCTGTGCTGCCCAAATTCATCGCTCATTGTTACGCTTTATTTAAGTGTTTATACTGTCCGGGTCACTTTTATTACGTCATATCACACAGTTCATCGCTTTGAAAATATCAGCGAATATCAGCGGCAAACTGGCTCAAAATTTTATCAGTTGAACTTTAAAATATGAAAGTGGTTTAAATTCTATATAATGTTATAATGTCTCATGTGAAAGCGTCCACTCCAAAGCTCTACACTGTGACACGCCCACAGATGGACGTCACGGTTCGCGCTGAAAAACCAAGTATTCTGTGGTGCCAGATTAGAACACAAGTTCGCTGTCTGGAACCTCTTTTTTTCAGTGGAAACATGCAGAACCGGTTCGGGAACCGGAACAGAACCGGAACCGCGTCGGTGGAAAAGGGGTATTGATGTTACTTTATTATTATTTATTTATTTATTGGGATTTTAACGTCATGTTTTTTACACTTTGGTTACATTCATGACCGGAACGGTAGTTACTCATTACACAAGTTTCTTCGGTTCACAAGGTTATATTAAACACAGTCCTGGACAATTTTGTATCTTCAATTTACCTCACTTGCATGTCTTTGGACTGTGGGAGGAAACTGGAGCACCCAGAGTAAACCCATGCAGACACGGGGAGAACATGCAAACTCCACACAGAAAGGACCCGGACCGCCCCACCTGGGGTTCGAACCCAGGACCTTCTTGCTGCGAGGCGACAGTGCTACCCACTTAGCCACCGTGCCGCCCCACTTTATTATTATTAAGTGCAATCAAATATATTCTGACCCATGGTGACCATATGGATAGTTTCTCCAGAACATCCTGTTTGGCTTAGTGATTGGAATAAAAGATATTGTTGTATTTGCTTTCTTCTTTATTTTATACCAATTAATCATTACCTTGCATACAAACTAGCAGGTGATAAGTTGCTGATGCTTTTGGTCTGTCTCTGCTGTGTGTGTAGGGAGCTGCTGTTGTTTTTTACTTGAGGAAGGGCACTGACCAGAAAATCCTTGAGGCCAAAATGTATACAGTCTACAAAAAATGCACAAAAGAGCTTAGTTCAGCAAGAGACTAGAGCTGGAGAGGATAATATCAGAAACATATGCCATATGATTGGACAACTGGATCTTACCAGAGCCAATCACAGGGACTTGCTAATAAAATGAATCTAACTTCAGCATTGTCCATTGCTCTGTCTGTGTTGTTTGCTGATGTCACTTGGTTCTCAACTATGTGTAATGCTTCTACATAGGAATGGACTAAGGAACAATGAACATACCTATGAGGGTATTCAGAGTGTCAGGTTTAAGTCCAGACCACCTACATGAATCCTATTAAAGTAATTTAATGCTTTTAGCTATGCTACACAAGCAGTGATATTTGTCACCTAAAGAACAGTCAGACAATAAAATATGTATGTGGTCAATTTGTGTGGTTAACCACTTATCAAATGTATAGAGAAATGTTAATGACAAACACAATAAGTGAAGTAATATTTGTTTACTATGTTAATATACACCGATTAGGCATAACATTATGACCACCTTCCTAATATTGTGTTGTTCCCCCTTTTGCTGTCAAAACAGCCCTGACCTGTTGAGGCATGGACTCCACTAGACCCCTAAAGGTGTGCTGTGGTATCTGGCACCAAGATGTTAGCCGCAGATCCTTTAACTCCTGTAAGTTGTGAGGTGGGACCTCCATGGATCGGTCTTGTTTGTCCAGCACATCCCACAGATGCTCGATTGGATTGAGAGCTGGGGAATTTGGAGGCCAAGTCAACACCTCAAACTCGTTGTGCTCCTCAAACCATTCCTGGACCATTTTTGCTTTGTAGCAGGGTGCATTGTCCTGCTGAAAGAGGCCACAGCCACCAGGGAATACCGTTTTCATGAAAGGGTGTACATGGTCTGCAACAATGCTTATGTAGGTGGTACGTGTCGAAGTAACAGCTACATGATGGCAGGACCAAAGGTTTCCCAGCAGAACATTGCCCAAAGCATCACGTTGCCTCCACCGGCTTGCCTTCTTCCCATAGTGCATCCTGGTGCCATGTGACGCACATGCGCCCGACCATCCACGTGATGTAAAAGAAAACGTGATTCATCAGACCAGGCCACCCTCTTCTTATTTCTGTTATATAAAGTATTGTTTTGACAAGACTAGTGTATTATTTAAGTGTATAAGTGCTGTTGGGATTTTAAAATACTGTTAAAGTTACCGGTCTCAAATTGAAAATCCATGCAAAAAGTTTTAGTCAGCCGGAAAGAAAGAATCAAATGGTTGCTTCTAAAATTTGTGCGATGGTGGGGAAACTTATTGGGCAGATAGCCATCCCTGCTGCACCCCATAAATCAAACCGTTATGACAGGGTGGCATGATGGAAGTCGCTGATGCTGAAAAGGCATATGACAGGTCAACCTGAGAAAAAAAAATCTGATCTCTTTTGGTCTGACTAGACAAAAATTCTACTCTTTGAGCAGAACAGCATAGACCTGGCTTATACCTCTCTACTGTGAAACATGGTGGTGGCAGCATCATGCTGGGATAGAGAGACTAGTAAGAACTGAAGGATATATGCAGCTAAATAGAGGAGCATCGTAAACCTTAACTTCTTTAACAGCACACACAAACCCACACTGGGGAAACAGTCTACTTTTTACCATGACAGTGCAAGTCTTTGAATGTTTATTGTGCTTGAGTGGCCAAATCAAAGCCCAGATTTAAACCCCATTGGACATCTGTGGAGAGATTTAAAGATGGCAGTTCATTAATACTTACCTTACCATCCAATCTGATGGAGTTTAAAACCATCTGCCATAAAGAATGGGATAAACTGCCCAAATCTGGGTGTTTAAAGCTTGTAGCGACGTATCCATGATATCCAGATAGAACCCTTTGTTTGACATCATATTAAAAACACTCCACTTCACTCACTCACTCACTCACTTTCTTAGCCACTTATCCAGTTAGGGTCACAGGACGGGGTGCTGGAGCCTATTCCAACTTTTTAATGGGTGCAAGGCACACAGTAACACCCTATTGCACCTTAATTTCGTTATACCTGGTATAATGACAGTAAAGATATTCTGATTCTGGAGGGGGTGCCAGTCCATCGCAGGGTAGACACACATACACACACCCATTCACCTATAGGGCAATTCAGTGTCTCCAATTAACCTGACTGCATGTTTTTGGACTGTGGGAGGAAACCGGAGCTCCCAGAGGAAACCCACACGGACACGGGGAGAACATGCAAACTCCACACAGAAAAGAACCCGGACCGCCCTGCCTAGGGATTGAACCCGGGACCTTCTTGCTGTGATGCAACAGTGCTACCCACCGAGCCACCGTGCCGCCCTCACTACACTCCAGTCAACAAAAAGTAGTTTTTTGACTGACAGTTAATCATTGTAAGACACTGTGAGTTCTGATTTTACAGCTGTATAGTGCACCAAGTCTCAAATTTGTCTTTTAAAAAATTAGAGGCAGGTATTCTCCCCCGATGATTTGTCCTTGGCGCAGTGAAAAAGCACAGGGAATCGAAGAGTTCAGCCCCTGAATTGTGAAGAGGTGTTTCATCACAGATAACACATCTCCCTTCATTCCGTCGCCTCTGGTTCCTGCCACAGCTGTTCGAAAACAAACCCCCTGATGCAAGAGCTATCAGTCTAGCTCAGTGTGTGAGCTACTTACTTCCCCCTCTTTTCACCTCCAGGATTCATAGCCAATGTTGCATGAGAGTTGATAAATCAGTGCTCGTGGCGCTAACATTAGGTTGCAGCGTGCATGCTGCCAGATTTTAGAATAGGTTTAGTCAGAAGGAAAGAGATTATCTGTGCTATTATATAATAATACTACAAGTAGAGATTTAGAAAGCGATGCAATAATCACACCCGTGTGTACATCGGAAATCCAAGCACGTGTGCACTTAAACCCGACGAGGCTACAGTTTCAACTGACATTACTGTCACTTGTTCAGCTTTGAATGTGCCAGACAAGTAGCATTTATACAGCATCAAATTAAAGAACACAGTAAGGTGTAGGTTCGTATTATGTTCTTGGGCATGATTTAGAGAGTGCTGAAGAGATAATTGTCCTTCCAACAGGTTCTCTCATCTCTGCACAGGATTTTTAGAGCTCTTTTAAAGTGACCGTTGGAAATTGTGGGCACTAACAGACCCAAGTGTGTGCCTGTCAAATCAAATCAAATTACACCAGTTGGACTCCAGTCCACCAGTTAAGTTCTTGACACATTGCAAGAATAATTGAAGCAAACAGGATGTACCTGACCACAATTTTAAGTGTCACAGCAAAAATGTTAGCAATTTCAGATAGTCATTTCAGATAAATTAATATGAACTAATGGGTAAAAATTGCACAACACAACGTGTGCAAAAAGTCAAGGGAGTGGTCTTAATACTTTCTAAATACAGTGTTACCTTGTAACTTAACGTCCCCTAAACTTGAAATCTTTGAAACTCGACAGCCTTTGTTGAGAAATTTGTACCCCTAAACTTGACGTGTGCGACTGCCGTTTTGTTCAGCGCTCGGCAGTGCAGTAAAACGTCATCAAAGTGCAACTATGAGACGAATCTGCATTTGTGTGGAATAACCATCAGATTCACCGTGAAAGCATCCACATGTATCTGTGTTCACCTGGATTTTCCTCCTGTTTCACTTTTAAATTTGTGTTATAGCTCGGGGTGCTGATACATTGTGAGAATCAGCTTTTCCGAGAGTCTTAAAAAAAAAAAAAAAAAAGCTTAATGTGACTTAATGTATTAAAAAAATGACACAGTAACACTAAACCTCTCTTAATTATTACTGCTCATGAGTTCTCTCCACTAATGAAATTGCTCGCTTGTTGTTTTAGTACAATAAGTCACGTTAAGCTTTGTGCACCGCCACACTCCATAGGAAATAACAGTGTTTGATGAACCTCGTATGGAAGGGCGAGGTGGTGGTGTTGCTGCAGTCTATAGGGATGATATTAAAATAACCACTTTGTCTTTTCCTGCTGCTCTTTCTTTTGAACACCTGGCTTTCAAGTTGTCAGGGCCTACTCCTCTGGTCACTGCTGTAGTTTATCGTCCGCCAAAGCCAAACGCTTCCTTTCTCTCTGATTTTTCAGATTTTTTAACCCAGCTTAGTGCCCTCTCATCCTCTGTACTGCTTATGGGTGATTTTAACATCCATATTGATGACAACAACTGTAAATTTGCCAGGGAATTTTTGGAATTGTTACAGTGTTTTAATTTCACACAACATATAAATTTTCCAACTCATAAAAAAGGTCATACTCTTGACCTTGTCTGCTCTACTGGTGTCCTAGTTCATCAGCCGTCCAGCCATGACCTTACTGTCTCTGATCATTTGACAATCATCATGGACATTGAGGTCACTAAGCCCATCACTAGAGCTAAACATAAAATATCCTTCAGGAATCTTCAATATATCTCTCCCTCTCTCTTGTTAAAAAGATGTCTGTCTGTCCTGTACTGTCTAGTAATTCATCTGACCTTGTCGATTACTATAATGACATACTCGCCTCATGTCTTGATGAGCTGGCTTCTTTGAGAACCAAATTTGTTTCATTTAGTCATTCTGCACCATGGTACACAATTGAGCTTCACCAAATGAAATCCCGTAAACGCCAGCTTGAAAGACTTTATAAGAAAACCGGTCTAACAGTACATTATCAGATTTATTCTGATTATCTTCAACATTACAAAGACGCTCTTACAGCAGCCCGATCCACTTACTATTCCGAACTCATACATGCTGGATCAACAAATCCTAAGACTCTCTTTTCCACAATAAATAAACTTCTCAAACCAGTTGACAATACTACCAATTCCTTTACAGTTGACAAGTGTAACTCTTACCTCTCATTTTTTCAAACAAAAGTTGAGAATATCCACAATTTTCTGACAGTTTCCCCTGTCATCTCTGTTTCTCCGCCTGTCTCACCTCAATTTATTACCCAGCCTCTGTCTCAGTTCTCACCTGTGTCTCATTTGGACCTATCTGAGATCTTGACAGGGATGCGAAGCTCCACTTGTGTTTTGGATCCTGCTCCATCAAAACTTGTTAAGGGTTGTTTTCCAGTTATCTCATCACTTATCACAGAGATAATCAATTCCTCTCTTAGTTCTGGCTCAGTCCCTCAATCACTCAAATTGGCTGCTGTTACTCCCATACTTAAAAAACCTGGACTTGACTCTAACATTATGAGTAACTTTCGGCCCATTTCCAATCTTCCATTTCTGTCGAAAATACTGGAACGTGTTGTTGCCTCACAGCTCAAAGATCACCTAAATTCCAATAATCTATTTGAATCATTTCAGTCTGGTTTCCGCCCCGCAGCACAGCACTGAGTCAGCCCTCCTCAAAGTCACAAATGACCTTCTTCTTTCCTCAGACTCTGGACAAATTAATATTCTCGTCCTCCTTGATCTTACTGCAGCTTTTGACACCATTAATCACTCCATTCTTCTGTCCCGCCTTGAATCCTCTGTCAACATCACTGGTACTGCCCTTTTGTGGTTAAGGTCATATCTCGTAAACAGACAACAGTTTGTTAATATCAACAATTGTAGTTCTGCCATTGCTCCACTGTCCCAAGGCGTTCCCCAAGGCTCAGTGTTAGGTCCCCTTTTGTTTATTCTTTATATGCTCCCCCTTGGTGACATCATACGTCGGCATGGTTTACATTTCCACTGCTATGCTGATGATATTCAGCTTTACATCTCCAAATCCATTAATACTGAACTTCACTCCACTCTGACAAATTGCATCACTGAAATTAAATTGTGGATGAAAGAAAAATCTGATATGATCATCGTAGGTCCTACATCCCTGGCAAAAACCACAAAAAATGTTCAAATTACCATTGATAATGACACTTTGTCTCCGTCTTCTAACATCCGAAATCTTGGTGTAATTTTTGATAGCAACCTCTCTTTTGACCTCCATGTAAATCACATCACCAAAACTGCTTTCTTTCATCTAAAAAACATAGCACGTCTACGTCCATCACTCTCCTTTTCTGCCGCTGAAACCTTGATTCATGCTTTTATTACATCCAGAATTGATTATTGCAATAGCATCCTTTATGGTACATCTAACAAAATCCTAAAAAAACTTCAGTATATCCAGAATTCAGCTGCTCGCCTCCTTACTCATACTCGCTCCCGTGATCATATTACACCTGTTCTCCAAAAACTTCATTGGCTTCCCGTTGCTTAACGCATTCAATTCAAAATTCTTCTATTCACTCACAAAGCTCTTCATAATCAGGCCCCATCCTACCTCACCGACCTGCTCCATCAGCACATTCCCTCCCGTAGCCTTCGCTCTTCTGAGGCTAACCTACTGTCCATACCCTCTAGGACCAAGCACCGGACCTGGGGTGACAGGTGACTTTTCCATAGCTGCTCCATCTTTATGGAATGCTCTCCCCAAACACCTACGAGATTGTCCTGACCTGTCCAAATTCAAGTCACTTCTCAAAACTCATCTATTCAGAGTGGCATTTAACTTGTAACAACACGAAATAAGTGCTTTTATTTTTGCTATTCTTTTTAAATAGTTTTTATACTTAGATCACGACAGAAATGTGAAGTCCTAGATCCTAAAATTTGTAAAGTTTTCAGTTTCCTGATTGCATGTGAATCTGTCCTGTTTCTGTCTAATTTTAAGAAATTGTTCTATATTTGTTGTTCTCTCTCATAATTTAGCTAATTTTTAATGAACTGTCTTATGCTGCTCTCTTTGTTTTTATCTTAATTATTCTTGATGTTGATGTACTATTTTGATTTTTTACTATGATTTGTATGGTGTATGTATTTGTTTTGATTATTTGTCTTATGTAAAGCGTCTTTGAGTATCTTGAAAAGCGCTATATAAATAAAATGTATTATTATTATAAGTGCTCATGTGAATGCGCCCTCACTGAACTCGCTAATTACGGTATTCCAAGACCAAGCATCTCCATGATTAAGAAGCATAAGGAAACAAAAAATAAGTAAAGGTACAGTGCAGGTTTTATTATATTTTTATATTGAGGTTTAACTCTTTTCAATTGTATTTCAGTGTTTTTTTTTTTTTATATTATATTTGTATTATTTTAAGTGTATAAGTGTCAAAAACAACCCCATTATTATACATTAGCCTAAAATATATCCATTTATATGGGACCATGGAATGCATTAACAGGTTTCCCATACATCCTTATAGGGAAAAATACCTTGAAACTCAATGCCACCCCCAGAACCAATTGATGTTGAGTTTCAAGGTACCACTGTGCACAATATACACCTACTTAAAAAATAATGTCTTCCTGTATACTGATTCAAAATTTTCATATTTTTTTATTAACATCAACCTTTAAAAAGGTAAAAACTGGATTCATTTGTTAACAGCAGCACTTAATTGCTGACTTCAGGTTAGTAAACTTAAGTAAGATCGTCAGATGTTATTTTAACCAATAGCTAAACTGCTATAAAAAAAAGCCAAACTCTTTTCAAAAAGAATTACAGATTAGAGCAAAAAACGATGGATTAGTATAAGCAACAGTTTTAATTATCTTTAGACACATGACATACGGCTTAATAAAAGAACGTTCCCCACAGGCCACTGTGACGGTGTTTATTTACCTCTTTGCCATACCTTAAAGGCTCGTCTTATATTTGCCGGAGAAAAAAACACACCAAGATCTTTGGGATAAAATTCTGGGATCTGATTAGTCAAAGGTGGAACTTGTTGGAACCACAGTCCCATTACATCTGGTACACCTGGTGTCAAGCAAACACTATTAGTTGAAAGATCTAAAACATTTCTTATATATATTGTTTATGCATTTTCTCCCCTTTTTCTACCTTTTAGTGTGTCCAATTGCCCGATTGCGTCATGCCTCCTCTCCACCAATGCCGATCCCTGCTCTGACTGAGGAAAACAAAGCTAACCCAAGCCCCCTCCGACGTTTGGGCAGCATGCCATATGCATCTTATCACCTACACTTTGACGAGTGCAGTGCAGCTCAGCGTTGTGTACGGAGAGACACACCCTGAGAGCACTCTTTTCTCATCTCTGTGCAGGCGCCATTAATCAGCCAGTAGAGGTCAGAATTGCACCAGTCATGGGAGAGAGAGACCCCATCCGGCTTAGTCCTGCCCATATCTGAACAACAGACCAATCGTTGTTCATGTGGCCGCTCAGCCTAGTAGGTAGGCAGAGCTGAGATTCGATATGATGTATTCGAGATCCCAGCTCTGGTTCCACCGTGTGTTTTTACCGCTGCGCCACCTGAGCGGCCAAAAGATCTAAAACATTTCAATGTGACAAATGAGCAATAACTTTCATGATTTGATTATTATCTGGTTTTTTTTTTCATGGACTTTCCACCTCCACTTTCCAATTTTCTCATGGATCCATAATTTAAATTTTATTATTTGCAGTTGCAGTAGAATTCTGGAGTCCATTATAATGCCCACTCAATTAGAAGTAAGGCCAGATGTTTAAAATCAGATTGAAAGCTAACATAATTTTTACTTCCAGGCCAAAAACTACATAGACTAAATATTAAACAAGTTTCACCCTTCGCTAAATCCCTAAAGACACTCATCCAGCGCTATTTCAGGGAAATAAACCCATTATAATACCCATTAAAGTCTGATTTTGCCAACATTATGCAAAATTCAGCTGACAAAGCATTCGATTTTTATCACCAGACAACTGCACAGTTCTTTTTAAATATTTAAGACACAAAGACCCTGTTCTGCCAAAAAAGAATTATTTCAAACTAATTTCAATACTGTACACCATGCAAAATGTATATTCTTACACCAACGTGTGCCCTCCTACCTTTTGTCGAATCTCTTCCTCCATTTTTATAGGCGAGCCCAGCTCTGCGACCTGTTTGACGCCATCACTGGCATAACCTCCGTATTCCCACAGCACGTAGTTTTTAGAATGAGATGCTCCAATGAGAGCTGACCAGTGATTGGCTTTTCCTGAAATTTAAATAAAAACATAACCTTTGTTAGGCTGAATTAGTTTTAACAGCAGAGTCAATCTGATCCCTCACAAACTGTGAAGTAATTCTAAGGTGGTGGGTTACATTTGTAGCACTTTATTTGAAGTACTAATTAATGATAACCATTTTTTTTAAATGTATCCCATTATACACCAATCAGCCATAACATTAAAACCACCTCCTTGTTTCTACACACACAGTCCATTTTATCAGCTCCACTTACCATATAGAAGCACTTTGTAGCTCTACAATTACTGACTGTAGTGCAGCAGGTATTATTTAGGTGGTGCATGATTCTCAGCACTGCAGTGACACTGACATGGTGGTGGTGTGTTAGTGTGTGTTGTGCTGGTATGAGTGGATCAGACACAGCAGCGCTGCTGGAGTTTTAAATACTTTGTCCACTCACTGCCCACTCTATTAGACACTCCTACCTAGTTGGTTCACCTTGTAGATGTAAAGTCAGAGACGATCGCTCATCTTTTGCTGCTGTTTGAGTTGGTCATCTTCTAGACCTTCATCAGTGGTCACAGGATGCTGCCCACAGGGCGCTGTTGGCTGGACATTTTTGGTTGGTGGACTATTCTCAGTCCAGCAGTGACAGTGAGGTGTTTAAAAACTCCATCAGCGCTGCTGTGTCTGATCCACTCATACCAGCACAACACACACTAACACACCACCACCATGTCAGTGTCACTGCAGTGCTGAGAATGATCCACCACTCAAATAATACCTACTCTGTAGTGGTCCTGGGGGCTAACAAAGCATGCAGAGAAACAGATGGACTACAGTCAGTAATTGTAGAACTACAAAGTGCTCCTATATGGTAAGTGGAGCTGATAAAATGGACAGTGAGTGTAGAAACAAGGAGGTGATTTTAATGTTATGGCTGATCAGTGTATATGAAATGGTTAGAAAGTAGCAATAGTGTACGTTCAAGGTAGGGTCAAGCTCCGGAGTTAAAATCGCAGCAGTTCTACCATCCCACTGACACAGCTGACCAAAGGAGATATGTTGGAAACGTTGGTTTCGCCTAATTGCTAGTTTGCTCAAACATCATAGGAAAAGTGAAAAAGTGTAAAATAGAATCAAAACTTACTAAACTAGGAGTAAAAATCACAAAAGAAAAAAAATAGTTGTATTAATGCATATTTTTGCCATTATTGACATTTCACAAAGCTTGCTAATAGCTCATTTGCTTTTGTTATTATTTATACTGACAGTAGATACAGTTATTTGTAAATATGGTTCAGTTATATGCAAATGTTTGGGCACCCCCGGCTGTTTTTTTGGATATAAACAAGAATACACATTTGCAGCAAATTACAGTAAGTAACTTCCCACTGATTTCTGACAGACAAACGTAATTCTTCTTGGCCAGAATGTAACAAAAGTAACATTTATGATTACATGGCAACACACTGTGGCTTTACAGTTGTATTATGTATGGCAGAAAAAAATCTATTGACTGTTGAATGCAAAAACGTCACTAATCTAAGAAATGCACTGATGAGCCAAAATATTAGGACCACCAGCCTAAAATGCTGTCAAAACAGCTCTGACCCACTGAGAAATGGACTTCCCAATACATCCAAAAGGAATCCTGTGGTATTTGGTACCAGGACATTACCAGTACGTCCTTTAACTTTTAAAGATTGCAAGGTGGATCGTCCTGCATTGCATCTTGGATTCCTCTCTTTTGGGTAAGTGATGCACACACACCTGGCCGGCCGCATGATATTGCAATAAGCACGATGTCCAGCTGTAATGCCTGAGTGTCCACAGCTTTTAGTGGCAAGGGTCTGTACTTTGACTGGCCTGCAACTATGCAGCCCCATACACAGAAGGATTTGATGCACTTTGTGTTGTAATAAATCATCGCCAGTATTGAAATCTATTGAAAGGCTTGTCCCTCCTCGGTAAGGACCACTGTCGGTAAGTTCTTAAAATGACTGTCTGTATTTTAACCTAGATGTTTTAGCTCTAATCAAAGTCACATTTATTGGAAGTGGGTCTGTTTTGGTTAAGCAGTGTATTGGTTATTACAAGATGCACTTGTTTATGCATTTATAACCTGTTGTAAAATGCTGTTAATGTAACTGCTATAACCTCTAGGATGAGGAGTCTACATTACATCCCCGAAAATACAACATTTGATGCTAATCTCTGGGATATAGTTTTGCCTGACATTATCCTATCAGGGATATATGTTCCTTTTTTGCTCCAGCTCTGGAGCTATGACAACGGCTACTGTAATGAACAGTGATTACAGAAACCTAGCATGTCCGGTACAAATGCTTGATTTAACAAAGCTTTACTAGACCAAATGGTCATTTTGTACCTGATGTTCTGTAGGTTAAAATGAAAGTTTGGTGTTCCACAAGGCTCAGTTCAGTTAAAAGTGTAAGTAAATGTGTGTCAAGGGGATTTTAATGATTTCTTTTACTGAATGGCAAATTATTTGATTTCTGACTGAATAACTGAAACATACTATTTCACTGTGCACTTCCAAGAAGGAGGCTGTTCGAAATCCTAGGTGCCTTAATATGCTCACTAGCAAGGCATCCTAACATTTTAACGCTATTTTGACTCAAGAACGAGTGAGCATCCGATGCTGCCTTAGCGTCGAAGGCAATCCCAGCATTCAGTGTGGCACAACTTTTCTCACAGAAAAATAAAAACATGGCGGACTGTGCGGAGAAACAAACAGAGTTATTTTCAAACGTAAATTAATGATTATTGATTTTTAATTTGTATAAACTTGCACAAGTGTTTTTATTTGCAAATTCGGGCTTTTCCACAAATTTAACCATTTTCGGTACACAGAGGGAGATGTTAGTTGACATGCTAGTGCGTTGTGCCACCCCATCCCATTGGTTTGAATGGCATGATGCTAACTGTGTTAGCTTAGGAAGTGAAAACTGATGGAATTGCTGTCTAAGTAGTGCGTTCGAATAAACCTGCCCTACAAGTTGATGACTTATTAGAATCCTCTAGACAGCAAGGCAGCTCACTAGGTTTTCAAACACACGCATAAAGTAGATATAAGTAGACATGACTGTAAAGAAAGAGTAATTCTTAAATTTTAGGGCAATAATAAGAAAAAAAATCTAAATCTTCAACCAGACTCCTCATCAGATCTGCTAAAGTCAAGCCAGTCTGCGATGGGATTTTAAACCCTCTGATGTAATTTCTTTCAGCAGTTAAAGCTATTTCAGGATAACAGATTAAGAACAAACATCCTGGGTACAAAAAAAAGATGATCACACTCTGTCTGTTTGCTTAATCCCTGTAGCTAATTTATCAGCTGAGATCTTGGATGCTCTGATCTTGGATGTCCAACCTTTATTTTCATATTTCCAGTGAAACACTAAAGTTTCTTTAATTTAAAAAGTGTTTAATCCAAAGTAAGCCAGTTGTAAAAAAAAACATTAAAATGAATCTTACACTACATGGCCAAAACTATGTGGACACAAATAGGACAGGAGATTTTTTGCCAGGAGATGAATGGACACAGAAATAAATCTGAGAAATATGGCAGAAAATAACCTTCACTATCTGAAAGTAAGGCGATGCATGTACTTGCTCTATGTCTGGAGGACATGATATAGAGGGGTAAAATTAGCTAGACGGCAGGTGGCATTGCATCATTCTAAAGCTTCACGCTGCTTCCCCTTCCTCATGCTGTTTTTAACCATCCACTTAGCAACTACTCTACATAGCGACTTTTTCCTCAGTTGTTATGTAAACGGGTTCATGAATCAGACTGACCCACCAAGCCTAAACATTTATCCCTTGTAAAATATGTGGCCAGAAATATTTAGACAGTTTTAAATTATTAATTCCAGGTGTTTCATTCACACCTTTTGTTAAAGTTTATTAAATCCGTTTTATAGTAAAAAATCATAAACAGGCGCCCACATGGTGCAGCGGTATATTGCACTAGCACACCAGCGCCGAGATTCTGAACATCTCGGTTCGAATCTTGGCTCTGCCGCCGGTCAACTGGGTGCCATCTAGTGGCCACAATTGGCAGTGCCTGGAGTAGACAATAATTGGCTACCGTGTCTGCTGTGTGGGATGACCGGACTAAGTGGGTGGGGTCTTTAATCGCTATGTAAGGACCCTGTTTAGCAGATAGAGGCGCCTGTGCAGAAAGCATGGGCGTAAAGAAGGGGTCCGCTAGTACTGCGCACGGGTCGGAGGAAGCGTGAGCAGCAATATACCCTCCTCAAATGCAATCAGGGATTCCCAGCAGGGGAAGAGAAATTGACTACACTAAATCGGGAGAAAAAGGGGAGAAAATGCATAAATAAATAGAAAAAAAAATCATACGCTTCCAGCTTTGTGGTAACAGCTTTGATCAGCTCTGATTCAGCTTGAGCGTTGCCCATAAAATGGCGGCACAAAGCCCTGACCTCAACCCCACTATACACCTTTGGGATTAAATGGAATTTTAATTGCAAGCTAGGCCTTTTAAACATCATTGCCTGACTTTTGTCAAATGCTCTTTTCACTATTGGATCATGATTTCCAACATGAAATACCCCACCCCATTTTTTGTCTGGTCCTTTCCCATCCAGCAGACTAGTGGCCAATTTTCTGCTGTACCACCTGTGGTTTTAATTTCTGCTATCTCTAAACACATTGTATTAGTACTGCACATTATATATATTATACTGTAATTGTGTATGCAGTTGCTGTATTCTAACTCACTGGGATAATCCTTAGGATGCAGCTTCTCTGACCAGTTTCCATAGAAGGTGACTCTGTACTTTGCAGTTCCACAGGCACAACAATCCAGCAGAGGTTTTTCTGTGGTCTCTCCATATAATAACTCTAAAGAGCAGAAAAATACCCCATTTATTTAGAGAAGTATGCTTCTGACACACACATAGACACACTGACAAATAGTTAATGGCGGGCAGCATTCTTGGCCATGCACAGCAGGGTGCCAGTACTCACTGAACATCATTTTCACACAGTTTAAAAGTGGGAAGATAAAGGTGTAGGAGACAAAAGTGAAAAGAAAAAAATGTGTGATATATCACAAACAAAGAGAGGACACCCTAGTGGGAGGTGAAGAAGAAATGCTTATATAAAAGACTCGGCGATGGGAATGGAAGGCTTACCTTTCTCGCACATCCGCTTTGTTAGCGAGCCATCATCCTGAAAGGAGATGATTTTCCTCTGAACAATGCTCGCCCTGAAAGAAAGAATAAAAAGAGAAGATAATAACATATAAGAAGACGAAGAAAAAATAACATGAATGTGAAAAAATGCAAAGAAAGAGAAGAGAAAAAAAAAAAAGAAAATACAAGTAGAACAGTAAAAATAAAAAAGGTGCAGAGGGCGCAGTGGTAAAAACACACGCTGGAACCAGAGCTGGGATCTCGAATATATCGTATCGAATCTCAGCTCTGCCTTGCTGGCTAAGGCTGAGCGGCCACATGAACAACGATTGGCCTGTTGTTCATATGGGCGGGACTAAGCCGGATAGGGTCTCTCTCTCATGACTGGTGCAATTACGACCTCTGCTGGCTGGTTGATGGCACCTGCACAGAAATGAGAAAAGAGTGCTCTTAGTTTGTGTCCCTCCGTACACGGAGCTAGGCTGCACTGCACTCGTCAAAGTGTAGGTGATAAGATGCATACGGCAAGCTGCCCACATGTCGGAGGGGGTGTGGGTTAGCTTCGTTCTCCTTAATCAGAGCAGAGATCGACATTGGTGGAGAGGTAGCATGATGCAATGGGGCAATTGGACGCGCTAAAAGAAAGAAAATGCATAAAGAAAATATATTTTTTAAAAGTTGCAGAGAAAAGTGGAGGGATAAGAAAAAAAAAAAAAAAAAAAGAGTAGAAGAGGAGATGTAAAAGTAAAGAAATAACGATAAAACAAAACAAGATGAGAGAAAAAAGAGAGAAAAGAAAAAGGAGACAATTCGAGGTGGATGAGATACAACAAGTACTCAAAATTAAATCAGATTTTTTAGAAAATATATCCCGCTAGCACACCAGCACTGAGATTCTGAACACCCCGGTTCGAATCTCGGCTCTGCTACCGGTCGGCTGGGCGCCATCTAGCGGGCACAATTGGCAGTGCCTGCAGCAGACAAAATTGGACACAGAGTCTGCTGGGTGGGAAAAGACCGGAGTAAATGTGTGGGGTCTGCAAACAATGTGCAAGGACCTTGGTTAGCAGACTATCATGTGCGAATCCACCAAGGTATGGGTGAAAAAAAAGGAGTCGAGGGACTGCGCACGTGTTGGAGGGAACGTGGAAATATACCCTGCTCGACTGCGATTGGGATCCCCAGCAGGGGAAGGGGGCGGCTCGGTGGGTAGCACTGTCGCCTCACAGCAAGAAGGTCCTGGTTTCGATCCCCAGTTGGGGCGGTCCGGGTCCTTTCTGTGTGGAGTTTGCATGTTCTCCCCATGTCTGTGTGGGTTTTCTCCCAGAGATGTTCACAAGTCTCAAAATACGAGTCCGAGTCGAGTCACTAGTCTTTAGGCTTTAAGCTAGAGTAATTTTTTGCGAGTCACGAGTCGAGTCCGAGTCATTTGAAACGAGTCAGAGTCGAGTCTGAAGTCGCTGTGTGTGCAACTTACGTGCGACCCGGACTCGAGTCGCAGACACAAGTCCCCATCTCTGTTTCTTCATGCAGTCAGGTTAATTGGAGACACTGAATTGCCCTATAGGTGAATGGGTGTGTGTATGTGTGTCTGCCCTTCGATGGACTGGCGCCCCGCCCAGGGTGTTACTGTGTGCCTTGCGCCCATTGAAAAAGCTGGAATAGGCTCCAGCACCCCTCCGCGACCCAGTAAGAGTTAAGCAGTTAAGAAAGTGAGTGAGAGTGAGAGAACAGGGAAAGGCTAATTGTCTTTGCTTAAAAGGGAGAAAATGCATAAACAGATAAAGAAAAAAGAAGAAGAAAATGGAATGAGACAAAATTGAAGAGAAAAAAGAAGGAAAAGACTAAAAATGAAGAAAAGAAAAGCAGAGTATAGATGAGACAAAACTAATCTAGTAGTGAAGAGATTGAAGAGAAGAAGCAAAGAGACATGAGAGGATATAAGAACAAGAAGAGAACAGAAAAGAAGAAAATAAGGGAACTGAAAACCCTCTATTATGAGCAGCCAGCGATGTGAACAATAGTGCAATCAGGACCCCCTACTGACTGATTGTACTCGCTGAAAAGGTGACACGTGTCACACTCAATAGCTCCACAGTATCAGAGAGAACAGAACAGCAGGATTATAACTGAAGCAGGTGCCATATATTTACATCCTCCCTGCCAATTCTAGTGCAATGATAAACTATTCTACAATATTAGATCTCAATCACGGGGCAAATTTCTCAAATTATACAGAGACGCTTAAGCTAACCCTGTTTCACTGTCTTTCGAAAAAAGCAAAAGTGTAATAAGGGATTAGACATGAAAGCAGTGGCGGCTCCTGCCAAATCTCTCAGGGGGGGCAATTGTTGCGATGATGGCCAAGGTGACCCGTTCAATGGGTACATTAAAGCTTAAATAATTAACATTTTAAGTCATCTGTCAGTTTGCCCTCACAAATAACTTTGAACATGGAGAGAGACCAGCTTTACCATTAATCATAAAATTAAGTAAAGCCTTCACACTAACAATTTAATTCAGTCTTTATCAGATAGCATTTTATTTTAGGTGCAGCAGATCCAATTAGGGTTGCCAACTTTCGGAACTGGAAATAAGGAACACCCTGGGCTGGCGGGTTGGCGGAAGGCATAGGGTGGGGGGTGGTATGTTGGGTGTTTACCTGAGCGGGAGCGGGGGGGTAGGCGGTTAGGGTTGCACCTATAAAAATATAACGGCTCTTACACCGTCATGGGAACATTATCAAAATGTTTTATTTAAGCTGTTTAACATTTATTATTTTCATTCTTTATAATAATAAATCAGAACCATATTTTAGACAAAACAACATAAAGAACAGTGCAAACAACATTTTTACATAATCCATCTTCACACTGACATGCAGCCCCGGTTCTGGACTGCGTTGCTTAGGGGGGCAGTGAGAAAAGTGCCGGACCTGCTTGTGTTACTTTACTTTCGCCCTACACACGGCGTTACTAAGACTAAAAGTGAACACTACTTAAAATAATAACCAAACACTTTCTAATTCCCACGGTAGCAGCAGTTTCCTTCTGTTTCATACACATCGCCCTGTCTCAGTCTAATCTGCAGCATTTCTCTCCCATTGATAAAAATACAGAACATCACCTTTAGTTTCCAAATAAGGAACGATTACGTGTGACGCAGGCACGTAGGTGCGTGCCCCCCGGAAGTCATTCAAAATGCATTACAGTGCCTGCAGTACGAAAAAAAGAGCCTTAACATGAGAGTCTATGAGAGCGATCTGGGGCGAATTTCAGTCAGAGTGGAGTTGCCCCAAAAGGGGCGGTACTGTATGGAACACAACTCAACGCTGATTGGACTACGATATTCAGAGACAAGACTGACTCCAGAACACACAGATAGTTTAACACTGGTTGAATGTGATAGAAAAATTTCTTCCCTTTCGCCCTTTGGTGGTGCGTCGCCCGATCGCCCTAATGAATGAGCCGCCCCTGCATGAAAGTGATTTGGAGATTTCTTCCGACTTTTACCGCTCAATAAGAGCGCTAGATTACAGGTCAGGAAAATATTAACCATCTTACTGAACGATACAAAGTCATTTGTCATTTTATTAAGTACACTTACCATCTGCAGTTGACGTCAAAGTGCTCTTGTGGTTTCAGTGATTATAAAGTGTTCTTATTATGAGTTCTTCCTTCGGTGTATTGGGGGTTTTCTACTGGGTCACATGCACACTCTAATGCAGCGGTCCCCAACCTTTTGTTGCACCACGGACCGGTTTCATATAAGATATCATTTCACAGACCAGCGGGGGCGGGAGTATTTAATATAGAATAACTATAGAATGGAAAATCAGTGTGACTTCTAGGCTTTTTATGCTGCAACGAGACACTGCTCCCACCTAGTGGTGATAAGAGACAATAACACTCGAAGAGATAATATATTTTTGTTAATGCATTTTCTCCTTTCTCTCCTTTTTAGCGCATCCAATTGCCTGATTGCGTCATGCTTTCTCTCAACCAATGCCGATCCCCACTCTGATTGAGAAGAACAAAGCTAACCCACGCCCCCTCCAACACGTGGGCAGCAGCTGTATGCATCTTGTCACCTACACTTTGACGAGTGCAATGCGGATCAGCACTGTGCACGGAGAGACACACCCTCAGCACTTTTTTCCCATCTCTGTGCAGGCGCTATCAATCAGCCAGCAGAGGTCGTAATTGCATCAGTTTTTGCAGTTTTGCAATTGCAAAGTCCCTATCCGACTTTTAATATCCCACCCCTATCTGAACAACAGGCCAATCGTTACATCTGTCCTTATATTTGAGTTGGCTTGTATAAAGTAAATTACACTATACTGCCAAAAGTATTCGCTCGTCTGCCTTCACACAGATATTAACTTGAGTGACATCCCATTCTTAATCCATAGGGTTTAATATGATGTTGGCCCACCCTTTTACAGCTATAACCGCTTCAACTCTTCTGGGAAGGTTTTCCACAAGGTTTAGGAGTGTGTTTATGGGAACTTTTGACCATACTTCCAGAAGCGCATTTGTGAGGTCAGACACTGATGTTGGACAAGAAGTCCTGGCTCACAGTCTCCGCTCTAATTCATCCCAAAGGTGTTCTATCGAGTTGAGGTCAGGAGGTGCAGGCCAGTCATGTTCTTCCACACCAAACTTGCTCATCCATGTCTTTATGGATCTTGCTTTGTTCATTGGTGCGCAGTCATGTTGGAACAGGAAGAGGCCATCCCCAAACTGTTCCCACAAAGTTGGGAGCATGAAATTGTTCAAAATCTCTTGGCGTGCTGAAGCATTAAGAGTTATTTTCACTGGAACTAAGGGGCCGAGCCCAACTCCTGAAAATCAACCCCACACCATAATCCCCCCTCCTTCTGTTCTAGTATTACTCGTGCACAAAGTAAGAAACAAGAAGAAATGGTCTGACAAGTCTGACCTCAACCCCATTAACACTTTTGGAATGTCCTGCAAAGTTGATTGCAACCTCTTGTTTAACATCATTACCTGACCTCACAAATGTCTATATTACTAAATGGGTGTAAATAACTACAGACACACTGAAAAACCTTTAGTTATAGCTGCAGTTGGGACTCCATATTATTGCTTATGGTTTTGGAAAAATGGTAAGGTGACTCTTAATTTTTATACAATGTTTTAGCTATCTAAAGTACAAATTTGCACCTAGCTTTTTGTCTGCTGCTCCTTATAACTGAGATGAATAAACCTGGTCAGCAGTTTTCATTAGTCTTTAACAAAGGAGAGACGATAATAGAAAGAAAACCAGGAATAATTACCAAAGCATCTAGGAATACAGTGACGGAATGACAAAATGCTGTGCAATATTCTCCATAGGAGGTCTCCGGAGTGCCAGTGCCAAGGGATTTTTATACAGCTGCTTCCATCAAGACACAAAACCCCTCAGGTCCTCTCCGAGAGACACTTTACATTCTGTATTCCATTACCCTTTCAGCTCACTCAAATGTGCCAAAGGTAAGTATACTTATTACAAAGCACTCTCTCAAGCTCATATGTCCTCTTCAACCCATTATAGAAGATGCCCCCCAAAGAAAGAAAAAAAAAAACACAACAGAATGGGGAGGGGAGAGGAAAAAATATAATAAGCTGAAAGACGACCAGGGTTGCTTGGGCATTAATTCTGAGAGGTTTGTTTAGATGAAAACATAAATGACAACTTCTATATTCAGAGAAAAATCAAAAATAAGCAACCAGCTCTAAGATAAAATGGGTTCAAAACCTACTAATAAGGTTTGTATGCAGACTACAAAACAAGGAAGGTATGTCTACTAAACCACTGAGATATAGGTGTGGGTAATTCAATCATTCAATTAATTAATAATAATAATAATGTCGATTTATATAGCGCCTTTCACATACCCGAGGACACTTTACAAAGTAAATGTTAAGGAAAAGAACATTAGAAAAAAGAACGCAACTAAGTTAAGACATAGAGAAAGAAGAATAATGTGCAATAAAGAGTAAAGTTTTAAGTTGACCTTTGAAGAAGGAGGTGAAGGAACAGTTGCAAAGAGATGCAAGAGGGTTCCAGACTTTGAGGGCTGTGGAACTAAAAGACCTACCGCCCACAGACACAAGTCTAAAACGGGACTGCTATAAGGCCAGTGCCAGAGGATATAAAAGAGCAGTTGGGACAGTAAGGGTGATGAAGTGCACAAAGGTTGCTAGGGGCGAGAACATGAAGGGCTTTTAAAGTAAGCAAAAATACTTTGTACTTGATATGGGCGGCTGGAAGGCAATGAAGCTGGCGAAGGATGGGAGTGATGTGGGCAGACCACTTAGTAGATTTAAGGACTCTGGTTGTTGAGTTTTGAATGAGCTAAAGACGGTTTACCAGCTTAGCAGGAAGACAGTTAAAGAAGGGAATTGCAATTTTCAGGCATGAGAAAATGAAAGCATTTACTTGCATTTTAGCATCGTCATTGCTGAGCATACTGCGAAGGCGGGCAATGTTGCGCAAATGGTAGTAGTAAGTCTTAGTGATCGACTTAATGTGGGCCTCTAAAGAAAGTAAAGAGTCGAATATAACACCAAGGTTTTTAACTGTTTTGACAGGATTGACAGGTACACCATTCACATTAACAGAAAAACCAAAAAAGTTAGAGACCAGTGCCTTGAGCCCAACAAGCAAAACTTCAGTTTTACTAGGATTGAGTTATTAGTAATGGTTATTCAACCAGCATTTTAAGTCAGCAACGCACGTACTTAGTAGCTGCGCTGATGCAATAAGAGAAGAGCTTATTTCTGTGATTGTGAATGATCTGACCTAAATAAAAAGATATATAATATAAATAAGATGGGTCCAAGGACAGAACCTTGGGGAACCCCCTGAGTGATAGTGGTAGTGGATGATTTATGGGCACCAATACAGATAAATTGTTGCTGTTTTCAAGATAGGAACAGAACCAATCAAGGGCTAAACCTGAAATACCAACCAATGAGAGTCTAGAAATAAGTATATTATAGTTAACTGTGTCAAATGCTGAGGTGAAATCTGAAAATATAAAGATATTTAGCAATCCAGCATCTGTAGAAATAAGGAGGTCATCAACAATCTAATAAAGCAGTCTCGGTACTGTGCAAGTTCTGGAAACCAGACTGGAGGTCTTCATATACATTGTTTTCGCTAACGAAGTCCTGTAGTTGGGAGGCCAACTCTTTTCATCAACTAAGCTAAGAAAGGATGGTTGGAAATAGGTCTGTGGTTCATATATAGGAATAGGAGCAGCACTAAACCAGCATGTCTTAAATATCTGGCTTATGGTTGGGACTTTAAGTTCATACATAAGCATGGAGTGGGTGTGGCTTTGAAGGCATATTTTGTATAAGGTGTAAGATGTTATTGATTCCATATATGAAGTTAAGAAAAGACACTGAGTCTGCCGTTTTTAGTAATAGTACTTCTTAATGCGCCAAAAATGCTAGTGGATTAAGTAACATGGGATTGCTATCTAAAACGCAAACCCAGTCTTCATGTTTTACCCTACGTTCAAACTGGCAGCGATTTTTTTTTTTTTTACCTACTGTCGCCTGAATTGCTGATTGCTCACTACCCTGTGTTCACACTGGAAGCATCATCATCACCTGTAAGTATTTGGTTGCTATGGAACTATTATATTGGAACCAAAACCTTGAATGTATTATTTTACAGTGATAGAGATAAGGCGGGTACCACTCTGCTCAATGCTCAATTCCTATTTGTAATCGCCACATCGCTTCGCTCCTAATTTCCATAAAGTTAAACTTTGCTTAGACTCCACCCACTTCGCTTCGCTGACATTTGCTCAACCTCCTGTCGCTGGAAATCGCCAGCTCTAATTAAAAATGAATGACAGCCGGTCGCTTTGTCGCGACCCTTTGCTGCCGAAGCTGAACAAAGGGTTACAGCTTACTAGTCGCTATGCTGATTTTTTCTCACAATGTGATAGTTTTAATATGAGGTAAACCATAATAGTTTTTGAACCAGTTAGAATCAGCTTCTCTCCGTCATGTCTGTGCTTCACTTTTGCCTTCCTTATTTAAACAATTTGACTCATTGTAGGAGCCTTGAAAAGGTCAGAATCAAAGTGGGTCAGGGTTCAATCAGATTGGATTGCCGATTGGATTGTTCAGGGTGTGTTACTGCATTGAATCTGGGTACACCTGACCCATTGCAACTCTGACCAGGATAAAGCGGTGATATAACACTCACTCACTCACTGTCTTAACCGCTTATCCAATTAAGGTCACGGGGGGTGCTGGAGCCTATCCCAGCTTTTCAATGGGTGCAAGGCACACAGTAACACCCTGGACAGGGTGCCAGTCCATCGCAGGGCAGACACACACACACACATATACACACACCCATTCACCTATAGGGCAGTTCAGTGTCTCCAATTAACTTGACTGCATGTTTTTGGACTGTGGGAGGAAACCGGAGCTCCCGGAGGAAACCCACAAAGACACAGGGAGAACATGCAAACTCCGCACAGAAAGGACCCGGACCGCCCCGTCTGGGGATCGAACCCAGGACCTTGTGCTATCCACTGAGCCACCATGCCGCCGGTGGTATAACATAAAAATAAAATGAAAACATGAAATCAGTCAATAAATAAATGGCCAGATAGATAGTGCAGTAGGTAGTGTCATGAGGACCTGGATTCAAACTTAATCTTTAGTCACTGGCTGTAAAGCTGTATTTTAGCATGTTCTCTCCATGTCCATGTAGGTTTTCAGTTAGTTTTCTAATTTCCTTTTGAAACCATGCAAAAAAGATAGGCTAGCCTTTACATGCCCTAAGTGTAGGGGTATAAATAGGGTAAGTATGTCATGCCCTGCAATAAATTGATGCCTTGTCCAGAGTGTTTTCCTGCTATTCTTGTCTGACCCCCTGCAACCCAGAGCAGCATTTAGCACTTACTAAACATACATTAATAAATAATAAAAATAAATTGAAAGAGACATGGTGAGATAAATGTAACCACTCTCTTGGTATCTTCGCTCTGAAGTACGATTATTTTCTGTTTTCTAATTGGATGGCGTCTAGAGCCATTACAGCTGCATTGGCCTTGCTGTCAGCCACATTATATTTTATAGCAAGAGGGTTGTATAAACGACAGCTCCTTTATTTATTCTTTTATTCCCTCTATTGTTTTTTGGCAGCCGTTTACCAGTGAGCAGTATTTCATATATCTCCAATGGCAGGTAGCTGGCAGCTATACAGTATTATCTAGAACGTCTTTTTTCAATGGCCACAATGCATTTATGCATCCTGTAGTTCTTCACGGTTAAAGAAATGAGGGTGAAGTCTGGCTAAACCTTTGGCAGCTCATTGTTGTGCTTTCTCTTATAATACTACAAAAAGTCAAACCTTTCAATTAATTTAAGAGAAACACATACTTGCTTAGGCCATTGGCCAATTGTATGAGAACACTTTACCATAACCTTGGCAGGTCATGGACATCCTATTCCAAAAAGTGAGCATTGTAGCATTGTATCTTTTTGTGGCTACAACAGCCCCAACTCTTCAAGAAATAAATTACAAGATTTATTCAAAAGAGCTTTGTGAAGCTAGACAATTATGTAGCAGTTTATTCAAGGGTGGTAAATGTGAGTCCTCAATCCCTATCATCACAGACTTTGCTAACAGTAATTGAGGAACAGAAAATGGCCTTCCCCAAACTATTACCACAAATAAAATGTATTTTATATCATTTTAAACATCCATTAGCAATACCTTGTCGTATAGTGGCCATACACCGATCAGCCATAACATTAAAACCACCTCCTTATTTCTACACACACTATCCATTTTATCAGCTCCACTTACCATATAGAAGCTCTTTATAGTTCTACAATTACTGACTGTAGTCCATCTGTTTCTCTACATACCCTTTTAGCCTGCTTTCATCCTGTTCTTCAATGGTCAGGACCCCCACAGAGCAGGTATTATTTAGGTGGTGGATGATTCTCAGCACTGCAGTGACACTGACATGGTGGTGGTGTGTTAGTGTGTGTTGTGCTGGTATAAGTGGATCAGACACAGCAGCGCTGCTGGAGTTTTTAAATACCATGTCCACTTACTGTCCACTCTATTAGACACTCCTACCACCTTGTAGATGTTAAGTCAGAGACGATCGCTCATCTATTGCTGCTGTTTGAGTTGGTCATCTTCTAGACCTTCATCAGTGGTCACAGGACGCTGCCCATGGGGCGCTGTTGGCTGGATATTTTTGGTTGGTGGATTATTCTCAGTCCAGCAGTGACAGTGAGGTGTTTAAAAACTCCATCAGCGCTGCTGTGTCTTATCCACTCATACCAGCACAACACACACTAACACACCACCACCTTGTCAGTGTCACTGCTGTGCTGAGGATGATCCAACACCCAAATAATACCTACTATGTAGTGGTCCTGTGGGGTTCCTGACCATTGAAGAACAGGGTGAAAGCAGGCTAAAAAAGCATGCAGAGAAACAGATGGACTACAGTCAGTAATTGTAGAACTACAAAGTGCTTCTATATGGTAAGTGGAGCTGATAAAATGGACAGTGCGTGTAGAAACAAGGAGGTGGTCATAATGTTATGACGCATCGGTGTAGACCGTACATGCAAACAGACCATTTTTTAAGCCTCTACCAGGTCTACTGTAATTGTCTATGCCTTAATTTAATCTCACTCCAATTTCACAGATCTGGGAAAAAGAGGCGATGGAAGCTTCCTTCTACTCTACAGCCGAGCAGGCAATCAGTAGCGGTAATGGTTATTTAACATCCAATTTAAATTCTATCAATGAGATGTTATTAAGGGCCGACTCACTTGCCTGCATTTACATGGCTGATGCTAATAGATTGTGTGTGTGTGTGTGTTTGAAGGAGAAAGAATTTTCTTAAGCCAGTGCAAAAGCATCAATCTGATGAATCTGAGTCTAGCAGGGTGTATCAGTTTCATAAATCAGTCCAAGTTAGTTTAACCTCAGGTCGTTACAAGTGTTGCAATGCACTAGATATCTAGATAATAGTTTCTACTAGAGATGAAATGGAAGAGAATCACATTGTCGCAGAGTAAAACGTCTTTATTTATTTATTTTTTTGCTTGGCAACCAAACACCCACAGGAGATGATGACGCTTCCAATGTGAACACAGGACGATGAGCGTCAGCGATTTAGATGACCAGAGGCGGAAAATCACTGCCGGTCTGAACATAGGGTAAGAAGTGATTTAACCTTTCAAACAGTAAATTTTTACTGTTGAGTCTAATGTGCTTTACACCGCTTCAATAAATACCTAAAGTTGTGTATAATGATGAAAAACCCAATTCATACCCCCCTGAACTGAGTGGTCCTTAACTGTAAGTTTGTGAGGCATAGCGCTTGGTCGAGCTCCTGTTGCTCCTAAAGGTTTCCCTATCAGTAATTACAATTTACAGCAGGAGCTTTAGTAGAGCAGATATTGAATTGTCTTATTAAAAATTTGATATCTGCTGCTCAGGTGGCGCAGCGGTAAAAACACACGCTGGAACCAGAGCTGGGATCTCGAATACATCGTATCGAGTTTCAGCTCTGCCTGCCGGCTGGGCTGAGCAGCCACGTGAACAACGATTGGCCTGTTGTTCAGACAGGGGTAGGATATTAAAAGCCGGATAGGGACTCTCTCATAACTGATGCAGTTACGACCTCTGCTGGCTGGTTGATGGCGCCTGCACAGCGACGGGAAAAGAGTGCTGTCAGGGTGTGTCTCTCTGTACACAGAGCTGATCTGCATTGCACTCGTCAAAGTGTAGGTGAGAAAATGCATATGGCTGCTGCCCACGTGTCAGGGTTAGCTTCGTTCTCCTCAATCAGAGCAGTATCGGCATTGGTGGAGAGGAAGTATGACGTAAATGGGCAACTGGACTCGCTAAAAGGGAGAAAAAGCATAAACAAAATATAAAACAAAAAAAGGGACAACCCATTCTACTCGACATGTTTGTCCATAGGAATAACTATGACAACTGATAAAATGTAAAAGCTGAAATAGCAACTTGTGTCTAAGATGTGTCTACTACAGCCCTGTTCATGGGAGGGTAATGATACGTCTGGCAGACGGAATTTCCACTTCTGGCCTTCAGTGGAGTCAGTGTTTGAATGAAAGCTACTATTTACTGAGATTCACTCAGTCAAGGCATAAAAACGGTCACGCTCTGCCATTACTCCACAATTATATCTGCCCATGACTAAAGCAAAATGCTTCAAAACTTTCACACTGCCATTATTTTACTATTATAGCTGTCCATGTCTAAAGCAAAATGCAGCGAGCACTCAGTAGCGTGACCACACAGTCTAAAAACTAACTCTAATAGAAGGGACGTTTTCCATAAATGCAGACATGCAGACATAACCACTGAAATTATCTGTACTAAAACAGAAATAACAGTGTGTTAAATGGGTATGTTAAAAGCAAACACTTTTAATAAATATGTAAAGGCAGACTTGTGCTTTTTACTTTTAGTTCTTTTCACCCTGATTTATTCACTGTACCAGTGATTATATCTGTACCAGTTTAACATTTGTTTTTGATACTCATCCTGTTGAAACAACCAACTGCGTCCAACATTTGAGAGCTTAGCCTTCGTAATGTTTCTTTTCGTTATATTCTGTTTATTTTCAATACAATGCACCAGTTCCACTGGCAGCAAAATAGAATAAAAGCTTATCTACTCCTCAGACATTCTTGAAGGTTTTCTACACATATCTAATAGTTTCAGTAAGTACTTAGACTTATTGACATTTTAAGATTTTTTTTAATTGATTAAAAATTACAAAATAAAATCTCTTATTCACTAATGTTTATTTTATTTATTAGGATTTTAACTTCATGTTTTAAACACTGGGCAGCACGGTGGCTCGGTGGGTAGCACTGTCGATCCCCAGGTCCTTTCTGTGCGGAGTTTGCATGTTCTCTTAGTGTCTGCGTGGGTTTCCTCCGAGAGCTCCAGTTTCCTCCCACAGTCCAAAAAAAAACATGCAGTCAGGTTAACTGAAGACACTGAATTGCCCTATAGGTGAATGGGTGTGTGTATGTGTGTGTATGTGTGTCTACCCTGCGATGGACTGGCGTCCCGTCCAGGGTGTTGCTGTGTGCCTTGCGCTCATTGAGAAGCTGGGATAGGCTCCAGCACCCAGCGACCCTAATTGGACAAGCGGTTAAGAAAGTGAGTGAGTTTTACACACTTTGGTTACATTCAAGACAGAAACAGTAGTTACTCATTACACAAGATTCATCGATTCACAATGTCAAGCACAGTCATGGACAATTTTGTATCTGCAATTCACCTCACTTGCATGTTTTTTGGACAGTGGGAGGAAACCAGAGCTCCCAGAGGAAACCCACACAGACAAGGGGACAACATGCAACATCCACACAGAAAGGTCCCAGACCGCCCTACCTGGGGATCAAACCTACTTGCTGTGAGGCGACAGTGCTACCCACTGAACCATCTTGCCGTATTCACTAATGTAATCAGACCCTTTGCTGTGGCACTCCATATTGTAGTCAGGTTCATCCTGTTTCCTTTAATTACCCTTGAGATGTGTCGAGAACTCAATTTGAGTCCAACTATTGAAAACTAAACTGACTGGACATAGTTTGGAAAGGCGCACACCTGGGTCTATAAGGGCCCACAATTCATACTGCATTGTCAGGACGAAAACTAAACCATGAGGTTCTCTACAATCAAATTGTGGCATATAATTAATCTGGACAATGATATAAAATAATATCTAAAGCTTTAAGTGTTTACAAGGTGTAAATAATATTGAAATGGAAGAGGAATTGGAAAACTGTGAATCTTCCAAGACCTGGCCATGCCAGTGAGGTAAGAAAAACCCACAGCCATTCTAAAAGAGCTCCAAAAGTCCTGTACAGAGATGGAAGAACATGTCGGATGGACTCAGATAAGTGTGATAAAAATTAGAGATGTACCGATCGGGGTTTTTGACGCCGATTTCGATCTCCGATTTCTTTTCAGAGCGATCGGCCGATGGCCGAACAGTGAAGGTAAAACGCTGAAAGAAGCATTGACGTGTGTGTGCCTTTAAGAGAGACGCTCTGTTCACAGTATCGATATAAGTGATTCATGAGTCGATTCATTTTATGCGAAGCGTAAGTTTCTTTTCTCAGTTATCTCTCCGTGTTTACTGTTATTAATTAATGTCGTGGTTTTAAATAAACACCAGCTACTACAGAACATTTTGTGTGACTCTCTTACATTAAAAAGCTTAATTAAACTGCTATTACCACAGATCTGTAACCGAGTCAGACTCGTTCCGTCTGTGGAGCTAAAAGTTTTCTGTCAGTCAGAGAAGATGATCCTGAACTATGTATGATGCACAACGTTACTTATGTTATTTTAGGTCGTGAAGAGCTTTCACAATGGTTTCTGTACGATGGTTGATGAATGGTGATGTGATGGTTGGTCCTTTGTAGCTCAAAGTCTGGATCAATCCACTGAGCTATTAAGCTTAACGTGGTCTTTATATATCACACGATTGGATCGGCTACATTTGGGAAATATCGCCGATAGCATATTTTGATTAAAAATCGGCCGATATCGATTTACAGCCGATCGATCGTTCCATCTCTAATTAAAATCATCATTAGATATATTAGTTGATTTGGCTGCTCAGGTTCGCATAAAAGGCATCAGTTATGACGCAGCGTTATGGGACCATACATAATAAATACCAAAATTAAGTCGGCTTCTTTATTTGCCAGATTTAAACTTTTAACTTCTATGGAAAGTTCTGAAGAGCAGACCTCCAAGTGTAACTCCTTAATCATGAAGAACTCGGAGATTATCTTTGAGGCAGCCGAGTTTTTGAATGAGCTACCTCTAAGCTGCAAGCAAGCTAATGTAAATTGACTTGAAATCACAAAGGCAAGGAATGAAGCCTCCACTTAATTAATACCTCATAGTGTATCACACACCTACAGCAGTGCTGCTGCAAGCAAGGAAATCTGTCTTTTATGTACTGAAGGCACAGTTGTTGGATTTCCTGCTAAGGTCATATTTCATTATTCATACACACACAGGCCTGGTGGGAGTGCAGTCTTTGTGTTTAGGTTCCTCTGTATTATTCAGGTCACATGTTGCAATTCCACAGAGGTACTTCTTTGTCACAGTTACTGAAAAGTCATTACCTCATTGAATAAATTAATTTCAGCCTCTTTATTCAATACTTCAGTTTCTCAACATTGCTGATCAACATTAGTCATATGGTGAAACATGGTGCAGGTAAAGAAAAAAACCCTTGATTATTTAAAGAGAATGTACATTTCTTAACAAACTGTTATGGGCAGTGGAGGCTCTGCTGTTAAGTTACACCGATCAGCCATAACATTAAAACCACCTCCTTGTTCCTACACTCACTGTCCATTTTATCAGCTCCACTTACCATATAGAAGCACTTTGTAGTTCTACAATTACTGACTGTAGTCCATTTATTTCTCTACATACTTTTTTAACCTACTTTCACCCTGTTCTTCAATAATCGGGCCCCCCACAGGACCACCACAGAGCAGGTATTATTTAGGTGGTGGATCATTCTCAGCACTGCAGTGACAATGACGGATGGTGGTGTGTTAGTGTGTGTTGTGCTGGTATAAGTGGGTCAGACACAGCAGCGCTGCTGGAGTTTTTAAATACCGTGTCCACTCACTGTCCACTCTATTAGACACTCCTACTTAGTTGGTCCACCTTGTAGATGTAAAGTCAGAGACGATCGCTCATCTATTGCTGCTGTTTGAGTTGGTCATCTTCAAGACATTCATCAGTGGTCACAGGACGCTGTTGGCTGGATATTTTTGGTTGGTGGACTATTTTCAGTCCAGCAGTGACAGTGAGGTGTTTAAAAACTCCATCAACATTGCTGTGTCTTATCCACTCATACCAGCACAACACACACTAACACACCACCACCATGTCAGTGACACTGCAGTGCTGAGAATCATCCACCACCTAAATAATACCTTCTCTGTAGTGGTCCTGTGGGGGTCCTGACCATTGAAGAACAGCATGAAAGAGGGGTAACAAAGCATGCAGAGAAACAGATGGACTACAGTTAGTAATTGTAGAACTACATAGTGCTCCTATATGGTAAGTGGAGCTGATAATATGGACAGTGAGTGTAGAAACATGGAGGTGGTTTTAATGTTATGGCTGATCGGTGTATGTTAAGTTCACACTACACAACTTTCAAGGGATTCAGATCGCTGTACAGTTCACACTACACAACTGGATCTCTAATCAGGAGACTTTTAAGTCATCATGGTTTTCACACATCACATCGGTGATAGGGGGTCACACACTACACGATCTGTCACCAGGGGGAATATCAGATAAGTCTGTCTGGTCTCCCAAACTACATTTTGTCACGAACACACACGCAAGAAGGGACAAGGGGTTTAGTGATACCATGTCCAAACATGCATGTCAACAAGATGCAAAGGATTAATGTTGTTTGTTTGCTGATACGCAGCTAAAAAGCAAGGAGGAAAAAGAAATGAATCTGGGTGAAGGAGTGGATTTGGCTACGCAGCCAGCAGGGATTGTCTGTTCGGCGTGGATGATAAGGTCACAAATACTGTAAAGCTTGTTTGTATGTTGATGTATTCTAATAGAAACTATATTACGCACCTGTTCCACACACTCTGTATCTTGCGTTCACAACAATAATAACCTGATCGCAACACCTTTCACACTACATGATTCTGAGTCGCTGACAGGTCCAGATATTTAGCATGCTACATATTTTTCTTGAGTCTGTGATTGATTGGCGAACCGCTTGGATCGAGTCATAGAACAGTTCACACTTAGCAATCAAGAGCCGATTTACAAGCACATAGCGAACGGCAATTTGCCTCCGAGTTGCCACATCTAGCGGCGACCTGCAGGGCAAAAATGTATAGTGTGAACTAGGCATTACTGGACTGATTCTAAAGCTTACTGGTTAACGCCCCACCACTGCCATTTTTTAATAATTGGACTGTATTTTATCATAATTGTTAGTTATTTTCAATAAAAGTGTCTAGGAAATGCCAAAAGTGAAAAGTGAAAGTAAATATATTTACTAAAAGTATATTTTAATAAAAAAAACCTAAATGCTTTCATTTAAATTCTAAGCTATTTATAGCCAGTTTAACTAAACCAGTTAAAACTGACTTTTCTGGCCATGTAGTGTACACATGTGTAAAGACACATCCTAACATTACATTTCTATGCACTTGTTTATTATGGAGTTCCAAAACCATGAGAATTATTTGTTCTGCTGCTGAACGAGTGAACAATGGTTGATTTCTCTTGCTGGAATAAGACAGCATTCTGTGTTATTGTCTGCTGCTAAGGATTTGCATAAACCTCTGATCCAATTTTACCTGTTTCACACACAGTATGACAAGAAGTCTAAATAACACAAGAAATATGAATAAATACAAAAAGTCTATTTTTTGTAAGATTAGATCTAGTTCAGGGAACCATGTAGCATCATGTTGTTTCAGTTATACCAGTTATTTTTACATTTTTATACTTGTTATATCAGACTTTTTGGTATTGATATACTCTTTAAAAAGAGGTTTTCTGTGTTAGGGACACAGCCAAAGTCATTAAAAAGCTTTTCACTTGTTTACACCCCACCACTGAAATCATAATACAGTGGTACCTTGAAACTGACGTCAATTGTTTCTGGGACTGGTGTCGAGTTTAAAAGGCGATGAGTTTTAAGGTATTTTTCCCCATAAGGATGTATGGGAAACCTGTTAATGCGTTCCATGGTCCCGTGGAACTGCATATATTTTAGGCTTATGTAAAACAATGGGGTTGTTTTTGACACGTATACACTGAAAATAACATAAATATAATATAAAAACACTGAAATACAATTGAAAAACAGTTAAAATCAATATAAAAGTACAATAAAACCTGCACTTTACCTTTACTTCTTTATTGTTTCCTTATGCTTATTAATCCTGTAGATGCTTGATCTTGGATCACTGTATTCCGTTCAGTTTGTGCACCGCCTGTGAATGCACCTTTACTGAACAGAATACAGGCTGAACACGTCAAGTTTAAGGGTAAAAATTTTGAGTTTCAAAGATTTTGAGTTTAGGGGACTTCGAGTTACCAGGTACCACTGTACTCACTTGAAGCCTTCATTGATTGGGAGTCCATCAAATACGCCACTTTTTTAATCTTTACAGTTTTAAATAAACATTCATCATTATTTATTGTCTGTAGCCTTGCAGCTGTCTTGAGGACCATCTGTAAAATAGCCCTGTCTACCATATTGTTCACACATGCTTTATGCTTCATTATACATGCACTTAGATAATAACATTGACACTTTGTATTGGGGGTAGCTCAGAAAACCAAAATCTCTGCCCAATTTTGCAGTGATTGGTTAATAAAGATGTCTGTGCATGAACACATAGGTAGTAGATGCTCTTATCCAAAGCAACTTACAGTACTGAGACAGTATATTGTCTAAGCAATTGAGGGTCAACAACCTGGCAGTGGTAGGGCTTGAACCAGCAACCTTTTAAGTACTAGTCCAGCACCTTAACAACCAAACAACATTCTGCTTAACTAAGTAATACACCAACTAATTATAAAATTATAGAAAATCAAATCTGGATGTTTCAGTATAACGGCAAACCTAAAGCCAAAGTTTTTTTTATTTAATAGAAGAAGGCAAGGTGCTTGCTTGGCCCAGCCAGTTTTCAAGATTAAATTCCAGAATCACAATTATAATAACAATTTACTTAGCAAAGAGAAACAGAGTATGTTTAAGAGATAGAGTTTTTAACTTATGTGAAATACCCAATAACAGCCTAGCTTGAGCTCATGGACAGATGGCATTACATTCTCCTATTTTATAAAGAGTAATGTCTAGTTTACACTACACGATTTTTGCCCTGATTTTTGCGACTGAAGAGAGATATCTTGCCTGTTAAATATCTGGATATCAGTCGGCCGAATGACAGTGAGTGCAGTGTCGAACTACAGCCAATTATAACGCAAGGTACAGGGTTTGGAAACTCGGGGGAGGAGTGTAAAAACATGGGACAGGGGCATAATATAGTTTCTATCAGAATACATCAGCATACACTCAAGTTTTACAGTATTTGTAACCTTATCGTCCACGCCAAACCATAATACCAACAAAGCATTGCAAAAAATACTTATTAACCTCCAACTCACTACAGAACAGACAATCCCTTATTTTTCCTCTTTGCTTTTACGCTGCACATCAGCGCACAAACAACTTTGATTGTTCGCTTCTTGTTAACATGCATGTTTGGACGTGGTATCATTAAACCCCTCGTTACTTCTCGCGTGTGTTTTCGTGACAAAACGTAGTTTGGGAGACCAGAGGAGCTCATCTGCGATTCCAGTTGGTGATAGATCGTATAATGTGAAACCCCCTATCACCGATCAGTCGTGTAGTGTGAAGCCACACTGACTTGAAAGACTCCCGATTACAAGAGATCCAGTTGTGTAGTGTGAACTGTACAGCAACCTGATGACTTGGAAAGTCATGTAGTGTGAACTTGGCATAACTGGTATTATTTCTCCATTAACAGCATCACGTCCTCATTTCTTTTTCAGCTTTTCTGATACTTTCTCATATTGAAGAAAAGTGTTTCCACAGAAACTTTAACTTAAAACATAAACAAAATAAAATAAGTAAGATTTATATTCTACAGAGATGGCTAGAAAAAAACAATATTGGTAAATAACCCATTTAAATTAATTAAATGAATTCAGTAAATAAACATTTTAATTATTTGTTTTGCGCTGAAAGTGTTTCACTTAGGTCTCCAGTGTGTAACATCCAATTTCCAGTATGCCATATTTTTTTCCATTTTTTACACATCCACTTCTCAGCATCATCATTTCCCTCATGTAGTCTTCATTTCCCCTGCTGTCACTCAATCCCACTCCATAATTCTTCCTTTTCTACTGTCTGTCTTCACTCTTCAGTTTTGAGACTGATATGAACCTAGGCACTCTAATCCCCCAATTTGAGAGAGAATGAAAACTGGTACTGGAAATGGGAAAGACAGGAGGCTCATCATTCATCAGGACAGCCAATGTACATTGATAAGAGATGCAGCTACCCTAAATAGAAGTGTGTCTTCCTAGCCTGGAGTGACAGGCTCACTTCATGCTTTCATAATACAGTGATCAAGATGTCATGTAATACATATCCCTGCTATTTTTCTCTCTGTTTCTTTCTCTTTTTGTCATGCATTCTGCTAAAAAACAATGTTGCAACGTTGCCATCCAGCTCACAGTTTTGTATTACTTGGACCAGGTTTTTTTTTAACAGTCCTAGTAATCTACATATAAAATAGGCCAGATAATGATTCATTCACAGGGTAGCTTACACCGATCAGGCATGACCACCTTTCTAATATTGTGTTGGTCCCCCTTTTGCTGCCAAAATAGCCCTGACCCATCGAGGCATAGACTCCACTAGACCCTTGAAGGTGTGCTGTGGTATCTGGCACCAAGATGTTAGCAGCAGATCATTTAACTCCAGTAAGTTGTGAGGTGGGGCCTCCATGGATCGGACTTGTTTGTCCAGCACATCCCACAAATGCTCGATTGGATTAAGATCTGGGGAATTTGGAGGCCAAGTCAAAACCTCAAACTGGTTGTTGTGCTCCTCAAACCATTCTTAAACCATTTTTGCTTTGTGGCAGGACGTATTATCCTGCTGAAAGAGGCCACAGCCATCAGAGAATACAGTTTCCATGGAAAACATGGTCTGCAAAAATGCTTAGGTAGGTGGTTCAGAACCAGCATTAACCTCTTCAGCAATTTGAGCTAAAGTAGCTCGTCTGTTGGATCGGACCACACGAGCCAGCTCCCCACGTGCATCAGTGAGCCTTGGCCGCCCATGACCCTGACGCGGTTTACCACTGTTCCTTCCTTGGACCACTTTTGATAGATACTGACCACTGCAGACCGAAAACACCCCACAAGAGCTGCAGTTTTTGAGATGCTCTTACCCAGTCGTCTAGCCATCACAAATTGGCCCTTGTCAAACTCACTCAAATAAGGTGGAGGCAGGAAGGTAGTGGTTATATAACTTTGTCACACTGTCTCTCAGTTTCACTTTATACATCCAGATTATCTGGACACCTGACGGTGAGGTTGGACATGCCATTCCAATACTGTAAGCATTCATTTACAATTGATTGTTTCTTTTTGTGGCTTGCACTCTTCTGGACAAGCTTTGCACAAGGTTTTTGGTTATATATTTGGGAATTTACCATTTATGCAACAGAGCATTTGTGGGGTCAGTCACAAGTCAGCTTGGCGCCCAATCAATGTTCATGTTTCAGGCCATCCCAAAGGTGTTCAGTGGAAACTCCACAACAAACTTTTTGAACCATGTCCTTGTGGCTTGTGCTTTGTGCACTGGAGCATAGTCATGCTGGAACAGGAAAGAACCCTTCTTAAACTTTGCTACAATCATCAAAAAAACCCATTTAGAATTAATTTACTACACCTGGCTTTACGAGTCTCAGAGGAAGCATGTGTTATCCCTGACCTACAAGTTTTCAAACTCTTAAATTTTGAACCCTGAAAAGTTAAGAGGTTTAAATTAGCCACTTACTTTATCACCACACAGCCGCTGCCTGATGGAGGCGCTGTCCAGAACACCTGTATTTTAGTCCTCCTGCGAGGGGTGCTCTCAGTCACAGCAGGGGGGCAGTTGGTCATAAACTGAGTGTCCTCTTCATCAATGATCTATAAAACAGACAAAAACAAGGTTTTGATATTTTTATAAGAAAAACACACTGAATACAAATGTTTTATTGTAAAATTCTATCTGGTACTCACTGCAATCTCCAATAAAATTATTATAAAATATTTCCATGAGTTGGTTCTGTTCCTAGTGACACAAATTTGTATGAAACTTCTGTTCTGTTGCATGAAATATTAATAACAGCTATTTCCCACTTTTTGAAAGCTCATTTTATGTCACTTTGGTTTTACAGAAGTATGAAGGACACATTAGTACCAGTTTTCACTAAGTAAAAAAATCCAAAGAGCTGTGTGCTCTTTGTCTTATTAATACAGAGAAGTGAGTACATTCACTATATGGTCAAATGTACTGAAATGCCCCTTCTAATTGTTTTAATTTATGTGTTTCAGCCACAACAATTGCTAAATCAATTATATTTAGGAAATTATATGCTGCAAACTTTGCAGCAACAGTTTAGGGAGGGTCCGTTCCTGTTACAGCATGACTGTGCCCGTGTACACAAAGCAAGGTATATGAAGACTTAAAAAAGATCACATAAAGGGCACTCAGGTGGCGCAGTGGTAAAACACGTTAGCACACCAGAGCTGACATTTCGAACTCATCGGTTCAAAACTCAGCTCTGCCATCTGGCTGGGCGCGGCGCCTACGTGAACAACGACTGACTTGTTCATACAGGGTGAGAAGCCGGATAGGGACTCTCTCATGACTGATGATGATTGATGGCGCCTGCACAGAGATGGGAAAAGAGTGCGTTGATCAGGGTGTACAACAAGCTCATGCTCAGGTGTCCAAATACTTTTGGACAAATAATAATCATAGAATTCTTGCTTTTACTCTATTATTGTTATTTTAGGTTTTATGTATTATTTGGTGGGGTTTCTTGTGGGGTCTGGAGCAAGTCAATTTTTTCCCCTTATCTTAGTCAATAGTGCAAGTGTCAATTGGGCTTACAAATGGTTTCATAGGAACACTATATTTGTGGATACAGAGAAATCCTGTAATACATCCTAACACTGGTTTAAGCAAAATAAAGTTTTTATTTTATTTCATCAACTACTTTGTCCTGTTCAGGGTTGTGGCAGATCTGGTTCCATTGGGAAACACCAGGCACATGGCAGGACAGGGCGCAAATACATTGCAGGGCTTCGGCCATCAACAAATATGGCCAATCATGTCTGTGTAGACGCCCGACCGGCCGATATCACCACCAGGATTCGAACTTGGACCTCAGTGATGATGGGCTAGTGTAATAAACAAGGCTGGCAACCAAAAGAAAGTGTTTTGTCATGATGACATCAATTTAACTGCTTTTATACAACAGGCTTGCAAAGTAAAAATAAGAACAAATCCAAAAAAACTGTTAGCAACAAACAGGTTAGACTGTCCATTTAATTCATTATTAATAAGTGAACAGTTTGCCAAATTTACTGAACACTGACTGTCAGTAACCAGAACATGGAATCATACATGTATGGTGCTGCTAGACTTTATACTTTGCAGGGCAGTGAATTACAAATATATTACACTGTGACATGCGGCTAGCTCGCAAAAGCTAACATATAAACAGTAGCAACAGTATGTTGGATTTCCCATGATGTGCTGCTGCTTGCTCTGGACAGCCATTGGGTGTGGTATTCTTATAATGAAGTCAGCTACTGGTTAAATAGAAAATAAGTGCAAATAACCCAGTAAATGTTAATTACATTTGTTGATGTTATTGAAATAGTGAACAGTGGTGATTTATAAAACATTTATTGTAGTTAGTTTAATGATTCGTGTGCTTGAGTTTATTTACCACAGTTCATTTCTGTGTGTTTGGTATGCTGCTAAAGTCTGCCTGTTTGTTTGCTCCTGTTCTCCGATTCATATCAGTGAACGATTCTTTTTAATAAAAGAGCAAAATGATTTCTTCTGCCCTGTCTTGGACTAAGTCGACGGCACAACACTAAAGGTGGTGACTGCAGGGAACAGTTTTAATAATACTGATATACGTAAAAAGGACTACACCACCAAATCACCTTCATCATCAAAAACCTCATCATCATCGTTCTTAAAATAACAAGGGATAAATTTCTCCCATCTGTCATTCTTACACAATCTGCTTTCTTATTAAAGACGTTACATACAGTGTATCACAAAAGTGAGTACACCCCTCACATTTCTGCAGATATTTAAGTATATCTTTTCATGGGACAACACTGACAAAATGACACTTTGACACAATGAAAAGTAGTCTGTGTGCAGCTTATATAACAGTGTAAATGTATTCTTCCCTCAAAATAACTCAATATACAGCCATTAATGTCTAAACCACCGGCAACAAAAGTGAGTACACCCCTAAGAGACTACACCCCTAAATGTCCAAATTGAGCACTGCTTGTCATTTTCCCTCCAAAATGTCATGTGATTTGTTAGTGTTACTAGGTCTCAGGTGTGCATAGGGAGCAGGTGTGTTCAATTTAGTAGTACAGCTCTCACACTCTCTCATACTGGTCACTGAAAGTTCCAACATGGCACCTCATGGCAAAGAACTCTCTGAGGATCTTAAAAGACGAATTGTTGCGCTACATGAAGATGGCCAAGGCTACAAGAAGATTGCCAACACCCTGAAACTGAGCTGCAGCACAGTGGCCAAGATCATCCAGCGTTTTAAAAGAGCAGGGTCCACTCAGAACAGACCTCGCGTTGGTCATCCAAAGAAGCTGAGTGCACGTGCTCAGCGTCACATCCAACTGCTGTCTTTGAAAGATAGGCGCAGGAGTGCTGTCAGCATTGCTGCAGAGATTGAAAAGGTGGGGGGTCAGCCTGTCAGTGCTCAGACCATACGCCGCACACTACATCAAATTGGTCTGCATGGCTGTCACCCCAGAAGGAAGCCTCTTCTGAAGTCTCTACACAAGAAAGCCCACAAACAGTTTGCTGAAGACATGTCAACAAAGGACATGGATTACTGGAACCATGTCCTATGGTCTGATGAGACCAAGATTAATTTGTTTGGTTCAGATGGTCTCAAGCATGTGTGGCGGCAATCAGGTGAGGAGTACAAAGATAAGTGTGTCATGCCTACAGTCAAGCATGGTGGTGGGAATGCCATGGTCTGGGGCTGCATGAGTGCAGCAGGTGTTGGGGAGTTACATTTCATTGAGGGACACATGAACTCCAATATGTACTGTGAAATACTGAAGCAGAGCATGATCCCCTCCCTCCGGAAACTGGGTCGCAGGGCAGTGTTCCAGCATGATAATGACCCCAAACACACCTCTAAGACGACCACTGCTTTATTGAAGAGGCTGAGGGTAAAGGTGATGGACTGGCCAAGCATGTCTCCAGACCTAAACCCAATAGAACATCTTTGGGGCATCCTCAAGCGGAAGGTGGAGGAGAGCAAAGTCTCGAATATCCGCCAGCTCCGTGATGTCGTCATGGAGGAGTGGAAAAGCATTCCAGTGGCAACCTGTGAAGCTCTGGTAAACTCCATGCCCAGGAGAGTTAAGGCAGTTCTGGGAAATAATGGTGGCCACACAAAATATTGACACTTCAGGAACTTTCACTAAGGGGTGTACTCACTTTTGTTGCCGGTGGTTTAGACATTAATGGCTGTATATTGAGTTATTTTGAGGGAAGAATACATTTACACTGTTATATAAGCTGCACACAGACTACTTTTCATTGTGTCAAAGTGTCATTTTGTCAGTGTTGTCCCATGAAAAGATATACTTAAAAATCTGCAGAAATGTGAGGGGTGTACTCACTTTTGTGATACACTGTAGATTACGTGGTACTATTACCAGGCACAATGGGAACCTCACAAAATTACCTTTACCTGTTATGTACTGGTAACACAGTATATGGTCAAAGGTTTGTGGACACCCATCCTAATTCTTGAATTCAGGTGTTTCGGCTACACCAATTGCTGAAAGGTATATAAAATCAGTAATTTAGCGCCCAGGTGGCGCAGCGGGATATTCCACTAGCACACCAGTGCCGAGATTCTGAACTCCTCGTTTCGAAACCCGGCATTGCCACCGGTCAGCTGGGCGCCATCTAGCGGGAATAATTGGTAGCAGACACGGTTCTGCTAGGGCGGGATGACTGGACTGTGTGGGTGGGGTCCTGAAAACGCTGTGTAAGGACCCTGATTGGCAGATAGAGAGGAGCCTGTGCAGAGTGCATAAATGATAAAGGGTTCTGGAAAGGGCTGCGCGTGAGTCGGAGGAGGCGTGAGCAGCAATATACCCACCTCGACTGAAATCAGGGGTCCCCCAGCAGCAGAGGACAAATTGACTATGCTAAATTGGAAGAAAATGCATAAATAAATACAAAGAAATCTGTAATTTAAAATAAATGATATATTTTCAACTTTCAGCAAACAGTCTGAAGAAGTAGTGCATGAAGCAAGGTCCATGTGGTCCAAGGTTGATGTGAAGAAATTCCAATGGCCTGCACTGACCCCTGACCACAAACCCATTCAACATAATTTAAAAAAAGCATCCACTGCAAGTAACTGTGAGAAGTTTTAATTCTCTTCTCCGGGTACACCAGTTTCCTCCCACCTCCCAAAAATATGCAAAACATGAGTTGGCAAGTAAAGGGTTTAAAATGCTAGCAACAATAAGTTACCCATGTGTGCGTTCTGAATCTCCATGGCATCTTGTAAGAATGCAGTAGGTCCAGTTCTTTAAAAAATGGCAAGCTGACCTCTGACCTGCAATGTTTGACTGACTGAATATGGTGAGTCTGTTGTTCCAGCTGAGACAACAACAAGACCAATATTAAACAAAACCAGAGCTGAGTGCTGCAGGGCTGCTCAAACACAGATAAATTACTTGCACATAGCTTAGATTTTAAGAGGGTTCATCTTCAATGAACCTCAAACTAATTCAGCTACAGGTCACAAAGGCCAAGGTAGATTCCAGCTGGTTGAAATCATGGTCAAAAGACATAGTTTTCAGTTTACCAAACCACACTATATGGCCACCTGACTATATGACCACCATCAATAATAGAGGATATGAAGGCTAAGGCATCAGGTATGGACCAACAAATGAACTACTGTGGCTTAAGTTGCAGATCATTCTAATTCTGGTGATAAGGTAAATGTATTACAACAAGCAGTGCATCACACCCTTCTGTACGAGGTCCCTTCCAGTGTTGAAAGCACCTACAATCAGCATGCAGCCATTGAAACTGGAAATTGCTGCAAGATGCACTGAGGAATGATCCACCTCGCAAAATGCAGAAGGTAAAGGACCTGCTGGTAAAGTCCTGGTACCAGACACCACAGGACTCCTTCAAATGTATTTACATTTTCAGCATTTAGCAGACACTCTAATGACTTACAAAAGTGCTTCCACAGTGAACATTACCATACTCTAGTTTAAGTAGTCCACGAATACAAATCTGCTGAAACCCTGTTAGAACCGTTTTGTGGGCAAATAAGAGCATTAGTAAGTACATGTCAGCTTAAGTGCTTAGTAAAGATGTGGGTTTTTAATCGTCTTTTGAAGACAGCGAGAGACTCGGATGTTCGAACAGACAAGGGAAGCTCGCTCCACAACTTGGGTGCAAGTACAGAGAAGAGCCTTGATGCTTGTTTTCCTTGAAGTCCATGTCTTGACAGGTCAGAGCTTTTTATTAAAAAAGCTTATTAGGCAAGTTGTCAATGTTTTAGCTCACTGGTGTAGATATTCATATGGAGTTGCCCCCCATGTAGCTATAACAGTCTTCCCAACAAAGATTTTGGTGTATATACAGTGGGGGAAATAAGTATTTGATCCCCTGCTGATTTTTTAAGTTTACCCCCTTACAAAGACTTGAACAGTCTATAATTTTTATGGAAGGTTTATTTTAACAGAGAGAGACAGAATATCAACAAAAAATCCAGAAAAAAAACATTAAATAAAAGTTATAAATTAATTTGTATTTAATTAAGGGAAATAAGTATTTGATCCCCTACCAACCAGCAAGAATTCTGACCCCCACAGACCAGTTATGTGCCCATGAGGCACACAAATTAGTCCTGTCCCTGTATAAAAGACTCCTGTCACAGAATCAGTTTTTTTCGTTCAAATCTCTCGACCACCATGGGCAAGACCAAAGAGCTATCAAAGGACGTCAGGGACAAGATTGTAGACCTGCACAAGGCTGGAATGGGCTACAAGACCATCAGCAAGAAGCTTGGTGAGAAAGAGACCACTGTTGGTGCGATAATTCGAAAATGGAAGAAATACAAGATCACAGTCAATCACCCTCGCTCTGAAGCTCCATGCAAGATCTCACCTGGTGGGGTAAGAATGATTCTGAGAAAGGTGAGGTCAGTCCAGAATTACACGGGAGGAGCTTGTCAATGATCTCAAGGGAGCTAGGAACAGAGAAATGCTGGATATGACCCCAAGAACACCATCCCCACTGGGCATTTCTTTGCCTCCAAACACGGCGAGTGGAGTTGATGCCAAAGAGCTCAATTTTGGTCTCATCTGACCATATCACATTCTCCCAAGCTTTCTCTGAATCATTCAGGTGTTCATTGGCAAACTTCAGACGGGCCTGTACATGAGCCTTCTTGAGCAAAGGGACTTTGCGGGCACTGCAGGATCTCAATCCATTACGGTGAAGTGTGTTACTAATGGTTTTCTTGGTGACTGTGCTCCCAGCTCCCTTGAGATAATTGACAAGCTCCTCCCGTGTAATTCTGGACTGACCTCACCTTTCTCAGAATCATTCTTACCCCACCAGGTGAGATCTTGCATGGAGCTCCAGAGTGAGGGTGATTGACTGTGATCTTGTATTTCTTCTTTTCGAATTATCGCACCAACAGTGGTCTCTTTCTCACCAAGCTTCTTGCTGATGGTCTTGTAGCCCATTCCAGCCTTGTGCAGGTCTACAATCTTGTCCCTGACGTTCTTTGATAGCTCTTTGGTCTTGCCCATGGTGGTCGAGAGATTTGAATGGAAGAAACTGATTCTGTGACAGGAGTCTTTTATACAGGGACAGGACTAATTTGTGTGCCTCATGGGCACATAACCGGTCTGTGGGGGTCAGAATTCTTGCTGGTTGGTAGGGGATCAAATACTTATTTCCCTTAATTAAATACAAATTAATTTATAACTTTTATTTAATGTTTTTTTTCTGGATTTTTTGTTGATATTCTGTCTCTCTCTGTTAAAATAAACCTTCCATAAAAATTATAGACTGTTCAAGTCTTTGTAAGGGGGTAAACTTAAAAAATCAGCAGGGGATCAAATACTTATTTCCCCCACTGTATAATGTCAGGCACGGATGTTGACTCACAATTTACATTCTAATTCATTCTAAAGGTGTTCAGGGTCTAGGGTCAGGGCTCTGGGCAATGAGTAATTAGTAATTCCTAAACAGCAGACTCATCAATCCATGTCCCAATAAACCTAGTTTTGTGTACCTAATTATTATGTACATAATAATAATAATAAGTTCAACTTATATAGCGCCTTTCACCAAGCTCAAGGTCGCTGTACAGTAATAGAGAGTGGAAACAAAACAAAAACAAACAGAAGTGAGTGAGGATAGGTTAGAAATATAAGTTCAGGAAGTAGAATGAAAATGTTGTGAGAAGAGATGGGTCTTTAGAGACACCTTGAAAACAGAAAGAGAAGAAATAGAGCGAAGAGTCGAGGGCTGAGAGTTCCAGAGTGTTGGGGCGGAAACGCTGAAGGATCTGCCGCCCATAGTGGACATCCTAAATCTAGGAACAGAAAGCTGATTTGTGTCTGACGACCTTAGTCTGCGTGAGAGTGTGCGACGTGTGAGAAGTTCAGTAAGATAGGTGGGGGCGAGACCATGAAGTGCTTTAAAAGTGAGGACCAGAATTTTCTATTTAATACGCATGGAAATTGGCAGCCAATGTAGTTTTTCCAGAACAGGGGTGATGTGGTCAAACTTTCAGGTAAATGTCAGGACCCTAGCAGCCGCATTTTGTATAGTTTGCAGGGTAACGGAGGGTTTTTTACCGGGAAGTCCGTGCAATAAGGAATTGCAGTAGTCCAAACGGCTGGTGACAAAAGCGTGTATCAGTGTTTCCGCCACCAAATGAAAGAAAGGGACGGAGACGAGTAATATTGCGAAGGTGAAGAAAGGCTGATTTGGATAGTGATTTCACATGAGGTCTGAATGAAAGCAGAGGATCAAACAGCACACCAAGATTTCGTACCCAGTTAGAAGGTGTGATGGAAACATTCCCAATGAGGAGGGGAGAGTTTGTGAAGAAGGAAAGTGACATCTACTAGAGCCCTAACCTCTAAGCTACTGCTGACCCTAATATGACCTGACCTACGAGCACCTTTGAGTATGAACAGTAAATCCAACAGCCAGGCTTTGTCGTCCAACATCATTTCCTGACCACACTAATACAGACTGTGTAAACAGTAAACTGGGGCAGGGTAATCTCTAAATTCTTGCCCATTCTTTTTACTTATTAAGACTTTAAGTTTTGGCATACTCATATTCAAATAGAAAATGTTGGCACATTTGACACGTTCCTCATCTTTCATTGGTTTGAAGGAGTCCTGTGGAAATTGAATCTGACTTTCTTTTACAGCCACATAGCTACCAGCAAACATTTTCACTATTACACAATATAAACCATAATTTCACCCACATCCAGTCTTAACCCCTGCGGCCCAGTTTCAATAAACATCCTGAGAGTGCCTTCCAGACAGAGACATCCTTGACCAATTGCATAAGTGGTAAATTGTACTGGCTGACAAAAGAAGGGAAAACAGTGAAATGTTCCCTGGTCTCTAAAGTGAGGTAGTGCATAAGAACCTGACTACAGTATGATGAAGGACAATAGACAAAAAGAAAACCAAGCTTGTGGACCAAAAGACTCTCAAGAGGATTAAGGGGTTTTCATTTGTAGCTATGAGTGGAACCTATAAGCTGTTTCATGTTGTATATAAAAAAAGCACAATTGCTTTTACCCCTTTACTCGTGGCTTTACTTTCTTAAGGCCAAAACAGTTTCTCTAGGCTTTTAAACTTGATAAAGTCTGCTTTGGGTTACATCTGGCAAGCCATTGCCTAGTGGTTAAGGTACTGGACTCGTAACCAGAAGGTCACTGGTTCAAGTCCCACCACTGCCAGGTTGCTGCTGTTGGGCCCTTGAGCAAGGCCCTTAACCCTCAATTGTTCAGACTGTATACTGTAACAGTACTGTAAGTCGCTTTGGATAAAGGCGTCTGCTAAATGCTGAAAATGTAAATGTAAATCTGTGCTTAGAGAACTTACTGTACTTCACCATTCAAAGGCATTTATCATCTCCACTCAGCATCATCATCATCAATCAGCAAGACAATAATTCTAAACATGATGAGTTACAAGCTGTTGTTTGGGACTGTCCCAAATTTCTGATGTATTTATTAGCATGCCAAAATACACTGATTAGGCATAACATTATGACCACCTGCTTGTTTTTACACTCACTGTCCATTTTATCAGCTCCACTTACCATATAGAAGCACGTTGAAGTTCTACAATTACTGACTGTGGTCCATCTGTTTCTCTGCATGCTTTGTTAGCCCCCTTTCACCCTGTTCTCCAATAGTCAGGACCACAGAGTAGGTATTATTTAGGTGGTAGATTATTCTCAGCACTGCAGTGACACTGACATTGTAGTGGTCTGTTAGTGTGTGTTGTGCTAGTATGAGTGAATAAAACACAGCAGTTTTTAAACACCTCACTGTCACTGCTGGACTGAGAATAGTCCACCAACCAAAAATATCCAGCCAACAGCGCCCTGTGGGCAGTGTCCTGTGACCACTAATGAAGGTCTAGAAGATGACCAACTCAAACAGCAGCAATAGATGAGCGATCGTCTCTGACTTTACATCTACAAGGTGGACCAACAAGGTAGGAGTGTCTAATAGAGTGGACAGTGAGTGGACACGGTATTTAAAACTCCAGCTCTGCTGTGTCTGATCCACTTATACCAGCACAACACACACTAACACACCACCACCATGTCAGTGTCACTGCAGTGCTGAGATTTAACCAACACTCAAATAATACCTCCTCTGTAGTGGTCCTGGGAGAGTCCTGACATTTGAAGAACAAAGTGAAAGCAGGCTAAAACAGTATGTAGAGAAACAGATGGACTACAGTCAGTAATTGTAGAACTACAAAGTGCTTCTATATGGTAAGTGGAGCTGATAAAATGGACAGTGAGTGTAGAAACAAGGAGGTGGTGTTAATGTTATGGCTGATCGGTGTATGTAGTAATGCAATTATGAATAAGGAACTACGTTAGCCTAATATTAAGTGCTGAATTATGTGATTTGGGATGCAGACTGAAAATTCTTTGATCAGAGTCGATTCTATTAATTTTCTCACACTGGCAAATAAACAATTTCTTTTCATCTGACTATTATTCAGATTTAGTGTTTGTCATAAACATGGCTGCTTGAATGGTTGTCATGCCAACACTGTCTCTAGCTCAAAGCTGAGTGTTATCAATCATTGTTTGCTGACAACTGGGGGCTAAAGCCAAACTTTTAGGCTGAAAAACAAGCTGGTGCTGATAGTAAGCTTTTTTCAACTGACTGGTGGTTAATTTAATGTTGGTTCATATGATTAGTATACAAACTTTTACAGGTTTTTACGTCTGTGTATACACCATGTCGCCAAAAGTATGTGATCTTCCGAGCATGAGATTGCTAGACATCTAATTTTAAAACCATAAATATGGTGCTGCACCTAGAAAAACCTCTAATCTTGTGGGAAGATTTTGGGGTGTGTCTGAAAGTTTAATGCTATTCAGTCAAAAGATTGATGTTGGAACTTAAAGTACATGTAAGGTCAAACCTGAACACTAATGGGTCTGAAGGCATAACAGATATACTGTATAATTAATTTATATTATTAACCTATATAATTAATTTTATACTCCTGTTAACAATAAATGTTTAAACGTTTTATAAAGGACACCTCATTCATGTATTTATTTAATCAATTAATCTTGTAGTAGCAGTGCATAAAATCAAGCAGATACGGGCCATCAACTTTAGAAATAGAGAAAAAATGTGATCTCAGTGATTTTGACTATGGCATGACTGCTGGTGTCAGATGGGCTGGTTTGTGTACTGCTTATGAGCTAAGACTTTCATGCATAACAGATTACTCAGAATGGTGCAATAATTCAAAAAACTTCCAGTAAGCAGCAATCCTAAAGATAGAAATGCCTCGTTAATGAAGTCTACTGTAACTCAAATGTCAATTCTGTACAACTGTGGTGAGCAGAAAAGCATCTCAGAATGCACAACACATCAAACTATGAGGTAGCTGGACTACAACAGCAGAAGAACATATCAGGTGCAACCTCTGTCAACTTAAGAACAGAAAGCTGATGCTGGGGTGGGAAGAATTCCATCTAAACTGGACAGCTTAACATTGATGGCAGGGTCAGATTTTGGTGCCAACATCAATGGGCCCATGAATCCATGGAGCCAACCTGTCTTGTCTCAACAGTCCAGGTTGGTAGAAAGTGTTAGTGTTAATGGCCATTAGAAATATAAAAGGCTACTTCAAGCAAAATACTATATCACAAACCAAAAAAAAAAAACAGGTTTCATAACCTTTTAACTAGGGCTGTCACGCAATTAAAATTTTTAATCGAGATTAATCGCAATTAATCACGTGCAAAAATAACAAAGCACAATTTGAACAGTTATGCATATTTTTATTGCAAGAACATGTTTACCAATAAAAAAAATTATAAAATTATAATAAAATTATTAAATCTAAATTATTTTTAGAAGGCCAGCCAATGCCTATACAGAGTTGTTAACAGTTACCCATCTTTCAGCCAGTTATTTAAAATGACAAAGTGAGGATCTTTTCCTGTTCGTAACCCTGCCACTGAAAACAGGCGCTCAGGGTACTAATATAAACCATTTCTAGATGCAACACCAGTGGAGTAACTAGGAGCTCATGGGCCCCAGTGCAAAAAGAAATTTTGGGCTCCCTCCACAAATTGCATATGCTGATAGCTGATCAGAATGAATTAAAAGTACTCACTCAGAGGTTACACTTCAAGTACAGATTCCTGGCTCTGGTATTTTTAATGCACAGTTTTAGTTATTTTAATTTTACTTAAAGAAAATATTGTAATATATTAATAACGACCTGGCGAGTGCAGCCAATGGGGGGGCAGTGAGGTCAGTGGTTGAGTTAATGTCGTGGAGGGACCCCCCTCCCCCCCACACCATGGGCCCCAGTGCACCTGCCACACCCCCCGCCCCCCCCTGTAGTTACGCCCCTGTGCAACAGTATAACATCCTGTCGACCCACACTGTTAACTATGTTAAAGCGTTTATACAGTCCTTTGAGATCCATTTAACAGCAGTGTTTGTAATGTTCCGTGTACAGTCCACGGGCTTTCCATCCAAATAAAGTTAGGTTATGAAGTCTGAGCTCATTTAGCCTGTAACACGTATCCGTGCGCGCAGATGCCCGACGAGACACATGCGTGCTCTGACCAAAGATGATATTAAAGCGTCAATTAATAACTGTAATTTTGTGTAGTGATGATTTTTTGTGTAGTGATTTTGTGTAGTGATTTTCACGCTTTTTTAAAACAAAAATTATTATTTAAAATACCCTTACATTTCGCAATATGTAGCAGCAGCAGCTCAAGTCATTTCTAACTCACAGCGCAAATTGGAAAAGTTGTTATCTCTATACAGTATAAACACAATGTTACTTTGATAAAGCAGCGCAAATTAAAACAGAGACACATGGCACAAACATAGCCCAATAAAAATTGTTTGATTAAAATTTTTAATCTCAATTAATTTTTGTAATCGCGATTACAATTTAATGCGTTAATCGCGTTAATTAAAGCAATTAACGACAGCCCTACTTTTAACATTACAACAATGTTCTTTAGTGGTCTTCTCAGTCACCAGATCTCAATCCAACAAAACACCTTTGGGATGTAGTAGAAAGGGAGTAACAATTTGCAGTTATCAAGTCAAGTCAAATTAAGTATAGCCCTTTAACAATAAAATACTGTTTTCAATGCAGGTTCAAAACCTATAATGAGCAAGCCAAGGGCGAGAATGAAAAACCACTCTGTAAAGAAATCTTCATAAAAGCAAGACTCAAAAGTAAGCCAAACTACCAGGGTCTAGACTGTATTTTAAAAAATTAAAAGAAAATTAAGAAATCACTCATTACTAATATGTAAAGCCTAATAAATGTAATAGCAAATCATTATTTTCAGTTTGACAAAAAATAACTCCTTTTCTTTTTCTGGAAACCAGACCGGTTTATACCCTTCCCTTGCCATCTAGCTGGTATGAGGTCAGAGCTGGGTCTTTTGCTTTCTCAGAAAGCTTGATTTATTTCTACATAAAACCCAATTAAGCTGTACAATACTGCAAATGTAGTACAGGGAAGAATAAAAAGTCTACCACAGAGAGAAAGACAAAAAACAGTGTACAGACGGAGCTGAAGAACTATGGTGCCAATTTGGTGATAAAATTCCAGATTCTCTGTCTGAATATTAGAGCTTGTGAACAAATAGAAATCTGGGCACCAGGGTGGGAGTTATTAAACCTCCTCAACCACCTGTGTACAAGGCAAGAAATCACTTGTGTGCAGAAGAAAAACCTGCGATGAGAAGCTCTATCAGATTTACTGTTTATGAGGCAGTTTAGGGGGCAATTTCTGCTTCTTTTCCTCTCTGGTGTTACGTGAGACTCATAAATTGAGCAGTACAGGCAAGTAACAGCATAAGGTGAAGTGGGGAAGCTGCTACAGTTAAGTTGAGGAGTCTACAAACACTTTTCAGAGATATGTACTCTATATGGCCAAAAGTACGTAGACACCAGACTTGAGCTTGAGGGCATCTCATTCCAAATCCATGGATGTTAATATATTAACCCTCCAATGTGGCTTTAAGTGTCTACTCCTTTTTACTAGATGTTGTAGTGTGTATGCTGGAATATGTCATTCATGTGACCCATTCAGTCCACAAAGCATTTGTCAGGTCAGGCACTGATGTTGAACAAAAAAGGCTTAGCTCATAAATGAGGGCGGCACGGTGGCTCAGTAGGTAGCATTGTCAGCTCACAGCAAGAAGGTCCTGGGTTTGATCTCCAGGTGGGGTGGTTGGGGTCCTTTCTGTGTGAAGTTTGCATGTTCTCCTCATGTCTGCATGGGTTTCCTCTGGGAGCTCCAGTTTCCTCCCACAGTCCAAAGACATACAAGTGAGGTGAATTGGAGATACTAAGTTGTCCAAGACTGTGTTTGACAATAAATTTGTGAACTGATGAATCTTGTGTAATGAGTAACTACCATTTCTGTCATGAATGTAAAAAAAAGGGTGTAAAACATGACGTTAAAATCCTAATAAATAAATAAATAAATAGCTCAGAAATTACGTTCCAATTCATCCCATAGTTGTTCAATAGGAGGTCTGGGCTTTGGATTTTCCTCCTAACCAAAATCATCAAATCTTGTCTTTATTAAGCTCAGTTTGAGTGCAGGACACAGTCATGTGACTGAATAACTGAATTGAATTTGTTCTTTGTTTAAAAATAATAATAAATGTTCTAATAATAAAACATATTCAAATATTGAAGCAGGTATTAAAAATGAGCAGTGTTTTTAGCTTCTATTCATTAAATTCGTGTTTCAGGCACCATAATTGTTAACCTGTTAATTATATAATTATAAATTATAAGCTTCCAACTTTGCAGCAACAGTTTAGGGAAGGTACTTTCCTGTTTGAGAATAACTGTGCCCCTGTGCACAAAGCAAAGTCTATAAAGACAGGAAGAAAAGCTTGGTTTGAAGAAACTCCAGTGTTCTGCACAGAGCTCTGACCTCAGCCCCACTGAACATCTCTGGAATTAACTGATATATCAATTGGGGCTTTTTTGACCCATCAGAGCCCAGCCATACAAATGCTCTGACTGAATGGGAACAAGTTCCCACAGACATACTTCAAAGTCTTGTGAAAAGCCTTCTCAGAAAATTTGTTTTTGCAATGTAATGTCCAGCAAGCTCATGGTCAGGTATCCAAATACGTTTGGTCATATAGTGTAACAGACATAATAATATAACAGCAAAACACAGAAAACCTAGCTGCAGGCCTACAATCATTTTTTGCCATCTTTGTCTCTGGTTTTTCTTTTTGTTTTGAGCTGTTAAAGTTCTGGTCCCAGAAGCACTAAAACAGACTGAAAAGTTTTTAAAACACATCACTATGTGTTTAGTGACCTCAAACCATAGTTTTTATTCTAATCATATCCAATTACCCGATTGCATTACGCTTCTTCTCTACCGATGCTGATCTCCACTTCTGATTGAAGAGAGCGAGACTGACACACGCCCCCTCCGACACGTGTGCAGTAGCTGACTGCATCTTTTCACCTGCACGAGGCGAGTTCATATGCGGATCAGCTTTCTGTTCAGAGAGCCACACCCTGTCCACATTATTCCTCGACTGTGCAGGCGCCATCAATCAGCCAGCAGAGGTCGTAATTGCATCAGTTAAGAGGTCCCGGCTCCGGCTACCACACTGTATGAACAACAGCCAATTGTTGTTCGTGTAGCCGCCCAGCCTGCCAGATGGCAGAGCTGAGCTTCGAACCAACAAGTTCGAAATGTCACCTCTGGTGTGCTAGTGTGTTTTACAGCTGCGCCACCTGAGCGGCCCCCTCAAACCATAGTTTTGTGTGAATCTTTTTAAAATATATTTATATTCATGTGGCTGGAGCCTAAATCTAACCCTGTCACTGTTTATGATGTGCATTGTTTTTACACTCTTACCTGAAAATTGCCAGCATAATCCTCTTCTTTTTCTCCATTTCGTCCGTCCTTTAAAGCAATTAGTGTAAAGCCTCTGAAGTAAGCAGTGTTTGTGGTATATAATGTGACTACGAAAAAAAGGACAAACAAAACAGGTAAATGTTTTAGAAACTGATCACATGGACAAAGGGTATTGTAAAATATTAAGATTAAGACTTCACATATGCATCGTCTTTTTGGTGTAAATTATTCTGCAACATTCTGCATTTGCTGCATGAAACAAGGTTTAGTGTGAATATAAATGTAGGCTGAATATTGGTTAAGTTAAATATTTATTTACATTTCCAACATTTAACAGACAAGTTCATTCAAAGCAACTTACAATTGTAGCTATAAACATTTCAAGCAATTAAGCGTTATGGGTCTTGTTTGAGGGCATCGTCGTCCGGGGAGTGTTAGCACACTGTTCCCAATTATCCCAGGAAAACCTGACCCGCTGTTACCCAGACCAAGACAAAGCGATGGTAAAACATGAACATGGATTAAAATTAGGTCCAGTTAGGTCAGCAGTTTTCGAAGTGACTGCAGTTTATTTCAGTATTAATTTTTACAATTACTGCAAATGACAAACTACATAATTCTAACATTAATATAAAATAAATAAATATTCACATAAATAAACTGAATTAGTAAACTATGAAACTGGGTGCTCGTGTGGCTCAGCGGTAAAATACGCTTGCTCACTACCGCTGAGATCCAACTATCTGCCAATCAGGCATTTACACAGTCATGATTGGCTATGTTTGGGTAAAAGGGGATGGCTGAACAGCCTAGGCATTGGGAGGTGCACTTGTCAGTGTGCTTCAGTGCTGCTCCCAGGCCCAGATAAATTAAGCAGGGTTGTTTCAGTAGGGACATACGATGTAAAAACTGTGCCAAATCAGGTATGAGGACCAGAACGATCCACTGTGGATAATGATCTATTAAGCTGGGACAGCTTCTTAAATCATTTAATTGACGTTTTAGAGAGATCATGTGGTCGTTTACTTATAAGCTTATACATTTACATAAGCAGCACAGTGGCACAGTGGGTGCTGCACAGCAGCATGAGTCCTGGGGACATGGGTACAATCTCACAGTCAATGTCAGAAAGTTTGCCTGTTCTCTCTGTCTCATGTGGGTTTCCTTTAAGTAATGTGATTTTCTACCACCTTTACAAACATGCAGTAGATGGACTGGCTACTTTATATTGCCTTTATGTGGAAGTGAGTTAGGTAATAGGTGAGTGTGTGTGTGTGATCCGACGATAGACTGACGCCCTGTCCAAGGGGTGTTCATTTATTTATTTATTAGGATTTTAACGTCATGTTTTACACTCTTTGGTTACATTCATGGCAGAACAGATAATTACTCGTTACACAAGATTCATCAGTTCACAAGTTTAATGTCAAACACAGTCATGGACAATTTAGTATCTCCAATTCCCTCACTTGCATGTCTTTGGACTATGGGAGGAAACCGGCGCTGCCGGAGGAAACCCTACGAAGACACGGGGAGAACATGCAAACTCCACACAGAAAGGACCCAGTCCGTCCCACCTGGGGATCAAACCCAGGACCTTCTTGCTGTGAGGCGACAGTGCTACGCACTGAACCACCGTGCCGAAAGAAGACTCTAATGAGAGCACATTTCCTTTGTTCCATTCCCGAAAGCACCAGAACCGACTAAAAATTTTGTACTAGATGCATTTTCAGTATTTACAAAGGGTTGAAAGGAATGTTCGAATTGAAGCCATGATGGCTTCAAACAATATTTTAGTGCATATGGGTATGTTTTTTTTTAGAAATATATATTTTATATAATTACAATTATGTGGTCAGAGCTTAAATCTAAACATGATGCTGTTTTTGCTAAATACTGAACAAATGACTGACTTTTACTAGAATTTCCAAGCATCACACTGTGAAGGTAAAGGTGTTTCATATTTTCATTATAACAAAATATTTTGTGAGTAAAAAGACAGGTAATTTTGTGTTTTGTATTTCTTACTTTTGAATGTAATAAATAAGAAAGTTAAAAAGAAATAGAAAAAGTGATACATAGAATGTATTATTAAAATCAATCAACATCAACATGCACTCTATTTTACAATAGTTGCAAGAAAAATGACTGAACATGCAGGTCAGGACATTGAACCAGGGGTCCAGTCCATTCGGATGGGATGCCAGGACAGGCAATGCCAGGACTGCTGCTGAGTTCTAAGTGGAAGATGTTGGGACTTTAAAGATGAACGATACCTCTGTAAGTGCTCCCAGGCTGGTAGGTCTCCGGTTCTCCTTCCACGCGGAGTCGAAACTCGGAGTAGCTCTCTTTTTTGGCACCGTGTGCCCGTAAGATCCAGCTGCAGTACCCATCCGACTTGTGCACCCTGTCCGACGGTTCCTCGGTGAACGCGAACGCTCCGAATACAGATCCGACCAGGAGGCACAGCAGCATCATAACACACACTGCCGGTCCTGCCGTCATGCCAGCGATGCCCGTGCAAGCCCCCTCCCGAAAATAAAGTTGTCCTCGGTTTAAAAACTCCTGCCGATGTTCTGCCCCGCTGACTTTAGGGCACGAAAGCGACGGTCCAATCTCCGCCTCTGTTAAGGAGGGACTGCTGCCGCCATGCCGGACTGCACACGAACGGAATACTAAGAACCGTTCAAGCACTGACAGGAACCCTGAACACTGACTGACTCAGTGGGAGTGAATGTGCGGTTCAGAGATGCTGAATACACGCTGTGGGTCACACACATGCGCTCAAACCCGCAGCACTGACATGCCAGTCTCATCAGAGAAACATAAGTACTGAACTGCTACTACAGTCCAGGATCAGGAGCAGCCTGTTCTAAACCATCATGCCCAGCTCAACCATTCAGTAGATTCTACCTCCTCATCTGTGTCTCATTTACACACACACATATGCAAGCCCACTAGCAGTGCCAACACTAACAGGTGCAAAGTGATACATTCTTTCTTATCCCAAAACAATGGCAAAACAATATTTATTTATTTATTTATTAGGACTTTAACGTCATGTTTTACACACTGTGGGGGTGGCACGGTGGCTCCGTGGGTAGCACTGTCGCCTCACAGCAAGAAGGTCCTGGGTTTGATCCCCAAATGGGGCGGTCCGGGTCCTTTCTGTGTGGAGTTTGCATGTTCTCCGTGTCTGCGTGGGTTTCCTCCGGGAGCTCCGGTTTCCTCCCACAGTCAAAAGACATGCAAGTGAGGTGAATTGGAGATATAAAATTGTCCATGACTGTGTTCGATATAACCTTGAGAAGTGACGAACCTTGTGTAACGAGTAACTACCGTGTGTCTGTCATGAATGTAACCAAAAAAGTGTAAAACATGACGTTAAAATCCTAATAAACAAACAAACAAACACACTGTGGTAACATTCATGACAGAAATGGTAGTTACTGGTTACACAAGTTTAATGTCAAACACAGTCATGGACAATTCTGTACCTCCAATTAACCTGCATGTCTTTGTGCTGTGGGAGGAGATTGGTGCCCCCAGAGGAAACCCACGCAGACACGGGGAGAACATGCAAACTCCACACAGAATGGACATGGTGACATGGTGGTGGTGTTAGTGTGTGTTGTGCTGGTATGAGTGGATCAGACACAGCAGTGCTGATGGGACTTTTAAAACACCTCACTGTCACTGCTGGACTGTGAATAGTCCACCAACCAAAAATATCCAGCCAACAGCGCCCCATGGGCAGCATCCTGTGACCACTGATGAAGGTCTAGAAGATGACCAACTCAAACAGCAGCAATAAATGAGCGATCGTCTCTGACTTCTACAAGGTGGACCAACTAGGTAGGAGTGTCTAATAGAGTGGACAGTGAGTGGACACAGTATTTAAAAACTCCGGCAGTGCTGCTGCCACTCTTACCAGCACAACACACACTAACACACCACCACCATGTCAGTGTCACTGCAGTGCTGAGAATCATCCACCACCTAATAATATCTGCTCTGTGGGGGGCCTGATCATTGAAGAACAGGGTGAAAGCAGGTTAAAAAGGTATATAGAGAAACAGGTGGACAACAGTCAGTAATTGTAGAACTTCAAAGTGCTTTAATATGGTAAGTGGAGCTGATAAAATGGACAGTGAATGTAGGAACAATGAGGTGGTTTTAATGTTATGGCTGATCAGTGTAGTTTTGCACGGTATTTTCCCAATTGCATTTCAACTAAGATATATTGATATAAAACTATAACCTTACAAGAAGGATGTTTTAATTATTTAATCATAATTGTATCACTTTTTGAAGAAATTTAAATAGTTGCAGAAATAACAGAAATTCCAAAACTGCTTTTATATGCGGTACGTTTCTTACAAATACGTGTAAACTATTGACCCTTACTAAAAATCCCAGCACTAACGACAAATCGTATCCATAATATTTTTATCTTGGCTCTTTTTCATCCATATCTGTACTGTTATGGCATGTATAGCTGCTAGTGGACCATCGGTGAGGTAATACGTGGTGTGCTGTGGGGTTTTTTGACAGATCAAGTGACATTATGTGCAAGCCTGTAGTCATACCTGCATATCTCATCCTCCAGAAGTCCTACCATCTGCTGCTGTGCTGAAGGTGTGTGTCTTTCCCCTACTTAACTTTCTGATTGTTTTTTCTGGTGTCATTCAGTCCCATTGGATGTGAAATGTCTCAGGCTATGTTTTGGAAATGTTGAGTGAACCCCTAGTGTTTTATCTGGTGCTGTGTGTCTTGGAAGGATAAGCTTAGGTGTAGTGATAAGGTAAATAGGAAAGCAGAGCTGGGGAGTGGCAGGGGACCTGACATCAGTTCAGATCTATCGTGACTGACACAAAAGGTGAATGATCAAGACCAACAAGTCAATGATATCCTATTACATGATAATATTTGAACTATGCTTTTATTTAAAGCAGCATATAGTCCAATCAATCAAGGGTTAGGGACTTTGCTCAAGGATCAAACAGTGGTAACTTGGCAGTAGAGGGTGTTGCATGTATTTACATCACAGTAAGCAAAATACAATTGTGTCCTTATGTATTGAAAATCATTGAGGGTTAATGGCCTTGTTCAGGTGCTTAACAGTGGCAACTTGGCAAAGGTAGGGCTTGCCAATAGCTCAGTGCATGAACCAGTGAGCTAACACTGCCCAGTCATTTTAAATTTAAGCACTTGGCAAACACTTATATCCAAAGTGGCTGGCAACTGATTTGTAATACAATCGAATAAAAGAAGTAAAGGTCTTGCTCAAGGACCCAGTAGTGAGTTCATACTGTAAAATTAAAGATTTACAATGTAATATATTGAAATGGAAGTAAACTAAACACTCATTGAACACGTTATTGTTCATACCTATCACCTACCATATGAATGAACTGGGTATACAAATAGTCTAGACCATCTGTTGCTTTGCATGCTGTACCCTATTAATCATTTGAAAGACTTGTCATGACGGTTTATAAATGGTTTAACAAACACATATCAAATTATATGAAGAAGTGACACTCTAGAAGTGATATCACTTTTAACTGGAAAAAATCTTATCTTGAATTACTCCCATTTTGAACTGTGTTGGTCATTCAAATGTATATAATTGTTAACTGATGTTGATTACAAACAGGTTATGTGTAGCAACTTGGAAAAAATGTTTTTAGTAGCAGCAGATACTGGCAACTGTAACTGTCAACAATAACATTTGTATATATTACCAACACGGTTTTCTTGTGAATGTGGTTGTCATAAATTTGTCATCTGCAGTAAGTAATGCTGAGACCCAAGTTTCTCAAGATGATGCGCACAGCTGTCAGATTGTCTTATTTGTTTTGATTAAACCAGGAGAAATTCAGTAAAAGCAAAAGGACTGACATCTGTTTAAATGACTAACACTGGATGTGCAGTATTTTGCATGGTGAATCCTTCTAGTAATAGTAGCAACTTTTAACCTTTAGTATGAATCTGTAATCACAATATAGCGGTAAAACATGCTAGCACATCAGAGCTGATATCTCTAAGTCAAATCAAATTAAATCAATTGAAATCTTAGCTCTGCTACCGACAGGCTGGTAGTCTACACGGACAATGATTGGCTCATCCATTAGGGTTGGATGCTGGAGGGGATTACCTATAACTGATGCAAATACAATCTTTTCTGGCTGATTGATGTGCCTGCACAGAGATGGGGGATAGTGGAGATTAGTGCATGACTCTCTGCGCGAGACCTCGCGCAGGTGAAAAAATGTAGTCAGCTACTGCACACATGTCTGAGGGGGTGTGTATATGTCGTGGCTCTCCTCGGTCAGGGGTGGAGGTCAGCAGCAGTAGAGATGACTAGATTAGGAGGAAAATTTTTAAAATGCAAACAAGTTGATGTATCTGTAGTTAGTCTGATATGTAAACCTGCAGAATGATACCCCTACTGCCCTGGCGCACCAGACATTTGCCACTTCTGTCCTGCTCGTGATTCTGCCCTGTCCGGCACCACACCAGCAGCACCGTGTGACACCAGACATTATGCCAGTTTCACACAGGCCACAGCTGATGCAAAAACAAAAATGGTGAAAGTACAGATGCTCAGCACAGTGGTGGCAGTTTTATTGAGACATCATGAGGAAGATCAGCAGTGAAGCAGATGTTTAATATTCTGTCCATTCTTCCTCTTTCTGTATCTCTGAGAGTGCATGTCAGCCTTCTGATAAAGCTACCCACCACATCTTATCTCAAATGTTAAACCTTAATGTTTTTCATGTGCCAGGCTTTCATTTTAATCCCAGTTCTGCCTTTTAAATTGTCTTGACTGTTAGGAATTCATATTGTTGGATACCTTGAGGTTTATTGTTCAATGTTAAGTGCTTTAATGTCTTGGTTTCTACCTATCCATTTTTAATTAAGTACTGATGATTTATATGTAAATTAGTCATCCATGTAACAAAAATGACACTTGAGGCATTTAATATATTAAGTTAAATAATGTAATTGTTCTCTTTTATATTCATTCTAAAAAGGAGATTATAAGAAAATGGTTCAAATACAGCAAACCCAAGTTTTACTTAATCAAAAGTATTTGGACCTGACCATGAACCTGATCAACAGCCCATTTTAATACCATGGACATTAATTTGGGATCTCACCCTCCCCACCCCTTATCTGTCAGCTATAACAACCTCTATTTAGACTAGATTCAGAATTTATACAGCCTGGAACTGATCAATGATTTATTATAGGTGTTAAGTGAGGTTGAGGTCAGGGATCTATGCAGGCCACTGGAGCTCCTTCACAGAAAACTAATTAAGGGCATTAAGGGCCTCGTTAGAGCTCTTGCTTTTCACCAGAGCACATGCAAAAACCATTTCAACACATTTTTTGTAAAGAGCAACTACTACATTTGGAATGGACTTGACTGGATTGTACAATCCACATACCTTTGAGAGGCTTAAGGTGAGATATTTGGGAAGCCTAATTTTAGTCTAATCAAGCCTTTAGAAACCAGTTTATGTGTCTTAAGCCATTGTTCTGTTAAAACATTGAATTGCTTACAATATTTTAACATCTGGCTGATGGTTTGAAGTTGTTTTCATTTTTCTGTAATGCACCAGTTCCACTCATAGCAAAACAGTCACTGAACTTTTTACCACCACCATCATGCTTCAGATTTATGGTAGATCTGTTTTTTATTGGTTCTTGGATTACATCGGCACATTCGGACAAAGCAGAAATTGACAGCAGGGGTTGTCTCCCTGTCCATCGGCAAAAATGTTACAGCATTATGTTAAAATCCTTTGACTGCTACGACATACATGTCACATATGCACTCCTTTGACATGTCCTTGTCAGGTTACAAACCTTGAACTAATTCACTTTTTCAATTTCTTTTTTCTTTCGATTGCTCCCGTATTCAGGGGTCGCCACCGCTGATCTGGTCTACATAACAAACTCGGCACTGTCTTTATGCCAGATGCCCTTCCTTACACAATCCTCCTATTTATGTGGGCTTGGGAACGGCACTGAGAGTGCATGGAGCAGTGCACCTCCATATGGCTAATATAGCCAGTAACACTGCTAACATTCAAACCTACCTACTTCCCAGATTTCAGCAGTAGTGGGCTAATGTAATGTACCACTGCTCTACCCAAACACTTTCCAAAATACATATATGCCCACAGTTGCTGTGTATTCAGTTTACAATATACACTAGCTCTGACCTTTACTGAAGACATGATCTTCTGTTTGTACAGATGACCTTTGATCTATTTGTACAGATGACCTTTCACTGTGTATGGAAAGAATGCATCACCATGGTATATGTGTTCTTCCAACAGACTCTACTGGTATCTTCAAGCAGTCCAGATTTACAGGGAAATAAAAGAAAATGAATAGAAAAGCTAACAATATGTAGCTATATGTTTTTACTTTAATTTTAAAGTACAAGGTCAATTACAGGGAGATCTAACAACTGTAAATGTAAGACTCTTTATTAAAGTTTAAGGAGCGCTAAATTAACCCCTGCTTATGGTGCTATTCAACAAAAATTAATGGTCAGTGAAGCATATGCTTAGTAAAATAAAATGTAATTGTAGCTCAGCAGAACAAGTGCACTTGTTCCTGATTCTGAATTGTACCGCTATAATTTGGGAACATCTCTGAGCAGTGAGATCTGAAATTGCCTGAAATATATTTTTTTAAATCAATAGAAAGGACAATAAAATCTAATATTAAGCCAAACCAACATATATTTTTAACATATATATTTTTATTTATTAATTCTCAAATAATATAATTTTACATTTTTATAATTTTCAAATGATTACATAGATAAGACACCAATCCATTGCAGGGAAAACAAACTTACCAATTTGTTTACATCTAAGGACAATTTGCAAACACATGGAAATGCAAAACGTCTCACAGACAGTAAAATCTTTGCAGACAAAAACATAAAATGCCAGATTTCACACAGATTGTGACTAGAGGTGGGGATTGAACCCAGGTAACCAGAACCCTGGTGCTGTGTGGCATGCACTTTAATATATATACACTGACCAGCCATAACATTAAAACCATCTCCTTGTTTCTACACTCACTGTCCATTTTATCAGCTCCACTTACCATATAAAAGCACTTTGTAGTTCTACAATTACTGACTGTAGTCCATCTGTTTCTCTGCATGCTTGTTAGCCCCCTTTCATGCTGTTCTTCAATGGTCAGGACTCCCAGGACCACTACAGAGCAGGTATTATTTGGGTGGTGGATCATTCTCACCACTGCAGTGACACTGACATGGTGGTGGTGTATTAGTGTGTGTTGTGCTGTTATGAGTGGATAAGACACAGCAGTGCTGCTGGAGTTTAAAAAAAAAACACTATCACTGCTGGACTAAGAATAGTCCACTAACCAAAAATATCCAGCCAACAGCGCCCCGTGGGCAGCATCCTGTGATCACTGATGAGGGTCTAGAAGATGACCAACTCAAACAGCAGCAATAGATGAGCATCTACAAGATGGACCAACTAGGTAGGAGTATCTAATAGAGTGGACAGTGAGTGGACATGGTATTTAAAAACTCCAGCAGCGCTGCTGTGTCTGATCCACTCATGTCAACACAACACACACTAACACACCACCACCATGTCATTGTCACTGCAGTGCTGAGAATGATCCACCACCTAAATAATACCTGCTCTGTAGTGGTCCCGACCATTAAAGGACAGGGTGAAAGCAGGCTAAAAAAGTATGTAGAGAAACAGATGGACTACAGTCAGTAATTGTAGAACTACAAAGTGCTTCTACATGGTAAGTGGAGCTGATTAAATGGAGTGAGTGTAGAAACTAAGTGAGTGTAGAAACTAAGAGATGGTTTTAATGTTATGGCTGATCAGTGTATATATACTGTATATATATACAGTATATATATATATATATATAATTGATCTTATATTCCTCTATATAATATACCTAAGCCCTGTATACCTTCCAGAACCTGAAGCAGAGGTAATAAGACAAAAAGACTGATGGATCCTCCTACCACCCAGAATTAATGTTCCGTGAGCTGAATGCACCAATTATTCATTTCTTATTTCTTTAAAAGTGCTGAGTAACTCCCATTGTTATTTATTTTTAATGTATTTGGTGTTGACCTTTCACAATTATACTGAGCAACCTAGAAAATTTCCATCTCAGAATCAGTGGGTGTTTACATTTGGTACTTTTTTTTTTGTTTTTGTTTGTTTATGCATTTTCTTCCCTTTTCTCCCGACTTTTAGTGTGTCCAGTTGCCCGATTGCATCACGCCTCCTCTCCACTAATGCCATCAATGGTGCCATCAATCAGCCAGCAGAGGTCGTAGTTGCAGCAGTTATCCGGCTTACTACTACCCCACCCCTATATAAACAACAAGACAATCGTTGTTCATGTGGCCGCTCAGCCCAGCCAAATGGCAGAGCTGAGATTTGATACGATGTATTCGAGATCCCAGCTCCAGTGTGCTAGTGTGTGTTTTACCGCTGCGCCACCTAAACAGCCTTACATTTGGTACTTAACTGGGATTTAATTTAGACTGACTATTGAGATTCACAAATGCAAGTTAAGACTTTACAATGCACAGCAGATACCATATTTCAACAATTATTAGATAAGCCACAATTAGACTTCTCTAAGCTTAAGCTTACGTGTAATAGATGGCACAATGTAAATGTATCGTATTCTGACAAGTCTAACTTCTGATGGTTTAAGGAAATAATGGATGTTGTGTTCTCTAGGCCACATAGCAAGAGGACCAAGTCTGGGTCTCCCATGGTATGGGGTGAATTGTGCTCCTGTGATAGATATCCTAAACATAGAGAGTGCCAACAACGTTAAAAGGTATATATACATTTCTATGCAAATTATACTGCCTTTAAATTATACTGTTACAGCAACATACATATTTAGAGAGTTGCTAAACATGTGCTAGACTGGCCTGCCTGCAGTTCAGATCTATCTCCTATTGAAATCATGTTGTAAATTTGTTAGGCATTATTTGTTTTGCAGTGTGAAACTGACAAGATAAGAAGATGGATAGGTTGGTGTCTTCAGTCCAAGCTGTAGTATTGTAGTGTAGTGTTTTTAAGCTGGATTTTTTTTAATGCATAATCATGGGGCTAGAAAGTTCCCAGAAAAGAGGCAATGATTCTGAAAAGTTATTTCTGACTAAGATCGGAATGTTATCTTTTAAAGTAAAAAGCTTGCGACGAGAGTCTCACAGACAAACCAAAATTACAATTTAAGACTCAAAAAATTCTATCTAGATCACTAAAGTCCTAACATACCCACAGTCTTAATATTACTGACTTGGTAGAGAACATTGGATAAAATGAATAAAAGAATACAAGTAGCACATTTAAGTACAGTGAAAGAAAAAAGCAAAGGTCAAAAAAAAAAAGATTAATAATAATGTAGTGGGGATGAATGTACAGTACGCAGTTCATCAAACACTAATGCGGCAGTAATGCTTACTGGGACGTGACAGCCGAGTGCTGAGCTGCAATCTTTTAGCACCGTGATGAATGGTCAGTGTTTGCTCATGAGGTACACAGTGCTAGGCATGGGTAAAAAAAAATCAGGCCTGGGTCACATCCACCTGCACCTGTCAGCCCCAAGGGTTCACATTATTGGTAAGATACAGTATGTGTTTCAACAGTGTTCTTCAGGCTGTTGCACAGGCACACAGTCATAATTTAATGTTTTATAGTGTGTTTGCACTATTACCATTCGGACTGATGCTGCAAAGCTGTCTCTGTGAGGTTCCTGAACCACATGTCATGGCAATGTTATTACACCATGGTGATTTATTCAGCTAAGGTTGTAATCATATAGAGTGCCTTGTGGATGAAATGTTTCAATTACTTCACATAGATAGTCATTTGTGGGTCAGTTTGTGTAGATTTTATTGTGAGGTCTATTTATATGGTAGAGACGATCCACAAAACCAGGATCAAAAGAGGATTTAAAAAAAGTCTGGGATTTAATCATACAAAAGCAGTTTTCGTAGAAGGATACAAGACCGCCTCAAAGGCACTGGTCAGATCTTGTAAGTCAGGACTGTCCATCATAAGGAAGTGGAAAAATAAGATAAAGCACAGCCACACTGCTAGGTCTGGCCATCCACTGGCCAAATCTTAATCAACAAACTAGGAGGTTTGAGTAAAACTAAATATTACTCAAAATAAGTTGTAGAGGTCAGTAGCTGTGACTAAGGGTTATATCCATTTATAATATACTATTTTTTAGATTTGCAAGGCTGAAGCTCTTACTGTACCAACCTTAAAAATGTGTAAATGACCTTTGCCAAGGGCACTGACACAGCCCCATACCATGACAGACCCTGACTTTTGGACTTGTTGCTGATAACAGTCTGGATGGTTCTTTTCGTCTTTGGTCTGGAGCACACGGCGTTCATTTTTTTCCCAAAAAGACCTGGAATGCTGATTCATCTGACCACAATACACGTTTCCACTGTGTGATGGTCCATCCTAGATGTCTCCAAGCCCAGAGAAGTTGACGCCGTTTCTGGACATGATTAACATAAGGCTTCTTTTTTGCACAGTAAAGTTTTAAGTGGCATTTGTGCATGTAACTCTGTATTGCAGTGCTTGGCAAAGGTTTGCCAAAGTAATCCCTCATCCATGTGGTTATATCAGCTATTGTTGAGTGGCGGTTCTTGATGCAGTGCCATCAACAAATATGAATTATTGTAACATATTGTTACATACTGTTTAAAATCGCAGATAAATATACACTGATCAGCCATAACATTAAAACCACCCCTTGTTTCTACACTCACTGTCCATTTTATCAGCTCCACTTACCGTATAGAAGCACTTTGTAGTTCTACAATTACTGACTATAGTCCATCTGTTTCTCTGCATACTTTGTTAGCCTGCTTTCATGCTGTTCTTTAATGGTCAGGACTCTCCCAGAACCACTACAGAGTAGGTATTATTTGGGTGGTGGATCATTCTCAGCACTGCAGTGACACTGACATGGTGGTGGTGTGTTAGTGTGTATTATGCTGGTATGAGTGAATAAGACACAGCAATGCTGCAGGAGTTTTTAAACACCTCACTGTCACTGCTGGACTGAGAATAGTCCACCAACCAAAAATATCCAGCCAACAGCGCCCCATGGGCAGGGTCCTGTGACCACTGATGAAGGTCTAGAAGATAACCAACTCAAACAACAGCAGTAGATGAGCGATCGTCTCTGACTTTACATCTACAAGGTGGACCAACTAGGTGGGAGTGTCTAATAGAGTGGACAGTGAGTGGACACGGTATTTAAAAACTTCAACAGCGCTGCTGTGTCTGATCCACTCATTCCAGCACAACACACACTAACACACCACCACCATGTCAGTGTCACTGCAGTGCTGAGAATGATCCACCACCTAAATAATACCTGCTCTGTGGTGGTCCTCTGGGGTTCCTGACCATTGAAGGACAGGGTGAAAGCAGGCTTAAAAGGTATGTAGAGAAATAGATGGACTACAGTCAGTAATTGTAGAACTACAAAGTGCATGAATATGGTAAGTGGAGCTGATAAGATGGACAGTGAGTGTAGAAACAAGGAGGTGGTTTTAATGTTATGGCTGATCAGTGTACATTCATATACTTGTATTCTGCAAAGAAACCCACAAAGAAGAGAATGAGACAGAATGGTGAGAAATGAAGGGAGGTGGACTGGAGATCTGATAGATGAGGATGAGCAGTCCTTCTGAACTAATTGAGAATAAATGTCCTGCTGAGTAACATGCACTTCACTCGGCATATGTTTCCAATCTGCAGGACATCAGCTGCTATAATGAGCTCTGGATGAAGGCAATTTAGAAGCAGCGAGGCAGAATATCATGCATTAGAAGAGTGGATCAAAGTATCAGCCAACCAACCAGGTATGTAGTATTTCTTTTCTGTGAATACTTGAAAATGCTCAATATGCATGTTATGTCATTTTGGTTAATATCTATATGTACATTTGTTTGGGGAGTGAAGGCTGGCCCATGTGGTCTGATCCAACAGACGAGTTACTGTAGCTCAAACTGTTGAAGAAGTTAATGCTGGTTCTGTTAGAAAGGTGTCAGAATACACAGTGCATCACAGTTTGTTGCGCATGGGGCTACAGACCAGTCAGGGTGCCTATGCTGACCCCTGTCCACCTTTGAAAGCGCCAACAATGGGCACGTGAGCATCAGGACTGGACCACGGAGCAATGGAAGAAGGTGGCCTGGTCTGATGAATCACGTTTTCCTTTACATCATGTGGATGGCCGGGTGCATGTGCGTCGCTCACCTGAGGGAACACATGGCACCAGGATAATGCGCCCTGCCACAAAGCAAAAATAGTTCAGGAATGGTTTGAGGAGCACAACGAGTTTGAGGTGTTGACTTGGCCTCCAAATTCCCCAGATCTCAATTCAATCGAGCATCTGTGTGATGTGCTGGACATTCATGGAGACCCCACCTCACAACTTACAGGAGTTAAAGGATTTGCTGCTAACATCTTGGTGCCAGATACCACAGCACACCTTCAGGGCTCTAGTGGAGTCCATGCCTCAATGGGTCAGGGCTGTTTTGGCAACAAAAGGGGAACCAACACAATATAATATAACATAACAATGCCTCATCAGTGTAAAAGTACAATATACATTTCAATTTATCACAAGTCTTATCAGATCTCAGTGTAAGCCACTGGAGTTCCATGCTGGAATAGGAAAGGGCCTTCCCCAAACAGGCATGAAATAAATGGATGTATATTAACACATGCGTGTTGTAGCATCATGGTCTGGTACGGCAGCACCACTGCTGCTGAACACAATGCCCTTCAAAGGGTGGTGAAAACTGCACGGCACATCACAGCAACCACACTCCCACCCATACTGGACATTTACAGCAAAAGATGTCTGAGGAAAGCCAGGGATATATCCTCTGACCCCACACACCCCAGCCACTTCCTGTTCCAGCCACTGCCATCTGGGAAGAGGTACCAGAACATCTGAGCTAGAACCACCACACTTAAGAACAGTTTCTATCCATGAGCAGTTAAACTGGTCACACCTGCAATACCAACCAGAACATGAACGTACACAATACTGACTGTCACCCCACACATTACAGGTTCTTAGCTTTCTCATACACTAAACTCACCAAAGGACTGTACCTTCTCATTGCACATGCACTTTAACTGAACTCTACAGTATATCTAAGCCGTACATCTTGTTTACTTAAACCTAAGCTGCTAACACTACCTCAGACCTGTCTATGCACCTTGTCAATGCACCTTTGTCTTTGTCTGTGCACCTTGTCTAAGCACCTTTTATGTGTGCACCTTGTCTTTTTTCCCTCCCCCATCCCTTCTCCCCTATTGTCTTTGCACTATTGTCTTTCATGTAGGAGATGTAGCCTGACAGTGTTTTGTTTCCATTTTATCAGCTCCACTTACCGTATAGAAGCACTTTGTAGTTCTACAATTACTGACTGTAGTCCATCTGTTTCTCTGCATGCTTTAGCCCCCTTTCATGCTGTTCTTCAATGGTCAGGACTCTCCCAGGACCGCTACAGAGTAGGTATTATTTGGTTGGAATGACACTGACATGGTGGTGGTGTGTTAGTGTGTATTGTGCTGGTATGAGTGGATAAGACACAGCAATGCTGATGGAGATTTTAAACACCTCCCTGTCACTGCTGGACTGAGAATAGTCCACCAACCAAAAATATATTCTGCCAACAGCGCCCCGTGGGCAGCGTCCTGTGACCACTGATCACTGGTCTAGAAGATGACCAACTCAAACAGCAGCAATAGATGAGTGATCGTCTCTGACTTTACATCTACAAGGTGGACCAACTAGGTAGGAGTGTCTAATAGAGTGGACAGTGAGTGGACACGGTATTTGAAAACTCCAGCAACGCTGCTGTGTCTGATCCACTCATACCAGCACAACACACACTAACACACCACCACCATGTCATTGTCACTGCAGTGCAGAGAATGATCAACCACCTAAATAATACCTGCTCTGTAGTGGTCCTCTGTGGTCCTGACCATTAAAGAACAGGGTGAAAGCAGACTAAAAAAGTACGTAGAGAAATAGATGGACTACAGTCAGTAATTGTAGAAATTCAAAGTGCTTCTATATGGTAAGTGGAGCTGATAAAATGGACAGTGAGTGTAGAAACAAGGAGGTGGTTTTAATGTTATGGCTGATCAGTGTATATACCAACATGTGCAACATGTGTGGCTGAAATATCTGAACTCAATAGTTAAAAGAGGGTTCCATGTAGAATTAAGAATGTGACTACAAAAGTTACCTTATTAAGGGTTTACTTACACTAGGCAAAATGACTTTGCATGATTGTAGTCCCTAAACTAAACACTGAGATGATCCATTTCAAAACCTAGAAATGCAACAGTAACATAATGCCTTATTGTTAAAATAATAAATCTGTAGTGTATCATAACACATAAAAACTTATCAGGACGAAAAATAATAATGTAACACACTGTAGGTAACACTGTATTTGCATTGTTTGCCAGAAAATTGCAACTTAATCAGGTTTACCAAGAATGTAACTAAAATTACAGCCTTACTGTTTAGGCTTCACCCTTAAAAGCCTGGTACTTCTGTGATGATGATAATAGCAGCCCACTGTGTCAGATAAGGACTTGAAAATTAGACCATCCATTAAAACTCAAGAACAAGCATGAATATTCAAGCTCTTTTCTCTTTCGCTTTCTAGCTTTATCCCTCTTTCACTTTAAGTGTTTTAGCTTCCAGGTTTTTAATCAAATTATACAAAAAGACAAGGCTGAGACCATAAAAACCAATTATGGTATACACCGATCAGACATAACATTAAAACCACCTCCTTTCTACACTCACTGTCCATTTTATCAGCTCCACTTACCATATAGAAGCACTTTGTAGTTCTACAATTACTGACTGTAGTCCATCTACTTCTCTACATACTTTTTTAGCCTGCTTTCACCCTGTTCTTCAATGGTCAGGACCCCCACAGGACAACTACAGAGCAGGTATTATTAGTTTTTAAACACCTCACTGTCACTGCTAGACTGAGAATAGTCCACCAACCAAATATATCCAGCCAACAGCACCTCGTGGGCAGCGTCTTGTGACCAATGATGAAGGTCTAGAAGATGACCAACTCAAACACCAGCAATAGATGAGCGATCGTCTCTGACTTTACATCTACAAGGTGGGCCAACTAGGTAGGAGTGTCTAATAGAGTGGACAGTAAGTGGACACGATATTTAAAAACTCCAGCAGCGCTGCTGTGTCTGATCCACTCATACCAGCACAACACACACTAACACACCACCACCATGACAGTGTCACTGCAGTGCTGAGAATGATCCACCACCCAAATAATACCTGCTCTGTGGTGGTCCTGTGGGGGTCCTGACCATTGAAGAATAGGGTGAAACTACAGATGGACTACAGTCAGTAATTGTAGAACTACAAAGTGCTTCAATATGGTAAGTGGAGCTGATAAAATAGACAGTGAGTGGTTTTAATTTTATGGCTGATCTGTGTACACAACTACAGAATATAAGATACCAATTTTTTCTATTCATAATATAGAAATACATGCGTATGTAACCCTCAACATTAATGTTGCTCTCACAAATGCACCCCCACATGGGATTGCTCTCCATTTCATTAGCATGCTAACCACAGTGCATAATAACCTACTATTTTTCAGCTAAAAGCCACCTCAGATTGTACAACCTCAAAAGCTTTTCTTTTTCAAAAGATAATGGGTACTGTAGTAGATATGAATATTATATTCACATTTCCACAGTTGTCTTCATAGACATACATTTGTTCGTAGACTTGTGTAGTAGTGATGCATTTGTTGATGTAGACTAAAGTATTCCCAAGCACATATGGTTAACTTTATTACAAACAATAAATGTATTACAAAAGTGTTTGGGTTTTAATGCAGAGCTGTCTGAGGGATTAAAGGTCACAGGCTTTTAATATTGGTTTTCAGCCATCATTTTTACACACAACGATTTTTCTCAACTTTTCTATGTTAACAATGTAGATGGTGTCAGCTTTAAATGGACTGTAGATGGTAAGTTTAGCATTTTTTAATACTGCATTAAGAAACATGGGTTTTAAATTGCCGGATTATTAATAAAGCATGACAAACTTTGAGCCACACTTGCCTGTAAATGACTGTAAATAGTCACTTTATGCTTCTTTATTACACAATCATGATGCACCACCTGTGACCTTTTCTCCTGTTACCTGTGAGATGTTTCAGAACATGTGTATTTGTATTTAACCATCCTGCAAACCTCACAGTCTTACAATGTCCCAGTCCCAACCTTTGTCACGGGACGAGGAGGCGGTACCGCGATTCTCTTTAGAAAGAAATGTAGGTTTTCCACAGTATCTGTTCTTCATTCACTTGATTGTTCAATGTTAACTGTATATGTTTTGTATTGTCTGTGTATTGTTGTTTACCTGCTCTGTAAGATGTAAGGTGCCCTTGAGTGCTTTGAAAGGCGCCTATAAATAAAACGCATTATTATTATTATTTGGAATGTGCTACATGCATCAAATTAAAAATTAAAGAATGAAAAATAATAATTTAATGACTTGTTGTATATATAGGAGCTGTATATACACTGTGGTAAAATCGCCATCTCTGAGAACATTCACTATAGTTTCAGTGTTTTTTATTTGCTGATAAGAGAGACCCTGTAATACTTGGCATCTCCACACTTAAGCATAACAGATAGAATAAAGTGGGATGTGATTTTTGTCAGAAAATGCAGATAAAATAAAATTTAAAGTGAACAGTGCTGGCCTGAATGCTTGCACATATCTTTTCACATATATCTTTGGCTACTTGCTTTCAAAGCCTTAATTCCTTTTTAATTAAAACACCATCCAAAGCACAGTTTGCTTTTGTTAAATCAATGTTTGCAATTAGAGAGCCTCATTTCTTGCCGGATAGTGGAATGTCTAGTAATCTGAAGTGATTTGTTTTTTCTAGTTAAAAAGTTCCCTTTCATTATCTCTTTTTAAATTTCCATTAGAACTACAGATTACATTATTTATTCAGGCATGGCAAAATATTCTGCATGTACTGCACTGCTAAGAGGTAATTAAAGGCCTTGGGGAAATTCTGCTGTGAATTAAAAGCATATCACGGAGGCAGTGCAACAATATGATGCTTTTACAAAACGTAAAATGCATTTAATGGTTATGAATGAAGTGCTCTTGGAAGTAATTGAATTTACCAGGGGAAGTCATTTATATGGTTACTATATGGCAGAAACAGTTTGTTAAAGTCACTAGCAGTTTAACTGCAGTAGTCTACATTTACTATAAAATATAAATTCAACCCAGTTTTTAATGGTTGTTAATAAAATCCTAAATATAGGATATATTTAGGATATATTTAGTCAATAACATACATACTTAGAATTTCAAATGCACAGTATCTTAAAGTGATCAGCCTTAAACCATTGCAGTTGTAGAGATGTTTTTTTACATACAACTTTTCCACGGATGCTTTATTTTTGCTTAACACCTTAGATATAGTTTATCCATGATCACCTCCAGTTGCAGTCATTGATTTCTAGGAAGGATGGCTAATGTCATAGTAGCTATGCTAATAAATTAATCTTCCAGTTTTATTTAGTTTAGATGGGGAGTCTGACCTCAGCTTTAAATAGTGGACTGAACTGAGCCTCTAGCTCAGTCTGTCATCCAGATGTGAGCTTCTCTAGAATGAGATTTAATATGACTTGTTGATGCTAAGCTGTCAGACCTCAGTACATGTTTAGTACATGCTGTAATCAAAAGTACAGTATTTCAGAGCCAATATAGTGACATCCATCAATGATGCATGCTAGTTTTAACTGTAATGATGTTTGAGGGGGTCAAATGTCAATTCCTCAAAAAATTTTAATGGACTTATGCAATGTATAGAGTAAAGTACTATTTTATTTACATTTTACATAGTCACATACACTGATCAGACATAACATTATGACCACCTCCTTGTTTCACTCACTGTCCATTTTATCAGCTCCACTTACCATATAGAAGCACTTTGTAGTTCTACAGTTACTGACTGTAGTCCATCTGTTTCTCTACATACCTTTTTAGCCTGCTTTCACCCTGTTCTTCAATGGTCAGGACCACCGCAGGTATTATTTAGGTGGTGGATCATTCTCAGCACTGCAGTGACACTAACATGGTGGTGGTGTGTTAGTGTGTGTTGTGCTGGTATGAGTGGATCAGACACAGCAGCGCTGCTGGAGTTTTTAAATACCGTGTCCACTCCTACCTAGACACTCCTACCTAGTTGGTCGGTGGACTATTCTCAGTCCAGCACTGACAGTGAGGTGTTTAAAAACTCCATCAGCATTGCTGTGTCTGATCCACTCATATCAGCACAACACACACTAACACACCACCACCATGTCAGTGTCACTGCAGTGCTGAGAATCATCCACCACCCAAATAATACCTGCTCTGTAGTGGTCCTGTGGGGGTCCTGACCATTGAAGAACAGGGCGAAAGCAAGCTAAAACAAAGTATGCAGAGAAACAGATGGACTACAGTCAGTAATTGTAGATTTACAAAGTGCTTCTACGTTCTTATTTAACCTTTACTCATAAATATTGGTTTTATTTTATTGCACAGAGATCAGAATGGGCTTTGCTCCAGTGGAGGAACACAACCCTACCTTGGACTGAGTGTATACAGGAACAGAAGGAAGTGAGGTTGCCGCAGGGAATCTGAAATAATATTTTACCCTCATCCCTTCTACTGACAAAATTCATTAGGAAGGAACTAAGTTCTGGCTCAGAAAAATTTAGGCATAGACAGATTGAGGTACTGACCTGTGCAAATTTTCTGTGATTGGTATCAGATGGGTCAAGTCAATTTTCTAACAGAGAAATAAAATACGATTTAACCTTCCTAAAAAACTGCTTCCACATGAGGTGTCAGAATTATTTGTTCCTAAGTACAGAGTAAAACTGTGGTGTGAAAAGTTATTAACATGTTTTTAATTGCCTGAATAATTTTAGATTATTAAGCAAATTAATTGAAGCTACTTGTGTGTAAAACATGATGTTAAAATCCTAATAATTAAGGGTGGCACGGTGGCTAAGTGAGTAGCACTGTCGTCTCACAGCAAGAAGGTCCTGGGTTCGATCCCTAGGTGGGGCGGCCCGGGTCCTTTCTGTGTGGAGTTTGTATGTGTTTCTTGTGTCCGTGTGGGTTTCCTCTGTGTGCTCCGGTTTCCTCCCACAGTCCAAAGACATGCAAGTAAGGTGAATTGGAGACACTAAATTGTCCATGACTGTGTTCGATATTACCCTCGTGAACCTGTCATGAATGTAACCAAAGTGTGTAAATCCTAATAAAATAAAACAAACAAACCTAATAAATAAATAATTGTATTACTTTATTTATTACTTTATTTATTTAAGAAAAACAGTTCTACATACATATTAACGTTGTTTGGTAAACTACTTTAAATCAGACTCTAGGTTTTGAAAATACTAATTTTGTAATTGTTATTTATATTTAATATTTACATATATAAACATGTGAGCTTGATTTTCTGTTTTTAAACTGTCCTGTTGCGTAACCCAATTATGCCTCATTATCAGCTGATGAACTTTATTGTTCCCCTAACAATGGCAAATTCTCCTGTTACTATCTTACTACCACAGCCATGTTTGACTGTTGATTCTTTCTTAGAAATGCCGTGAGTGCTAGTGTATCCGCTACCATGTTAGCATACATTAGGAAATGGTTTTCACTTCCTCAGATAAGTTAGCATAGTTATTACAGAATCCTGCTGTTGCCCTGTCTCTTGCTGTATATGAAAGATAATTAAAGACCCACTTTTTTATTTAGAACTTAATTCTGAACTATGCATGAACTAACATCTCAGTCATTCAACAAAAAAACCTTCCTGTTTAAGATTTGACAAGAATACTTCCACAGTTGTTCCTAAGCCCTAAGTGTTTAATCACAATTTTTAAAACACTTACTGTTACCATTCTAGGTTACTTTCCTTACTTTTATTACTCTTGCTCTTTTTATTGTTGGTAAATTTGGTCTACCTCAATGCCTACCTTTTTTCTATGCTCTAGTCCACAACCTCATGTTGTGTATTCTTGCTTTGGGAAACACAACAAAGCACCTGCATGTTTTTACATTTACATTTACATTTTCAGCATTTAGCAGACGCTTTTATCCAAAGCGACTTACACAATGACTTTTTAGGGGGTAAAATAAAAAGTCATTAGAATTAGAACACTATAAACCACTATATATAGATATAAGTGTATATGATATCAATAATTCTCTGAGATGCTAGATTTATGGATTCCAAATTTGGTACATTTGCACATGTGTGAAATAGGTTTTCGAGCATGTTACATTGTGGCCCTGAATACTGATCTCTGATGTGCTTTAAGTGAACTCAGGTGCAGACCTGAGCTATGAGTAATGTAATTTGCCTTTGAGGCTGGGCATCAAGTAATGTGACTGGTCGATCATCACATAACTTTCGATTTCAGGTTTCAGGCTGAATGGTACCAGGATCCTGTGATCAGAGGCTAAATTACAGGGTCTATATAAACCCTGTGTAACCACAAGTCATAAGAACACTGTATTATGTTAACATGTGCAGTACTTTGAGTGTAAGGCTTCTCCAGATGTGGAAAGTTAAACAGTTAAGAAGCATTAGATACATATTCAAGGCATCAGTAAAATTAACAATCAGTTGATACAAAGGTTTACATTTTGCATCACATTGTGCAAAGAATTCCTTTCGGGACACTCTAGGGGCATTGGGATGTTCCCAATTAAGTTTGGAAGGACTCGGATAAGGCATAACATTAAAACCACCTCCTTGCAACTACACTCACTGTCCATTTTATCAGCTCCACTTACCATACAGAAGCACTTTGTAGTTCTACAATTACTGACTGTATTCCATCTGTTTTTCTACATACTTTTTTAGCCTGCTTTCACCCTGTTCTTCAATGGTCAGGACCCCCACAGGACCGCTACAGAGTAGGTATTATTTGGGTGGTGGGTCATTCTCAGCACTGCAGTGACACCACTGACACAGTGGTGGTGTGTCAGTGTGCGTTGTGCTGGTATGAGTGGATAAGACACAGCAGCGCTCACTGTCACTGCTGGACTGAGAATAGTCCACCAAACAAAAATATCCAGCCAACAGCGCCCTGTGGGCAGCGTCCTGTGACCACTGATGAAGGTCTAGAAGATGACCAACTTAAACACCAGCAATAGATGAGCGATCGTCTCTGACTTTACATCTACAAGGTGGACCAACTAGGTAGGAGTGTCTAATAGAGTGGACAGTGAGTGGACACTGTATTTAAAAACTCCAGCAGCGCTGCTGTGTCTGATACACTCATACCAGCACAACACACACTAACACACCACCACCATGTCAGTGTCACCGCAGTGCTGAGAATCATCCACCACCTAAATAATACATGCTTTGTGGTGGTCCTGACCATTGAAGAACAGGGTGAAAGCAGGCTAAAAAGGTATGTAGAGAAACAGATGGAATACAGTCAGTAATTGTAGAACTACAAGTGTTTCTATGTGGTAAGTGGAGCGTAGAAACAAGGAGGTGGTTTTAATGTTATGGCTGATCGGTGTATACATAGTCACTATTAGTATTAGCTGTTACTGAGAGCCTTGTTGCTGCATTTTGAAAATGAACAAGACAGATCAGAAGCTTTGTAGTAATACATTGTAGAGCTGCAAAAATATAAAGACTTAAAAATCCAAAATGTTCCTAAAACTACAAGAAGACAGTCATCTCCTGCACTCCAACTGTATGTAATGAAAACTAGAAAAGTACAACAGTTTAATCTCGCTGCACTTTACCTGGAATTTTTTCACTTGACAAGCTGACTTGTAAATGCTACAAAGGTTCAATGCTTTTTCCAATGCTTTCTTTAAAGGCGAGAGCAGAAAAAAGGTGAAGTGGAATACCTGACCCTGAGTAAATCGGGCATCATGCTTCTTTGGGCTTCAGAATGCTGTGAGATTGCTTGACTTCACTGAGTCTGAACCTTAATAGAAAAGTAACAAGAAGCATAAACAAACAGAGAACTGATGTGGCTAAGACAGAGCTAAATCACTTTAAAGATGTTTTGTGTCAGTGAAAGTGCTTTACAAATAAACTTCAGATATCTAATATTGAGAAGTTTACTACAGTAATTAATAATTAAAATTGATAATACATAATCAGAAAATACAACAAAAACTTGTATTATGTGTACTGCACCAACTGCATCTATTCACCTGCATGCGGTGGGTTCATATGGGGATTCGTATCACGCACAGATTTCCATGATCCCTGTCTTATTGTGCAGGCGGCATCAATCAGCCAGCAGAGGCCGTAATTACAGCAGTTATGAGGAAACCTTGTTCAGCCATTGTCCTGCCCCCTACAGACACACAGCCAATTATGTGTCTGTGTAGGCGTCTGCCCGGCTAAAATACGAACTCAAGAGCTTGAGATCTCTCTGCTCTCCACATGGGCTAGCATATTTTACTGCTGAGCACCAATAATAGATTTTTTAGTTTATTAGTTTATATATACATACATATAAAATATATGTGTATATACACCGATCAACCATAACATTAAAACCACCTCCTTGTTTCTACACTCACTACCATATAGGAGCCCTTTGTAGTTCTACAATTACTGACTGTAGTCCATCTGTTTCTTTACATACTTTTTTTAACCTGCTTTTACCCTGTTCTTCAATGGTCAGGACCCCCACAGGACCACCACAGAGCAGGTATTATTTGGGTGGTGGATCATTCTCAGCACTGCAGTGACAGTGACATGGTGGTGGTATGAGTGGATCAAACACAGCAGTGCTCACTGTCCACTCTACTAGACACTCCTACCTAGTTGGTCCACCTTGTAGATGTAAAGTCAGAGACGATCGCTCATCTATTGCTGCTGTTTGAGTTGGTCATCTTCTAGACCTTCATCAGTGGTCACAGGATGCTGCCCACGGGGTGCTGTTGGCTTGATATATATTTGGTTGGTGGACTATTCTCAGTCCAGCAGTGACAGTGAGGTGTTTAAAAACTCCAGAAGCGCTGCTGTGTCTGATCCACTCATACCAGCACAACACACACTAACACACCACCATCATGTCAGTGTCACTGCAGTGCTGAGAATGATCCACCACCCAAATAATACCTACTCTGTAGTGGTCCTGGGAGAGTCCTGACCACTGAAGAACAGCATGAAAGGGGGCTAACAAAGCATGCAGAGAAACAGATGGATTACAGTCAAGAATTGTAGAACTACAAAGTGCTTTTATATGGTAAGTGGAGCTGATAAAATGGACAGTGAGTGTAGAAACAAGGAGGTGGTTTTAATGTTATGGTTGATCAGTGTACTTTCTAGTAGTGCAGTGTCAGTTGACTTTATCAACAGAGCTGATAATTAGCATATATTATTATTTTTTATACTTCTTTTTTGTGCTTTTTCCACATTCTGGCATTCTACATTATTTCTTATCTGGCTTAAAGCTTACATTTTTTTCCTGAATGTCAGTGCTAAAACTGCTAAAACATCCTGTCTGCTGTTTAAGTCTTCGCACTTCTAAACAGATTGTTCATTGTTCCTCTAATTCTATTCATCCATTTTGTTGCTGGCTGTCCTTTTTCTCTTTTATCTTCAGTGCTTCCAAGCACAATTGTCAATTCTAATAAACTGGATTTTCTTATAATGTATCCAAAATAACAGAGCTTCAGTTTGGCCATCTGGTCTTCAAGTGATAGATTAGGTTTGATTTAGTTTGATTGAAGACACTCTTAAAAGTCTTCTCCAGCACCAAAGTTTAAAGGCATTGTTATTTTTTGTGTCTCGCTTTTTAATTGCCCAGGTTTCATATCCAGCTTATACAGTACAACTGGAAATGCACTAAAGGGTAAAAGGTTAGACCTGGCTGTTTTGCCCAGTGCATAAAATGTTAAATTTAGCTAATTTATTTTTATAGCCAGACTGCTGACTCTTTGCTATACAGCAGTATGTTGGCATTAAAAGTGTCACACTGACCTTTAATTGTAAAAAGAACTTTTTTTTCAGAATTCACCCCTCCTCTTGAGGATTGCTTAGTCATGACTGAGCTGTTATTCTGTTTTCCTGGTTCCCTTGCATGCAACAGCAAGCTTTTTCATACCTTATTTATTTATTTTCTTAAACAAGGGAGTATTAAAGGTTTTTTATGCCAGTGGATAACCTTTATCATAAAGAGCATGTCACAGAGAGCTGAAACAGTGCTCTGTCTTGGTGTGGGTCGAGGTCTAGAATTAATTTGTGGGTCCAGACGTCTATTAAGCATCTAAGTATGACCGGTTAATGATTAATGCCTAAAATCAAGGTCACAGATGTTTGAGATAAATGCATTCATCCATCAATTCTTCTACACTAACTGTGTTGGGTCTGGCACAACCTGGAAACACTAGCATGGTGCCAATCTATGGTATTTAATCACTCATCTACACCAGCCTTAAGTAGGGGTTCAAGCACTAGAGGAAATATAGGTACTTCTTAAGACAAATTCAGCTGTTATATATCATACTGTAAAAAGAAAAAGTTCGTGAACCCTTAAAATGATTATAATTTTTGCATAAATTGCAGTTGAATGTGGTCTGATCTTAATAAACACTGATTCATATTTAGTTGAATGTTGTCTGATCTTAATAAACACTGATTAATCATTCAACGTTCAGGCTAGAAAAGTATGTGAACCTATAGGCCAACAACCTCATCAAGTCAGATGTACTGTTTAGGCTGTGGCCAGTATGTAGACACTGATCATTTTCATTTAGGATGTTATTATAACTGACCAGCTTTTAAAGTTGATTATAGTGAGAAGGACTTGTGCAGTACAGTGGTATCTTGAAACTCAAAGTCAGTTGGTTCTGGGACTGGCGTTGAGTTTAAAAGGCATTGAGTTTTAAGGTATTTTTTCCCATAAGGATGTATGGGAAACCTGTTAATGCGTTTCATGGTCCTGTGGAACTGCATATATTTTAGGCTAATGTAAAATAATGGGATTGTTTTTGACACTTATACACTGAAAATAACACAAATATAAAAAATACAGTTACACTGAAATACAGTTAAAAAACTATAAAAATGTATATGAAAATGTAATAAAACCTGCACTGTACCTTTACTTCTTCATAGTTTTTTTTTAATCATGGAGATGCTTGATCTTGAAATACCTTATTTCTTCATGAGTTTGGTAAGTGCACATTCACATGAGCGCTTTTGCGCTGGCTGTGCAGTTATTTTGTATGGAGTGTGCTGGTGCACAAAGCTTAATGTGACTTATTGTATTAAAACAACGAGTGAGGAAGTTCATTAGTGAAGAGAACTTATGAGCAATAATAATTAAGAGAAGTTTAGTGTCCCTATGTCGTTCTTTTAATACAGTACATTAAATCAAGACTACAGTATCTCGTAAAAGCTGGGGCGGCACAGTGACTCAGTGGGTAGCACTGTCGCCTCACGGCAAGAAGGCGGTCCGGGTCCTTTCTGTGTGGAGTTTGCATGTTCTCCCCATGTCTGCGTGGGGAACTTGTGAACTGATGAATCTTGTGTAACGAGTAAATACCGTTTTTGTCATGAATGTAACCAAAGTGTGTAAAACACGATGTTAAAATCCTAATAAATAAATAAATACATCTCCTAAAAGCTGATTCTCACAATTTCTCAGCACCCCGAACTATAACACAAGTTTAAAAAGTTAACCCCTTGGATGTTATGCCTGTTTTTGTACATTTTCTGCCTGAAGGACATACCTAGTATTTAAAGCTTTTCATTCAGAAAGTTTATAAGAAAAGACAAAAGGTATAGTTTAATGATATATAAAACCCCATAAAGTATCAGATAATGCAGCTAAATGCCATGATAATTTTTTACCATGCTCAAATGATAATAAAACAAAAAATAATCTAGGGGCTTTCAGTGAATGTAAGTAGGAATGCAGGTCTGAAATTCTATTACCAACAATTTATTCCTGTGGCAAATGTTGTTTACAAACACCATACCAAATGTTTAGCTTCTAACTAATTTTGATCTGGAGTTATTGAAGTTGGAGTAAAAAGAGTCCATGTTGGTCTCCAAAGAAAACATGTAAGATTAATTATTTGTACTTTATTGTGTCATTATTTAATATATTTGTGCCTTTTTGGCTCTTAAAGCTCTGTCAGACTCTGTCCATATACATGAAACTAACCCCTCCCCCATTTCTTCTCATCAGTCTGTGCAAAAGCAAACTGAATCAAATCAGAAACGACTCTTTTCAAACGAATGATTCTTTAGAATCGAATCAGGGCGCTGTGCTGTTATCTATGGGAAAGATTCATTCAGTTTAAGTTTGCTTACTCGTTTGTTTTAAAGATTCAGTCATCGTTCATGCCTTGATAAACAGCTGTATGAACCAATCAGAGCTTCCGAATTCAGATTTTGGGCGGAATTTTAGTTCCTCTAATCCAAATATGCTCGTTTTTTGTATTTCTCCAATGTGAGTCATTTAGGTGAGCTGGTAATTCAAAACTCTCTCTTCATTGGTTCTAAAAGTAAAAGTGACAGCTTAGTTAACTAATTTTAACAGTTTCATTTTTTTACTGCGAAAGTCGAGAGAATAAATTATCCGACTTAAACGGTTTCCGTCAGTTAGGTGGATAAACACAGTTGGATGTGAATTTATATATTCTGGGAATATTCTGGAAACATACAAGATGGCCGCCAAGAAGAAAACAAGTGGATTATATCCCTAATGGAACAACACACGGATTTGGTCTGAATTTGAAGTAAAGATGCTCAGGTAGGCTGCTGTTATGATTTTATGCTGCTGTGTGGTTGATCTGGGTCGCGGTGCTGCTGTTTACCGTGCGCTTTCATTTACAATGATAGCAAAGCATTATCAAATAATAAACATTTTTTATGCTCATTTATTTGAAGTAAAACGGACAGCATAAATGTGATTTTAGGATTTTGCTGGTTTGTTTTGATATTGTAGTGTTTTCACTTCTGTTATCGCCCGCACTTTGCTGCTAGCATTAGCCACTTGCTATTGGGGTGCGGTGGTGGAGGTGTGGGGAATTAAGGCAACCATTTAGTCAGGACTTGAATGAGCGTTACAACACTTCAGACTGCCTATCTCCAGCACCCGAACTACGTACCTTCTGGGTTTAATGCTGGGGCCACTGTCACCTCACAGCAATAAGGTCCTGGGTTCGATCCCCAGGTGGGGCAGTCCGGGTCCTTTCTGTGTGGAGTTTGCATGTTCTCTTCGTGTCTGCGTAGGCTTACTCCGGGTGCTCCGGTTTCCTCCCACAGTCCGAAGACATGCAAGTGAGGTGAATTGGAAACACTAAATTGTCCATGACTGTGTTCGATATAACCTTGTGAACTGATGAACCTTGTGTAGTGAGTAACTACCGTTCCTTAATGTTCATTAATGTAACAAAGTGTAAAACATGACGTTAAAATCCTAATAAACAAAACAAAACAATACTGGGGCTATACGGCAAGTCTCATATACAAACAGTAACTAACTTCAGAACATCAAAACACACATGTGGTGTGCTGCATTCTGATTGGCAGAACTGAATGTCACTCACATATTGCCGCTACAATATAAATGTTGTCAGTATTAATACTTTGGACATCAAATACGCTCACGTCGAGTTTAAGGGAAACGTCGAGTTTAAGGGAAACATCGAGTTTAAGGGTACAAATTGGGTACACAGACAATGTGTGTCTGTTGCACACCTGACCAGGCCGGTGGCTGGCTATCAGACACACACTGGCTTCCTTTCAATTTGCATCAGTTATTGAATGTTTAACTCAAATACCCTTTGTATAATATAATGTGCGGAAATCAATCATTGTGACAAATATGCAATCACAAATAAAATCAGGAAAAGTCAGCTAACAATGAGAGCTCTCTCACTGGAACAGACCTGTGATTAAAGAGCAACTGAGGTGAATTAAATGCAGGAACAAATTAGTGATAAATACCGACAGACGTACAGTCAAAGGTGCCCTGATCTTAACTGAAAGGAGGTCAAATCACTCGAGCATTAACAGCTGAGAAAGTATAAAAGAGTAACAATCAAAAGTTTAGTAGCAGGTGGGAGCTGAAGCAATTAACTCTGTTGTTGCATTTCCAAACAGCTGGCCAAGGTAAAACTAACAGCAATCATCCAACAACAGAAACATATGCATACATTTAGTGAATTCCACATGCAAACAATAAAAAAACAGCTGTATAAAGTAAAGTTTAACAGCACAGATCCAGATAAATCGTAATATTAGACTGATGCCTTATGCCAAGTTCACACTACACGACTTTCCAAGTTGTCAGGTCGCTGTACAGTTCACACTACACAACTGGATCTCTTGTAATCGGGAGTCTTTCAAGTCGGTGTGGCTTTCACACTACACGACTGATCGGCGATAGGGGGTTTCACACTACACGATCTATCACCAACTGGAATCGCAGGCTAGCTTCTCTGGTCTCCCAAACTACGTTTTGTCATGAAAACAAATGCAAGAAGTGACGAAAGGTTTAATGATACCACGTCCAAAAATGCACGTCAACAAGTAGCAAGCGATTGAAGTTTGTGCGCTGATGTGCAGCGTAAAATCAAGGAGAAAAAATTAATGAATGAGTGGATTTGGCTACATGAACAGCATGGATTGTTCTATAGTGAGTTGGAGGTTAATAAATATTTTTTGCAATGCAACGTTGGTGTTTTGTGAGTTGGAGTTGCTCCCAAGCCGGCAAATCTAGCGCCGACCAGTCGGCGAGCGAAAATCAAGGCAAAAATCGTGTAGTGTGAACTAGGCATTAAGACAACCTTACACATTTAGCTTACAGTTAAGGTGTAACATACTTAGATGGAACATGTATCTTCTTTACATGCAATCTTTAAAATATTTTACTGATTTCTACAATTGTTTTATTGGGCGGCACGGTGGCTAAGTGGGTAGCGCTGTTGCCTCACAGCAAGAAGGTCCTGGGTTCGATCCCCATGTGGGGCGGTTCGGGTCCTTTCTCTGTGGAGTTTGCATGTTCTCCCCGTGTCTGTGCGGGTTTCCTCCAGGAGCTCTGGTTTCCTCCCACAGTCCAAAGACATGCAGGTGGGGTGAATTGGCGATGCTGGATTCTCCATGACTGTGTTTGATGTGGCCTTGTGTGAACTGATGAACCTTGTGTAATGAGTAATTACCGTTCCTGTCACGAATGTAACCAAAGTGTAACACCTGACGTTAAAATCCTAATAAACAAACAAACAATTGTTTTGTTGATTAGAACACACTTCCCACCCATTTTACCTGTAAGTCCCTGGTCAGAATATGCACTGTATTATGCCCCTGTATTAAGCCAGGTTTACTCTGTGCAATTTTAGTGCTCTTATAGAGTCACTGTTTGCACAAATATATGAAATGATAAAAAATTATGCAATATCATATGTACTCTGTGTCAGACTATACAATAAGAAATGACAGTGTGCAAATACAATAGAAATGACAGTTTAATGACAGTGTGCTAATACAATGTCAAGTCACATTATCACGCAACACTTTCCAGACTCAAATCAAGCCTGGTGCACAATGATGGCAATGTTGTGCCAAGATAAAACATCATTTTAAAGGTCAAAAATGAAGGTTTGGAGCTATTCATGGCTGGGTAGAAGATAACTTCATAAAATAGAAGTTTTCTGTCATCCTCTGTTATCCTTCTATTGGATTTTAGACCAGCTTTGTAGCAGTGGTCTCACTGTAAGGTTTGATATTGACAGAAATTGTGTCAGCTGTATTTTGTCTCAGTAGCACTACATTAACCAGCAGTAAGCATGTCCCACTGTGCAATCCAAAACCAATAATCTTTTCTTGTGTACCACATTTTTATTTTATTTTATTTTTTTTAACTAGAGCAATTTTATCTGGGACAGCAAAATTAGGCCTATCATCACAGTGTAATAAGAGATTTTATAGATTACCATACATTTTAGATTTTCCCCTGCTTCTGAACAGATTTAACATCTTCATTAAATCTCTGCGGCTGAGCTGGATTAAAAAAACAATTATTTTATGTCCTGTTTTACCTTCACACATTCAGCTATCATGGCATCTTCTGTATAATTTCTTTTTAAATTGAAGACTGTGACTGGGGGGGGGGGGATGGGTGTGTGTATGTCTGCCCTGTGATGGACTGACTCCCCGATCCAGGGTGTTCCTGTGTGCCTTGCGCCCATTGAAATGCTGGGATAGGCTCCAGCACCCTCCCCCCGCGACCCTGATTAGATAAGCGGTTAAGAAAGAGAGTGAGTGGGATGTGGGCCATAAATATTAGGGTTTTTTTTATATATATATTTTTGTTTATGCATTTTCTCCCTTTTAGCACGTCCAATTGCACGATTGCGTCATGCTTCCTCTCCACCAATGCCGATCCCTGCTCTGATTGAGGAGAACAAAGCTAACCCATGCCCCCTCCGACACAAGGGCAGCAGCCGAATGCATCTTATCACCTACACTTTGACGAGTGCAATGCGGATCAGCTCTGTGTACGGAGAGACATACCCTGACATCACTTTTTTCCAGTCTCTGTGCAGACGCCATCAACCAGCCAGCAGAGGCCGTAATTGCATCAGTTATGAGAGAGCCCCTATCTGAACAACAGGCCAATAGGTGTTTATGTGGCTGCTTAGCCCAGCCGGCAGGCAGAGCTAAGATTCGATACGATGTATTCGAGCTCTGGTTTCCAGCGTGTTGTTACCGCTGCGCCACCTGAGCGGTTAAGAAATCGAGCTCCATAAATACCACCTGAGCGGTTAAGAAATCGAGCACCTGAGCTCCATAAATATTAGTTTAAAAAATGTATTTGTATCTGTTGCTGACATAATGAGTGAGAGAATAAACACTTTACTTGTAAAATGCCTTCCTTAAAGCTTGACTTTATGATATCGTATGAAATATTGTTACAGATGAAGTTTAATTATCATCCATGGTATGGTACTATAGACATTATAAATGTTTATATTATATAGACAATATAAATGTATTCACTGTGACTGGTAAAGCATTTCATGTGGTCTCTCTCAGCAAATGATTCACTGTGCTATAAATATGAAGTAGGACAACTGAAGGCTGTTTATTTCCTGGTCCATTTTCCTCTGGGTATTCGTTCCTTCTAAAGTGACCATAAGTCTTCTATTCTCAACTATGCAGGAGAACTCTTGTCATCCACAGTATCTTCTTCCTTGAATAGATAAGCAGCTCTAATGATATTCCCCACAGTGCTATAAAAACACTGGCTCCAAACAGTCTTTCAACATCCATCTTTTCGTCCCCTTGCTGCCCCCCAATGCCTAGATGGATGGAAATCTCAGTGTGATTACTTTTATTTTTACCTGAGGGATCAGAAGGTTTCAGGGTTTGTTGATGGAGCCTCAGCAGAAAATACTGGACACGAAGGTGAAAAATTCCTATTTAATTTCAGCAGCCGAGTCTCACAGAACATTTACACTGAAATGTTTTTATTTTGCCTGCCCTTACATAAAGAACTGCAAATAATTATGGATGATACTGAACCAAATATATTCTGCTATATACTATAAAAACGCTTTTATTTATATGGTGCAGAATGGCACAGTTTTTACACTAAACCACCACAGTTGAGATTTGGGTTCAAATCTAAGCAGGTGCTATCGGCAAGCTGGCTCGTACACAGACATGATTGGTTATGTCTGAAGGGTGGGAAGGCTGCTTTCTGGGGGTGTATTCCTGCCTTGCACCCAGTGTTTCCCAGTGAAACTGGACCCACCAAGACCCTAACCATAATAAAGCAGTGGTAAAAAAATGAAATGAAATGTATTTAAGGAATTAAGTAGTCTACCTCCCATATTATCCTTGTTAAAAGCTGTAAAAATCTTTACCTCTAAATACTTTGCAGATTGAGATAAAATGTGGTGTTTTTCCTCAGCTGTCCCAGCTTTACTGTAACCCTGTGCATAAAGCAGGGTCTATAAAGACATGAAGAGAAGCTTGGTTTTAAATAAACTCCAGTGGCCTGCACAGAACCCTGACCTTAGCACCACTGAACTGCTTTGGAATAAACTTGAGGCTTTTTTGACCAACATCAGTGCCCAGCCATACAAATGCTCTTTTGACTGAATGGGCACAAATTCCCACAGACATCAAAGTCTTGTAAAAAGCTTTCTTCTTTGTGAGGAGCGGCTAAATGTTATTATAGCTAAATATTATAGCTACAATATCACATAGAGTTCACTCTGTTTTTAATACCATTTGTCCAAATAGTGTACATCTGAGCTTGTAAAATGTGCAGAGAACCACCTGGTGTTTTATAAGTGGCTCGGTGGGTAGCACTGTCGACTCACAGCAAGAAGGTCCTGAGTTCGATTCCCAGATAGAGTGGTCCGGGTCCGTTCTGTGTGGAGTTTGCATGTTCTCTCCATGTCTGCATGAGTTTCCTTCAGGGGCTCTGGTTTTCTCCCACAGTCCAAAGTCATGCAAGTAAAGTGAATTGGAGATACAAAATTGTTCGTGATTGTGTTTGACATTAAAGTCTTGAACTGTTTTGTTGTCCTAATAGGTTGTTGTTTGGTTTAACATCTATTCTGGCCACAGTTTAATTTGATGTGTTTTCTTCTGTTTGCATTGGAGTCTCTTTTTGTAAAGAAATAGTTGTAGCAGTTTTGAATTACTTTTGTGTTCTAGGCCAAGCCTAAAACTATAAAACTGTGAGGGCCCACTTCACCACTAAAACACCTCAATTCTATTTGAAATGTTGTAATACGCATTGCTTGTTTGTATTAGAATATTGGTCTTTTCTTTTAGAATTCCTTAATGTCCTTAAAAAGATCGATCTAGTTCAGCTTAGTTTAATTTTGAAATCTTTAGCAGTCTAAATGTGGCATTAAACTATTGAATTATAGTTTAATTAAATTATTAAATTATTGAAACCTCAAGAAACCCTCAAGAAACAGTATTTGCATCATATGATGCACCTGGTACTGTTAGATTGCTTTAAGTGGATGTAAAACACCTGAAAATGAAGCAGTCTTTGGGTACAGTGATTTTCACCATTTTGCAGCAGGCACTGGGGGTTAAAGACAAATTTTAAAGGCTTTCTCCAAACATAAAATACTGTATGTATATGTTGCCTAATTAGACCATAGCACATTTCTATTGCTTTAGTGTCTCTTCCTGCACCATGCATCAGATATTGATTTAAAATAGGTTTAAAATAGGTTTAATGATTGCAGCCTTGCCATGAATTTCAGCATTGTGAAGCTTACATAGTACAGACTTGGTCAAAGACGTCCTCATTCAATTTAAGAGAACATTCAGAAGGCTGAGATGCAGCAATGTGAAAGTAAAATTCAGTAGTGCAATAAGCTAGCCATGAAAAGCTGGGGCATTAGTTGAGCTTATTTGTGAACCTGTAGAATGTTGAGAGTGCAGGGTGATTTGGACCTGGATAGGTTACCAAGCTGACTGCACCTTATTACATTTTTTTTTAGTCAGCAGTCATGACTACTCTGACAAGGTGAAGGAAACCATGCTGGCATGTATTGACATAATGAATAACAGTTTGAAGAAAAAGTTCTGTGGAGCACAGCTGGAGAATGACAGTATTGTGGAAGAGTTGTAGGGCTATAGAAGCATATCTACAGGAGAGAGAGAGCTTTTTAAAAAAACTGATGAAGTGTTCAGAGGTGGTTTATTTGAAATGATAAGACAGTACACCATCATGATAGCGGTCAGTTTTGATTTGATGAACAGACCATTATCTCAAAGCACACTGAAGACAGCTAACTTCACCCAGTTCACCCAAAGAGTCTGGCTCCTCACAAGGTTCTTTCTTGTAATTTTAGAGGAGTTTTTCCTTCCCACTGTTGCCCTTGGCTTGCTGAACAGGGTTTTTTTTGGTTTTGTTGGTCCTGGATTGCTTTGGGACAATGTCTATAGTAAAAAGCACTCTTCAAATAAATTTGACATGACTAATTACAAAAGTAGGAGAGCTAAACTCTAGGCTACATAATTTTCTGTTTAGCAGATTAAGAGAAAAATTCAGTACAGAGCTGTACAATAAGCCAATGTAGATTGTAGAATAAGCCAAAGTACAAGATGATCATACTGCATTGAGGTTCAGTTTTTAAGAGACCTAGGTTTTGCTCTCAGCATTGTTACCGAATCCCTTTAGTGTACAAATCTTTGCTGATAAACATGCTCCTCCAATATCCAGGTTGAGCAAGTGTTGATGGTCAAGATTTGTGTTGAAACCTTCCTAAATAAGCCAGGATCTGCCCATCATGGCCAAATGATTCATTTGACGTTATTAGAAACACATCAGGTGTTTGCCAAACCTTCTTGTTGTACCCATCATTTGAAATCGATAGTACACTATATGGCCTGTCATTCGAATATAAATCAGAATATAAAACATTTTTATTTCACCATGTATATAGTGAAGGTTTTGAGTAAGTATTGTATGTAAGTATTATACAATTACCGTTAGCTCTCCCTTTAACAAATAAAACGACATTTTCAGTCTCCCGGTCACCACAAATAAAGCGCACAGTTATACCGGGATACTTTGTTGTACCGAGGTATGACTCCACTGATTGTACAACTTGATCACAGGTCTGTGTTGGTATAAACTGGAGTATTTTCACCTTCTGAGTAGGGATGTAAAGATGCACCACAAGACTAAAAATAGATTCACATGTGTAACGAGACAAATCGGTTTACATGTATAATGAATCGATATTCACTTTAAACAGCAGAGGGCACTGGCGCTATTCACCTCGCCTGGTTGACGTCACTACAGGGTTGCCAGTTTCAGAATTTTCCAGCCACATTTATTTATGTGAGAATACTTTCTTCATTTGTATTATTCATTTATTTATTTAATGTGAGATTTGTTTTAAAATTTCATTGCAGTTTTTTTTTTTTTACACATAAAGGGAAATGTGCAGCATTGTTTTGCATAGTTTGTACCTACCTCAGAAATAAAAGAACATTCATTATTTAGATAAGCACAAATAGAGTATTTTATTATATTTGTTAAAGAGAAACAATAAAGAGAACCTTTGTCATAATTTGTCTTCAATTTTATTTTGTTTAAAAAATCTGTAAAAATTCGTATCATGAACCCAGTATTGTGAATCGCATTGTACATCCCTACTCTTGAGTAACGTTGATTAACCATTTGCTTTTTTGTAATAACCGTGCCTCGACAAACCGTACAGTATATAGTGTGTCAAACTATGTCAGAACAAAACCTCTTTCATCTGTTAGCACTGTTATGCTAATGCTAACTGCACAGTGCTCTATAGCGCTTTTAGCAGAAAACAATATTATATGATTTGCTGCCTTTTGAAGCTTACAGCTGTTGTATTAACTATGCTACGATATGGCGGTAAATGAAAAATCCATACCGTTCGAGGAATCAAAGCCGGTATACTAAATGTACCATCATACCGCCCAGCTCTAATATTCAGTGCCAATTTTTTCTTACAGTTGTTATGCTCCTGATTGCATTAATTGCACAAGAGCTTGGTTTGTCATAAAAGTTCTAATATAATAAATGCTAAAGCAGAATTATTCCCAGTGCAACTACAATGCACTCAAACCTTTTAGCTTAAAGTTCAGATAAATAGAGGGCATGTTAATGGACTTTAGAATCTAGACTGATTTGTTATTCAAATAAGAAAACATTTAGTAGAACACCTTATGAAAGTTTTACCCTTAGTTCTCAACCTAATGTAATAAAATGCATGGGCTAGAAGGTAGAGAAAAGCACATTTACATGCAAATAGCCATCTGTAATATGGTTATATATGAAAAACCACACCAATTATCTATTTGAGAAATGCTCTTGCCATTTGAACAAGTGCTGTGTTGTCTAGGTCATGGTAAAAGCATCTCATTATACCTAATACAGCCTGAAAAAAGTGGAAATGTTTTCAAAGTAATTACATTGACTTTTAATGTCTACTGCATTTTGTGACAGGTAAAATAGTTTAACTACTTAATTATTAATTTATACTATATAGCCAAGCCAAAATTATGTATACACTTGGCAATAAGCAAACGGACATTCAATTCCAAAACCCAGGGCATTAATAATAGAGTTTGATGACCAGAAATTAAGTCAAGTATTGCTTGCAGAAAAGCAATCAATCAATAATTTTCACAAGCAAACATACACTCATTTACATCTAGGGACAATTTAGAGCGGCTATTCTACCTTCTGTTTGTTTCTGGAAGATGGGGGAAACCAAATTACCCAGAGAAAAAAATGTGAGGACACAAAGTACACAAAGTGCTAGTCTCCTTACAGACATAATCAATGACCGCACTACCTATTGCACCTCTTGCCACCTCTTTTTCTTGTTATTTTCACGTTTTTTTTTATTATTTATAATCAAGGGAATGTGATTATACACCTGTTACTTTACCATGCTGCAGCCCATAATTTTACTGATCATACCAGGTAAAGACCTCACTTTTTCTCTCACATTAAAGCACCAAATAATAAAAGGGTTTTAGTGCTGAGAAACACAATATTTCTAAAGCACACAGAGCAACAGTGTGTCAATAACATGCAATTAATAAACACTAGAGGAACAGCGAAGATAGAGACAAAATCTGTTGGAGAGCCTTTACAGAATAAACTTAGCTCTACAATGGGGGGAGGGGGGCAATTGTTTTTAATAGGATGACTACCAAATATCATGGAGGTCTTGGGATTTCTATGTTTTTTGCAAATATTCTTTTATGTACACTAATAATTGGAATGCATACTTCTTTGTCCAAAACAGCTTGACTAATTTTAATTAACTTTGTGGCAATGCCTTATAATTCCTTGCTAGTAATCAGTATTTACTACAACTTTAACTTACAACTTTTTTTTGTCCAAATAAGCAGGTCTAGTAATACATGACAAGGCCGCTCAGGTGGCGCAGCGGTAAAAACACACCCTAGCGCACCAGTGCTGGTATTTCGAATACATCGTATTGAATCTCAGCACTGCCATCCGGCTGGGCTGAGCGGCCACATGAACAACGATTGGGCTCTTCGACCTCTGCTGGCTGATTGATGGTGCCTGCACAGAGGCGGGGAAAGAGTGCGGATCAGGGTGTGTCTCTCTGTACACAAGGCTGATTCGCATATATGAACTCGCTTAGTGTGACAAAATGCATACGGCTGCTTCCCACGTGTCGGAGGGGGCGTGGGATAGCTTTGTTCTCCTCAAATCAGAGCGGGATCAGCATTAGTGGAGAGGAAGCATGACGCAATCGGGCAATTGGACGCTCTAAAAAGTCGGGAGAAAAGGGGGAGAAAATGAAAAAAAAAAAACATGACACAAAAGCCTCTTAGCAAAGTCATACCTCAACTCATACTTTGAATCTAGTCAAATGTATACCACCAAGAAAATAGGTCTGCCCCAAAATAGTAGCTGTTAGAACACAGAAGACGCTGTCCACAGTCTTGCAAGCTCTAAGTCAACATGGGCTTAGAGCCAAAGAAGCTCCTGCTTTTTTGTTTTCAGTGTGATGAGCGACAATCTTCAATCAAGCTTCAGCCCATAGCAATGTAAAGCTGTCTTGACCAATCTAGAAATTGAACTGGTGTAGAAATCACTGAAATATTAAGTGTGCAATGACATGCACAGTACATCAGTTACAAGTGTATGTAAACATTTGACTAGGGCTATAAATAGACAGATCCTAAGCACTCACTCACAAACACCACACAAACCAGATACAATTAATCAGGTCTGAAATTTTACAGAAAGACTTGGCTTGCTCATTGAACTCGGTGACTAATTGACATCTTGATAAAAAGGCATGTGGGAATCTGCAAAGTGGCTTTAAGAGACTGTATCACACAAAAATGTGTTATGATTTGCTGCCCAGGACTTCAGAATCCCACCGCAATTAATGTGCTCAATGAATCATATTAATAAAATCATTTAATGACCAATGTGCAAAAATAAGTGTACAAGCACTTTATGAGGTACAAATCCTGTTCATTTTTTTTTACTTTTCATCTAGAATCAATTGTTTATGTACATGTAACTTGACATTATTGTTTAACCTTTAGAGCCTAACCTAATTCTAAGCATTGTTAACTACTTTATTAAAGGCCACTAGGTTAATAAATATAAACCCGTAAATCTATTGTTAAAAAGACATTCTTAGTTACTTGGATACTTGGTCTCAATTTGCATTGTCCCACTTTATCTATACTTAATTTCCTATTTCCATTTGGCAGCCTCGCCCATTCACATGACACCCTCACCAGAGCGGTAGAGAGAACAGAGTGGCGACACTCCCATAGGGAACCGATGTAACGGGGGCGGGACATTTTTTCTGCGCAGCTTCCGGGTTGTGGAGCTCTGAATAGTTCCAAACATCCCATAGAGCCCCATTCATTTCCACTACTTATCAAGCATTTTTAGCTGTATGTTGCTTTGTTGTAACAAAATAATTAATTTAATGTCATTAATATACTTAATACTGTTATTGTTTAGCATTTGCTCAGCACTAAATGTTACATGTTTATCTTAATTAATAGGTATAACCCAATTTAGCTTAGTCAGTTAAGCTAAATTAATGACACACGAGTCTTTTCACCTAAAATGAGTTGATTAATCAAGAGTCTTGTTACAGAAATGATAATAAAACATTAGAACCATAATAAATCATTATACTGTACTTTTACTTTCATACTTAAGTACATTTGAAGGTAAATTTAGTTTAGTACTTTAGTGGAGGTAAAGAGTATTTTTTACTTTTACTACTACTTTTACTGGACTAATATTTTACCTTGGATATCTCTACTTTAACTCAACTGCATGGTTTGTGTACCTTGTCCACCACTTACATTAGACAAAATGAACTTGTGCATATTCATAATGAATTCATTCATGTATTACATGTAGGAATCAATTATTAATCACTCATGAAATAAGACATGAATGAAGCTATTTCATGTACATGCACTATAATGTTTTTGGTATGGTAGTGTGTTTATGAATCTGTTCATTCAGTGCAGGTAAACCTTATGAATCCAGCCACATTGGCTTAGTGTTAAGCCAAAATTATTATTATGAATCCTCAGGAAAGTGAAGGGAGATTAGTTTATGCAAAAAAACTAAACAAAAAAACTGTCTAATCTCTGTACTGTATATTGTCTCTACTACTTAATGATATCGCATTATGTAATGTATGCTAATATAATGTACTGTGTGTTAACAAGAACGACCTATTAACAAGTCATTATAAACATCAATCTTCCACTTCATATACCAAATTGACATTAAAGCAGATGCAGTAAATGTAAAGGCAGTTGAAAATACCCAGAAATTGCACAAATGTTTATTATTTAGCGTTTAATATTTCATTCACTGCTGCCTGTCCCATATGAGAACATGACAGCGCGGGGTTTGTTTGGAACTATTGGAGGGTTACATGAACCACGTGACCGCGTAGCGGCGAGATCAAGGAGTGTCGCAACTCTCTCTATCTACGGCTCTGACCCTCACGGGCCAAGAAAAGACCACTGGCTAGAACAGACCCCCTCCAACACCTATAAAGTCATCAAACAGTGACACTCAATATACCGAGTATGCCTAGTATACACAGGTTACCATTGGAGAACATTTAAAACAGAGCACAAAAGCTGTGTTCGGCACTCTTTATTTCGTGCATGAGGGGGTGGGTGCGTGCACGCACACACATGCAAACTGAATCACTGTCCAAAACGACTCTTTTCAAATGAATTATTCATTGGAATCGAATAAAGATTCATTAGTTATGCTCACTCATTTCATTATGGTGTTGTGCGTAAACAACTCCATGAATCGGTTCATTTGTTAAAGAGATTCAGTCATGGTCCAAGTCCTGATAAGCAGCTGTATAAACCAATTAGAGCTACCAAATTCAGATTTTGGATGGAATTTTAATCTCTCTCTTTATTGGTTATAGAGGCATAAGTGCCAGTTTAGTGAATGAATGACCAGTTTCAGCTTTGTACCAGGAAAGCCAAAAGAATAAATGATCTAAAACAGTTTTCATTAGTTAGATGGACAAACACAGTTGGATATAGGTTTATATATTCGGGGAAACATACAATATGGCCTCCAAGAAGAAAAGCAAGTGGATTATATCCCTAATGGAACAACACACGGCTATAGATGTGGTCTCAATTTGAAGAAGAGAAGCTCAGGTAAGCAGCAGTTATGATTTTATGCTGCTGTGTGGTTGATCTGGGTCGCGGTGCTGCTGTTTAGCATGCACTTTTATTTTGCAATGATAGCAAAGCATTATCAAACATTGAACTTTTTCGGGATTTTTTTGATGCTCATTTATTTGAAGTAAACTGGACAGTATAAATGTAATTGTGAGATTCTGCTGGTTTGTTTGATATAAATATTGTCAATATTAATACAAATACAGCCTTATAATAGTACAAAATATAAACACTGTAACTGTCAGAATTTATCAGAACTACAATGTTTTGTGTTTTTAATATAACTTAAAATACGGACAGTGGTCTGCCATTGTACTTTAAGTTCACATCATATTGTATCGTATCGTATATTGCCACTTCTCAAAAGCATATCGAGATATGAGTTTTTTAGTCATATTGCCCAGCCCTAACTGTCACTACAGTTTACCAAGGCAAAATGATGTTCCATCCAGTACTGAGGCTGGGGGTGCTAGGCTAGATGCCTTTCAAATAAAAAAAATGCTTGTAACAATAAATGTTCTTTCTCTCTGTTCCATACACATCACCATAATACATTTTAAAGTAGGAGGTTGAATATTTCTGTATATTTCTATAATATTTCAATTGTAGTAACTGTTATATTTCCCACCAGGTCTTCAAAGACACCACTCTCTGAAGCATCACTATACAAATCAAATTTGAATTCATTGCCCCTCGTGACTCTGCTCAGAGAGAAATATTGCATATTCTGTCAAAAAACAGTTATTTGATTCTGTCTTTGAAGGTTTTGACTTCTTTCCTGTCAGACAGCAGTCAACATTTCATCAGCAGACTTTGTCTTTCAGATTCTTTCTTTTTGGCTACATTTTTGTGTTTTATAGCAAACATTTTACTTATTATGATTACACTTATCATGATTTAGGATCATTTACTTGTATTAAATCCTCCTGCGACCCAGCAATTCATTTTTGTCCTCTGTAGGGGACATGAGTCTGAGATCTCTAACTCAAGCACCATTTATGCAATCCATTTGAGTACTACTTTATTTTATAGAGTACATCCTGGGCTTTTTAGTAATGTCACAATTATGGGGGTGTGGCAAGCAGAGCTCATGAACTTTCTTTTCAAAATGCAACAAGCAATGTAAAAGATCAGTTTTTTGCTGATATTATGTTTCTGTTGCTAATAATCAAATTCATCTATATGAGAGTCTTAACTTTAATTTAGAAAGATTTCATTTTTACATTTACATTTTCGGCATTTAGCAGACGCTCTTATCCAGAGTGACTTAGTAAAGAGGTGAGTTTTTAATTGTTTTTTAAGGACAGCAAGAGACTCAGATGTTCGGACAGACAGAGGAAGTTTGTTCCACCACTTGGGTGCCAGTATAGAGAAGAGCCTTGATGCTTGTCTTTCAGAAGTGTTTCAGAAATGTACAGCAATTTAAACCATTTCAAAACACATCATTTATTCAATGTCCTTTGTAGTGGACACCAGGACTTACTACCCCCTGTTTTTAGCCTGTTTCTATATAAGGAAGCAATGGGCTGAATAAGGCAAAGATGATTTTATTAAGAATTTATGCAGAAGAGTTAGATTTAGAGCTGTCAGGAGATTAGGAAGAGGAGGGCCAGAATGTAGAGCTGGGAGAAGAGGAGGCCAGTTGAACCACAGTCCAATGACGAGGTCAAAAATATGGGGCACTGCATTTGCCAAAAATGCTGGATGCAGTACATGCATCACCATGTAGGAGAGAAGGATGCAAAGGAAAAACATTTGTCAAATGTATTAAATGTAACATGTTTTTTTGTATTTCAAAGACAAAAAAAATTGCTTCCTGTTATACCACGCGTGATGCTAAATGCTGTGTGATGTGATTTTAGCTGACTATTTAGGTAAATGCAGTTTGAAAAAAAAGTTCCACTCTGAGATTGCACTTTCTTTTCTTTTCAGTGTTTCAATGTTCAGATGTGTTTCCTTTATCATCATTTATTTCTGTCCAGAGTTGCATTAATTTTTCCTCAAGATCTTGTATTGATGATGGGAGATTTGGACCACTGTGCAAAGTCTTCTCCAGCACATCAAAAAGATTCTCAATGGGGTTCAGGTCTGGACTCTGTGGTGGCCAATCCATGTGTGAAAATGATGTCTCATGCTCCCTGAACCACTCTTTCACAATCTGAGCCCGATGAATCCTGGCATTGTCATCTTGGAATATGCCCGTGACATCAGGGAAGAAAAAATCCATTGATGGAATAACCTGGTCGTTCAGTATATTCAGGTAGTCAGCTGACCTCATTCTTTGGGCACATAACGTTGCTGAACCTAGACCTGACCAACTGCAGCAACCCCAGATCATAGCACTGCCCCCACTGGCTTGTACGGTAGGCACTAGGCATGATGGGTGCATCACTTCAGCCACCTCTCCTCTTACCCTGATGCGCCCATCACTCTGGAACAGGGTAAATCTGGACTCATCAGACCACATGACCTTCTTCCATTGCTCCAGAGTCCAATCTTTATGCTCCCTAGCAAATTGAAGCCGTTGTAGCCAGTTAGCCTCACTGACAAGTGGTTTTTTTAAGGCTACACAGCTATTTAGTCCCAATCCCTTGAGTTCCCTTCGCATTGTGCGTGTGGAAATGCTCTTACATTCACTATTAAACATCTCCCTGAGTTCTACTGGAGTTTTTCTACCATTTGATTTCACCAAACGTTTAAATGATCGCCGATCACGATAATTCAAGATTTTTTTCTGACCACATTCCTTCCTCGAAGATGATGTTTCCCCACTGTCCTTCCACTTTTTAATAATGCGTTGGACAGTTCTTAACCCGATTTTAGTAGTTTTGTAGTTTTATAATTTGACCCATCTGAAACAGATTAACATCTTTTCCACGACCACAGGATGTGTCTTTCGACATGGTTGTTTAACAAATGAGAAGCTACTCACTGCATCAGTTAGGGTTAAATAACTTGTTGCCAGCTGAAACATAATCACCCATGCAGTAATTATCCAATGGGAGGCTCTTACCTATTTGCGTAGTTAAATCCAGGTGGTGACCTTTTTTTGGGCCAGGCAGTGTATGTTTCTTTTAACCAAAATTCTTAAATTATGGGAAAAAAAAGTCCTAAATATAAAAAAAAAAAATTATTCTGGGTCTTAGGAGGTTATAAGGAGACCATTATCATTCATATCCATGTATTTAATTTACATAATTAATGTAGTCAAGGTTTTTGAAGTAGATTCGTTATATTCTTGCTAATATGTCAACTAATGATTTATTGTTAAGATGATCAAAAGCTTTTGATGTCATTTGCCATTTTGTGCCTGGCTAATTGTTTTGCCTAGGAGTGTATATAAATGTAAACAACTTGCTAATGATGTAAAACTTTAGCTAATAAGCACAGCAGTTGTTTAAAGCTTGTGTATTCTTTAAAACAAATACCATCATTAGAAGAGTAAACTAAGAAGTGCAGTAAAGCTAGAAACAAATAAACTGTGAACAGGAAAGAGATACTGTAGCATAAACCCTGGGGCAGAGAAAAAATATCGCAGCATAATTTGTGCCACCCCAAAGAGAGCCGTTACCGATTTTAGCAATGAATAAAAAGCTTTGTATATGGACCTCAGTGGACTGAAGTGATGTAGAAGAAATGGAGGTATGTAGCATTTAATGTCACTATATAGAGTATTTTTGAGAACTACTGAGCAACTCAACCCATAAAACTTACTGTAGTACTGTAGACGCTTTATGTTTTAAAAGAGTCAAAAGTAGTTTGGTATTAATCGCTAATAGTCCTGTGCAACTTCAAAGTTGACCACCAGACTTCATGAAAATCTAAACATAAATAATGTATAAAGTAAAGTTATAAAGTTACAAAGTTCCATTCCAAGGGTGTACACATGAATAAAACTATGAACAGTGGAGTTGCCAGCCAACTTAAATTTCTCCAGGAGTGCATAGATGGTAGAAAGTCTAAGAAGACCCATAACCAATTCAGTCCAGAAGTGTTCAGTGGAATGGAGCTCAGGGCTCTGACAGTGCTTTTCCACCAAAAGAACTCTGGTTCTTGAACCGGTTCTGTTTCCACCAGTTTTCATCAAAAGTAAAGAGCAGTAACATGATGGCGGAGCATGTAGATTATGTTCGAGCATTTGTACTGTTGTTACAGATGTTCGTTTTTATGCAAAAAGCATCGCTCAACTATTGATAATAAGAAGACGTAGGCGTGTTTGTCGCAGTTGTTGTTTTCTTTAGTTCACTGATGTGAGAAGCGTTTTGCGCTTCACTCTCACCACAACCCTCGGCTATAAAACATAAAGTTCTACGACACGAACATCCATTTCTGTGAAATAACCATCAAATCCACTCTAAAAGCTCCACATGTATTTGTCTTTAGCTGTATTTACTTCACGTGTGGTGGTTCTGCAGTTCCGGGGTTCTGAAAATCGGCTTCTCGGGAGAGTCGAAAAAGCTTTACGTAAAAAAAGCGTAACGTGGCTTAATGTACTAAGTACAACATAGAAACACTCAGTTTCTCTCTGTTATTACTGGTTATAAGTGCTCTGTACTGCCCAAATTCATCGGTCATTGTTTTAGTACAACAAGCCACGGTTACGCTTTATTTTTCACGTTAAGTGTTGTTCGTACTGTCCGGGTCACTTTTACCACCTCATATCACACAGTTCATCTCTTTGAAAATATCAGTGAATATCAGTGGCAAACTGGCTCAAAATTTAATCAGGTGAACCTTTGAAGATGAAAGTTTAGCGCCAAAGCTGTTTAGCAGCTTCTCATATGAAAGCACCCAAACCTCTACACTGTGACACGCCCACAGATGACATCACGGTTCGCACTGAAAAACCAAGTATTCTGTGGTGCCAGATTAGAACGCTAGTTCTTTTTTTGTGGAAACATGCGGAACCTTAAGTTAATTTACACCAAACTTGTCTAATTACATGAAGTATGTCTCTGTGGACCCTACTTGCTTAAGGACACAGTCACACTTGAACAGAAATATAATTATTGTAAAATTAATTTGTACTTATTTGTACCGTTTGCAATTAATGTAGCTAAAACACCCATACACAATAGTTAGACGAGGTATCCACATATTATTTGGTGATATAGTATATATATTACCATAGATATGCACAAAATACTGCAGTAAGCATATTAGGACACTAATAAATACGAAAAATGATCTCAGCATCCATTCTCTGCAATCCAACATCTCTAGCTGTACTTTCCAAGCAACTTTTGTCATTTCTGCCAAACTGTCAATCTACCAGTGCACTCAGGATCCAAAAATGGTTCCTGTCAGGACAGCCTCAATAAATGTTTATCCATACAGGCATGGCAGAGTGTGAGCATGACAGTGGTTTGTCAAGCACACTTTCTTGAACACTATGTGCCGCAATGAGGTAATAGGCTACTTTTATTGATGTCGCAAAGCAGCAATGGCAGAAAAATTGTTGCTATTTGGTCAAAAGAGCACTACCATTACATTTTATGTTTTTCACAAGCAAAAGCTACAAAATGTTTGTGCAGCACCTACACAGTAAGAAAAACCATCCACACACTTTGGCTTTTAAGCTGTCGGTGGCTGTCAAAACCCAGAGAGTAAACAATCATGCCATTTGAGTAAGCACAAGACCCAAATACTACCCGAGACTAGGGTTGGGCGGTATGACGGTATTACGGTATACCGCGGTATTTAAAAATGATGACGGTATTTAAAAATAGTGACGGTATTTTAAAAAAATTTCTGCTTCGGGTTTACCTTAAAAACTGAGACTTTAGGACATTTGCGCATCCACAGTAAGGGCGGGGTGGGAGGAATAGGCGGTTGGAGCACCGATTCACCGATTGGTTGTGGAGGTGATCACTAAGGTGATAACATAAAAACTAGTGCGCGCTCTACATAGACGCGTTTTACGTCATCCTATGCGCGCTCCCGAGAAGGAGGCTGTATGAAACCTTAGATGCCTTAATAAGCTGTAGTTCGGTATCTTAACATTTCAAGAACGAGTAAGCATCGGAAGTGTCCTTGGCTTAAAACATGGCTGACGGTGCGGAGAAACGGAATTATTTTCAAACATAAATAAATGATTATTGATGATTATTGAACTTGTATAAACTTGCACGTGTTTTTATTTGCAAAACCGAGCTTGTGAGTTGACATGCTTGCGCACTGTGCTATCCCATCCCAATGGTTTGAATGGCAAAATGCTAATTGTTAGCTTAGTATAAGACAGCCCCGATATTAATATCAATGATGAACGATCATGAACATTTTGCTACCTTGCCTTAAATGTAGGCATAATTCAAACAACACTTCAATGAGAAAAAAGATTTATTTTAAAAGGAAACTACAGGAAAGAGACAGACTGGTTGCATTGCATTAAGTTTCATAAAAATCCTCTCTTGTGCAGAGATGTGTTTGTGCCTGTGTTTGTTTCTGCTTTAAAACATACACACCATGAACCAATCAGATTTAACATCATTAAACAAGTTTTTTTCTCAATTATTTGTCATAATACTACTAGCGCTCTCTTTATCTGTGTGTGTGTGTGTGTGTGTGTGTGTGTGTGTGTGTGTGTGTGTGTGTGTGTGTGTGTGTGTGTGAGAGTGTGAGTGAGTGAGTGTCGCTCCCCGTGATAACTGCGCAGTTCTAATCGGCTGTATTTCACCCACTCCGCTTCGCATCAGTAGACGGATTTAATCAGTCATTATAAAATAAAAATATATGTAGAGAGCTCCCTAGCTTTTCGAACACACCCTATATAACAGCTCCCAGAGGTGCAAATCGGGTTCCTTTAGTTCATTTCAAAGAGCCGTTCAATAGAATCGGATCGTTCGCGCGAACAACCCATCACTAACAGACAGACACTCCCCCTCCCCGTACGCGCCTACGCGGTAATACCGTATACCGTATATTTTTTGAAGACGGTATGACTGTATGAAAATCGGCAATATCGCCCAACCCTACCCGAGACAACATATGATGAAAATCAATATACCTGCTTTCACCCTGTTCTTCAATGGTCAGGACCCCAACAGGACCACTGTCAGAGACAATCGCTCATCTGTTGTTGCTGTTTGAGTTGGCTGTTGGCTGGATGTTTTTGGTTGGTGGACTATTCTCAGTCCAGCAGTGACAGTGAGGTGTTTAAAAACTCCTTCAGCGCTGCTGTGTCTGATCCACTCATACCAGCACAACACACACTAACACACCACCACCATGTCAGTGTCACTGCAGTGCTGAGAATGATCCACCACATAAATAATACCTGCACTGTGGTGGTCCTGTGTGGGTCTTGACCATTAAAGAACAGGGTGAAAGCAGGCTAAAAAGATATGTAGAGAAACAGATAGACTACAGTCAGTAATTGTAGAACTATAAAGTGCTTCTATATGGTAAGTGGAGCTGATAAAATGGAGTCAGTGTAGACACCTGGCTGACCAATAGCAACACTAAAATTCAAACCCAGAGGTTGGCTAGTGTAATAGACAAATGTACCACCCAAGTGCTTATTTATATTATTATTAGACATTCATTTGGTTAAGGGGCATCTTATTCACAAGGGGCTGGTGTAACTACAGGCTTTTGGCTATTGTGTATATGCTCAAACAGCAAGTTCTTTTATGCTCCTAAAGGGATTTCCGAACATGTGCTAAGTTTCATTCATCCTTCATCCGAGCAACCGTCAAAGCATTGCCTCATACCTGGCAATCCACAAAGACTAGTCTATTTTCTGTCTCATTCTCACACCAAGGCAGCAGCAGGGCATGTCTCCACCTGAAGTGTCGTACAACCTGTATGTTGCATGTCTCCACTTTTTATACCCCCCTACATCATTTTTATATCCCTTATACAGCCTGCTTCTAGTATTTTATGATGGAACTTCATCACATGAGACCCCCAATCTGGCCTACCATGAAAAAGGTCAGCAGGATTTACTAGTTTATCAGTTTTATTACAAGTTCAGAGTTAGACAGCTTTCAAAGACAATTAGAAATGCATAGCATCAGGTGGAAAAAGCAATCGTTATAGTTATTGGGACAATCTAGCACTCTGTCCCAGTAACTACACTGTTTAATGCATTAAATGAACAGAATAGGTAGATCTAGACTCCACAAAAGCACAGGGCAAACTCTATCATTGACATAACAAAGAATCAATCCTCCAGCAGAAGCTAAATGAAGCTCATCATGGTGGAATGATTACCTCCTTCAGCACGTCTGCATCTGTCAATAATCATTTGCCTTTATCTTTAAACCAAATCTTTATGGCCACAACATTCATCATACCAAATTCATGCATATTAGTCAAAGCCAAGAGGTCTCTGGACTCGTTTCTTCAAGGGCACGGAAGAAAGTGAGTGTCACGATGAGTTAAGAGCTTCATCTTGGAATTGAATCCAGAGACTGCTAAAAGTTAAGCACATATTAACCTTCAGGTTCCCTTCATGGGGGACACTGTGCTGCTTTTAGTGGCTTTGCTTCTTACACCCTAACTGTAATATTCATTCATTCAATTATTGTCTATTTTTACCACTATATCTGTTTCAGAGTCACGGTGGGTACGATTCACCGGGCGGAAGGTAGGAAATACCCTGGACAGGTCGCCATCCCATCACAGGACACACACATCTAGGGCAATTTTTTTAGCACTTCACTTCGGATTCGAACCCAGGACCTTTTTGCTGTGGCGCTACAGTGTTACCAACCATTGTCATATTAATTGTATTGTAATATTAGAAATAAAATCTACTCTCCTTAGCCATTTTAAGGAATACATGAACAGTTGCTCACTTAATTAAAAAAGCTGAAAAAATCTGATATCCACACTTGCAACCAGATTAATGGAGTAATGCCAAGTTCACACTACACGACTTTCCAAGTCGTCAGGTCACTGTACAGTTCACACTACACGACTGGATCTCTTGTAATCGGGAGTCTTTCAAGTCGGTGTGGCTTTCACACTACACAACTGATCGGCGATAGAGGGTTTCACACTACACCATCTATCACCAACTGGAATTACAGACGAGCTTCTCTGGTCTCCCAAACTACATTTTGTCACGAAAACAAACTCAAGAAGTGACGAGAGGTTTAGTGATACCACGTCCAAATATGCACGTCAACAAGTAGCGAGCGATCAAAGTTTGTGTGCTGATGTGCAGCGTTAAAGCAAAGAGAAAAAATAACTAAATCTGAGTGGATTTTGCTTGGATTGTTCTATAGTGAGTTGGAGGTTAATAAATATTTTTTGCAATGCAGCATGGGTGTTATGTTTTGTAGAGAATGATAAGGTCAGAAATACTGTAAAACTTGTATTCTGTATGTATTCTGACATGAACTATATTATGCCCCTGTCCCACCTTTTTACAACTCCTCCCCTGCGTTTCCCCTCAAACCGTATCGTGCATTCTCATTGACTGTTCGACATAGCACTCATTGCCAATCGGGCAACTCAGATCCAGATATTCGACAAGCTAGAAATCTCTTTTCAGTCGCCGAGTGCTCGGCAACAGTGTTAATTTCGTTGACGAATGATTTTCGTCATAGTTTTCGTCAACAAACCTTTTTTTCATGACAAAAACAAGACGTTAACTAAATAGAAACTACATAAAAGGATAAAAACTATGACGAAATGAATTGACACTTTCGTCAACGAATAAAAACGAGACGAAAATGTTTGGCAGGGACGACATCCAATAACTGATTTAGTTTTGTGGAAGGTAGGGACAAGTTAGGAAGAGATCCAATCATAACTACTTTAGCGTATGTGGAGAGGCGGGACAAGCCGGGTAGCCATCCAATCAGTACTAATCTCTTTTGCAGTACCGCGGTAAGACCACACTTGCACAAATTTGATCTAAACTCGGGAAGACCAGACTAGCCTGTAAACTGTCTTTACTCATGGAACTAGATTAACTCCACAATGTCAACAGGGAGAAAGAGGAGAGTCGATATATGGACACATTTCTCATTTGACGTCGTGAAAAACAAGACGATGTGTGGGGCGACGATCTCTGGTAAAAACACAACAAATCTGGAACGACATCTGGCACTGCTGGCAGTATAATGGCAACATAATGGCACTGCTGCTTTTATGGTACCCAGTTTTATAAAGAATGTAATATGCAATTTGTTATGAACAATGCATATATTTTTCAGGCAGAGCAGGCCTACTGGTCATTAATATTTTGTTATTGTTATGCTCAATAAGCAAGGTCAGGTAAATAAAGATGTTGTTTGAAATAAGTTAAATCTGATTTTGTGTGTATTGCACATTCAAACATTAATAATATTCCATAACTGGTTAAAAAATGTTTGATTTTGTGTAAGTGTATATAATGACTTAAATAATTCAAGGGAACTGATGAAAAAGCATTTACATTTTACACCCTTTATATTTTAGTCAACTGAATTGACTGTAGATTTAGTCGACTATATTCTTATGATAATTAGTCGACTAAAACTAGACTAAAACTAAAACAATTCAGATGACTAAATTATGACTAAAACTAAATGACATTTTAGTCAAAAGACTATGACTAAGACTAAATCAAAATGTGCTGTCAAAATTAACACTGCTCGGCAAGGCGCTCGGATCGAGTTGTTGAGTAGTTCACACATAGTGATTGAGAGCCGAGTTTCGATCACCAGTCGCCGAGCGAAAATCAGGGCAAAAATCGTGTAGTGTGAACTAGGCATAAGGTTCACTCAGTATTTGTGTATGTGTACTACACTAAGCATGGACAAAGAAAGAAGTGCAAACAATTGTTCAAGAATGTGAGAACCACAATTGCAACCCATGCAAAAGCATGGACAATCTCAAGACTACAAATACATCCCCAGAGAACTTAAAGTTCCTGTGTCCACTGTGCTTAATGTCATTAAAATGCTTACAGCCCAAGGCACTGTAGCTGACCTCCATAGATGTGGCCTGAAAAAGAAAAATTGATGGAAGATTGCAACATGGGATTATTTAAATCAAAGTGACTTTGACCATGACTTGAGTGAGGAACTGCTGATTTCCTAGGATGATCATCACAACAGACAGCAGTTCTCAGTAGGGGGAAAACTGCTTGATCAGAGAGCTCAGTGGAGGATAGCCAGGCTGGTTTGAGGCAACAGTAAAGCCATGATAGCAAAAACATCTCAAAAATACACAACACATCAAACCTTACAGTGGATAAGCTACAAGAACAGAAGTCCACAGTGAGTTTTACTCCTGTCAGCCAAGAACAGGAATCCTAGGCTACAAAGTAGACAAGGTCACCAAACCTGAAAAGTTACATCCTGGTCCTAGTATTTAAATAAAGGTTGCTGTGTATGTTAAACAGACTAAAGCTGCACTATGCAGGATGTCAGAATTGTGTGACCTGAATGTATGGACCCAACCTTTCTTGTGATAGAAGAAAAGGCATGTGGTGGTAATGCAGTGGTATAGGAAATGTGTTCTTGAAACACAACCTAATACTAGGGTTCTTCAAAATGTTTCCTTACTTTTTAAACTCCATTTATTAAGAATTTTTAAAAACAAACTACATCACTTTTCTACAGTCACCTTCCGATGCATTTTTCCCAGCGTCATACCAACTTTTTAATGCCATCAGTAAAAAATGTTTTTGGTTGAGCGTGTAGCCACTGATGCACCGCTGCTTTCACATCATCATCATCACGTGAAAATCTTCTTTTCCCTAAAGCTTCTTTGAGCAGTCCGAAAAGTGGAAATCAGCTGGCACTAAATCCGGACTACTCTCTCAGTCTCTCAGACACGATCAGTTGCTACTCTTCCCACCCTCACTGTTTCCAATGAAAATTTAAAAGTGCGGAAACTTTTTGAAGATCCCTCGTACTAATTGAGCATGGTTTAAATGCCATGGCGTATGTGAGTTTAATGACCATGTGCATCCCTTGCAGGCCACTTTTAATGACTACTTTCGGCATCATGTGTCTTTACTTTTTTTACCGAACAAAATGTAATATGACACAAATTAAACATAAAGTAAAACACAACAGAGCTTGTTGAACAGATTTGTATCTATTATACAACATGCACATTAAGATTTTTTTCTCTTGGTTAGTTAATGAACCAGTCTACCCAGTTTAATTGCTAAGCCAATTTAGCTATTACATGTAGCCAGGCTTAATTTAATATCTCATTAATTGGAGGACATTATTATTAGAAAAGCCATTAGTCCAGAGGTTCGCTTACCTTTTTTTTCATCCTTGACTGTGAATAAATTATCCATGTTTCTAGGAAATGCTTTTTTTGACCATACTGAAAAGAAAAAAAAGCTATCATAGAAGGATATTTTTCTTCTTGTGAAGGCAACCCTGACTAATCTAATCCTTAAAATGAAAAACACCAGGAACTGAGTGTCTCCATGGCAAGAAAGTCAATTTGTTTTTACAAGAAGACAATTTTTTACTAATGCATGCATTTTTTGGCACATATTTCCTTAGTAGCAAATCTTAAAAAGGGCACAGAGCTGCTGGAGGTTGGCAATGATAAATTACATGTCAAGCACATGGTTTTCTGGTGTAAAGGGAGTGTGATATACTGTGTGGCATTGGATTTGACTGATAGCTTCCTGATTAATAAGCTAAGTGAATAGCATTGTTTATTAAATAAATGAAAGAATTTATTTAAATGTGTTGCATTTATAATTAGCTTCTTTTTGAGTAGTATCAGGATTTGTTTAATGAAATTCAGTTATTCAGTGTGACAAATATGCAATAAAAGCTCGGCTGGCTCAGCGGTAATTTACGCCAGCCCACTACCTCTTGGATGCCGGGTTTAAAACCTCAGTAGTACTAAGGGCTGGTCAGGCGTCTACATACAACTATGATTAGCTGTCTGAATGTTGGAGGGGGATGTATTAGCTGAGGCGCCATTATAGATTGACGTCCTGTCTGGAGTTATTGCATTGCACCCAGGAAATTTCACCCACCATGACCCTGTGGTTAAACATTACAATTAAATGAAAAATCAAATGTAAAATGCAATAACAGGCAATCAGTGCTGAAATCAGCTTCAGGTGAGAATAAGATGATAAGAGGATAAGATAGACTTTAGATTTTGTTTGGTAGCTTTCAGTGATACCAGCAGCAATATTTAAATAAGAAATAAGATAAAATATAAAAATATGTACTTAGGTGCAACACAAGATACAATTATAGGAAATATAGAATATTTACATGGTGATATGAATATATACGCTGGGATTTGTTGCACAGACGAATGTAACAATGTTTACTTTTAATTTGGCCACACCACATCCATAATCTTCCCATGCCATGAATGTAATTTATGCATTAATATTAAAAAATATCGGGCTTATAGTATAAATTGTGTATTTACAGTCTGCAAACAGTTCATATACTGCACATGAGAACTCCAGGTTTACCCAAATGAACTAAATGGTAAACTTTTGATTGACCATAACCAAACCCAAACAGACCTGATAGACATGCCCACTAGCAGCAAGCAGAAAGTGACTAAGTACAGACAAAATACAAGTGGTACCATTGGTATCATTTGATAAAAAAACAACTTATAATACATCCATGTTCATAATTTACTGTGGGTACGGTGATCTTGAGATCATCTGTACAACCCCTCTTTCTCCAAACATGACAAGTTGCTTTTTTAATTCATTTTATTTTCTAATTTTCTAAACAGTGTTTTCATTTGTCAAAATTAGAGATGCATGAGTACCAATACTGGTATCGGGTATTTGCCCGATACCGTGCTCATTAACTTGTACTCGTACTCGCAAACGAGGCTCCGATACTAAACATCCGATACCGTGTGCCTAGTGCACGTTGCTGCGTTATGCCTAGTTCACACTACACGATCTTTGCCCTGATTTTCGCTTGCCGACTGGTCGGCGCTAGATTTGCCGGCTCGGGAGCAACTCGGCGTTCGCTCGGCGATCAAAACTCGGCTCTCGATCGCTAAGTGTGAACTATCCAACAACTTTTCTAGCATGTCAGATATCTGATCTGAGATGTGCGACTGGGAATGAGTGACCTGTCGAACAGCCAATGAGAACGCAGGATACAGTGTGAGGGGAAACGCAGGAGAGGAGTGTAAACAGGTGGGACAGGGGGATAATATAGTTTATATCAGAATACACCGGCACACACACGTTTTACAGTATTTCTGACCTGATCGTTCTCTACAAAACATAACAAAACACCAACATTGCAAAAATATTTATTAACCTCCAACTCATTAACTCCATTAACTCATTAACTCCATCATTCTAAATAGGTATTGGTATTGGTATCGGTATCGGTATCGGCAAGTACAAAATTACATGTACTTGTACTCGGTTGGGAAAAAATGGTATTGATGCATCCCTAGTCAAAATGCTTGTGTGCAAACTTGTGTGCAAACGTGCATCTGTTTTTAGTAGAGAAGTTGTGTGTGGGTTGTAGAAAAATAGATAACACTGGTGCAGATATTGTTCATACTTTTTTTCTTTAGACATTCTACAAATTTTTTAATATATTTTAAGAATCTGGTACCAGGACATTACCTGCAGGTTCCTCTACTTCTCTGCTACTTGTCTGCAAGGTCATTCGTCCTACATTGTGTCCTGATGCCATCCTGGTAACCCATGTACACTTGCCTGACCAGACTTATCATCCTGGAGAAAGCAATATTCATCAGACCAGTCAACATTGTATTGCTTCGAAGTATTGTTTTAATGCCTGCATGCCTGCTATTAGGGCTTTTAATGGTGGACTTAGCATAGGATTTAGCATGGGCACTTTGACAGACCTGTGACTATGCAGCTCCATTCACAGAATGTTTTGTGCACATTTACCTGAGCACTAATATTAAAATTATCTGCAATTTGAGCCACAGTAGCCCTTCTGTTGGTCAGTTCCAGATGTTGTAGCCTTCATGTCCTCAGGTCATCTGGCATCAAGGAGTCTTGGCTGCCCAACACAATGTCAGTGTTTCATGGTTGTCCCTTCCACTGTCGGTTGGTACTCACCATGGCTGCTACTCCAATTCAGTCACCTGACTACAACAATCTAGCTCTTATTTATGTCACTCAGGTCAACTACCATCAACCAAACATATAATACATTCCTTACTGTGACATGTGCAATTGTTATGAATACACATCGTCATGCCCATTTCCAGGGGAAAATTCTATTGTATACTCCCTGATCTGTAACAACAAGCTGCTGTCGTAGCACCCTCAGCACTATTGTCCTGAAAACTATTACCTATAACTATTACCTATAATAGAGGTGGTTTTAATGACCACCTCGGAATTAAATAGTGTTCAGTGGAGCTCTGAATTGAAAAGCTTTAAGATTTTTCACCATGCTGCTGGCTGCTACACCATACAATAGGAAGTCATTAAACTAAACCTTGCAACAGAATGCATTATTCATTACAGGGCTTTTTTTTTTAAATGCCCATGAGGGCACTTGCATTGACTTTTTTTTATTGGCCCTAGCAGTGATTGAAATGGCATAGGCTAATGACTCGGTCCCAGTGCTGGGCAGCGGCATACTAAAAGCTGATGAATCATTGACTTGTCATTTACTTTTTGTATTGTTTTGAATGCCTTGGATCACACATGCAGCTAAATAGTGTTACATTACTATAAAATATAAAATTATACACAGGTTTACTAAATAATACAATGAACCAGTTAACAACCCATCATGCTTTGTGCTGTAAAAACACACTAATCTTTTTAATCCAAATAAATATGAAAAAATCTAAGTCAGATTAGTTGTACAAAAACTATAAGCATAGTGAGGAAAAAAGTGATATGGTTAGACAGATGGTAATTCTATGTGGTATTTTTATAAGTGCTATAGTGCATGCGTGGCATACTCCAAGAGAACTGTAAAAGTCTGAATGGTTGAGCCCTATTTTTTCTATTTTCTGTCCTGTATCTAATCTCAATTCAGGTTTATTAAAAAGCAAATATAAAAATATCAATCTTACACTGATCAGCCATAACATTAAAACCACCTCCTTGTTTCTACACTCACTGTCCATTTTATCAGCTCCACTTACCATATAAGAGCACGTTGTAGATCTACAATTACTGACTGTAGTCCATCTGTTTCTCTACATACAGATGTAGAGATCTCTCACCCTGTTCTTCAATGGCCAGGACCACCACAGAGATGGTATTATTTAGGTGGATTCTCAGCACTGTAGTGACACTGACATGGTGGTGGTGTGTTAGTGTGTGTTGTGCTGGTATGAGTGGATCAGACACAGCAGCGCTGCTGGAGTTTTTAAATACCATGTCCACTCACTGTCCACTCTATTAGACACTCCTACCTAGTTGATCCACCTTGTAGATGTAAAGTCAGAGGCGATTGCTCATCTATTGCTGCTGTTTGAGTTGGTCATCTTCTAGACCTTCATCAGTGGTCACAGGACACTGCCCACGGGCCGCCGTTGGCTGGATGTTTTTGGTTGGTGGACTATTCTCAGTCCAGCAGTGACAGTGAGGTGTTTTAAACCTCCATCAGTGCTGCTGTGTCTTATCCACTCATACCAGCACAACACACACTAACACACCACCACCATGTCAGTGTTACTGCAGTGCTGAGAATGATCCACCACCCAAATAATACCTGCTCTGTGGTGGTCCTGACCATTGAAGAACAGCATAAAAGGGGGCTAACAAAGCATGCAGAGAAACGGATGGACTACAGTCAGTAATTGTAGAACTACAAAGTGCTCCTATATGGTAAGTGGAGCTGATAAAATGGACAGTGTGTGTAGAAACAAGGAGGTGGTTTTAATGTTATGGCTGATCGGTGTATGTCAACAGCAAGATGTGGTTTTATTTATTTTTTAATGAATTCCTCATACCACATTGCATAGAAAATTAAATAAGAAAATTAACTGTAGTGCTTTTCAAGAAAAATAAAACCATCTTTGCCATCAGCTGCCAACAGAAAAGGCAATTTTCTTTCACAGGAAATAAAAAAAGCCCAGCATTAAATCAACCCTGCAAGATACAAAAGAACAGATTGAGAGCATAAATTAAAATGATGGGAAAATAGTTTTCAGAAGATTTAACTTCAACTGTAGTTATTTACTGCTTCAGGATTCCAGAAAGCCCTGGGAAAGCAGTGTATTATATAGTACACATAAACTTAATTCATGTGTGTATGTACTATATATATGCTGCCAAAACAGCCCTTACCCATTAAGGCATGGACTCCACTAGACGCCTAAAGGTGTGCTGTGGTATCTGGCACCAAGAGGTTATCAGCAGATCCTTTAACTCCTGTATGTTGTGAGGTGGGGCCTCCGTGGATCGGACTTGTTTGTCCAGCACATCCCACAGATGCTCGATTAGATTGAGATCTGGGGAATTTGGAGGCCAAGTCAACACCTCAAACTCGTCGTTGTGCTCCTCAAGCCATTCCTGAATCATTTTTGCTTTGTGGCAGGGCGCATTATCCTGCTGAAAGAGGCCACAGCCATCAGGGAATACTGTTTCCATGAAAGGGTGTACATGGTCTGCAACAATGCTTAGGTAGGTGGTACGTGTCAAAGTAACATCCACATGGGTGGCAGGACCCAAGGATTCTCAGCAGAACATTACCCAAATCATCATACTGCCTCCGCCGGCTTGCCTTCTTCCCATAGTGCATCCTGGTGTCATGTGTTCCCCAGGTAACCTGGCCATTCACGTGATGTAAAAGAAAACATGATTCATCAGACCAGGCCACCTTCTTCCATTGCTCTGTGGTCCAGTTCCAATGCTCACGTGCCCATTGTTGGTGCTTTTGGAGGTGGACAGGGGTCAGCATGGGCACCATGACTGGTCTGCGGCTATGCAGCCCCATACCCAACAAACTGCGATGCACTGTCTATTCTGACACCTTTCTATCAGAACCAGCATTAACTTCTTCAGCTATTTGAGCTACAGTAGTCTGTTGGATTGGACCACATGGGCCAGCCTTCGCTCCCCATGTCCATCAATGAGCCTTGGTTGCCCATGACCCTGTCTCCGGTTTACCACTGTTCCTTCCTTGGACCACTTTTGATAGATACTGACCACTTCAGACCGGGAACACCCCACAAGAGCTGCAGTTTTGGAGATGTTCTGACTTAGTTGTCTAGCCATCACAATTTATCCCTTGTCAGACTCGCTCAAATCCTCAAACTTGCCCATTTTTCCTGCTTCTAACACATCAACTTTGAGGATAAAATGTTCACTTGCTGACTAATATATCCCACCTAATATATCCCACCCACTAACAGGTGCCGTGATGAAGAGATAGTGTTATTCAAGTAATATTTAAGTAATAAGTGTAATGGCAAAAAATAACATGAGAAGCTTTTTTGTAAAGGCAAACGTGAGTAAAATACATTATATTAACAAAGAAAATACAAAATAACATGAAATAAGCCCAAGTGATTACTGTTAGAGCAATTAGGAACAGACCATCCATCTTCTGTGCTATTTCAGATTTGTTATACATGACCTTTAAAAGAAACTTTTGATTTAAACAGGGTAACAACAATGGAGGGAGATAAAGTGATGGGTCTGATAGAAGTGCAGAAGAAAACGAGTAAACAGTATCTAAAATCTGCCTCACATAGACTGTCACATAAGCGGAATGTACATCAGAAGAACCATGTAAATATGTTTTTATAAGTAAAGATTAAAGTGCGAACCAACACCAACACTAATTAGGTAGAAAACAAACTCTGTTTTGAATTTTCATGGTGATTTAATGCTCATGTAGCAGGTGGTTCTGATTAAAATCTGCTCTAGCCCACCACTGCGAGGAACTAAGTTCTAGTCTTGACGGTGTCCAGCCCAGCCTATTAATTTTATTGCACTGGATGACTTTGTAGTTTCAGGGGGAAGCACAGTGGCTAAGTGGGTTGCACTGTCGCCTCACAGCAAGAAGGTCCTGGGTTTGATCCCCAGGCGGGGCGGATCGGGTCCTTTCTGTGCCGAGTTTGCATGTTCTCCCCGTGTCTGTGTGGGTTTCCTCTGGGGGCTCCGGTTTCCTGCTACAGTCCAAAAACATGCAGTCAGGTTAATTGGAGACACTGAATTGCCCTATAGGTGAATGGGTGTGTGTGTGTGTCTGCCCTGCGATGGACTGGCGCCCCGTCCAGGGTGTTACTGTGTGCCTCGCGCCCATTGCTCCTGCAACCGTAATTGGATAAGTGGTTAAGAAAGTGAGTGCGTGAGTAATTTTTAAGGCAATCTTTAATTACCACCGGAGGTTCTCGTACCAGAGCTTGAGAACCAATGTTTTACATAACTGGTAAAATAAGATAAATGAGTGTAAGCAACCCTTGGAAGGAAAGCATGCGCTTTTATTTTTGATTGCTATATTGATTTCATGTTAAAAGTTATTCTGGTTGGGATCAGAGTTATTCAAAAGGAAGCATAACATAGAAAGTTCTGATACATGAGAGAGTTTTTTCTTTTTGCAGTAATGCCTGGAGCTAATTTGCATTCCGCTCCAGCCAGATCCGTCCTGGTAGCTTTTGAATTTGATCTGTAACGTTACGACTCCCAGCAAACATAACAGGATAGGAGCAAATAATTTAAAGCATTAAATAAAACTCCTACCTCCGAGTTTATACCAGTGAGCAAATTAAAGATATTTCAGCTTTAATGTGGATGTCAGAGCAGAGCAGTGGGTTGTTTGGTTTCCTGAGCATCAGATCTATAAACATGACAGCAGAAGATGCTAATCATGCTCATATCAGCACAACATTGCGGTGTTGTTATGTGAGTAGTGAAGAAATGTTGATTTCATTACACTTCAGTGAAGGTTCATTTTGCTTGTTTGTGTTCCTGAAGCATTCTTGATTTAGGGGGAAAAGAAACAAGAAAAAGTGTACTCAAAGTTGAATCAGTTAATTTGGACAGTTTGGTGTTAGAGATACGTTTCATCACTCATCCAAGTGACTTCTTCAGTCTGAGCTAGTGGTGAATAACCCCAACCTTATATGCAGTCGATTTGCATAACGACTGATCACCGCCCACTGTATAACAATTGAACCGGTGATCAGGTCCATATGCATATCACAACCATCACCATTACAATCATGACCATTAATTACAGCTGGAAAAATGCCCAAACATGGCTCCAGTGGATTAAAGGGAGGAGAAGGACAACCGCTGTCTAAGCGCAGATGTGCAGATCCTTGACAAGGAGGAATGCTGGTTTGAATAGGGAGTCAAAGAGGCCATCTGTGTGAGGAGGGAACGACCATCCCTGAACCGGGAAAATAAACAATATGCTTTCAAGTTCATAACAACAAGTTTGTGGGAAATCCCTTTTTCTGGTCAATCAACACATGGTAGGACAAGTTTGATGTGGAGGAACTTCCTGCAGACGTTTATTTGAATGTGGAAGTTGATGTTCTAATTCATTCCAAAAGTAGGGGTTATGATCAGGGCTATGTGCATGCCACAGTAATTCCTGCACACCAAACTTGTCTAACCATGTTTTATAGATCTCACTTTCTGCCCAGTGGCACAGTCATGTTGGAAAGGAAAGGGTCTTTGACCAAATTGTTGCCACAAACTCATTTGTCAAACCAGATAATTTTTTTTCTCGCATTTTCCCCCAATTTTCCTCCCAATCTAGTCGTATCCAATTACCCGATTGCATTACGCATCCTCTCTACTGATGCTGATCTCCATTTCTGATTTAGGCGAGCGAGACACACGCCCCCTCCGAAACGTGTGCACTAGCCGACTGCATCTTTTCACTTGCATGAGGCAAGTTAATATGTGGATCAGATTTGTGTACAGAGAGCCACACCCTGATCAATGCATTATTCCCCGACTCGGCATCAATCAGCCAGCAGAGGTCATAATTGCATCAGTTATGTGGTCCCTATCCAGCTCCCCACCCTGTATGAACAACAGCCAATCGTTGTTCATGTAGCCCCCCCAGCCCAGCCGGATGGCATACCAGATAATATTTTTCATACACCTTAAAGTAGTTGGTGTGGCCTAAAGACTTGACCTCAATTATTAGAACGGGTGTCTACATACATTCAGCAATAAAGTGTATCAGCAGCACATTTTTTTCAACTCCAGCAGGGACGTCAGGATCAATGGAGACCTACTGCTGACAGTTTAAAAACTGATATGTAAGCTACGGTGGGTTTGATGAAATATGTAGGTGCATGCGAATGCAATTTTGAGCCTCTGCTTGGCTGCAGGTTAAAGTGATCTCATCAAAACACTTCTGATCTCCTTCAGATCCAATCAGCAGCCCAATTCCCTCTCTGAAAAAAAAGAAAAAAGCAAGAGATTTTTGTAGCCATCAGGAACACCGGCTTTGTTCTCACAAGCTTTGGGCGGTGAGGATTTCAATTAAAAGGCAGTTTTCAACTGTATTTTATTGAGTTGTCTTTTTTTTATTATAATTCAGAAAATGTGTGGGATGTATTGGAATTCCAACCTAATCCACATTGGAAGAAGTGTTAATTGTCTCATTAATGATTTTTACACCCTGGACTGTATATCAATTTAGCTCTGTTACCTCCTAGTTCTCCCTTTTAGTTATGCTGTAAAAATTAGGGGTGCCAGAGACTTACACCGATCAGCCATAACATTAAAACCACCTCCTCCTCACTTACCATATAGGAGCACTTTGTAGTTCTACAATTACTGACTGTAGTCCATCTGTTTCTCTGCATGCTTTGTTAGCCCCCTTTCATGCTGTTTTTCAATGGTCAGGACCCCCACAGGACCACTACAGAGCAGGTATTATTTGGGTGGTGGATCATTCTCAGCACTGCAGTGACACTGACATGGTGGTGGTGTGTTAGTGTGTGTTGTGCTGGTATGAGTGGATCAGACACAGCAGCGCTGGCTGCTAGAGTTTTTAAACACCTCAATGTCACTGCTGGACTGAGTAAAGTCCACCAACCAATATTATCCAGCCAACGGCGCCACATGGGCAGCGTCCTGTGACCACTGATGAAGGTCTAGAAGATGACCAGCTCAAACGGCAGCAAAAGATGAGCGATCGTCTCTGACTTTACATCTACAAGGTGAACCAACTAGGTAGGAGTGTCTAATTGAAGGGACAGTGAGTGGACACGGTTTTTAAAAACTCCAGCAGCGCTGCTGTTTCTGACCCACTCATACCAACACAACACACACTAACACACCACCACCATGTCATTGTCACAGCAGTGCTGAGAATGATCCACCACCTAAATAATACCTGCTCTGTGGTGGTCCTGACCATTAAAGAACAGGGTGAAAGCAGGCTAAAAAGATATGTAGAGAAACAGATGGACTACAGTCAGTAATTGTAGAGCTACAAAGTGCTTCTATATGGTAAGTGGAGCTGATAAAATGGACCGTCAGTGTAGAAACAAGAAGGTGGTTTTAATGTTATGGCTGATCAGTGTATGTGTGTGTATGTGCTCTGTGATGGACTGGCGGCTTGTCTGGGATGTGTCCTACTTTCCCCCCAGTGAATCAGACCCACGAGAACCCTGACCAGGATAAGGCAGTTAAATGAATGTTCATTCTGAATGAATGAATATCCTTCTGGTTCATATATCCTCATTGATTTTACACACAGATACAAGTATTTGGATATCCCACCTAATTAGTGAATTCAGGTGTGTCAGCTCCATCTATTGTTTAGGTGTATTGAACACCTCTGGGATAAATTGGGATGCAGGCCAGGCTTTCTCGTTCAACATCAGTAAACATCAGTAATCATTTTTCATGCTTAGTAAGTAATTGATCTGGATTTGGAAGCTATTATATCCAGTAGTTGTAATTAATTTTGCACAAGTGGGTTTATTATGGATACTGCGGTTTTCTTCCACTTTGGGGAAAAAACATACAGAAGCAGAAGGTGCATTAGCTGCTCTAACAATGTTCATAGCTGCGAGTGCATAAGTGTGTAATGCCTGTGGCAGAGTAGCAGCAGGTCAAGGGTGTATTCCTGCCTTATGCCCTATGCTTAAAGAACTGCCTCTAGATCGGTGGTGTCAAACTCATCTGCATTATGGTGGCCCTCAAAAGGCTGATTGTATCATATCCTGCTGTGATTGCAGTCTGCCTTTTAAGTCTTGGACAATTTGTTGTTTTTCTTGGAGGCTAAATTTGGTGTCAAAATGCAAAATCTTTACTGTGTGTTTATAATGTACAGTGTATCACAAAAGTGAGTACACCCCTCACATTTCTGCAAATATTTTATTATATCTTTTCATGGGACAACACTATAGAAATAAAACTTGGATATAAGTTAGAGTAGTCAGTGTACAACTTGTATAGCAGTGTAGATTTACTGTCTTCTGAAAATAACTCAACACACAGCCATTAATGTCTAAATGGCTGGCAACATAAGTGAGTACACCCCACAGTGAACATGTCCAAATTGTGCCCAAAGTGTCAATATTTTGTGTGACCACCATTATTATCCAGCACTGCCTTAACCCTCCTGGGCATGGAATTCACCAGAGCTGCACAGGTTGCTACTGGAATCCTCTTCCACTCCTCCATGATGACATCACGGAGCTGGTGGATGTTAGACACCTTGAACTCCTCCACCTTCCACTTGAGGATGCGCCACAGGTGCTCAATTGGGTTTAGTCCATCACCTTTACCTTCAGCTTCCTCAGCAAGGCAGTTGTCATCTTGGAGGTTGTGTTTGGGGTCGTTATCCTGTTGGAAAACTGCCATGAGGCCCAGTTTTCGAAGAGAGGGGATCATGCTCTGTTTCAGAATGTCACAGTACATGTTGGAATTCATGTTTCCCTCAATGAACTGCAGCTCCCCAGTGCCAGCAACACTCATGCAGCCCAAGACCATGATGCTACCACCACCATGCTTAACTGTAGGCAAGATACAGTTGTCTTGGTACTTCTCACCAGGGCGCCGCCACACATGCTGGACACCATCTGAGCCAAACAAGTTTATCTTGGTCTCGTCAGACCACAGGGCATTCCAGTAATCCATGTTCTTGGACTGCTTGTCTTCAGCAAACTGTTTGCGGGCTTTCTTGTGCGTCAGCTTCCTTCTGGGATGACGACCATGCAGACCGAGTTGATGCAGTGTGCGGCGTATGGTCTGAGCACTGACAGGCTGACCTCCCACGTCTTCAACCTCTGCAGCAATGCTGGCAGCACTCATGTGTCTATTTTTTAAAGCCAACCTCTGGATATGACGCCGAACACGTGGACTCAACTTCTTTGGTCGACCCTGGCGAAGCCTGTTCCGAGTGGAACCTGTCCTGGAAAACCGCTGTATGACCTTGGCCACCATGCTGTAGCTCAGTTTCAGGGTGTTAGCAATCTTCTTATAGCCCAGGCCATCTTTGTGGAGAGCAACAATTCTATTTCTCACATCCTCAGAGAGTTCTTTGCCATGAGGTGCCATGTTGAATATCCAGTGGCCAGTATGAGAGAATTGTACCCAAAACACCAAATTTAACAGCCCTGCTCCCCATTTACACCTGGGACCTTGACACATGACACCAGGGAGGGACAACGACACATTTGGGCACAATTTGGACATGTTCACTGTGGGGTGTACTCACTTATGTTGCCAGCTATTTAGACATTAATGGCTGTGTGTTGAGTTATTTTCAGAAGACAGTAAATCTACACTGCTATACAAGTTGTACACTGACTACTCTAAGTTATATCCAAGTTTCATGTCTATAGTGTTGTCCCATGAAAAGATATAATGAAATATTTGCAGAAATGTGAGGGGTGTACTCACTTTTGTGATACACTGTATATCTACATTTCTATTGTACTCTATTGAAGAAGTCATTCGGATTGAGTGACTAAACGGCCAGTTGTAGCCTAGTGGTTACGGTACTGGACCAGTGAACAGAGGGTTCCTGGTTCAAGCCCCACCACTGCCAGGTTGCTGCTGTTGGGCCCTTGAGCAAGGCCCTTAACCCTCACTTGCTCAAACTGTATACTGTAACTGCAATGTAAGTCGCTTTGGATAAAGGCGTCTGCTAAATGCTAAAAAATGTAAATGTAAATGTACTCCTTTACCACAGACACGGCCTCATAACACAAGAGACGTACCGTTTTTTCTTCTTGAAGCACAAACGTATTCACTGTTGCATCTTTAATGAAATTACCTCCTTCTGCTTCAATTTTCTCTGCTTGTACATTTTGGAATTATTTGTAAATATTTCTCAACATCACTTGTTGGAAAACCGCCTCAGTTAAACACTAATGTGGAAACACTGCCATCTAGTGGCGGGATGCGGTCACTTTGCAGTCACAAAATCGGCATGCATTGTGGGAGATGTAATTTATGTACGATTTTACAGTGTATTTTAAGACAATCATACATCTTTTAAGCTCTCGCAGGCTACATAAAATGACGTGGCGGCCTTGAGCTCTATATCCACTACGACCTTAAACAAGGATGAAGGTGTTACTAAAGATCAATGAATAAAATATTCAGTCAACAAAAAATAAGCACTACAATGTCAGTGAGGTTAAAACATGAGCAGATCCACTAAACCTGAACAGCTGTGGTGAGGATGGGTGGTACACAGTGGTACAGCTTCTCATTGTCATTACAACCAACAAAAAGTCATAAATACTCTCACCAGCTTAAAGCAATGCTATTACTGTTAATGACCAGCATTACTGGAATTTATTACTTAATGACACTTTCCAGCACAGATCATTAGCTTATTATGCAAAATGCAGCCACACATCACATTACCCAATTACATTACTGAAATGGCATCCATTTATTTGACTTGAAATTTTAATACATATGCAATAGGAAATCTATGAAACTTAGTTAATGTTGTATTGCTTTTAATTGAAGCATAACTTAACTACAGATAACTTAAATGTGGTATCTGTATATAATAAATATATTTTATGTCAATACCGCTCCTTATTACGAAGTTTTGGAGTTTAGGTGTATAAAATCACTTTTATGGGTGTGGAAATTCTTTGTGACCGTTTAACCATTTAACCCTAAACAAAGAATCTATTAAAAGCCACTCAGGTGGCACAGCAGTAAAATACACTAGCACACCAGAGCTAGGATTTCGAATACATCATATCGAATCTTGAATCTCATATCGAATCTCATCGAATCATATCGAAGTTCTGCCATCCGGCTGGGCTGGGCGGCTATATGAACAACGTTTGGCTGTTGTTCATCCAGGTAGGGAGCCGGATAGGGACCTCATAACTGATGCAGTTACGACCTCTGCTGGCTGATTGATGGCGTTTGCACAGAGTAGAGGAATAATGCATTGATCAGGGTGTGGCTCTCCATGCACAAGGCTGATTGTCATAAGAACTCGCCTTGTGCCGGTGAAAAGATGCAGTCAGGTACTGCTCACGTGTCGGAGGGGGTGTTGTGTGTCAGTTCGCTCTCCTCAATCAAGGGCGGGGGTCAGCACGAGTGGAATGTAAGCATAATGCAATCGGGTAAAAATTGGACGCACTAAAAATGGGGAGAAAAAGGACAGAAATGCATATAACCAAGGATCTACTAAAAACTTAAATGATTTAATTCTTATCAAAGAATCTAGTGCTCGGGTGGTGCAGCAGTCTATTATGCTAGCTCACCACCACAGAGATGTGGATTGGAATCCCAGCGGTGCCACTGGCTGACTGGATGTTGACACAGACATGATTGGCTAAGTTCTAAAAGGTGAAGGAGTTGGCAAAAGCCCTGCAATGAATTGGTGCTCTGTCCAGTGTATTCTTGTGTTTTGCCCAGTGTTTCCAGGTGGAAACCAAACCCACCACAACCCTGACCTGAAGAAAGCAGTTGATAAAAATATAAAAACATTAATCATTTAATTACAAATGGAGAATCTATAAAAAAAAAAAAAAAAAAATTAAATCCTTAAAAGGGTGTCACCAATCACAGATTTTGGTCAATGACTTTCAGGTTACAGTTATGTCATAATAATGAACTAATAGTGCACTACAGATGTTTAATGTTTACTTTTATAGCCCAGTACTGATGCTTCCTCCAAACCTTTTGCTCTTGCTCTGAACATTGTTTTCAATCTAGCATACCTAGCCGAGCACTTTTATTGGATTTTACCTGTCAAAAAATTCACTTCACCAACTTTATTTGTTCTTCTAGCACTGGCCTGTTCTACTCTAAATAAAGTTATTGTAAAATAGAATTTGATGCCCGGGCATTGGGTGTTCATAAATGTTTGGTAGTGTATTAAATTGTGTGTTTGCCCTATAGTGGTGTATAAAGAAAATGCATTAATCATTTCATCATTAATCATCATTCAGGATCATCTTGTTCCTTAGCCTTTGTCCCGTTTTTCTATTACGGGGTCGGCATTTCCGGCTTCTTCCCGTTAGGGGTCGCCGGCGGGATTTGGCACAGTTTTTACGCCGGATGCCCTTCCTGACACAACCCTCCCTATTCATCCTTGAGACCGGCACTACAATGCACTGGTTTGTGCATCTAGCGGCTAGGTATCTATAGGACAATTCAGTGTTTCCAATTAGCCTGGTGGCATGTTTTTGGACTGTGGGAGGAAACCAGAGCACCCGGAGGAAACCCACACGGACACGGGGAGAACATGCAAAGTCTGCACAGAAATGACCCGGACCGCCCCACCTGGGGATCGAACCCAGGACCTTCTTGCTGTGAGGCAACAGTGCTACCCACCGAGCCACTTATCCCATTAATCATCATTCAGGATACTCTGAGGAATATACTGTCTAAACAGCATTAAATACATACTATGATTTATTGTTGCTGTGAAATGTAATGAGAAACTGAAGAACATTTTAATCTCTTTTAATGGTTTAAAAAGGAAACATAACAAATATTAACAATATTTTTTTCTTTTTGAATGTGCTTTCGTTAATAACTAATATTCTTTTTTTTAATGCATTTTCTCCCTTTTTCTCCCAATTTTTAGCGCATCCAATTTTTACCCAAGTGTATTATGCTTCCTCTCTACTGGTGCTGACCCTTGCCCCTGATTGAAGAGAGCGAACTGTCACGCGTCCCTCCGATACGTGAGCAGTAGCCAACTGCATTTTTTCACCTGCACCAGCCGAGTTCATATGCAAATCAGCCTTGTGCACAGAGAGCCACACCCTGATCAGCATTATTCCTCAACTCTGTGCAGACGCCATCAACCAGCCAGCAGAGGTTGTAATTGCATCAGTTATGAGGTCCCTCTCCGGCTCCCTAACCCTGTATGAACAACAGCCAAACGTTGTTCATATAGCCGCCCGGCTAATAACTAATATTATTTATTTAAAATACATTTAGACTGAAAATAAAGCTTCACACCTTCGATGCATGCTAGTTAGTCTTTTTTATGTAATCAGCAGCAAACTTCAATTGTGTAAAGCTGTTTTATCCATGTTCCAGAACCATTGCAGAAATCATTTAATCCCTGACTGACTGTCAAGTAGAAATGTGTTGCAATATTAATGGTGGAAGAAGGTGCAAAAACAAAAATGGTAAAATGAAGGTAAAATAAGGGAGTAACATTTTAAACATTTAATAAACAAACGAAAAAGAATCCATAGATACTAATGGAAAAAGTTTTCTTCATTTCAAGCTCCCCTCAAACCTGAACATATTTAAACATGTCCATATGTTGACAGCCAATAGCACCATTGGGAATCAAACCTAAATTCCAGTGGCAGCGGGTTAGAGCAGTTTAGAGCACCACATGGGTTCTGAATTTATTAATTCTGTAATTTATTTTGATTAACAAGCTGACATTGTAAATCAGCAGTAAACTGTGAGCCAACGAGATGTAAAGAACAGATTCCTATTCAGGTTAATGCAGAATTCCGTGTTTACAATCATTTATGCTTAAAAATAGGTGGTGTAGAATTATTCAATTTACTAAAAGAGAGTTGGAAAGCATTTTTGTCCCGAGTTTCAAGCTTGCATTGATGAACAGTGAAACTCCCAGGGGCACTTATGGATATTGAAGCCAGCATTACATCTAATTAGTAATCATGCAAAGAAGTAATTAATTTGCACTTGACCTATTTAACTATGAGAGTAGATGCTTAATCCACTGTTCTCTCCTGCTGAATCCTTAAAGACTTCTTGTGCAAGAAGGAATTGGTCCGTAGTGGGAAAACTGCGGTCATGAGTGCCATTTTCAGAACAATTCACGAGCTCTGTAATTGGTATAACAGGTGCTTCGTGGGTGTTTCTTCTATTCGTCCTTTTGACTTTGCCTTTTGCTTTCTGTTATTTTTGGCATTCATGGGCTCTTTTTAATGCTGGTGAGCATTGTGTGAGTGTAGTATCATGTAATAATATACTGCAGATTTAAACACATATAGCTTGTGAGTATTTAATTAGAGAAATCAATCAACGCGGAAAGCAGTTATGAAGTGTACGATGATGAATTGCAGAATGCAGCACACACCTACGTATATACTGTTACTGTAACACGATCTCACAGTTGCATTATTTGAGGTGCCAACTTTTTTGTAGGGATTTGTTAAAAAAATTTAAATATAGAAGAAATGTATACACCACCAAATCAATCATCATATTTCAAAAAAATATTAATTCCAAAAAAATTGGAACAGTTAAAAAATGCATTAAAAACAACTATCTGAGATTTGTTAATTCTCTTGAAGCTTTATTTAACTGACAAAAGTACGAACAAAAATGGCATCATATGTCACTCTATCATATGTCAATCTCGCAACATACACAAGTTAAAGCAGACCTGGGCATTGTACGGCCCGCGGGCCACATCTGGCCCTTTGGCTGTCCCCAACCGGCCCGCATGAGGTCAGTGCGTTTAAAATTACACATTTATTTATTTATTTTGATGGGAACGCTATTTTTTTAAATTTACGTAAGTTTTGATTTACGTGTGTGTGTGAGTGTATCCAGTCTCACCATTATGCATTGGCGAACAGGACAGAGTGCGATTGATAGAGACGGTAAAGTTTTAACAAGACATGGACTTCCAAGTATTTATTTACTGAAGTCAGATGTAAAGCTGTTTAAGGATTACAGTTTAATATAGGGTTTATGTTGACATTACAGTACTAAATACAGAAATACAAGAACTTGCAGAATGTCACACCTGAGGCTTCAATAGCTAAACTGCAAAAGCACCAAGGACTTTTTATTAAGTTCAACACATCCAGAACTGAAGCGGTCAAGACCAGCTTTGTGATTTCCAAAAAGAATATCCAACAAAAACAAAGGACTAAAAAACAGCAAATGAGGTAATTAGACTCCAAACAAAATAGCAATAGCACTTTGTATAAAGTTAATTTAAAAACCTGCACATTTTGTTCACATTTGTTTACAAGAAAGTTGATTAAACAGTGTTGCTGCAAAGTTGTAAGCATATAATTTTCTTTATATTGGTTTATTACAGCTGTTAGCAATTGTTGAGGCTAAAGAAAGTGGGATTGTCCTAATACTATTGAACATATTGACAAAAGCTTAATCATGCTTTACTGAATCAAAACTAGAGGACACAAGAGTCAGCAGGATTGGTAAAACCTTGGGGATGGCTGCGTTTTACATATTTATTATACTAATCCTGTTAAGGGACAAAATCTTCCCTCAAGTAATGAAGTGTTGCTTTTGTATTTTTAATTAAACAGTTTCTCCTGTCTCAGGTTCTTTGTAGTGATCCTGGAGTATGGCTCATCAAATTTAGATGATTTTCAGGCCTAAATAATTAGCTGTTTGATAGACACTCGGCAGAAATTGTGGTAAATGGGGAAGCAAATAATTACTGAGAATTAGATAAAAAAGCTATTAATACTTTTCCTCTTACTAAACTCTTATTGCATTGTTTGGTAGCTATGAAAAGTTCAGCCATTGTTGGTAGGTATATACACTAGACAGCCAAAATATACACTGATCAGGTATACATTATGCCCACCTTCCTAATATTTTGTTGGTCCCCCTTTTGCTGCCAAAACGGCCCTGACCCGTCGAGACATGGACTCCACTTGACCCCTGAAGGTGTGCTGTGTTATCTGGCACCGAGATGTTAGCAGCAGATCCTTTAACTCCTGTAAGTTGTGAGGTGGGGCCTCCGTGGATCGGACTTGTTTGTCCAGCACATCCCACAGATGCTCGATGGAATTGAGATCTGGGGAATTTGGAGGCCAAGTCAACACCTCAAACTCGTTGTTGTGCTCCTCAAACCATTTTTGCTTTGTGGCAGGACGCATTATCCTGCTGAAAGAGGCCACAGCCATCAGGAAATACCGTTTCCATGAAAGGGTGTACATGGTCTGCAACAATGCTTATGTAGGTGGTACGTGTCAAAGTAACATCCACATGGATGGTAGAACCCAAGGTTTCCCAGCAGAACATTACCCAAAGCATCACACTGCCTCCGCCGGCTTGCCTTCTTCCCATAGTGCATCCTGGTGCCATGTGTTCCCCAGGTAAGCGACACACACGCACCCGACCATCCACGTGATGTAACAGAAAACGTGATTAATCAGACCAGGCCACCTACTTCCATTGCTCCGTGGTCCAGTTTTTGATGCTCACGTGCCCATTGTTGGTGCTTTCGGCGGTGGACAGGGGTCAGCATGGGCACCCTGACTGTTTTGCAGCTATGCAGCCCCATACGCAACAAACTGTGATGCACTGTGTATTCTGACACCTTTCTATCTGAACCAACATTAACTTCTTCAGCTATTTGAGCTACAGTAGCTCGTCTGTGGGTTGGACCACACGGGCCAGCCTTCGCTCCCCACGTGTATCAAAGAGCCTTGAACCACCCATGACCCTGTCGCCGGTTTACCACTGTTACTTCCTTGGACCACTTTTGATAGATACTGACGACTGCAGACCGGGAACACCCCACAAGAGCTGCAGTTTTGGAGATGCTCTGACCCAGTCGCCTAACCATCACAATTTGGCCCTTGTCAAACTCGCTCAGATCTTTTCATCATTTTTCCTGCTTCTAACACATCGACTTTGAAAATGTTCACTTGCTGCCAAATATATATCCCACCCACTAACAGGTGCTGTGATGAAGAGATAATCAGTGTTATTCACTTCACCTGTCAGCGCTCATAATGTTATGCCTAGTCGGTGTATGTCAACACCTCTTATAATTATTAAGCTTAGGTTTCTCAGCCACAAAGATTGCCAACAGATGAATAAAGTAAAAACAATGTTTTACTCAAATACTGAAAAATAAGTCAGATATATTAATGTATTATATTATGTATAAAAGTAATATGATTACTACTGTGACTACAACTTGGAAAAATGCTTTTAGGTTTCAGCATGATTGTTTCTGCTTTATAGTAGGCTTTTAAAGACTTGGTTTGACATGACTGATGTGGAGGAAGGTCAGTGGTTTGCACAAAGCCCTGACCTCAAGCCCAGTGCACACCTTTGGAATAAATTGAAATGGGAATTGCAAGCCGGGTCTTGTCATGCAACACAAATGACCACAAACACCTTGATATCAGTGGCCATGGTTTTGAAAGGTTCATTCACATGCTTGTTTGTAAATGTCAGGTAAGCATTGATGTTTTTTTGCCCTGTGGTGAACAAAAGTTTCCTTTTTGCTGTTCTCCCTTGAATGAAAAGTTGTCCCTAGTGCCTCCCTAGTACAGTTCAGACATGAACACTGACCTTAGCTAAGATTAGATATGACATATCGGCATTTAGCAGACACTTTTATCCAAAGCGACTTACAATTATGACAAAATACAGTTGAGCAACTGAGGGTTAAGGACCTTGATCAGGGGCCCAACAGTATCTTAACCACTGAGCTACCACCGCCAAATAAGAGACATCTGCAGTTCTATAGCTGCTTTTCTGGGCTCCTCGGATGAGGAATAAATTTGTGATTGCTTGACCTTGTAGGAAAGGTTAAAGACGACTGAGATTTATATTCTGTGGGGCTGCTGAAATAAAGCCTTGCTCTGTTTAATTAGCTGAATTGGCTTAGCGATTTCATTTTGTGAACTAGTTTAATGAGTTTTCAGAAACATGCAGAGGGTGGAGTGGCAGCTCTAAATGGGGTGTCTTTGGGTGATTGAGTGAGGATGTAAATGGATGTGATGCCATTGAATAATTGACACCCTGTTTAAGTTGTATACTTGCTTAAAAAAAGATGCACAGAACAGTCTTGCTTCAAGATAAATGTCATTATAAAATAAACCATATACACAATATGACCAAAAGTATGTAAACACCCCACAATTTATGGCATTCTGGTGTTTTCGCAATACTCATTGCTAACAGGTGTATTATACAAATTCAGGTTTGGTACAACAGTTAAGTGAAAGACTAATGATGAGTGTTTCATCATGACTGTGTCCCTGTATACAAAGTGAGATCTATAAGTAAAGTTGGACAAGTAGAGCCCTTACATCAACCCTATTAAACACTTGATTAAGTGTAACATCAATTATGAGTCAGACCTTCTCATCCAACACCTTTCTAAAAATATGGAGGCTGTTGTAGCTGCAAAGGAAGGGGGTTGAGGCTAGGGCTGCAGCTACCGATTATTTTTGTAATCAAGTATTCTATTGATTATTCCAGCGATTAATTGAATAAGAAATACATTTTTGAAATGCAAAAACAAATAAATCAAAATTAAATCAAATTCAAAATACCGTACTTTAAAAATTTATACAGGCAACCTGAAACTAAGGCATAAATAATAATAAACAATAATACATAAACATTGCCTTTAATTTGTGCAACTTTCAGAAATAAAGGTTTCAGCTACAGCTCACGCAGAACATAAACCTTTAATGTTTTGTCGGGATGCTTTATGGCATTTGTAGGATGCAAAAAAAACGTTCTGTCAGGATTATATCTCCTAGATGAGGAAGATTTGGCGTTTGTGTGCGTGTACATGTGTTTGCCTAAGTCTTCAAAAAATCATGTGATGGTTGCAAAGAAGAAAAGTCAGCGTATCAACAAGACGCTCTGATGGTGTGGATGTTGTTTTGAGTTTTCGTTTAGTTTTTTTTTGTTTTCTGTCATTTTCACTGTGCAGTCTCCCCTGTTTGCCCCTTGGTATATTGTCTCTCTTTCTCCATTTTGCAGTCCACGCGATCAAATCTCGGCTGCGTCCGAAATTGCATACTTTCATACTGAACTGTATGCGGGAGTGGCGAGCGTGTCCAAATACGTAGTATTAATTAAACTGTACACGAAAAGTACCCGGTTTAAGTACTGTTAAGTACTGTTTAAGTATGAGATTTTGGACGCAGCCCTCGGCTTTTTGACGTCACTTACCCACAGCGTGAACGCGTTGTGCAAAAGTAGAAGTTGTCCGTGCGAAACAACGTGAGCTGTATATAGTTGTATGGATTAAACGGCGCTTGATGCTAAAAATTTGCATCAACGATTTTTAGTAATCGAATTACTCGAGTTTCTCAAGGAATTGTTTCAGCCCTAGTTGAGGCAGTTTCATAACAAAGCCGGATGGCATGGTGGCTCAGTGGGTAGCACTGTAGCGTCCTGGGTTCGATTCCCAGGTGGAGCGGTCTGGGTCCTTTCTGTGTGGAGTTTGCATGTTCTCCCTGTTTCTGCGTGTGTTTCCTCCGGGAGCTCCGTTTTCCTCCCACAGTCCAAAGACATGCAAATGAGGTGAATTGGAGATACAAAATTGTCCATGACTGTTTGACATTAAAAGACTTGAACTGATGAATCTTGTGCAACCAATGACTACCTGTTCTGTCATGAATGTAACCAAAGAGTGTAAAATATGACATTAAAATCCTGGCCTACGAATCCAACCAGTCATACAAGAACTAGACATAAACTTGGACACTATTCCACAAATACAGCTGTTCATTATTCCTCCCTGGGACCTTAAACATATAAATATCATCATGGACATTTCTCAAAGCAAAAAATCAGAGACCCACCCAAACACATATAAACAGCGATTTCTAGAAATCAGAGAAAGATTTCCTACATACACCCCTATATACACAGACGGCTCAAAAACAGACAGACAGACATCAGCAGCAATAGTATCAGGTCAACAACAAAAAGGAATAACCCTTCCTAAACAAAGCTCGATTTTCAGCCCAAGCACTACTCCTAGCATTAGAGTATGCAGAATCAATTCAACAACGAAGAACACTCATATGCACAGACTCAAAATCCTGTCTTCAAGCACTCCAAGCTCTAGAAACCAACCACCCAACAATTACAGAAATTCTGCAGAAAGTATACTACCTAGAACAACACAGTTGCAGGCTCCTGGGCAACGAGAGAGCAGATCAAGCAGCAAAAAAGGCCACATGCATACCGGATCCAATGTACCAAATCCCACCAATGGACATCAAACCTACAATAAACTCATATATCAAGGACAAATGCCAAAACGACTGGAACACACACCAGAATAATAAATTGTACGAAGCTAATCCCACTATTGGGGGAAAAAATGAAGACCTACCTCGAAAACCGTTGGGACCAGACAGTATACACAAGATGCCGTATTGGACATACTAGATTAACACACATGTACCTGATAAAAGACGAAACTGTCCCATATTGCGCAACATGCCAAACACAGATTACAATAAAACATTTAATGCTGGAATGTATCATCTATAACCATGAAAGACAACAGATCTTATCAGCAAAAACCATAAAAGAACTCTTTACCAAGACAAAAGTAACAACACTCCTACAATTCCTGTCATTAACAAAACTGAAGCAACACATATAAATGAACATACAGTGTATCACAAAAGTGAGTACACCCCTCACATTTCTGCAGATATTTAAGTATATCTTTTCATGGGACAACACTGACAAAATGACACTTTGACACAATGAAAAGTAGTCTGTGTGCAGCTTATATAACAGTGTAAATTTATTCTTCCCTCAAAATAACTCAATATACAGCCATTAATGTCTAAACCACCGGCAACAAAAGTGAGTACACCCCTAAGAGACTACACCCCTAAATGTCCAAATTGAGCACTGCTTGTCATTTTCCCTCCAAAATGTCATGTGATTTGTTAGTGTTACTAGGTCTCAGGTGTGCATAGGGAGCAGGTGTGTTCAATTTAGTAGTACAGCTCTCACACTCTCTCATACTGGTCACTGAAAGTTTCAACATGGCACCTCATGGCAAAGAACTCTCTGAGGATCTTAAAAGACGAATTGTTGCGCTACATGAAGATGGCCAAGGCTACAAGAAGATTGCCAACACCCTGAAACTGAGCTGCAGCACAGTGGCCAAGATCATCCAGCGTTTTAAAAGAGCAGGGTCCACTCAGAACAGACCTCGCGTTGGTCGTCCAAAGAAGCTGAGTGCACCTGCTCAGCGTCACATCCAACTGCTGTCTTTGAAAGATAGGCGCAGGAGTGCTGTCAGCATTGCTGCAGAGATTGAAAAGGTGGGGGGTCAGCCTGTCAGTGCTCAGACCATACGCCGCACACTACATCAAATTGGTCTGCATGGCTGTCACCCCTGAAGGAAGCCTCTTCTGAAGTCTCTACACAAGAAAGCCCGCAAACAGTTTGCTGAAGACATGTCAACAAAGGACATGGATTACTGGAACCATGTCCTATGGTCTGATGAGACCAAGATTAATTTGTTTGGTTCAGATGGTCTCAAGCATGTGTGGTGGCAATCAGGTGAGGAGTACAAAGATAAGTGTGTCATGCCTACAGTCAAGCCTGGTGGTGGGAATGCCATGGTCTGGGGCTGCATGAGTGCATCAGGTGTTGGGGAGTTACATTTCATTGAGGGACACATGAACTCCAATATGTACTGTGAAATACTGAAGAAGAGCATGATCCCCTCCCTCCGGAAACTGGGTCGCATGGCAGTGTTCCAACATGATAATGACCCCAAACACACCTCTAAGACGACCACTGCTTTATTGAAGAGGCTGAGGGTAAAGGTGATGGACTGGCCAAGCATGTCTCCAGACCTAAACCCAATGGAACATCTTTGGGGCATCCTCAAGTGGAAGGTGGAGGAGCGCAAAGTCTCGAATATCCACCAGCTCCGTGATGTCGTCATGGAGGAGTGGAAAAGCATTCCAGTGGCAATCTGTGAAGCTCTGGTAAACTCCATGCCCAGGAGAGTTAAGGCAGTTCTGGGAAATAATGGTGGCCACACAAAATATTGACACTTCAGGAACTTTCACTAAGGGGTGTACTCACTTTTGTTGCCGGTGGTTTAGACATTAATAGCTGTATATTGAGTTATTTTGAGGGAAGAATAAATTTACACTGTTATATAAGCTGCACACAGACTACTTTTCATTGTGTCAAAGTGTCATTTTGTCAGTGTTGTCCCATGAAAAGATATACTTAAATATCTGCAGAAATGTGAGGGGTGTACTCACTTTTGTGATACACTGTACATAGACAACAGACATAACTTCTCTAAGTCAAATGAAATAAGTAAATAAAAGACAGATCACAACCTTTCCTGCCATGAACATGGCCCAAAGGGCAAACATGGCGTTAAAAACTAAACGCTAACTAACTAACATTAAAATCCTAATAAATAAATAAATAACATGGTTTGGATAAGGATGTCTCACAAGTCAGATGTCCTTCTACTTTCGGTGACATGATGTATTTTTGCACTTTTGCAGGAGGCAGAATAAACTTGCACAAGAATTTGGATTGAATTATTCACACTGCATACATTTCCATCACTGAATTATCATAACCAGAGCTTTGGAAAGCCAAGAAAGAGGTTTGATTCAAGAATGATTAGCATTATGTAACGTAAAATAGCTCAGTCAGAGTGTTAATATTACACGGCTTCACATCCTTGGTGTTGTAGCAGCAGATTTGATTGAGTGTGACAATGAGGAGAAGACAGAACAAACACTCACTGGCTGTTCAGCTCAATAGCTACTCAGCCAAGGCTTACTTTCCAGTGCCATCTCTGACACATTTACATTCCTAGCCAATTACTTCAGCTACTACTGACAGTCTGAGCATTCAGAGTCTGACTGGACTAACAAGCGCACAATACATAACTGTCACACGCTTACATGAAGCTGAAATGATAGCGCAGGCCGAGTTTTAGAAGGTTGTTTACAGCTAAATCGGGCACAATGTTTGATATGATTCTTGTTTTTATGGAGTATTAAAATGTCAACATGCACTTTTGCTAAAGTCATTACTGACTGAAATCAGTCCCATTCACTGTATTGAATGTGCAATGCTAATCCATCAGCTGACATTTGAAACGGACACTAATGCATCGTTGACCTTTTGGAAAATAGAACCTGAATCGTCTACATCCAATTTATTTATTTAAGCCCAATTTTTGTTAGTATTGTGTGTGTATTGATTTTTTTTTTTTTTTTTTTTTTGCTTAATGGTGTGTGCTTACAGTGTACCCGATCAGCCACAACATTAAATTCACCTCCTTGTTTCTACACTCACTGTCCATTTTATCAGCTCCACTTACCATATAGAAGCACTTTGAAGCCCTACAATTACTGACTGTGATCCATCTATTTCTCTACATACTTTTTTTAACCTGCTTTTACCCTGTTCTTCAATGGTCAGGACCACTACAGAGCAGGTATTAGAGCAGGTGGTGTGTTAGTGTTTGTTATGCTGGTATGAGTGGATTAGACACAGCAGCACTGCTGGAGTTTATAAATACCGTGTCCACTCACTGTCCATTCTATAAGACACTCCTACCTAGTTGGTCCATCTTGTAGATGTAAAGTCAGAGACAATCGCTCATCTATTGCTGCTGTTTGAGTTGGTCATCTTCTAGACCTTCATCAGTGGTCACAGGATGCTGCCCACAGGGCGCTGTTGGCTGAATATATTTTTGGTTGGTGGAATATTCTCAGTCCAGCAGTGACAGTGAGGTGTTTAAAAACTCCAGCAGCGCTGCTGTGTCTGATCCGCTCATACTAGCACAACACACACTAACACACCACCACCATGTCAGTGTCACTGCAGTGCTGAGAATGACCCACCACCCAAATAATACCTGCTCTGTGGTGGTCCTGTAGTGGTCCTGACCATTGAAGAACAGCATTAAAGGGGGCTAACAAAGTATGTAGAGAAACAGATGGACTACTGTCAGTAATTGTAGAACTACAAAGTGCTTCTATATGGTAAGTGGAGCTGAAAAATAGACTTTTGGCTTTCAAAAAGAAATTACAAATCAGTGAAACTAGGATGGTGATAGCACCAAAGTCAAAGTCCTTATAGTAATGGAACAGGTTTATTTAAAAGTGGTCTTGGTTGGCGCTCGTGTAGAATCTTAGGGATGGCCTAAGCCTGGCTTATTATGGAAAACTATTCACTCTTATTTTGCCCATCCCAACTTTTTTGAGTGTATTCATTCATTCATTCATTGTATGTTTTACCGCCGCTTGATCTTATTCAGGGTTGCGGTGGGTCTGATTCACTGGGGGAAAGGTAGGAAACATCCCGGACTGGTTGCCAGTCCATCACAGGGCAAAGCTCAGAGCAATTTTTAGTAGCTTAAACTAACCTGACCTCATGTTGTTGGAATATGCGAGCAAAACAGAGCTCCTGGAGGAAATCCGTGCAGACACGGGGATAACATGCAAACTCCACACAGAAAGAACCTGGACCATTCCATCTGGAAACGGCTCCGTTAAGGGCTGTGCGTGGGTCGGAGGGGGCGTGAGCAGCAATATACCCTCCTCAACTGCAAAAAAATGGGGGATCCCCAGCAGTGGAAGACAAATTGACTACTCTAAATTGGGAGAAAAATGGGAGAAAAACGCATATATGTTTATATGTACAAAATACAATTACAATGGTCAGCCATAAAATTAAAAGTGATTTCTTTGTACTTTTGTACAAAGGTTAAATAGGTTCAAATGCATTAATAAACCACATTTTTTTCTTGCTTTTCTAGAAATACATTCTGAAGTATCTTTTCAGAACAAATATACATGGAACTCTTTTTATATAATGGTAATAATCCAGTCCAACAGTTCATACAGCTCGGCTCCACGGGGTTCATTTAATTTAATCATTTGTCCAAGAGTTCAATTCTAAACCCCTTTGATTATAACAAACCAAGATTGTCGAGTGTGTCTGAGAATTCATGCTCATTCAATCAAAGGTACATTTGTGAAGTCAAGCGCTAATGTTGAGCAAGAGGGCCCGCAATCAATGTTCCAATTCATCCCAAATGTATGCATTGGGGTTGAGGTCAGGGTCCTATGCAGGTGAAAGCATAATTTTTTTGTAATACTGTAACTTAGCAATTTTAAGAGGTGTGTGCAACATTTGGCCATATACTGTAGTTTATATATAGTTTATATACACTGATCAGCCATAACATTAAAACCACCTCCTGGTTTCTGCACACACTGTCCATTTTATCAGCTCCACTTACCATGTAGGAGCACTTTGTAGTTCTACAATTACTGACTGTAGTCCATCTGTTTCTCTACATACTTTTTTTTAGCCTTCTTTCACCCTGTTCTTTAATAGTCAGGACTCTCCACAGGACCACTACAGAGCAGGTATTATTTAGGTGGTGGATGATTCTCAGCACTGCAGTGACAATGACATGGTGATGGTGTGTTAGTGTGTGTTGTGCTTGTATGAGTGGATCAGGCACAGCAGTGCTGCTGGAGTTTTTAATACCGTGTCCACTTACTGTCCACTCTATTAGACACTCCTATGTAGTTGGTCCACCTTGTAGATGTAAAGTCAGAGATGATCGCACATCTATTGCTGCTGCTTGAGTTGGTCATCTTTTAGACCTTCATCCGTGGTCACAGGATGCTGCCCACGGGGCGCTGTTGGCTGGATGTTTTTGGTTGGGGGACTATTCTCAGTCCAGCAGTGACAATGAGGTGTTAAAAAAGTCCATCAGCATTGCTGTGTCTGATCCTCTCAGTCCAGCACAACACACACTAACACACCACCACTGCAATGTCACTGCAGTGCTGAAAATGATCCACCACCTAAATAATACCTACTCTGTGGTGGTCATGACCATTGAAGAACAGGGTGAAAGGGGGCTAACAAAGCATTCAGAGAAACAAGTGCTTCTATATGGTAAGTGGAGCTGATAAAATGGACAGTGAGTGTAGAAACAAGAAGGTGGTTTTAATGTTATGGCTGATCGGTGGAAAAAAAAAAACAAGGTGACATCCAAAACTGAGCAGTCTGTACTTGCCAAATGAGATGGCAGGACACTCTGCTCACTTCTTTTTTGATTGAAACAGACATTTACCTTGGGAGAACCTGTGCTTGGCTCATGTCATTATCAACACTTTCACATCAATTTGCATTAAAATATGTATTAATAAAAAAACAAGATAATCTTTAATACCTCAGGAACTCAGTCACATGGCTTGATTGATGGATTAAGTTGAGATATAATTCAGTTTCTTCTATTGTCAAAGAGACTGTGCAATACCCAGCTTTAGTGGCAAAGTGCCAGCTTATAAATCATTTGTGAAAGGTTTTAGCTACACTACAGAAAGGTCGGTGTAGCTTTGACAAAGTAAAATATGGTCCTCCATTAAAGTGATAAGTTACAGATGTACACCATTCTATCTAGGCAGATTTGAAATTGATTAAGGGTCTAGTGGCATCCAAAATGACTTGAGCAGAGTATTACACGAAGCAAAGTCTCTCACAAGACCCTACAACCATATTCATCAGAACTGTACAAATGACAATAAAGAGCTAAAAATGACAATTAACTTGATTTATTATGTGGTATATGGAGGCACGTGGTCCGGCTGGACTATTCTAAGATCTATATACTGTAGACCTACTGTATATAATCTATAACTCTCTATTCTTTTGTGTTCTGTTCCCTGGTGGTCATTTGTTCTTTTAAGCAGGCCAAGGGTTTCTGATGGTCTGTAATTGACTTTTTTTTTTCAAAGCTGTAACTATTTGCACTATATATACACTGACCAGCCATAACATTAAAACCACCTCTTTGTTTCTACACTCACTGTCCATTTTATCAGCTCCACTTACCATATAGAAGCACTTTGTAGTTCTACAATTACTGATTGTAGTCCATCTGTTTCTCTGCATGCTTTGTTAGCCCCCTTTCATGCTGTTCTTCAATGGTCAGGACTCTCCCAGGACCACTACAGAGTAGGTATTATTTGGGTGGTGGATCATTCTCAGCACTGCAGTGACACTGACATGGTGGTTGTGTGTTAGTGTGTGTTGTGCTGGTATGAGTGGATAAGACACAGCGATGCTGATGGAGTTTTTAAACACCTCACTGTCACTGCTGGACTGAGAATAGTCCACCAACCAAAAACATATTTAGCAAACAGCGCCCCGTGGGCAGTGTCCTGTGATCACTGATGAAGATCTAGATTTAAAAGATGACCAACTCAAACAGCAGCAATAGATGAGCGATCGTCTCTGACTTTACATCTACAAGGTGGACCAACTAGGTAGGAGTGTCTAATATGGTGGACAGTGATTGGACACAGTATTTAAAAACTTCAGCAGCACTGCTGTGTCTGATCCACTCATACCAGCACAACACACACTAACACACCACCACCATGTCAGTATCACTGCAGTGCTGAGAATGATCCACCACCTAAATAATACCTGCACTGTGGTGGTCCTGTGGGGGTCCTGGCTATTGAAAAACAGAGTAAAAGGAGGTTAAAAAAGTATGTAGAGAAATAGATGGACTACAGTCAGTAATTGTAGAACTACAAAGTGCTCCTATATGGTAAGTGAAGCTGACAAAACTGACATTGAGACACTGAAACTGCAGATGAGCCCAAATGAAATATTGTTCATTTCATTTTCATCAACAGCTTTATGATTCCACAGAGAAACACTGGGCACAAGACTGAAATACCCGGGACGCAGGGCTTCATACATACCTATTCATGTCTATGTAGACACCTAGCCAGCTGATAGCACTGCTGTAATTCGAACTTGAATCTCAGTGGTGGTCGGCTAGCATAATAGACTGCTGGGCCACCAAAGGACTTAAATAAAATCTAAAAATAAATAAACTAAACTCTGCCATTAAGGCCTGATTTATAATGTGTTGCAGAAATGGTTGTCTGTCCAGCAGGTTATTCAATCTCTGCAGATGACTTTTGGAGCTTCTTTAGTTGGGTTCTTTCTTACATCCCAGTTCAAGGCTCTTCTTGCCTGGATGCCCTCTTTGGCCAGATGGGCAACTTTAGGACAATTTACGGTTGCGCCAGGCTTCTTTTATTTCAAAATTATTAAGGACAAACTATTGTAAGCACTTTTAGACCCAGAGATGTGCATTTCTAAACCAAATCTTCAAACATATTCAGTTGAATTAATTTTCAGTCTCTAAAAACGTGTTCCCATTTGTGAATCATGCAAATATTTATAACCTCATTAAATAGACTTATGATTGACTTGAGAACATATTCAAGGTATTTATAACAATGGAACATGAATTCAGGGGAATAAAAATGACTTTCAGAACAATATGACAATGAGAGTTGCATTTATGTGCTCATGTTAATATTCATATGGGTCTTTATATGGAAATCTATTCCAAACTAAAAACAAGTGTGAATCAGAACTGTCATTTATTGTTCTCAGCTGTCAGTCAGTGGTGTTTTCGGCTCATGCAACACTTCCTTATATTTTGCCCCCAGTTCTATTGTTGGTCCTGCTGCAAAGACTAACAAACTTTGCAGCTCTGCGTTAATCAGATGCCGACTACACTCACTTAAGTCTTTCATAGTCAAGGGCTCATTTGCATAGTGAAAACAGAGCAGGTCTAGAGTACGTCATTAAAAAGAATCTCATGAATGAAACGATATTTAGTACACATGATTCATGCTAGTAGTGTTTACAAGGACAGTGGGGCTATCAAGACCCTAACAGAAGGAAATTTGCAAAAAAGAATGATTGAGTTTACCTTGCTGGATTGTGGGCTTTGTGGTGGTCCTGAAAGAGAAACTCATTCCCAAAACAGCATTTTATAATTACATGAGCCAATTAAAATGATATTAAGTAAACACAAATCAATTAAAAAGAACTAAAACCAGCTAATTTGTTAAGTTATGACAAATGAGTGTCAACCCTTGTCTTACGTTTGTATTCACAGATCTCTGTGGGGAAACATTTGGCAGCCTATACCAGAGATGTTCACAAGTCCGAGTCGAGTCACGAGTCTTTAGGCTAGAGTCCGAGTCAAGTCACGAGTCTTTAAGCTAGAGTCCGAGTCAAGTCACGAGTCAATATAATATACACAAAATCTATATTGGAAATGTAGCGTAGAAATAAACAAATAATATGTAAGTTCAGATAAACAACAACAGATAAGCAACTGTATTTTGCCGTTTTACTTAGTGCCTTTACTTTCCTAGGTACCAGTTTAAACTGACGTTTTGTTTTCATTGCAAATTACAGCACAGCGGCCACAATCCATAATACTGCTTACCTTACCTTGTTCCAGTTGCTATTACATTTATAACTGTGTGTCCCATTACAAATATAATCCGTTATTTTGTAAATGTGCTTATAATTGAAAACCTGTTGTGAAGTAAAACACGAACTCGTTAGAAAGCCAATCGTTTCATTGACAATCATCTGTGTGACGCAAACTGAATAAATGCAAATAACAGCATTTCTTACTAAAAATTTAAATCAGAAGGTCCGATTGGTTCAGAAAGCGGTTCTTACAATCATTAGCAGCAATTCTGTAGGATATGTAGGGTAGGGTATTCCACCATTTGAAGTAGGGAGCGACGCTTCATCACTACGTACATATATATATATATATAGTCATTTTTTGTGAGTCACGAGTCGAGTCCGAGTCATTTGAAACGAGTCGCAGACAGAACTCTATACAGAACTCTGATCTCAACCCCACTGACCACTAATAGAATAAATTAGAGCTTTAGTTGTAAGTCAGGCTTCCCAATCTAACATCAGCCAGAACTAGAAAATAAATGGGAATACATTTTTAAAAAGACAGACACAGATGCTGTTATAGCGGCAAATAATAATGTCTATGGTTTTGAAATGGGATGTCTAACAAGCTCTTGGACTGATGTATAGTCAGCTTGGTTTTTGTTGGTTTATTTTTTGAAATTCCTGTACACCTTGGATTTCTCTTCTCTCCATCTTCATCTCGCTTGTGTACACCTGAGCAAGCAGAAGCAATCGCTTAAAACGTTTTTATTTTTTAGCATCAAAGTCTGATTGATAGTGCAGGGTAGATAATGAAAACCCTGTCAGCAAAGCACCTTCATGCAGCACACCAATTAAAGACTGGACTTGTCAAAGTCAGCACTGTGGATTGGAACAAGCTGTGAAAGAGCATGCATGCAAGGCAGAAGAGAATATAAATTCCTCTAGCTGAATGCTGACGGAACACTCTTTTGTGTCTTACTTGGTGTAGCATCTCTGAGGAAAACAATGTTTTCTTCTTGTCTTTTATAAAGAAGCAGGATTTGTTCATGGAAAAAGGCTGAAAGAAGATTTTTTGACACAGAAATGATTTGAATACCCTTTTAAAATACACAAGACAAAGGCAACTGCACTATAGATAAAGGGCAATACTAAGTAAAACCTTACAATTGATTACAATTGGCTTTTGTATGAGTTCTCGCAACGCACATCAGTCTAATAGTCTAGCCCAGGGGTGTCAAACTCACGGCCCGCGGGCCAGATCCGGCCCGCCACGTCATTTTATGTGGCCCGCGAGAGCTTAAACGACGATTGTTGTGATGGTTCGAGTCGTTACAGAGACGTGCTTATAATTTAATGGGAGTCCTGCGCCTTTAAACGGCAACCGGCGACATCATAGTCATGGCAACTAACTTTGACCTCGCTGAGTAGCCATGTGACTTTTACTGCAAAAGAACGCGAGGTAGTAATGTAAACAATAATAAATAAATACAGATAATTATCTTGCAATATAATACCAAAGCATCGTCTATAAGTAGTGACGTTTATATTCTCAGTTGTTAGTAAATGTTTAGTGAGTATATCAAAGCGCTTTAGTTACAAATTTACCGTAATTAAATACAATTGTTACCGTTACTATAGCAATTAGTATCTTTACACAAAATGCTAACTCATTAGCGTTATTTTACGTTTGGTTAAATCTCATATTGTACCAGATGTAACACTTGACTACAGCTGTGTGCTTTTACTGTTTTAAGTTCTTTATTGTTTTTATTGTTTGTCTTTTTACTTCATTTTGATGCACACAGTGTATCACACAGCTGGGAAGCAAATAAACCGACTGTATTCTGAAGGAAGCTGTCTGTCTGTCTGTGACTGTCTGTCTGTCTAGCTGAGAAAGGGGCATAAACTATTAGTGAGGACAGAATGATTGTCTTAAAAATACACTGTAAAATCCTAAATAAACTGCATCTTTCAAAATGCATGCTGATTTTGTGACCTGCAAAGTGACACATCCCGCCAGTAGATGATGTTACACATATTTACACATGATCCTAAAATGTACAAGAAGATAATTATGAAAATTAAGCAGAAGGAGAAAATTTAATGAAAGTGAAAACAAGTTTGTGCTTCAGGAAGAAAAACCGGTGTGTCTGTTGTGTTATGAGGCCGTGTCTGTAGTAAAGTAGGACAATATAAATGCAGAATTTAGCCTCCAAGAAAAACAACAGACTGCAATCACAGCAGGATACTGTGGCGCCGGCGAGTAGGAAGGCGAGCGTCGGGGCTGCGAGTGAGCTGCCCTTGGCAGTTCACTCAGTGGATTAGGACAGACACTCATTCATACACACAGACATTCATACAACAGACAAACATAAAGGCTGCCTATCCAGCCCTCACCGTAGCCACCCCAGCCCCAACACTGGGCTACACGGCCACGGTAAGCACGGACAGCATGGCCGCAAGGGCTTCTGGGTAAAGCCCGTGGCGGCCCCCCTACCGGTGACGCTACAATACGTTACAATCGGCCCTTTGAGGGCCACCATAATGCTGATGTGGCCCTCGGTGAAAATGAGTTTGACACCCCTGGTCTAGCCCATCACTGCAGATGTCACAATGCCTAGGCTCTATGGCCACTAAAGGAAAACTAGTCATCCAGCTGATGCAAACTTAAGTCCAACCTTGCTGGACAAGTTCCTGCCTTTCATTATTCCCACCAAATGTGCCAAGTACACTAATTGGCCAAAAGTATGTGGACACCCCTTTTAATTATTGCAGTGTTTAGGTTTTACAACCCCAAATCAGAAAAAGCAAATAATAAAATAACACAAAGTTTCTTACATTTACTTTACATGACTTTTATTTGATTGCAGACAGGATGAATCTGAGATATTTCATGTTTTATCTGCTCAACTTCATTTCATTTATTAATAAACATCCATTCCTGCATTTCAGGCCTGCAACACATTCCAAAAAAAGTTGGGACAGTAAAGCATTTAGCACTTTGTAATGTTGGCATTCCTTCTCACCACACAAGACGTTTTGGCACCGAGGATACCGAGTGATTTACTGTTTCAGCTTTTATTTTGTCCCATTCTTTCTGCAACACGGGGTCGTCGTTGTCGCCTTTTTTTAATTCAAAATTCTCCACACATTCTCTATGGGGAACAGGTTAGGACTGCAGGCAGGCCAGTCCAGTACCTGTACCCTCTTCTTCCGCAGCCATGCCTTTGTAATGTGTGCAGCATGTGTGGTTTTGCATTGTCTTGTTAAAAAATGCATGGACGTCCCTGGAAAAGATGATGTCTTGAAGGCAGTATATGTTGCTCTAAGATCTCAATGTACTTTTCTGCATTAATGCTGCCATCACAGAAGTGTAAATGACCTTTGCCAAGGGCACAGACACAGCCCCATACCATGACAGACCCTGGCTTTTGGACTTGCTGATAACAGTCTGGATGGTCATTCTCGTCTTTGGTCCGGAGCACACGGACCACAATACACGTTTCCACTGTGTGATGGTCCATCCTAGATGCCTCCGAGCCCAAGGAAATGTGTTGCAGGCCCGAAATGCAGGAATGGATGTTTATTAATAAATGAAATTAAGTTGAGCAGACAAAACATGAAATATCTCAGGTTCATTCTGTCTGCAATCAAATAAAAGTCAAAGTAAATGTAAGGAACACTGCATTTTTATTTTATTTGCATTTTCCATACTGTCCCAACTTTTGTCTTTGTCTTTGGACTGTGGGAGGAAACCAGAGCACCCAGAGGAAACCCACGCAGACACGGGAAGAACATGCAAACTCCACACAGAAAGGACCCGGACCGCCCCAACTGGGGATCGAACCCAGGACCTTCTTGCTGTGAGGCGACAGTGCTACCCACTTAGCCACCGTGCCGCCCCAGCACTTATTGTAATGATAATTATAGTAATTGCAGTAAAAGTAGTTGTTCTCATAGTAGTAAAGATGACAGAATGTACTACCAGTTAAAGTTGATATTACAGAGTGAAAAGATTGGACTTCAGCTCAATATGAAGAAGACAAAAGTCAGGACAACTGGAAAGACCATGCACTTTACCACTGGAGATGATGTCAAAGTGGTGGACAGCTTTGTCCTACTTTGATCAATTATTAACAAAGGTCTGAAAATACGACACATTGGCACTCGACAGAAGAAGAATAAAGGAACTGGAAAAGATCTTTAGATATAGCAATCTCTCCAAACAAAAGCTGAATAGAAAAAAACAGGACAGGAAGAATATCGGTACTTTTGAAACAAATGTATCCTAGACCAAACCAATCCTAGATAACCAATACTAAAGTTCTCTTTTTTGGACTCATTATTGAACAAGCCAATTACGCTTTCAGTTGGAACTAAAAGAGAAAGAGAACAACCAGCAAAATTAGAGGAACAATGAACAAGCCATTATAAAACCTGAAGACCCAAACAGAAGACAGAATGTTCTAGAGAAACACTATATTTGTCAGATGTCAGAATCGACATTGTCAACAAATGTGTGAGAAAATTATTGAGATGTTTAAAAACAATGAACCTCAAATCAGGAGGAATTTCAGTGCGTAAAGGCCAAAGGCGCAAGCTTAAGCTGAACGCCCGTGATCTTCGATCCCTCAGACGGCACTGCATCAATTACTCTGGCAAACCTTTGTCAAGTACTACAATACGGAGTTACATGCACAAATACCACTTAAAACTTTACTATGCAAAAAAGAAGCCTTATGTTAACCATGTCCAGAAGCGGCGTCAGCTTCTCGGGGCTCAGAGGCATCTAGGATGGACACACAGTGGAAACATGTATTGTGGTCAGATGAATCAGCATTCCAGGTCTTTTTTTGAAAAAATGGGGCTGTGTCAGTGCCCATCACAAATTCTGTGATGCAGCATTAATGCTGAAAAGTACACTGAGATCTTAGAGCAACATATACTGCCTTCAAGACGTCGTCTTTTCCAGGGACGTCCATGCATTTTTCAGCAAGACAATGCAAAACCACATGCTGCACACATTACAAAGGCATGGCTGTGGAATTTTGAAATGAAAAATGTGACAACGACGACCCCGTACTTTTGCACATCTTAAGACGTGTTTGCAGGAAAAATGAGACAAAATAAAAGCTGAAACACTAAATCGCTTGGTATCCTCGGTGCCAAAACGTCTTTTAAGTGTGGTGAAAAGCAATGGCAACATTACAAAGTGGTAAATGCTTTACTGTCCCCGTAAAACTGTCACTGTAACTTTTATTTGGAATGCCTTGCAGGCCTGAAATGCAGGAATGGATTTGCATTTTCCATGCTGTCCCAACTTTTTCCGATTTGGGGTTGTTTTTGTGGTTGTGAAAATAGAAGTGTTCATAGTTTTAGTAGCAGTAGTGATAGTATTTAAAGTGGTAAAAGTAGTACTTGTAGTTGTGAGAACAGTGGTATTGTTAATAGAAGAAATAGTTTTATAGTTGTAGAACCATAGTAGTGGTAAACGTAGCATTTGTAGTTGTCGTAATAGTAGTAGTCATAAGTGTGCAGTGTTATCTACTTTAGAGGAAGACCAGAGCCCAACCAGCAGTTCACCCTGAGACAGTGCAACCTGCCATTAAAACTGCTACAACAGCAGCCTTTTCATTAGTACCACACTGAGCACACGTAATAGCTCACTGCATACACAAATTACTGACTGCTACTCAAAATAGAGACAGCAAAGAGCTGGCAGAATGATTCAGTGCTTCAGTCCTTCCATGCATTTAGCTGTTACTTCATTCAGTAAATTAGGTTTATACTGAATGAGTTTATTACAATAGCTTAATTTGTTTGTCCTTACCAAGGCATAGAACTAGATAAACATTTTGTTGAGAATTGTGGAGAGGAATGTATTTAGATTTCTTCATACAGTCCCCACCACAATTATTGGATTCACTGGGAATGATAAGTAAAAAGGGTTATATGATTTTATTTTAATTAGCTTTATCTAGAGTTGATTAATGGAAGTAAATTTATTCTGAGAAACAAAACTCTCATCAAGAAATAATGAGTTTTAACAAAACCACTCGCCCTCTGCATTTAATATTCTGTTCATCCTCCATTTACCATTAAAACAACACTTAGGCTTCCCCTATAACATATTATAAGGTTGGAAAATACAGCACAAGGGATTTAAGACTCTTTACAGAATCTCTCCAGAACGTCTATGATTCTAGAACCTTTCTTGTGTACTTTTTTGGCTAACCCCAAAGGCCAGACAGAAGCCTGATTTTGTGTTAAGTAAACCATTTTTGTATTAACATCCTGCTGGAATATAGAGAGAAGACCTATTTTGGTGTCTTGGCAGATGCTGACAAAGTTGATGTCAAAGGTCTTATATTCTCAGTCCAGCAGTGACAGTGAGGTGTTTAAAACCTCCATCAGCGCAGCTGTATCTGATCCACTCAAACCAGCACAACACACACTAACACACCACCACCATGTCAGTGTCACTGCAGTGCTGAGAATGACCCACCACCTAAATAATACCTGCTCTGTAGTAGTCCTGTGGGGGTCTTGACCATTGATGAACAGGGTGAAAGCAGGCTAAAAAGGTATGTAGAGAAACAGATGGACTACAGTCAGTAATTGTAGAACTACAACGTGCTTCTATATGGTAAGTGGAGCTGATAAAATGGACAGTGAGTGTAGAAACAAGGAGGTGGTCATAATGTTATGCCTGTTCTGTATATGAGTTCAAAAATAAACAAGCTAGATTTTTACCAAGCACATATACTGTATACATAAAATCTGGATCTTCACTTTTGCTATATCGTGTATTAGTGCAAACATGAACATTTTTATGTGCTTATTGAAGTAAACTGTTGTCTTATTATATATTATTAATTAAGCTTCAAACATAATAAATTCTGTAATAGAACCCTCTAGTACTGTAGCATACTGTATGTTCCTTTAGAGTAGCAGGAACAGTTTATTGGTATCTGTACAGATATTAAAATGTACTCACATGAATAGAGTCACCCTCTTTTACAAAAAGCAAATGGCAAAAGGATGGTGCCGACTCAACAGAAGGAAGGACAGATGGCAGATACAGATATAATCTGCTCATTATACACTGTGAGAAATCAAGCCATTACTGTCACGCTCTGTGCACTATTCAGCTCATCTGTTATACTGAGCCTGCACTGCTCTGCAAAAACTGATTGAGCCAAAATGTCAATACTTCTACCTTCAACTCAGTCTTTAACAGTGCTGTGGTGTGTGTTTACTGTAGAGGAAGCAATGTTGTATTGGTTATAATCAGTAATAATAGTTAGAGCAAAAAAAAGATTACAGTGAAACCATATCAGTATTTACAGATAACTTTATACTAGTACATAAAAATGGTGAGAAAGTAAAAGACAATTTTACTGAGCATCATTTATCTGAAATTAAAAATAAGTTCAAGAAAATTCAAGAAAATATATACACCGTTCAGCCATAACATTAAAACCACCTCCTTGTTTCTACAAACATTGTCCATTTCATCAGCTCCACTTACCATATAGAAGCACTTTGTAGTTCTGCAATTACTGACTGTAGTCCATCTGTTTCTCTGCATGCTTTGTTACCCCCCTTTCATGCTGTTCTTCAATGGTCAGGACTCTTTGGGTGTTGGATCATTCTCAGCACTGCAGTGACACTGACATGGTGGTGGTGTGTGTTAGTGTGTATTGTGCTGGTATGAGTGGATCAGACACAGCAGCGCTGATGAAGTTTTTAAACACCTCACTGTCACTGCTGGACTGAGAATAGTCAACCAACCAAAAATATCCAGCCAACAGTGCCCTGTGACCACTGATGAAGGTCTAGAAGATGACCAACTCAAACAGCAGCAATAGATGAGCGATCATCTCTGACTTTACATCTACAAGGTGGACCAACTAGGCAGGAGTGTCTAATAGAGTGGACAGTAAGTGGACACGGTATTAAAAAACTACAGCAGCACTGCTGTGTCTGATCCACTCATACCAGCACAACACACACTAACACACCACCACCATGTCAGTGTCACTGCAGTGCTGAGAATAATCCACCACCTAAATAATACCTGCTCTCTGGGGGTCCCGTGGGGGTCCTGACCATTGAAGAACAGGGTGAAAGCAGACTAAAACAGTATGTAGAGAAACAGATGGACTACAGTCAGTAATTGTAGAACTACAAAGTGCTTCTATATGGTAAGTGGAGCTGATAAAGTGGACAGTAAGTGTAGAAACAAGGAGGTGGTTTTAATGTTATAGCTGATCAGTGTATTATGTACTGCACTCTGAACATGTGACTGATTATTTACTGTAAATAATTACGTAAATAGGTCTGTTGATGCATGCTCAATAATCCAGGTACACAAATCCACAAAGTTGAATCAGTTCATCTGGACACAAGTTTGTTGTAGAGATACGTTTCGTCACTCAATCCGAATGACTTCTTCAGTCTGAAGAAGTCATTCGGATTGAGTGACGAAACGTATCTCTACAACAAACTTGTGTCCAGATGAACTGATTCAACTTTGTGGATACATAAATAGGTGTTTGTGTTTGTAATGATTTATTTAAATATATATTTAATGATTTATTTAAAATATTTATGCCATTCCACTGTGCTATAATATTATTGCGAAATAAAAAAAATGCTTCTGATAAAAATGGAAGAATGATAAAACCCTGAGAGTTTGATTTTGATGTGACCTTCCTGGTGCCCATGTAACTTTTGCTACACTCAGGAAATATAAAGAACAGAGGGGAAGGAGAAGATGAAGGTGAAAGAGGGTTGAAAAGTGTCTTTCAGACACACTATCAGAGTGGCGGTAATATAGTCATTATCTGCAAAGACTCCATGTCTGCTACATCACTTTCATCATCCAATACTTTCCAACATGGCAAAATGGAAGAAGCTGGCAGAAGTGTGAAAGGCTTTAACAATAGGTTCTGAGACACACGTTAAGATAGAGATCGATCTGTTTTTCTTTAGCTTAAATCTCATCCTTTATCAGTTTAAAAATCAAGATACTTTAGAAGATTGCATTAATGTTATATTTTTAATCTGTATCTGTAGTTAAATACTCCAGATTTGTTACTCCTAAAAGCCTTACAATATTGTAATTTGATTTGTGATTTACACTGGTCAGGCATTGTGACCACCTTCCTAATATTCCGTTGGTCCTCCTTTTGCTGCCAAAACAGCCCTGACACATCAAGGCATGGACTCCACTAAACCCCTAAAGGTGTGCTGTGTTATCTGGCACCAAGATGTTAGCAGCAAATCCTTTAACTCCTGTAAGTTGTGAGGTGGGCCTCCGTGGATCGGACTTGTTTGTCCAGCACATCCCACAGATGCTCGATTGGATTGAGATCTGGGAAATTTGGAGGCCAAGTCAACACCTCAAACTTGTTGTGCTCCTTAAACCGTTCCTAAACTATTTTTGCTTTGTGGCAGGGAGCATTATCCTGCTGAAAGAGGCCACAGCCATCAGCGAATACCGTTTCCATGAAAGGGTGTACATGGTCTGCAACAATGCTTATGTAGGTGGTACGTGTCAAAGTAACATCCACATGGGTGGCAGGACCCAAGGTTTCTCAGCAGCCGGCTGGCCTTCTTTCCATCCTGGTGCCATGTGTTCCCCAGGTAATCGACGCACACGCACCCCCCGGCCATTCATGTGATGTAAAAGAAAACGTGATTCATCAGACCAGGCCACATCAACTTTGAGGATAAAATGTTCACTTGCTGCCTAATATATCCCACCTACTAACAGATGCCGTGATGAAGAGATAATCAGTGTTATTCACTTCACCTCTCAGTGGTCATAATGTTATGCCTTATTGGTGTATAATTTCTCCTTGAATCAAAATTAGTACAAACACAATATTTGTTGTTTTACACTATAAAATTAATTTGTAAGTACTTTGTAAATAGACAAAGTATTCCTGAGCTTATCTGTCTTTATTTCTCTTAATAGCATAATAAACCATTATGCTATCCTGTCTGAGAGCTCGAAGTCTGAAGGCACATATTCATCAGTGGTTTTTAGCCTTGCCCCTCACAGACCAAGATTCCTCTGACTTTCCTGAATCTTTTTATATTTTTATTAAGGCCCTACCTAATTCACGACCGTTGCCCGTGAAATGAGCCGTCTCCCGTGTAATATGCAGTTTGCTGTAAAATTCAAAATTTAAGGTTTGTGTTTAGCGATTTAACATTTTTTATTTGCGTAGCGTATAAAATATGAGGCGCAATATGCAATAAGAGGCAGACCAGCAATCATACAGCAATTACGTTAGTGTAAGTTAGTGTGCCGACAATGGGTCTGTTCAAAAACCTAGTGAGCTGCCTTGCTGTCTACTGCCTACATAGGCAGCGGCATCAGTAGAGAGGATTCTAATAAGTCAATGACTTATCAAGTCTGGTTATTCAAACTAACTGATTCCATCAGATTTCGCTTACTAAGCTAACACAGCTCCCCCGTGTACCAAAAACGGTTAAATTGTCACTGACGAGCCCAAATTTGAAAATAAATTAAACTTATACACGTTTATACAACAACCTCCCGCTCCCGATAATTTGTCTATGTCTTTCTTTATAAACTCAGCAAACTCTAAAGACGCTCGGTTACACTAGCAATCGGTTAGACAAAATGTCCAAGATGTCGAAGACTAAAGCAGCTAAAAACACGACTTGGGTAACTGAGTTTGGAAAACTTTCATTCTGTGGACGCAGAGGATGGTGTGTCAAAACACGGACAAGTATTTCGGTCTTTGAGAGGGAGCTAGTAAGGTAAGCTGTGCTTTGTATTGTAGCTTTTATTGATTATATCATTATCAGTTTATGAGTGTTATTTAATGACTGCCGTAAAATGTGGCTCTTTTCTTTAAAAATCTGTGTAAAAATGAGGTCCGTGATTAGTGATATGTAATTTCTTCTTGATCTGTATTCAATTGAAGTTAATACAAACACAGTATGTGTTGTTTTACACTATACAATTAATTATAATTACTTTAACATTTCTTGTGAAATTCTCTGGATCTCCTGAATCTTTTTATAATATTATGTATGCTAGATGGTGAAATACGTATATTATTTGCAGTCTTGTTCTTTCTTAAAGAGTTTTCTCATGAAGTTTGACACAAACAAAATCATAATAAGCTCAGCTGTTAGCAGTTTATTAGAAAAATGTTTTAAAACCATGTGACTTCAATATTCTATATTTCTTTGGTTTGTTTTTGCATTTTACCCAATATTCCTTTTGATTGCATTTCTCTCACTTGTTTTCTTCTGCTTCTGACCTCCACTTCTTGCCCAGGAAAGCAGTGACTAACACAAGCCCCATCCAACACATGCAGTAGCCAACTGCTTCTTCTCACCTGTACAAGCCAATTTTTTTCCATGTGTTGCAGGGAAAATCCAAATATATTCATACAATACAATCAAGCTTGTCAGCCAAAACATTAACAGTAATTTAGTTGTACTTTTGTCAGTAACGGTTTAAGAGACTAAACAAATCATTACAAATCAAACAAATCATCAAGGTTTTTGAATTGCATTTTACAAATGTCCCAATTTCTCCAGAGAAGAGGTTTATACTTGTTAAACATATCGTTCTTTAAACATTGACATTAATACTGGGTTGACACCCTTTTACTAATCTAGTAAGGCCCCATCAGGTGAGCCTAGCTATTAGATTAAATAAATCTATACACATATTTAGTTTAATAATAAGTCTCATGCTATGAACAGGTAGGATTGTTCAAAGTGCAAGAACGTTTTACAAAAAGTCTTTTTTGCTTTGAATTTGTTGTGTTTGTTTTCCCCATCCTACAAGTTCCCCAACCTAAAACAATCAGGAAACCTGATGGTCTTCAATTTTATTGATTTTTTTTTCACAGCAGAGCTTTTCTAGTGTAAAGTAGAATATCATCCATCTTTCTCACACTAAAGGGTCAATTCCCAGCCCCTCTCAGTCATTTGATTGTGCTTTACTGTAATATCAATTTCTTCCCACATCTGTCCTGCAGTATTGTATTCTGAGGACCTTGACCCGCTGAGCATATTGTTCCAGGAAAATCTGAGATGAATGTCACAAAGCAGAAAGTCCGCTGGAGATGAATGGACACGATGATAAATCTGAAACATAAAACATGCCAGAAAAGAACCCATTTCTATTTGTAAGTGAAGCAATTCTTATTTTGTCTGAAGGGTAGAACAAATTGTTGGGTAATAAAAGTAGCCAGAAGACTGGTGGCATTGTTTTGTGTGTAAAAAAACTCATATTTCATCTGCCAATGCCTGCATGAATCCACTTTTTAAAGCCTATATTTCTTACCACAGGCTTTATCATGCTTATCAAATTCATCCTAATCAGCATATTAATCTCTGTTGCTGAAGCACGAGCCTGAGTTGTGTTTCTTGGAGTGTGTCGGTAATCCCCCACCTGAATTCACTCACAGAAGGGCATTGTCAAGGTTACTCGGTCAACAAATACACCTAAGTTTTAAAGGGTACTTTAAAATGTCTTCTATAACTTCCAGGGTCCTGTAATTAATATTTTTATTTATTAGGATTTTAACGTCATGTTTTCACACACTTTGGTTACATTCATGACAGAAACAGTTGTTACTCGTTACACAAGATTAATCAGTTCACAAGTTTAATATCAAACACAGTCATGGACAATTTAGTGTCTCCAATTCATCTCACTTGCACATCTTTAGACTGTGGGAGGAAACTGGAGCTCCCGGAGGAAACCCACACGGACACGGGGATAACATGCAAACTCCAGACTGAAAGGACCCGGACCGCCCCACCAGGGGATCAAACCCAGGATCTTCTTGCTTTGAGGCGACAGTGCTACCCACTGAGCCTCCGTGCCGCCCTTCCAGGGTCTTGTAAGACGATTATACATTAAATAGTCCATTCTCACATGGTGAATAAGCCAAATGTGTTAACCCACTACCACAAAACCCTGAGTTTGAGTCTCAGCAGTGCCAGCAGCTTTGTCAGGTGATTAACGGACATTTGGCCATGTCTGAGAGAGAGAAGGCCAAACGGCTGCTCTAACTGAGGGTCAAACTATCTGGTTTAGTGGTGAAAGAATACAAAAAGCATACTGTGATCATTTGTAAGTGTTACAGACTTACTTAAAGAATCCACTATTGTGAAATGAAGTGATCTGTTGCTTTACTCATGTTGGAGGAACGGAGACGTGCTACTTCAGCCTTGTTTGGCCAGCTTGAGGAAAGTGAATGTGGCAGAGGAACTACAATAGGGAATTGGAAATGACACTGGTGGTGGTAAATGATTGGGAAGGAAGGTGGGAGGAGTTAGGGGATGGATTGGCATCCTGTCTGGGGTGTGCTACTGCATTGCAACCAGTGATTCTAGGGAGACCATACCCACCACCACCCTGACCAGAACAAGGTGGTGCTAAAACATAAAACATCAGTGTACGAACGCATGAAACTTAAAGGCATATAATGTATTCTTTTACTACATGTAGCAGATTGTAGATTGTAGTTTTAAGTGGCATTTGTGCATGTAACTCTGTATTACAGTGCTTGACAAAGGTTTGCCAAAGTAATCCTTTGCCCATGTGGTTATATCAGCTATTGTTGAGTGGCGTTTCTTGCAATGCCGTCTGAGGGATCAAAGATCACAGGCGTTCAGCTTAAGTTTGCGCCCTTGGCCTTTATGCACTGAAATTCCACCTGATTCCTTGAATTGTTCAATGATATTATGCTCTGTAGAGGGAGAAATATGCAAATCCCTTCCAATCTTTCTTTGAGGTACATTGTTTTTAAACATTTAAATCATTTTCTCACATATTTCTTGACAAACTGGAGATCCTCTGATCATCTTTGCTCATCAAAGACTCAGCCTTTCCTGGGTGCTGCTTGTGTACCAAACCATGATTACAATCACCTGTTTGGAATCACATCATTATTTTGTATTTTCGCCTCATTACTAGCCCTAAATTGCCCCGTCCCAACTTTTTTTTGGAATGTGTTGCAGGCCTGAAATGCAGGAATGGATGTTTATTAATAAATGAAATCAGATTGAGCAGATAAAAGATGAAATATCTTGGGTTCAAACTGTCTGCAATCAAATAAAAGTCAAAGTAAATGTAAGGAACACTGCATTTTTTATTTTATTTGCATTTTCCATACTGTCCCAACTTTTATTACATGAATTCCAGAAAAAAAACAGTTTATCTAATTTATATAATTAAATTTGTCATATGTCTGGTGAGAATATGTGAATTGTTCATACTTTGATGTAGATCACACCTTATTTTATAAATAATAATTACAGAAGATAGTCCAGTAGCTTAACACTATGTTAGTGGTCTGCCTATCAGGATTTAAAAGTGACTTTTCATCTGCTATTTTTGCTGTGAACTAAAAGCTCACCTCGCTGACACCAGCAACTAAAATGACTATAATATAGGAAGAGCCATTAATCGGTTCGAGCTCAGCATTGCACAAATAAAAATAAATCCGGGAGAGTTTCAGAAAGTTGAATACAGTTTTAAAATTGCAAAATGGATCTTAATGTTTCCCCTTGGAGGGCCACAGAGCTCCCGGACTAAAAGCTTTTACATAACCTCCTTCAGAAAATGATTCCGCCTTTCTGAACACCACACAGTGGTGAGTCCTCAATTTTCTATTTCATCTTCCTTTCAACTCACTACAATGTCAGGATCTAACCCATACATAATCCAAAATTCTTTTTCCATCATTTTTTTTTTACTTTCAAGAAAGGTTTTTGCTCGGGTTAGGAACAAAGGGAAGTAAGAAAACCACAACACAAGGTTGAAGGAGCTGAAAGACAAAGCCATGTCTACTTAAATTATGCTATAGAAAAGTAATATAAACAGAAGACTTTTCATTTACAATTTGCTTCCAGTGTAAATTTGATTATTTGATTAATTATATATGAATATTATATTTTGTCATTTGATATTTTGGTATCTTGGGAATGAATGTTCGGGTCACTATCCCAATTTATGTACCTGCAGTAAATTAGGTTGTATAAATGTTTCATTTTAATTTTAGAACTTTAAGACTGCATGGCATACACTGATCAGCCATAACATTAAAACCACCTCCTTGTTTCTACACACTTGTTTATTTTATCATCTCCACTTACCATATAGAAGCACTTTGTAGTTCTACAATTACTGACTGTAGTCCATCTATTTTTCTGCATGCTTTGTTACCCCCCTTTCATGCTGTTCTTCAATGGTCAGGACTCTCCCAGGACCACTACAGAGCAGGTATTATTTAGGTGCTGGATCATTCAGAGCACTGCAGTGACACTGACATGGTGGTGGTGTGTTAGTGTGTGTTGTGCTGGTATGAGTGGATCAAAAACAGCAGCGCTGCTGGAGTTTTTAAACACCTCACTGTCACTGCTGGACCGAGAACAGTCCACCAAACAAAAATATTTAGCCAACAGCGCCCCTTAGGCAGCGTCCTGTGAACACTGATGAAGGTCTAGAAGATGACCAACTCAAACAGCAGCAATAGATGAGCGATCGTCTCTGACTTTACATCTACAAGGTGGACCAACTAGCAAGGAGTGTCTAATAGAGTGGACAGTGAGTGGACACGGTATTTAAAAACTCCAGCAGCACTGCTGTGTCTGATCCACTCATACCAGCACAACACACACTAACACACCACCACCATGTCAGTGTCACTGCAGTGCTGAGAATGATCCACCATCTAAATAATACCTGCTCTGTGGTGGTCTTCTAGGGGTCCTGATAATTAATGAACAGGGTAAAAGCAGGCTAAAAAGTATGTAGAGAAACAGATGGACTACAGTCAGTAATTGTAGAACTTCAAAGTGCTTCTATATGGTAAGTGTAGCTGATAAAATAGACATTGAGTGTAGAAACAAGGAGGTGGTCATAATGTTAGTGCATCATGCCCCTGATCCATTGAACGAAGATAATTTGACTTGTTAATAGTTGTGGTTGCCTTGAAGTCCTTTAAAGTAACTGAACTGTAACCAGTGACTATCACAGAATGTAATAATAATAGAATTAGAAATACTGAAATGATGCATTAAAGTCAGTGTATTCCAGATGTTTTTGTATTATAGTACTCTCGTACAACCACGTGCCAGTGTGACCACGCAGCAGCAAGACTGATGGCGTAATAATCGCTGAGATGAGGTTTTACCTGTGATTTAAGCAAATTAAAACCACTATCTATGGCTTACTTGGTGATTTTATGATTCCTTCCCTTAGACCATCTCTGACAGTAGTTACTTTTTGTTTTTGCTAATGCTCAGTGCTGTCTAAGGTTTTGTAATTTACCTAATTGAAGTTGATAGTATCTGGGCAGCTGCAGGTACGGTGACATTCCTCATAACCACATGAGGCTTCATGTCATGAGTGCTGAGCAATGTCACTGACAATTTTGATTCCGATTATTTGTGAATTACGTTGTTGTTGCTATTTGATGTTTCCCCATTGCATTGCCATTAATTATTGTTGACCATGTCAGCTGTAATTAGGGCAAAATAGAATAAACTGACACATTGGAAAGTGTCATACTATGACAGTGCCATGCTGAAAATTAATCATCTTTTAAATAGATGATTAAAGAGGCTACCTTCGTGGTCTAATCAAACCCCGCTCTGTACCACACAACTTCCGAGCCACTAGTCTAGCTCGACTTGATCCTCCACCCAGGACTAAAGGAAGACAAGCATCAAGGCTCTTCTCTGTACTGGCACCCAAATGGTGGAACGAACTTCCTCTGTCTGTCCGAATGTCTGAGTCTCTTGCTATCTTTAATAAACGATTAAAAACCCACCTTTTTACTAAGCACTTAAGCTGACTTGTACTTACTTACTAACACACTTTTCCACAAAAAAAAAAAAAAAAACCACTTTGGTTCTAACAGGTTTTAGCAGATCTGTGTTCTTGGACTGTTAACTAGAATAATGAAATGTTTACTATGGAAGCATTATTGTAAATCTGCTTCGGTTTGTAATGATTTAACGGCTGTTTGCTGGATTTTATGTGTCATGGCATTAAATATACACCGATGAGGCATAGCATTATGACCACCTTCCTAATATTGTGTTGGTCCTCCTTTTGCTGCCCCATACGCAACAAACTGTGATGCACTGTGTATTCTGACACCTTTCTATCAGAGCCAGCATTAACTTATTCAGCAATTTGAGCTACAGTAGCTCATCTGTTGGATCAGCCTTCACTGCCCACGTGCATCAATGACCCTTGGCTGCCCATGACCCTGCCGCCGGTTTACCACTGTTCCTTTCTTGGACCATTACAGACCGGGAACACCCCACAAGAGCTGCAGTTTTGAGATGCTCTGACCCAGTCGTCTAGCCATCACAATTTGGCCCTTGTCAAACTTGCTCAAATCCTTACACTTGATCATTTTTCCTGCTTCTAACACATCAACTTTGAGGATAAAATGTTCACCTGCTGCCTAATACAGTATATACCACCCACTAACAGGTGCCGTGATGAAGAGATAATCAGTGTTATTCACTTCATCTGTCAGTGGTCATGATGTTATGCCTAGTCGGTGTATAGTGCTAGTGATAGCTTAGTTGTTAAGTTACTGGACTAAAGTTTGCTGAACGGTTACTGGTCCCTTAACCCTCAATTGTTTGCATTGTATTCAGTAACATTGTATGACATTTTGGATAAAACCGTCTGCCAAATGCCTTAAATAAATTTGCTTAAAATAAAGAACACATTATTTGGAATGTCTACATACTTTGGGCATTAATCTTATATCACCCACCAAGTCCCTACTTATTTCTTATTTTAACATTCACTGTGAAAGTACACACAGACACACATACCTACTCTTTTTATAAATTGGTGCCACCATATAAATGTAATTGTCCATGCTTTAATTTAATCTCACCCCAATTTCACAGATCTGCTAGAAAAAGACTGCTAAAGAAAGCTCCATCCTCTTTTCAGTCTGCCAGCAATCAAGTGTGATAATGGTTATTTAACACCCAATTTAAATTCTATCAATGAGATGCTTTTAAGGGCAGATTCACTTTCCTGCACACCTTTACTGCTTCCTTTAGTAAATCCATTATTTGCTCACCTGATGAGTTGATGAGATTTTTCATGCAAGCAAAAAATTAAAGCAATATAAAAATTCATAGCAGGGTGAGAAGGTATTCAAATGTGTCTTAAAGTAAAAAAAAAAAAAAAGACATTTTTGTAAAATAAAAATAAAACAAAGAATCTGTAATTTGTTAATTTACTTAAACATTTATTGAACTGACACACATACAAAGAAAACATTCCCAATGTTTTCACTCCACAACCTAATTATAAGTATTAAGTATAATGAAAATATGGACGAATTTAGTATTTGGTGCCTGCAACACATTCAAAAAACTGGAGGCGGCCGCTCAGGTGGTGCAGCGGTAAAACACAAGCTAGCACACCAGAGCTGGGATCTCGATTACATCGTATCAAATTTCAGCTCTGCCATCCGGCAGATTAGCCTGTTGTTCATATAGGGGTGGGGTAGTTGTAAGCCGGATAGGGTGTCCTTGTAACTGATGCAACTACGACCTTTGCTGCGGATTGATGCCGCCTGCACAGGGGCGGGGATGGTGTGCGTTGATCAGGGTGTGTCTCTTCGTACACAGGGCTGATCCGCAATAGCACTCGCCTAGTGCAGGTGAAAAAAATGCATACGGCTGCTGCCCATGTGTTGGAGGGGGCATGGGTTAGCTTTGTTCTCCTCAATCAGAGCGGGGATCGGCATTAGTGGAGAGGAAGCATGATGCAATCAGGCAATTGGACATGCTAAAAAGTATAAACAATGCATAAACAAAACAAACAGAAATCTTGAGGCATGTTTACCACTGGTACATCATCTTTCCAATTAATTATTTCATTTGTTTTGCAGATGAGGATACTAATTGTTTGGCAAGTTGAGTTTTTGTCCGTTCTTATTTGATGCAAGACAGAACATGGTCACAGTTGTCTGGTTCTTCTCTTCATGACATGCCATATACAGAGGAACCTCGATTTATCGGGCCTCCATTTAAGAGATTTCGGATTTAATGGACAAAATCTGGATAAACAAACGTCTGGTCCGATTGTTTAAAATTCCCACAAGAAGCGTACCAAAACCAGTAGTTCAGAAACTGTTTGCTAGCCTGCGACATCTCTATGTTTACATGAGTGATAGGCTTTATTTTGTCAGGAGGCTCACTTTGTTCTCGCCTTTTTTCCTGTGTTTTATGCTTTAAACTTTTAAGTTTGCATGTTCTAGAGCAGGGGTGTCAAACTCATTTTCACCGTATCCTGCTGTGGTTGCAGTCTGTTGTTTTTCTTGGAGGCTAAATTCTGCATTTATATTGTCCTTCTTTACCACAGACACGGCCTCATAACACAAGAGACGCACAAACTTGTTTTCATTTTCATTAAATGTCCTCCTTCTGCTTAATTTTCTTACTTATCTTCTGGGATTATGTGTAAATATTTCTTAACATAATCTACTGGCGGGATGTGTCACTTTGCAGGTCACAAAATCAGCATGCATTTTGAGAGATGCAGTTAATGTAGGATTTTACAGTGTATTTTAAGACAATTGTTCTGCCCTCACTAATAGTTTATCCCCTTGCTCAGCTAGATAGACAGACAGACAGACAGACAGACAGCTCTCTTCAGAATACAGTCGGTTTATTTGCTTCCCAGCTGTGTGATACACTGTGTGCACCAGAATGAGGTAAAAATACAAACAATAAAAACAATAAAGAACTTAATACAGTAAAAGCACACAGCTGTAGTCAAGTGTTACATCTGGTACAATATGAGATTTAACCAAACGTAAAATAGAGGTAAGGAGTTAGCATTTTGTGTAAAGATACTAATTGCTATAGTAACATAACAACAGTATTTAATTACGGTAAATTTGTAACTAAAACGCTGTGATATACTCACTAAACATTTACTAACAACTGAGAATATAAACGCCACTACTTACAGACGATGCTTTGGTATTATATTACAAGATAATTTTTTATATTTATTATTATTGTTTACATTACTACCCGCGTTCTTTTGACGTAAAAGTCACATGGCTTCTCAGCGAAGGTCAAAGTTAGTTGCCATGACTACGATGTTAACGGTTGCCCTTAAAGGCGCAGGTGTCCTATTAAATTATAACTGCGTCTCTGTAACGACTCGAACCATCAACACAATCATACAGTCGTTAAACCTCTCGGATCTGGCCCGCGGGCCGTGAGTTTGACACCCCTGTTCTAGAGCTTAGTTATGCACCAGTGCTGCTCCAGTAGCCACCAGCAGTGCTTCAGACTCAGAATAATAGATACTCGAGTCCCCACTATACGATCACCGCAAAAAAAAAACAAGGTAAATGAAATTTCTCCCCAGTAGTACAGTACACCAATTTTAATCTTTATTTACAGATTTTACATTACGTTTTTACGTATCTATTTACGTTGTTCATTTTGCTGTTTATTATATGTGCATGTTTAGTACTTTTGTGGACCTTAGTGCTGTGTTTGCGTATATTTTCACACCCCCTTTTTACGGACCAGTGCTCCCCCTTTTAGTCCATTAAATCGAGGTTCCACTGTATTTTTAATACTGGAGAGATCTGGACTGCAGGCAGGCCTGTCAAGCACATGCACTCTGTATCTACAAAGCCATACTGGTGTAGAGCATGCTAAATGAGGTCTGGCATTGTCTTGCTAAAATATCCATTCCCCTCCCTGGAAGAGACCGCACTTTGATGGCAGCATATATCTCTTTAAAATGCCAGCACATACGTATGTCAGTCACATATGACACTAGCACTGATGCACCTTATACCTTGACTGATGGTGGCATTTGTACCTTTCACTGATCACAGTCTGGATGATCCTTTACATATTTGGCAGGGACAACTCAATGTAATGTTTTTCCACAAAACAAGCTGTACCATGGACTCATCTAATCACAACAATGCCAATTGGTCCATCCGATGATAAGCTCATTCGCAGAGAAGTCAGCAGTGTTTTTGCATAGAACTGATGTATGGTTTTCTCTGTGTGTAATTAAATACACAGAATCTAACATTTTTTATTCCCATCTGGGTGATTTTCATAAGTGGTACTGAAATCTGTTACATATAGGATCTGCTGCAATTAGGCCGTACAGCCAGATTGGAATTCATTTGATTTAATGCCCATCCGCCTCAATGACCAGTCATCCTACTGCAGTCGAATAATAATCAAAAGATCTAGTGAATTGTAATTAATACAGAGTTAGTATTTTAATGCATTACAATAAAAAACGAGCCTGTAAGGTTTTGCTTGTACTGACTGAATAAACAAACACTTGTAGCTCTACCTTTGGTAATTTCACTGAATAAGAAAATAACAAAAATGATTGTAATACACTTTTGTCTTTGCCTTAATTGTGCTACATTCCCTTAGAAACTTGTTTTGTGTAAAATTTTATCATTAAGTCTTTATTTCTGTGGTATTCCTTTTTATTTTAAATGTGTACTGCAGGCCGCTCAGGTGGCACAGCGGTAAAACACGCTAGCACACCAGAGCTGACATTTCAAATTCGTCGGTTTGAAACTCAGCTCTGCCATCCGGCTGGGCTGGGCAGCTACATGAACAACGATTGGCCTATTGTTTATACAGGGCAGGTGGCCAAGTAGGGACCTCAAGTTGAGGGACCTCAACTGATGCAGTTACGACCTCTGCTGGCTGATTGATGGCACCTGCACAGAGTCTAGGGATAATGTGGACAGGGTGTGGCTCTCCATACACAACCTGATCCGCATATGAACTCATCGCCTCATGCAGGTGAAAAGATGCAGTCGGCGGGGGGCGTGTGACAGTCTTGCGCACCTCAATCAAAAGTGGAGATCAGCATCAGTACAGAGGAAGCGTAATGCAATCGGGTAATTGGATACAACTAGATTGGGAGGAAAATTGGGAAAATGTGTACTGCATAAAATTTTAGGCACTCAAGTGCAGTATATGGATAGAAGTGTCTGTTAAAACTTACTACCATGTGATGACACACATTTTTTTACCAGAAAAGTGACGTTTGCTCTGAAAGTGGTAATAAATAAGTGTTTATAGTCGGCTTGCTTGCTGTCGTGCATGTGCGTCATCTGAGGAGTGCAATCTGCTCAGATTATTCAGATACAGAGCACATCAAAATGCTGTAATAAAAACCTACAGCCAAAATCAGATCTAAGCAGTAAATATTACAATATTACCAATAACAGTATTACATTTTAATGGTAAATGTGGTTGAAAACTTTAGTCTCAGCTAAATTAAGAACTAAGTCTGTCAAATAATAATCCAAAGTGCTACACAGCAGTCCAGCCTCTAAGGTAAAGCTTTTCCTAATTTAGCGAGTTTCTGAGAACTTTAAACCCTTTTAGAAAGCGTTCACAGAGGACATGACTGGCTGAAAGGGAGGGCTAAAATTAAGCCCAATGGAAACTGGGTTATAAATCTCAGCCATCCAGACTTCCTCCAGTACAGAAGTTTTCAGAGTGCAATGAAACTACATAATTGGCACCAGTGAGATCAGATGTTCTTCAATTCTATAAACATCACCATAAACATTGAGGGGGTTAAATATTTTTAATTGAAACTGTATGAAATTGTACATACTGTTAGTGGCTATATTCTTCCCATATGAGTATAATTAAGTTAGTGCAGCAAAATAAATGAACTTCATCCCCTCTTTCCCTCACTTCTTAATCCTTAAAATAGATGCAATAATAAAACAGTATTGCTGTGTTTCACAAGGCTGACCACCAATCCCCAATCAATGAGATTTAATGTCTGGAAAAAGTCATTGAGAGTCTTTTAACAGTGCTGAAAGCGAATGCATCAATGCCTACAGTTTTTCTAAATCTCTCCACAACACCACCAAAGTTAAAAAGGAGTCAATCCTGAAACTGTTGCCAGTTTTTTTTTTTTTTAATAGTCATACCATTTTATGTATTTTACATAAGCATGTTCTGATACACCGTACTGTCAATGTCTCAACCACACTGTATAGTTCCAAGGCACTGTTATTTACTTTTTACTCCTGTACAGAGATTTTTGCCAATGCTACTGTGCAGTCTAAAGTTATATCTTAATAAAAGTAATATTTAGTTTTACTGCATTGTTTCCTTGCTTATGAGAAATAACTACACTTGACGTGACATTATCTGGTTATTTTTATTCATGAGGACATACAAGTGGTTTCCTGGCTATGTCTCAAACTGCGTTCTATGTCCTAAATAGTGTCCTTAATGTGGTTTACTACATTAGTATTTTTATTAATTAATGTTAATAATATTTATTATCAAAAAAAAGTGTGTACAGCCAACCATAACAAAGCAATAATGACATAGTGATTTAACATGTATGTGACAAAAAGAAAGATTTCTAATTTTCTATAAGCACTGTAGAACGGCTCATATAATTTAAATTGAGACTGTTCCCTTTTTGTTCTTACCCTTTAAAGCCAAAATCATCTGACAGGAGTTTCATCAGAGTAAAAGTTTGGCCCCATGAAACCAGTCATTACCTAAAACTATTTCACTTTAATTCTCAAAAATAGTAAACAGAAGTCTAAATTATGATCATAGCTATTAAACGTTATTAACTTTTGCAGTACTTTAGGAGAGGGCACAATAAACTAGACTGGGTTTGTTTTTTAGATGAGGGAGAGAGGTCAGAGGGACAAGTTTTAAAAGTCTGCTGCTTAAAAGTAAAATACAACCTTACAATAAAGTAAACAGAGATAATAGGAATACAGTGGTGCATTAGAGAGAAAAAAAGCTGATTTCTCTTTTCACCTTTCCTCTTGTTAGTCACCTAATATTCGAAGCAATTCTGCTAATAAGATGGTTTCAATTATAATTATACATTCTAATTATGTACAGCATCTAGTTTTAGTCATTGCTGCAAAAGTTGGTGCATCCATTTATTACAAAAAAAATGTAATGTTTTTTATTCAAGTTTTTATTAAATAATAGATAAATATCAGAGTGATTTCAGTGTGTGACGAATGTAAAACAATAGAAGGATTTTAAAAATAAGTATTTACTGTTTTTATACCACTATACATCAATCAGCCATAACATTAAAACCACCTCCTTCTACCCTCACTGTGCATTTTATCAGCTCCACTTATATAGAAGCACAGTTACTGGCAGTAGTCCATCTGTTTCTCTGCATGCTTTATTAGCCCCCTTTCATGCTGTTCTTCAATGGTCAGGACTCCCCCAGGACCACCACAGAGCAGGTATTATTTGGGTGGTGGATCATTCTCAGCACTGCAGTGACACTGACATGGTGGTGGTGTGTTAGTGTGTGTTGCGCTGGTATGAGTGGATCAGACACAGCAGAGTTTTTAAACACCTCACTGTCACTGCTGGACTGAAAATAGTCCCCCAACCAAAAATTTTCAGCCAACAGCGCCCTGTGGGCAGCGTCCTGTGACCACTGATGAAGGTCTAGAAGATGACCAACTCAAACAGCAGCAATAGATGAGTGATCGTCTCTGACTTTACATCTACAAGATGGACCAACTAGGTAGGAGTGTCTAATAGAGTGGACAGTAAGTGGACACGGTATTTAAAAACTCCAGCAGCATTGCTGTGTCTGATCCACTCATACCAGCACCATGTCATTGTCACTACAGTGCTGAAAATGATCCACCACCTAAATAATACCTGCTCTGTGGTGGTACTGTGGGGGTCCTGATCATTGAAGAACAGGGTGAAAGCTTTAAGGGTTAAAAGATATGTAGAGAAACAGATGGACTACAGTCAGTAATTGTAGAACTACAAAGTGCTTCTATATGGTAAGTGGAGCTGATAAAATGGACAGTGAGTGTAGAAACAAGGAGGTGGTTTTAATGTTATGGCTGATCAGTGTATATACCTAATACTTAAAACTATTTGATTAGATTTGTATGTGTTGTGTGTGTGTGTGTGTGTGTGTGTATGAGTTGTATGTCCTTGCTTTCACTTTGCAAGATTTATTTTGTTTGTTTTGGCACAAGCTGACATAATACTGGGTCTCAGCTGCAGAAGTGGGACTGAGATCAGGCATGGCTAGTGAAGGACATATTAGAATGATGAGTTGAGGGACGCAGTGAGATGGCACAAGACAGTAAAAAAAAAAACATTAAGCAGCACATTTTCAAACTCACTGGTTAGTGATATAATACAGCATAATTTCCTGAGAACAAAATGTCCATCTATTATTAAAATCAACCACTATAATTCTTACTGTTTTCATTTTTTGATTTGTTTTCTTTTAGAAACTAAAAGCCATTCATCCCCTCTTTTCCTTAGACCATGTTAAGTGGCTGGTGAGAGCTGGCTCTTCACTTTGAATTTAAGGCCTTTGGAAAGCCTGATTTATCTGCACATGAAAACCAAGCCTGCTACACAATACCAACAAGGACAGGAAGTAGAGAGAGAAGAATGAAAGGTGTACACAGAGAGAATTAATAGAACAACAAATTGGAAGGACATGGTGTTAGGTCACTACCCAAAAGAGATCATCTTTTGGAATATCAGAGGCTCACATAACTGTGAAGAGTGTCTTCTAATTCATAACAGACCAACTAGCTCTTGAATTATATACATAACATTAAAACCACCTCCTTTTTTCTACACTCACTGTCCATTTTATCAGCTCCACTTACCATATAGATGCACTCTGTAGTTCTACAGTTACTGACAGTAGTCCATCTGTTTCTCTGCATGTTTTGTTAGCCCCTTTTCATACTGTTCTTCAATGGTCAGGACTCTCCCCGGACCACTACAGAGTAGGTATTATTTGAGTGGTGGGTCATTCTCAGCACTGCAGTGCAGCAACACTGACATGGTGGTGGTGTGTTAGTGTATGTTGTGCTGGTTCTTCTTTTTCGTGTCCAGCCGTCATCTATATCATGTCCTTCCAGTGGTTAACACAGGCGAGAGCGGCTGCATTTGGTTCGGCCAGGTCTTCTGCAGTGCACTGTGGCTGTTATTAGATTCCATTTCTTCAGGGATGCCTTGCAGCGCCCCTCACCGACTCGCAGGCGGTTCAGGGTTTTCCAGACATTACAGGGTTGGTCATGGCCGGAGGCAAGGCGTTCATTTGGGAAGATCCCTCTCTCCGTCCACTGGACTGTCTGACTGCCTAGACTGTTCCACTGTTTAAGCCATTCACTGACCCTGGCATAGGCTGGGCTGGTCTCCAGTGCGTCTGTGGTGTCCAAGAAGCTGCTCCTGGAGCTAAGTTGTTTGTGGGCGACATAATGTGCATGGAGTATGTGCCGGGTGTCATTGGCTTGCTTTGTCCGCTCAGCTCGGGTGGTAATTGCTCTCCGGATGTAGGGGGAGCAATGCCTGAGAGAGCATAGAGACAGGGTACTGGAGTTGTTTTAGTGCACCCAGTCACTATCCTACAGGTCTCATTGAGAATAGGGTCGATTCTGTGTGCGTGGCGGGATCTGCTCCATACTGGACAGGCGTACTCAAAGGTGGAAAAACACAGGGCTAATGCTGTTGTTCGCAGTGTGCTTGGGTGGGCCCCCCACTTAGAGCTTGTTAATCGTCGTAGTAGGCTGTTTCTGGTGGAGACCTTGGCTCTTGTGTTTTCTGTAACTCAGGGTACGGTCTAAGGTTACTCCCAGGTATACTGGATACTGATTGTTTTCTGGCCTCATGCCGTCCCAGGTTACTTTAATCTCCCGTTTTGCTTCCCTGTTTTTGAGGTGGAAGCTGCAGATTTGGGTCTTCCCAGGATTTGGGCGCAGGTGGTTTTGTAGATAGTGTGTTGACATATCTGAGAGGCCTTTTTCCAGTGTTGACTCAGCTTCTGGGAAGCCATACTGTTGTGTTGTCAGGGCTAGGTCATCCGCATAGATGAACCTGCTGCATCCTTCTGGTAGGGGCTGGTCGTTGGTGTACACATTGAATAGGAGAGGTGCCAAGACACTGCCTTGTGGCAGCCCATTAGTCTGGTGGAACCATCTGCTTTTCTTGTTATTGAGTGTGACGTAGAACATTCGGTTGCTCAGGAGGCATCTGATTACACTGCATAGTTTAGCATCGCCTGTCATGTCGTATAGTTTTTTGATCAGCAGCCTGTGTTGGACAGTGTCATAGGCTGCTGTCAGATCGACAAAGATGACAGCAGTTATAAACTTCTTTTGATATCCGTCTTCAATGTATTGGGCTAGGTTCAGCAATTGTCCTGTGCATGACTTTCCGGGTCTAAAGCCTGCCTGGTCGTCGATTAGCTGGGCATCTCTCTGTGAGGATAGACGTGTAAGGAGCAGTCTCTCGAACAGCTTGTAGGTGATGCATAGTAGGGAGATGGGCCGGTAGCTTTTTGGGAGGTTGGGGTCTTTCCCTGGTTTTAGAAGGGCAATGATGGTAGCTTTCCTCTAGTGAGCTGGGATGTACTGGGTCTGAAGACATATGTTAAACATATTTAAAAGCCATAGTTTTAGTTAGGGCCTAGGTGAGTTATCATCTCAGTCATTATGTCATCAGGACCCGCAGCTTTGCCCAGCTTCATGGTGCCAAGTCCTGCTTCAAACTCTTCCATAGTGAAAGGCTTGGTTAGTGTAGACATGTTCTGTTGGTTTCCTGGGATGATTGTAGAGTAATGGTATCCTTTAGCCCTGCGCCTGCCTATTCGTTTCCCATTGGCTCCCGACCTGGTTCGGTGTGATACCTGGTATGGTTGGTGGTGTGATCTTATCTTCACTTAGTTTGCAGATGGTGGACCAGGCTTTTTTTGCTGTTCTGAGACATATTGGTGTTTTCTATGAGGTCTTGCCAGGTTCTCTGCCTCTCTTTTCTCAGTAGTTCTATGAGTGCCTCTCCTAATTCGTGAGTGGTCTCTGAAAATGGGTCCTTTTCAAACTCCGTTTCATATTGCTCCAGCAGCTGTGATGATTCCTCTGTGATGCCAGCTATGTATTCTTTCCAGCATCTACGAGGGATGTGAGCACATGCTGTCCTCTTCACTGCCTGGACGAACTTGGCCTGGTTGTCAGGTGAGGGTTCAATGTCCAGAAGAGCACTTTCCATTCCCTCTCTATAATGATCCCAATTGGCCTTCTTGAGGTTGAAACGGCATCTAAAGGGAACTTCTGACTTAGTTATGGCAGACTTTATAGTGATTGAGATTGGGCGGTGTTGAGACTTTGGGAGCGGTTTCAGCACTGCTTTCTCACTCAGATGTGCTAGTCTCTGGCTGGTGAAACAAAGGTCTGGGTTGTAACCTCTTTTCCAGCGGCCGCTGTTAAAGGACTTTGGGAGTTTAGCGTCGTGTATTAATTCCAGCGGTATATTTTCCATCCAGCTTTCGACTAGTTCACCATCACTGTCAGTGGAGTCATAGCCCCACATTGTGTGGTGAGAGTTAAAGTCTCCGATCACAACAGCATACTTCTCTCTGCATTTGGGTGGTAGGTCGGGCCACACAAAGGGGCTGGCAGGTGGTTTATACAGAGAGGTAATAGAAATCTCTGGCATGCAGATGGTGATAGTCTCCACGTTCGTGTCTGAGCTGTTGGTATGAATGTCACTGACATCCAGCTGGGGCTTCACAAATACGGCTGATCCATACTTTGGATGATAGATTTCAACTACCAGTTTCATGCCTGGTAATTTTGGCCGGTTGCTCGTTGGGCCCAAATGGGTCTCCTGCATACAGATGATGTCAGATCCATTGCAGTGGCTAGCTAGCACATCAGCCTTTGTTATAGTGTATCCTTCAATGTTAATTGAGGTAACTACTAGCGCTGGCATCGTGGCTTGCTGTGTTATTAAGAAAGGTTTGATCTTGTTGGCGGTCGGTGGGTGCAGAATTGGCTACTTCAGTCAGTTACTGTAATACAGCTCCTGTCATCAAGCATTGCCCAGGATGCGCCACATGGAGGCTTCTGCATGCATCCCTGGTTGCATTGTGCTGGTATGAGTGGATAAGACACAGCAGTGCTAATGGAGTTTTTAAACACCTTACTGTCACTGCTGGACTGAGAATAGTCCACCAACCAAAAATATATCCAGCCAACAGCGCCCCGTGGGCAGCGTCCTGTGACCACTGAAGAAGGTCTAGAAGATGCCCAACTCAAACAGCAGTAATAGATGAGTGATTTACATCTACAAGGTGGACCAACTAGGAAGGAGTGTCTAATAGAGAGGACAGTGAGTGGACACGGTATTTATAAACTTCAGCACTCATACCAGCACAACACACACTAACACACCACCACTGTGTCAGTGTCACTGCAGTGCTGAGAATGATCCACCACCCAAATAGTACCTGCTCTGTGGGGGTCCTGTAGGGGTCCTGACCATTGAAGGACAGGGTGAAAGCACAATAAAAAAATATAAGTAGAGAAACAGAGTGACTACAGTCAGTAACTGTAGAACTACAAAGTGCTGATAAAATGGACAGTGAGTGTAAAAACAATGAGGTGGTTTTAATGTTATGGCTGATCAGTGTATATACAGTTACAATTGGACATATGTAGATCTACATAATTGTAATAAACTGTAATAATAACATAATAAATTGTTTGTTTTTAGTCTTAAACCACCAGTTGCAAGTTGTTGTTGTGATTGTTAATAAAGCTGCCAAGAAAAAGCAAACTGGTATCTGCTGAGATCTTTTTGCTGCTCAAACTGAATCTGTCACACTGGCTGAAACCCGGGAGCATTAGAAACATACCCAGCACTGCCATGTGATTCAGGCAACTCAGCAGAATGAGGTACCTGTTTGCCTTACCAAAACAGCCTCCTTCTGGTCCTTAAACATTTACTCATAAAAGATGTGCGAGGGGAAAGAGGACAAGTTAAATAGACACAGTCATTAGCACCAAAGGTGTACACACTAACTAATTAACCTTCTCATTCGCCCTACAGTTTTACCCACATTCATACCACACCCCACCTGTCACAATTCTATAAATAATTAAATGTTAATTAAACTCTTGAACTATAATTTGAAAGTATTTAAAAAAAACCTGCAGCTGTCAAAGTAACTTGTATTTGCAAGAAAACAGGAACCCAGTAATTATTCCCAACAACCTTGATCTGCACCTTGTTTTGGAGGAGGAACAAATTGCTTCTTACTGTCAAATTGTCAGTAAATTGAACAAAATACAGTGAACTGCACTTCCAATATTTCTACTCTTCAAATTTTATGTCCAAATTTTTCATGACCCTTCATCATTTACTAGGGATGTAACGATGCACCACAAGACAGTTACAAATCGATTCACATGTGTAACGATTCAAATCGGTTTACATGTATAATGAATCGATATTCACTTTAAACAGCAGAGGGCACTGCGCTATTCACCTTGCCTGGCTGACGTCACTACAGAGTTGCCAGGTTTGGAATTTTTCAGCCAGATTTTTTGTATGTGAGAATACTTTCTTTATTTGTATTATTCATTTATTTATTGTGGGATTTGTTTTAAAATTTCATTTCATTTTTTTTTTACACAAAAAGGGAAATGTGCAGCATTGTTTTGCATAGTTTGTACCTACCTCAGAAATAAAAGGGCATTCATTATTTAGATAAATAAAAGATAAGCACAAATACAGTATTTAATATATATATATATATATACAGTATTATATATATATATATATATATATATATATATATATACAACCCCTGGCAAAAATTATGGAATCACCACTCTTGGAAGATGTTCTTTCAATTGTTTAATTTTGTAGAAAAAAAATAAATCACAGACATGCCACAAAACTATCATTTCTCAAACTGTCAACCCTCTGGCATTAAGAAACAATAAAAAAAGAAACAAATATAATAGTTGTGGTCAGTCACAATTGCTTTTTTTTAGATCAAGTAGAGGAAAAAAATATGGAATCACTCAAATCTGAGGAAAAAATTATGGAATCATTAGAAAACACTGCACCATTATTACTTTGTTGCACCACCTCTGGCTTTTATAATGGTTTAAACTCTCTGAGGCATGGAGTTAACTAATGACAAACAGTATTCTTCATCAATCTGCCTTCAACTGTCTCTTGCTGTTGCCAGATCAGCTTTGCAGGTTGGAACCTTGTCATTGACCATTTTCTTCAATTTCCACCAGAGATTTTCAAATGGATTGAGATCCGGACTATTTGCAGGCCATGCCATTGACATTATATGTTTTCTTGAAGAAAAGTTTTCACGTCCTTTGCCCTATGGCAAGATGCATTATCATCTTGAAAAATGAAGTCATCATCACCAAACATCCTTTCAACTGATGGAATAAGAAAAGCGTCCAAAATTTCAATGTGGACTTTGGCATTTATTGAAGACCATCTCCCCTGTGCCTTTACCCGACATGCAGGCCCATATCATCAACAACTGTGGAAATTAACATGTTTTCTTTAGGCAGTTATCTTCATAAATTTCATTGGACAGACACCAAACAAAAGTTCCAGCATCATCACCTTGCCCAATGCAGATTCGCGATTCATCACTGAAGATCACTTTTATCCAGTCACCCACAGTCCACGATTGCTTTTCTTTAGCCTACTTTAACCTTGTTCTTTTCTTTTTAGGTGTTAATGATGGCTTTTGTTTGGCTTTTCTGTATGTAAATCCCATTTCTTTTAGGTGATTTCTTACAGTTCAGTCACAGACATTGACTCCACTTTCCGGCCACTTGTTTCTCATTTGTTTTGTTGTGCATTTTCTGTTTTCAAGACATATTGCTTTAAGTTTTCTATCTTGATGCTTTGATGTCTTACTTGGTCTACCAGTATGCTTCCCTTTTACAACCTTCCCATTTTGTTTGTACTCGAGGACTTACTTTATACTGTGTATATACAGTGTATCACAAAAGTGAGTACACCCCTCACATTTCTGCAGATATTTAAGTATATCTTTTCATGGGACAACACTGACAAAATGACACTTTGACACAATGAAAAGTAGTCTGTGTGCAGCTTATATAACAGTGTAAATTTATTCTTCCCTCAAAATAACTCAATATACAGCCATAAATGTCTAAACCACCGGCAACAAAAGTGAGTACACCCCTAAGAGACTACACCCCTAAATGTCCAAATTGAGCACTGCTTGTCATTTTCCCTCCAAAATGTCATGTGACTCGTTAGTGTTACTAGGTCTCAGGTGTGCATAGGGAGCAGGTGTGTTCAATTTAGTAGTACAGCTCTCACACTCTCTCATACTGGTCACTGAAAGTTCCAACATGGCACCTCATGGCAAAGAACTCTCTGAGGATCTTAAAAGACGAATTGTTGCGCTACATGAAGATGGCCAAGGCTACAAGAAGATTGCCAACACCCTGAAACTGAGCTGCAGCACAGTGGCCAAGATCATCCAGCGTTTTAAAAGAGCAGGGTCCACTCAGAACAGACCTCGCGTTGGTCGTCCAAAGAAGCTGAGTGCACGTGCTCAGCGTCACATCCAACTGCTGTCTTTGAAAGATAGGCGCAGGAGTGCTGTCAGCATTGCTGCAGAGATTGAAAAAGTGGGGGGTCAGCCTGTCAGTGCTCAGACCATACGCCGCACACTACATCAAATTGGTCTGCATGGCTGTCACCCCAGAAGGAAGCCTCTTCTGAAGTCTCTACACAAGAAAGCCCGCAAACAGTTTGCTGAAGACATGTCAACAAAGGACATGGATTACTGGAACCATGTCCTATGGTCTGATGAGACCAAGATTAATTTGTTTGGTTCAGATGGTCTCAAGCATGTGTGGCGGCAATCAGGTGAGGAGTACAAAGATAAGTGTGTCATGCCTACAGTCAAGCATGGTGGTGGGAATGCCATGGTCTGGGGCTGCATGAGTGCAGCAGGTGTTGGGGAGTTACATTTCATTGAGGGACACATGAACTCCAATATGTACTGTGAAATACTGAAGCAGAGCATGATCCCCTCCCTCCGGAAACTGGGTCGCAGGGCAGTGTTCCAGCATGATAATGACCCCAAACACACCTCTAAGATGACCACTGCTTTATTAAAGAGGCTGAGGGTAAAGGTGATGGACTGGCCAAGCATGTCTCCAGACCTAAACCCAATAGAACATCTTTGGGGCATCCTCAAGCGGAAGGTGGAGGAGCGCAAAGTCTCGAATATCCGCCAGCTCCGTGATGTCGTCATGGAGGAGTGGAAAAGCATTCCAGTGGCAACCTGTGAAGCTCTGGTAAACTCCATGCCCAGGAGAGTTAAGGCAGTTCTGGGAAATAATGGTGGCCACACAAAATATTGACACTTCAGGAACTTTCACTAAGGGGTGTACTCACTTTTGTTGCCGGTGGTTTAGACATTAATGGCTGTATATTGAGTTATTTTGAGGGAAGAATAAATTTACACTGTTATATAAGCTGCACACAGACTACTTTTCATTGTGTCAAAGTGTCATTTTGTCAGTGTTGTCCCATGAAAAGATATACTTAAATATCTGCAGAAATGTGAGGGGTGTACTCACTTTTGTGATACACTGTATATATATATATATATATATATATAAAAATATATATATATATATATATATATATATATATATATATATATATATATATATATTAGGGCTGTCGAAGTTAACGCGATAATAACGCATTAACGCAATCTCAATTTAACGCGATTATAAAAATTAGTGCCGTTAACGCAAATTCTAGTTCATGTTGAGACTTGACTGGTAGAACAAACGTTTTAATGTCGGACTTGCCACCGTTTTTTATTTGCGGTTTGTTAACATAATGTTACCGAGCGTGGTAGTGTCGTAGTAATGCACTTGCATAATAAAGAAGCTGCCAGTCCTCCATTCACGTAACGCTAGGACGGACACTTAAAAATCCTCCTTTTGGAGTGAACTGGTTTAATTTTTGATCAATATTATTTACCATTGGCTCAGGTACATGTCGAAACAAATGCTTTGTATTTCATTGGTTTAACAGCCTCATTTGACTCCTTATAGAGCTACCACTGGCCAATCGGAGAAGGTCCGCCCTCTAAATGCTAGTCTGTGATTGGGTGGTTGAATTTCGCCCGCCCTCTCTGTTTTGTAAACACCGCGCTACCTGAGTCAATCACTCAGCTCTCATGATCAGGAACGCGGTGAAAATGCCAAAAAGTAAACTTTTGAGGCAGCGATGAACGGACCTAAATATGAAAAGACACAACATTTAGTGAGTAAAACAGTCATTTGTTATATAATTCTTGCTTAAATTGGTCAAAAACTGTTATATGGGTTCTGGATTCATTCTGTGTGTTGCAGTAGCATGTCCCCCTGTTCCTAATAAGATGTCCGGCTTTTTGGGGTGTAATGAATTTTTTTTGTTACTATGAATCTGGCCACCCTAGTCTAAACACACTCAGTTCGTGTAGAAACGTCCATTAAACCACTGGATAGTATTACTGCCTAGTATGTGAGTGAATAAAACTCCCTTACAGTTTTCTCTTGTCCCAGCAGTTTTTAACATTAGTACATTTAGCATAAAATGTGTTCACCATTGTAATTGTAACATTTCACTTAAAAATCCTTGTTTTCTATAACATTTACACAGATTTTTTTTTAATGCGATTAATCGCGATTAACTATATGAAATTCTGAGATTAATCGCGATTAAAATTTTTAATCGTTTGACAGCCCTAATATATATATATATATATATATATATATATATATATATATATATATTTTTTTTTTTTTTTTTTTTTTTTTTTTTTTTAAAGAAAAAATACAAGGACACTTTGTCATAATTTGTCTTTAATTTAATTTTGTTTAAAAAATCGGGAAAAAATCGTATCGTTAACCCAGTATTGTGAATCGCATTGCATCGTGGGTAGAGTGTATCGTTACATCCCTATCTTTTACACATAGGAGAGATGTGCATGTATGTTTTTTTACGTTTTGCAGCCTAATTTCACCTCAAAACAGGTGCAAAAAGCCCTCAGTTATTAAACAAGCAATCCAGGGTCTTCCTATTTCCTTTGCTTTGTGCAGATAAAAACAGTGCAAGTGTAAAACCGACAGACCGAATAAGCTGAGTGAATTTAACATCTATATTTTCCACTTTCAACAGCATTCACTGACTCACAGACTCTATCTGTGCTTGACATAATGCATTCTAATGTCCAACTAAATGCCCAACTGAAAAATCTCCATTCAGAGTATTGGTAGGCCTTCAGGAGCCATTATAGGCTGTTAGAGTGGATGGCTGGTATGGAAATTCCCAGGTGGAGAAGGGAAGTCGAGCGTTACTCATTAGGTTTTTGTCCTCCGTTCTGCAGGCCTGAATCCAATCAAGGATAAAAAACACATTCTTTTAAAAGCAGTTGAATCTTTTGCACCAAACTCTGGTTTGATGTGAAAGTGCTAATTACATTTCTGATAGACTATGTAGCCAAATGTTTTTGGCCACCTCCACTTTTCTAAAAAGTCTTTCCAGAAGATTTTGTACATTTAAAGCACCTACAATGGACAAGAAGGCAAAAGAACCAGACTTAGGAGCAATGAAAGAGGTCAAGGATTTGATGAATCCTGTTCTCCAAGATCATGTAGACAGCTGGGTACTTGTGCATCCTAAACTCTCAGAAGATAAGGTACCAGAATGTAATGCAGAACAATCCACCTTACAACATACAGACGTTGAAGGTTTGCTGATAATGTCCTGATACCAGATACCTTCAGATGTCCTGTGGAGACCATGTCACAGTGGCTCATCAATCTATATTTTTGGATTGAGCACTATTCCCCTCTTAGCATTGACATTGAGTTGTTTAAATATACCAAACTGATGGTTTGAAACTCAGCTCTGCCATACGGCAGACTGGACGCCTACACGAACAACGATTGGCTGTTGTTCAAGGGAGGTGCCAGAGGGGCCCTCATAACTGATGCAATTACAACCTCTGCTGGCTGATTGATGGTGTCTTCAGAGAGACGAGGGATAATGCGTTAATCAGGGTGTGGCTCTCCGTACACAAAGCTGATCCACATATGAACTCGCCTCGTGCAGGTGGAGAGATGCAGTCGGCTACTGCGCACTACACGACCTCTGCTGGCTGATTGATGGCGTCATTTAGACTTTATTCTCGAAATCATTTCAACTTTATTTTTGAAATCATTTAGACTTTATTCTCGAAATTATTTAGACTTTATTCTCGAAATTATTTAGACTTTATTCTTGAAATTATTTAGACTTTATTCTCGAAATTATTTACACTTTATTCTCAAAATTATTTCGACTTTATTCTTGAAATCATTTAGACCTTATTTTCGAAATTATTTCAACTTTATTCTCGAAAACGAAACTTATACGACTTTATTCTCGAAAACGAAACTTATACAACTTTATTCTCGAAATAATTTTGACTTTATTCTCGAAATCGAAATTTATACGACTTTATTCTCGAAATCGGAACTTAAAAAAATATTTTTCTTTAAAGTGGCCCTAATATGCCGTCGTACTTAATAAAGTGCTCGGGTGTATATATGTTTTTAAAAGCAAATGTGTTATTTGTTGATGCTTTGAGTCTATATTAACCATTTAGATCAAAAAAGGAAAATAATTATGTGCCAGTGTCTACAGATTCCAACACCTTAGCTACTGAGATTTAGAAAGATCATGTCTGACATACTGTAGCATGGAGTCACTCGGCTGAGCTGCAGTGATGGGACATTTTAAACATAATCAATACTGTAAGAACACACATTGCTGTTCAGGGTTCACTGACTTGCTGACATGGATTTCCATTAGAAGCCAACACTCAGACACTACTGCACTCCACTGCTCCTTAATTTTCTATTTCTGGTAAGCCTTTAGTAACACTGGTTCTGGATAGGGTGGCTGGTAAAGCTGTGATGCAGCAACACAGGTTTGGGGGAATCAAGATCGATCCTCGCCTCCGTTCATTATCTATGAAGTTTGGTTTGTCCTTGTCATGTCCGTATAGTTACTACCAAAACATGCAGATGGTGGATTGTCTGCGTTATATTGCCCCTTGGTGTAAGTGATTATATGTGTTTTATGCCAAATGAGGTATTTGCTCAATGTCCCCAGTGTGTTTCAGGTGTTATTGACTCAGTTATTGACAATTAATAAATAAATGAATTGTTTTGGATATGATTTGAATTTTTTGATGGTCAAGCCTATTGTAATTATGTGGATGTATTTTAAACCACCAGGGCTGCCAGTGTTTTCCTAGGTAGAGCGCTTCACCTAAAAAAGCACTTACCTAAATTAAATTTTAGTTGCAATATGATGTGACATGAAAGTAATAAAATACTGCAAGCACATAAATACAGACATTACTGGCTTTGTTCTGAGGCCCCATATACTGTATATACACTGATCAGCCATAACATTAAAACCACCTCCTTGTTTCTACACTCACTGTCCATTTTATCAGCTCCACTTACCATATAGAAGCACTTTGTGGTTCTACAATTACTGATTGTAGTCTATCTGTTTTTCTACATGCTTTATTAAGCCTGCTTTCACCCTGTTCTTCAATGGTCATGACCCTCAAAGGACCACCACAGGACCACCACAGAGCAGGTATTATTTAGGTGGTGAATCATTCTCAGCACTGCAGTGACACTGACATGGTGGTGGTGTGTTAGTGTGTGTTGTGCTGGTACGAGTGGATCAGACACAGCAGCGCTTCTGGAGTTTTTAAATACTGTGTCCACTCACTGTCCACTCTATTAGACACTCCTACTTAGTTGGTCCACCTTGTAGATGTAAAGTTAGAGACGATCGCTCATCCATTGCTGCTGTTTCAGTTTGTCATCTTCTAGACCTTCATCAGTGGTCACAGGACGCTGCCTACGGGGCACTGTTGGCTGGATATTTTTGGTTGATGGACTATTCTCAGTCCAGCAGTGACAGTGAGGTGTTTAAAAAACTCCAGCAGCAATGCTGTGCCTTATCCACTCATACCAGCAACCTGTAAAGTTGCTTTAAGAAAATACCTATTGTGAAAAGTGGTATACACATAAATTTGACCTGACTTGATTAGTTGTGCAGCTATAATGTCCCCTTGCATATATGATGGCACATTGGTCCAGGATCTTCTATATCTATGTACAGTGTATCACAAAAGTGAGTACACCCCTCACATTTCTGCAAATATTTTATTATATCTTTTCATGGGACAACACTATAGAAATAAAACTTGGATATAAGTTAGAGTAGTCAGTGTACAACTTGTATAGCAGAGTAGATTTACTGTCTTCTGAAAATAACTCAACACACAGCCATTAATGTCTAAATGGCTGGCAACATAAGTGAGTACACCCCACAGTGAACATGTCCAAATTGTGCCCAAAGTGTCAATATTTTGTGTGACCACCATTATTATCCAGCACTGCCTTAACCCTCCTGGGCATGGAATTTACCAGAGCTGCACAGGTTGCTACTGGAATCCTCTTCCACTCCTCCATGATGACATCACGGAGCTGGTGGATGTTAGACACCTTGAACTCCTCCACCTTCCACTTGAGGATGCGCCACAGGTGCTCAATTGGGTTTAGTCCATCACCTTTACCTTCAGCTTCCTCAGCAAGGCAGTTGTCATCTTGGAGGTTGTGTTTGGGGTCGTTATCCTGTTGGAAAACTGCCATGAGGCCCAGTTTTCGAAGGGAGGGGATCATGCTCTGTTTCAGAATGTCACAGTACATGTTGGAATTCATGTTTCCCTCAATGAACTGCAGCTCCCCAGTGCCAGCAACACTCATGCAGCCCAAGACCATGATGCTACCACCACCATGCTTGACTGTAGGCAAGATACAGTTGTCTTGGTACTTCTCACCAGGGCGCTGCCACACATGCTGGACACCATCTGAGCCAAACAAGTTTATCTTGGTCTCGTCAGACCACAGGGCATTCCAGTAATCCATGTTCTTGGACTGCTTGTCTTCAGCAAACTGTTTGTGGGCTTTCTTGTGCATCAGCTTCCTTCTGGGATGACGACCATGCAGACCGAGTTGATGCAGTGTGTGGCGTATGGTCTGAGCACTGACAGGCTGACCTCCCACGTCTTCAACCTCTGCAGCAATGCTGGCTGCACTCATGTGTCTATTTTTTAAAGCCAACCTCTGGATATGACGCCGAACACGTGGACTCAAATTCTCAGGCGAAGCCTGTTCCGAGCGGAACCTGTCCTGGAAAACCGCTGTATGACCTTGGCCACCATGCTGTAGCTCAGTTCCAGGGTGTTAGCAATCTTCTTATAGCCCAGGCCATCTTTGTGGAGAGCAACAATTCTATTTCTCACATCCTCAGAGAGTTCTTTGCCATGAGGTGCCATGTTGAATATCCAGTGGCCAGTATGAGAGAATTGTACCCAAAACACCAAATTTAACAGCCCTGCTCCCCATTTACACCTGGGACCTTGACACATGACACCAGGGAGGGACAACGACACATTTGGGCACAATTTGGACATGTTCACTGTGGGGTGTACTCACTTATGTTGCCAGCTATTTAGACATTAATGGCTGTGTGTTGAGTTATTTTCAGAAGACAGTAAATCTACACTGCTATACAAGCTGTACACTGACTACTCTAAGTTATATCCAAGTTTCATGTCTATAGTGTTGTCCCATGAAAAGATATAATGAAATATTTGCAGAAATGTGAGGGGTGTACTCACTTTTGTGATACACTGTACATGGGTTAAGATCTGGTAGCTGCTAAGACTGTAGCATATGATTTTGTATTAATTTCTTACTCATTCAGTGACCTTTCATGCACTATAGATGGTAATTTGGTCATCATGGAAGAAGCCACTCCCAATAGGTGTGATTGTCATTCAGAAGAACCTGATATTGACTTGCACTGACTGGGAATAAGTGAACCCCTCAGCATCTACACTCCTCATACTTCTCCACTTATTTATTTTGGTTTCTATGTGTAACCGCACACATATTTTTAATAAATGTGTGTTTTTTAGTATTTTCACAAAAAACTTTATAAAACATATCTGACCTTTTCTGAAGACCTGACCTTTTAGATGTGTAGTTGACCTTTAGCTGCATTTGCAAAAGGACAGCAATTTGATGCATTTATGTATTCTGTGGTGAATGCCACCCCTGAGCTGATTGCTGTTGCTACTACACACAAGTGCTTTACATATGAGTATTTCAGAACGTTTTCGTTTGAGGTCATGGTCAAAAATCAAATGGTAATAAAATAGAGTGACCTCTGTGTGATCTTTTCAGCTATAACAACAGCCACTCTACTGAAAAGGCTTTTCACAAGGCTTTAAAGCAGGTCTGTGGGAATCTGTGCCCATTTAGTCAAAGGAGCTTATGTATGGCTGGGCACTGATGTTGGTCAAGAAATCCTCAATTGATGTTCTAGTTCATTCCAAAGCTATTCAGTGGGTCTGAGGTCAGGGCCCTGTGCAGGCCACTAGAGTTTCTTTAAATCAAGCATTTCATCCCAACTCAGCAAATTCCAATATAATCCCATGTTTGGCATGTTTCAATGTCTAACCTAAAAAATTTTAAGTAAAAGTAATCCTAAACTAGGGGTGCACCCGAAATCACTGGATCGAATATCGGAAGAAAAAACATGTAATCTGATCTGATACTGTTGCTTAATGTAAATAACACTTAATGTAAATAAGGCCATTCAGAAATTAAAACACACTGATCTACTTAAACCTTCAGCATTAAAAAAAAATCATCTACTACTGCCACATCTAAAACACTGTTTAAACACAATAAAAAATCACTTTATAAATGATAAATCACTCACCTGAGATAAAGAAAACCTATCTTGTCCCAGCTTGGAGATCTCTCACATTCTCAACCATTAATCCGTTAGTGTTATGAAATAAAACGAACTACATCATTTCCCGTTCAGCCACAGATGTCCTCTTCAAAATCCAGCAGCGTTTTTTAATAATCTAAAAACGTGACAAAACTTTACCGGAAAATTCCAATTGGTCCATCGTGTTTGATGGACATCCACATTTTCCAATTGTAGACACTTTGGACGACACGCCGTAAAGCGAGATGCGTCGCATGAACAACAGCTCTAACATAAGTGAAACCTGTTAGTGGCGCGGTCGTCATGTAAAAGTGTTGTGTGTAAAAGTTAAAATAAAAACAGCAGTTTTGCATAAGTGTGATGTTGTAGGTTCTGTATTTATTCCTTTAGAATATTTGTTTCACATTCTGAGCATTGTTATTTAGATAGCTAGTTTAACCATGGTGCATTGAGACATGTATTATAACTGCTTATTTGTTTGAGAGGAGAAATGACGGTATCGGATTGGTATCTGTATCGGCAGATACTAAATTTGCAGGTCAGGTCCTTTCTGTGCGGTGTTTGCATGTTCTCTCCGTGTCTGCGTGGGTTTGCTCCGGGAGCTCCGGTTTCCTCCCACAGTCCAAAAATATGCAGTCAGGTTAATTGGAGACACTGAATTGTCCTATAGGTGAATGGGTGTATGTGTGTGTGTGTGTGTGTCTGCCCTGCGATGGACTGGCGCCCCGTCCAGGGTGTTACTGTGTGCCTTGCGCCCATTGAAAAGCTGAGATAGGCTCCAGCACCGCCCTGAGAACCCTAATTGGATAAGCAGTTAAGAAAGTGAATGAGTGAGTAATCCTAAACTTAGCATGTATCTGTTCCAACCCCACAATTTCAAGCAAAACCTATTCCAAACTTAGACTGTATCTATCCCAATACCACAAAATACAATCAAATCTAATCCCAGATATGGGATATTGGTTTTTATTTCAATAGAAAATATTGCAAGTCAATCTGTGTTGGTATTTACTGCAATATGATAAAGAATGATATTGCATAATGTGTCATTAATTTAAAAAAAACACACACATAATATTTTAAAAATACCAGGGGGCGACAGTTTCATGGATATAAAAAGTGATAATTACATCTTCATGCTGAGAAACACATAAAACCAGTGATCTACACCAAATCTGTCCCACTGTGTGTCTCAAAGCCATGTTTATACCAAATGACACAGCTTTAATTATTTAAGGTTTCTATATTTATTCATTTAATAACTTTTACTAATCACTTTCATTTGGTTGTGGTCTTGGTTGGTCCAGCACTTGTTGGAAACGAATACACCCTGGACAGGGTGCCAATCCTTTGTAGGGCATCACATACTCAAGATGACTGTGGGTCAGGCACCACCTGGGAACACTGGCTGCACAGCATGAATACATCCTGAACAGAGTGTCAGTCTTTTGTACTGGATCACACTCACACACACACACACACACACACACACACACACACACATACACATTTTCTAATTATTCCCACCTAGTGGAAATTTACAGTTTTTAATTAAACTATATCAAATATATCAGCCATAACATTAAAACCACCTCCTTGTTTCTACACTCACTGTCCATTTTATCAGCTCCACTTACCATATAGAAGCACTTTGTAGTTCTACAATTACTGACTGTAGTCCATCTGTTTCTCTGCATACTTTTTAAACCTGCTTTCACCCTGTTCTTCAATGGTCAGGACCCCCACAAGACCACCACAGAGCAGGTATTATTTAGGTGGTGGATCATTCTCAGCACTGCAGTGACAATGACATGGTGGTGGTGTGTTAGTGTGTGTTCTGCTGGTATCAGTGGATCAGACACAGCAGCGCTGCTGGAGTTTTTAAATACCGTGTCCACTCACTGTCCACTCTATTAGACACTCCTACCTAGTTGGTTCACCTTATAGATGTTGTTTGAGTTGGTCATCTTCTAGACCTTCATCAGAGGTCACAGGACACTGCCCATGGGGTGCTGTTGGCTGGATGTTTCTGGTTGGTGGACTATTCTCAGTCCAGCAATGACAGTGAGGTGTTTAAAAACTTTATCAGCACTGCTGTATCTTATCCACTCATGTGTCATGTCAGTGTCACTGCAGTGCTGAGAATGATCCACCACCTAAATAATACCTGCTCTGTAGTGGTCCTGGGAGAGTCCTGACCATTGAAGAACAGCATGAAAGGAGGATAACAAAGCATGTAGAGAAACAGATGGACTACAGTCAGTAATTGTAGAACTACAAAGTGCTTCTATATGGTAAGTGGAGCTGATAAAATTTACAGTGTGTGTAGAAACAAGGAGGTGGTTTTAATGTTATGGCTGATTGGTGTACGATTGTATTTTATTTTTACCTTTAACTGGTCAATAGCACTGCTGGGGATTCGTAACCTAGATCCCAGTGGCAGTGGGCTTGCCTAATTTACCGCTGGCCACCTATGCACTCTTGTATCATGAATGACACTTATTAACATTCAATTGAAAAGCTCTCACTGGATGAGTAGTTACAGTATTTCCATTTCTTCAGACAAAGCCGACTATGATAGTCAATTTAGAGGCAGTATTGATCTGCTTGAAAATATCTTGTTTTTTATTTAATCAAATGTTGTGGTAAATGATAAACCCTCATAACTGCAGTATACAGTATAGTGCAGTTCATACTTCAGATTCTGCACATACAGTTGAGATCAAAAGTTTACATACACCCATTAGGTACATGTCCAGTATGTTTTTATTTTTGCACCTGTTATTTTACTGTAACAGTCAAGCAAGCTTCAAATGGCCATGGACTTAGAGTCTGTCGTACAGAAAAATCCTCTGCTCCTGCTTTTTCTTTGCCCATGTGATAAGCAACAAACTTCATTTAAGTTTTAGGGTGCTGATTTTGGACCAGGGATTTATTTTTTGCATGACAGCCACTAAGCCTATGGCCATGTAAAGCTTGCCTGACTGTCAGGCATTGGGTCATACTAACAGTGACTAACAGTTCTGGGCACCCCAAATATCACTTTTCCACCAAAAGAACTCTGGTTATCAAACTGGTTCTGCTTGGGCTTCTTCGAACTTTGGTGTTTTTTAGAGAACCAGCCCACGTGTTCACCAAGCATGCGTCATCATTGGTGGGCATTGCGCAACAAAAATAAAGAGTAGTAACAAGGTGATGGAGCATGTAGATTACATGTGAGCATTTGTGCTGTTGTTACAGGTGTTTGTTTTTATGCAGAAAAACATAAAATTATCAACGATTGGTGATAAGAAGGTGCAGTTTTACGTTTTGCGCTTTGCTCACCACGACCCTCGGCACAAATAGCCGCTTCGCTCAGTGCTTGGCTTGAGCTGTGCGGTAAAACATCACTAACGTGTTCCACGACAGCTTTGGAACCTCTTTTTTTGTGGAAACACGCTAAACCGGTTCAAAACCAAAACGGGTTCATTCCGCATTGGTGTAAAGGGGGTAAAAGAGGCAGAGTTAATGAGACAGAAGGACTGGGTGGTCAGCATAAGTATGAAATATATGAACATTAAATATGTGTTCCATGACCTGAAGGTCACAGTAATTCTGATTCAGTTCTTATTTTTCTTTTTTTTAATGGTTGGACTTCATTGGAGAAGATTTTAACTTCTATATTCTGTTATCTTGCTAATGCTGTAACATTTTTTGGTAATTTTGTGATTAATGAGTAAGTTTAGCTATTTCAGCTTCAACCATTATGGGTGCAATCTCATTAGCCAGTACAGAAGAGCTTTTGAAAATAACTTTTTAAATTACACCTACAGTACTGTGACAGTATACCATCTGAGCAATTGAGGGTTAAGGGCCTTGCTCAAGGGCCCAACAGTGACAACCTGGCAGTGGTGGGTCTTGAACCGGCAACCTTCTGGTCACTAGACCAGTTCCTTAACCACTAGGCTATAGCTGCCATATAATATTGGTTTGCATGAGGCTTGGAGGATGTGCTTGGATGAGCACTAACAATAACAATGTAATTAAGTAAGTGTTAAATAGTCATTTTATTTGTCTGAACCTTCCATCGTGCTCTAATAGTTGCCTTTATAATTGTGACTTTTTGATAAGACATGCAAAATCCAAAATGATGCCATTATGAATGAAGAAGATCCTATCCAAAACCGGCACTTAGGTGGCGCAGCGGTAAAACATGCTAGATGCAACTGATGCAATTACAACCTCTGCTAGCTGATTGATGCACAGAGACAGGGCTAATCAGGGTGTGGCTTTCCGTACATGAAGCTGATCTGCATATGAACTTGCCTCGTGCTGGTGAAAAGATGCAGTCGGATACTGAACACATGTCGGAGGGGGCGTGTGTCAGTTTCAGTTGGGCAGTTGGGTAATTGGATACGACTAAATTCAGGAGAAAAAGAGGAGAAAATGCATTAACAACATTTAAAAAAAAGATCCTATTTAAAACTAATGCTTTTAATATGGATTTGCCCCCTCCCTTTTGTGTGTGGAAATCTGTGCGTCCATGGATAGAACATGTTTGTCAAGCACAACCCACAAATGTTGGATCGGTTTGAGATCTGGGGAATTCAGAGGTCAAATTAACATCTTGAATTCAAAACTGTTAAAATTGTAAAAACTATTCCTAAAGCATTTTTTGCTGGATGCATTATCCTACAAAAGAGTCCACTGCCATTAGGAAATACAGCTGCCATATATTGGGTCTGCAACTATGTTTAGGTAGTTGGTACATATCAGTTAACATCTACAAGAATGCCAGGACCCAAGGTTTCCCATGCTTTTCACGTGCATCAATAAACCTTGACCACCCATGACCCTGTCCTTCTTCGGACCACTTTCGATAGGTACTAATGATCTAACCCAGTCATCTAGCACCACAATTTGGCCCTTGTCAAAGTCACTAAGATCCTTACATTTTTCCTGCTTCCAACATACCAACTTGACGAAACTGACAAATATATACACAGGTCAGGCATAACATTATGACCACTGAGAGGTGAAGTGAATAACACTGATTATCTCTTCATCACGGCCCCTGTTACTATGTGGGATATATTAGGCAGCAAGTAAACATCTTATTCTTAAAGCTTATGTGTTAGAAGCAGGAAAAATAGGAAAGTGTAAAGATTTAAGTGAGTTTGACAAGGGCCAAACTGTGATGGCTAGACGACTGGGTCAGAGCATCTCCAAAACTGCAGCTCTTGTGGGGTGTTCCCGGTCTGCAGTGGTCAGTATCTATCAAAAGTGGTCCAAGGAAGGAACAGTGGTAAACCAACGACAGGGTCATGGGCAGCCAAGGCTCATTGATGCATGTGGGGAGCGAAGGCTGGCAGACGAGCTACTGTAGCTCAAATTGCTGAAGAAGTTAATGCTGGTTCTGATAGAAAGGTGTCAGACTCCAATGCCTCAAAGGGGTCAGGGCTGTTTTGGCAGCAAAAGGGGTACCAACACAATATTAGGAAGGTGGTCATAATGTCATGCCTGATCGGTGTATATATATGCATGGTTGTATGAAAATAATGAATGCTATAATGACAAGAAAGAGTGTCGATCATTTAGGAACTGAGAATAATACAGATTTTTGCAGTTTTGCAGGTGGAATTTTTTGCCCATTCTTGCTTGATACAGGTCTTTAGCTGCTCAACAGTCCATGGTCTCTGTCGTCTGATCCTCCTCTTTATAATGCACTATACATTTTCACAATATGAGTCAGATCTGGACTGCACAAGCACGTGTCTACTAAACCATGCTGTTGTGGGATGCAAACGTTTTCAGAAGTACTGACATTATTATCAAAGTTTTGAAAGGTAAAAAGTAAAAAAACATAAATGTCAGAAAACAATGTGCATATGTAAAAAAATTATATGGAAATAATAAATAAAACGTCCTGCCTCCCAACCGACATTCCAATTCATCCAAAAAATGTTCTGCGAGGTTGAAGTCAGTCACTTGAGTTTTTCTGCACAAAGGTTGTCAAATAATTTTATAATAAAGCTTTGAGTTGTGTTTTGAACATCATTTCATTTGCATCAACTGCTTTGTCTAATTGGAAACTCTGGATGCAAGGAAGGAGTTCCCTGGACAGGGCTTCAATCCGGATGGCACGGTGGCTAAGTGGGTAGCACTGTCACTTCACAGCAAGAAGGTCCTGGGTTCGATCTCCAGGCGGGGCGGTCCGAGTCCTTTCTGTGCGAAGTTTGCATGTTCTCCCCATGTCTGCGTGGGTCTCCCCCGGGAGCTCCGGTTTTCTCCCACATTAATTGGAGACACTGAATTTCCCTATAGGTGAATGGGTGTATACATGTGTGTGTATGAGTGTGTGTGTATGTATGTGTGTCTGCCCTGCGATGGACTGGCACCCCATCCAGGGTGTTACTGTGTGCCTTGCGCCCATTGAAAATTGCCCCCCGGGGATCCTGATTGGATAAGCGGTTAAGACAGTGAGTGAGTGAGTGAGTGAGTTAGTGAGGGCTTTAACCCATCACAGAGCTGGGCCACTTGTGTTTTGAACTTTGTGTTATGAAGGGTTATTTGCTGTCTGTTAACAATTCTGCACATTGCATTTTTAGAGCGACTACTGTTTGATATTTGAGTTTTGAGTAAGTATAAGAATCAAAACAACAAAGCACTGTTAATTGTTCACATTCCTGTATGTCCATATTTACTCCTGCTCCAAAGAAGTCCTGCTGTATAATGAAAAAAATGTGGAAGCCACAAATGAGTGAGAGCAACAGGGGCGGTCATGAAATCAGCAGATTGCAGAACAGATAGATGAGGATGAGCAGCTCTCCTGGACTAATTGTGTATAAATGTCCTGCTGCGTCACAGGACATTTCACTCAGCATATGCTTTTAATCTCCGGGCATAGGCTGA